>NC_060066.1:90485936-91149150 GCF_922984935.1 Meles meles | reverse complement strand
CCAGGGAATCCATCAGTTCCTGAGCTCTTTTTTTTTTTTTTTTTTTTGGAGGTTTTGGTCACTACTTCAATCTCGTTACTAGATATCGGTCTATTCAGGTTGTCAATTTCTTCCTAGTTCAATTTTGGAAGTTTATAGTTTTCCAGGAATGCATCCATTTCATCTAGGTTGCTTAACATATTGGCATATGACTGTTGATAATAACTTCTGATGATTGTTTCTATTTCCTTGGTGTTAGTTGTGATCTCTCCCTTTTCATTCATAATTTTATTATTTTGGGCTTCCTCTCTTTTCTTTTGGATTAGTGTGGCCAATGGTTTATCGATCTTATTGATTCTTGCAAAAAAACAGCTTCTAGTTTCATTGATGCGTTCTACTGTATCTCTAGTTTCTATTTCATTGATCTCTGCTCTAATCTTGATTATTTCCCTTCTTGTGTGTGGAGTTGGTTTGATTTGTTGTTGATTCTCCAGTTCTTTAAGGTGTAGAGACAGCTGGTGTATTCTGGATTTTTCAGTATTTTTGAGGGAGGCTTGGATGGCTATGTATTTCCCCCTTAGGACTGCCTTTACTGTATCCCATAGGTTTTGGACCGAAGTGTCTTCATTCTCATTGGTTTCCATGAATTGTTTAAGTTCTTCTTTGATCTCCTGGTTGATCCAAGCATTCTTAAGCAAGGTGTTTAGAATCAAGGTGTTTAGTTCCTTGTGATTGAGCTCCAGTTTCAAAGCATTGTGATCTGAGAATGTGCAGGGAATAATATCAGTCTTTTGGTATCGGTTGAGTCCTACTTTGTGACCGAGTATGTGGTCTATTCTGGAGAAGGTTCCATGTGCACTTGAGAAGAATGAGTATTCTGTTGTTTTAGGGTGGAATGTTCTGTATATGTCGATGAGGTCCATCTGGTCCAATGTTTCATTCAATGCTCTTATTTCTTTATTAATTTTCTGCTTCAATGATCTGTCTATTACTGAGAGAGGCGTATTAAGATCTCCTACTATCAATGTATTCATATCAATATGACTCTTTATCTTGATTAATAGTTTTCTTATGTAATTGGCTGCTCCCATATTGGGGGTGTAGATATTTACAATTGTTAGATCATCTTGGTGGATAGTCCCTTTAAGAATTATGTAGTGTCCTTCTATATCTCTGAATACAGTCTTTACTTTAAAATCTAATTTATCTGATAGGAGAATCACTACCCCGGCCTTCTTTTGAGGCCCATTGGCATGAAAGATGCTTCTCCATCCCTTCACTTTCAGTTTGTGTGTATCCTTAGGTTCAAAATGGGTCTCTTGTAGACAATATATGGATGAGTCCTGTCTTTTTATCCAATCTGCAACCCTGTGTCATTTTATGGGCATATTTAGTCAGTTCACATTGAGAGTGATTATTGATAGATAGGTTGTGATTGACGTCGTGTTACCTTTGAAGTCTTTCTGTCTGTAGATTGTTTCTATATTTCTGTTCAATGATATTCTTGGGATTTTTTCTCATTTATAGCCCCCCCCCTTTAATATTTCCTGCAGTGTCAGCTTGGTGGTTGCATAGTCTTTTAAGCCTTGCCGGTCTTGGAAACTCTTTATCTTTCCATCCATTTTGAATGTCAGTCTTGCTGGATAAAGTATTCTTGGCTGCATGTTCTTCTCATTTAGTACTCTGAATATATTTTGCCAGCCCTTCCTGGCTTGCCAGGTCTCTGTGAACAGGTCTGATGTTATTCTAATGGGCTTTCCTCTGTATGTAAGGATCCTCTTTGTCCTAGCTGCTTTTAAGAGGGTCTGTCTAGAAGCATAATTCTTCATTCTAACTATTAGGTGTCGTGAGGACTTTCAAGAATCTAAAATCTTGGGAGGAAACCGCTCTGCCTCTAGTACATGAACGTTGTTTCCATTCGTGAGATTGGGAAAATTTTCATAGACAACTTCTTCCACTATATCTTCTAGACTTCTTTCTTTTTCCTCCCCTTCAGGGATTCCAATAATTCTGATGTTCCAATAATTCCCTGATTCTGTTTTCATGGCTTCTGAGCTGTTTGTTCCAGGCTTCCTCGTGATCCTTTCTCTCTATCTGTTTGTTCTCCAGATCACTAATTCTATCTTCTGTCCCAGTTACCTATTTTAGAGAATTTAGATTAGATTGGAATTCATTGAGAGCATTTTGGACATCATCCCTGGTGGCTTTCAGTTCTGCCCTAACATTGTGAACATCATCCCTGGTGGCTTTCAGTTCTGCCCTAATCAATTCTCTTTGGTCATCCATGGCTTTCTCCAACCTAGCTATTGCCTGGATAATTGTTAGTCTGAATTCCTTTTCTGACATATTGTCTATGTCAATAGTCATTAGCTCTGTTGCAAAAGGTCCATCCTCTGCATTTTTCTTCTGTTGGGCATTCCTCCTCCTCGTCATTTTGGTAAGAGATGACTGAACAGATGCAGCTGGACTTATCGATTGTGGTGCAGTCAATGTGCACCCTCGAACGCTTCTGTGCAATCAGGATTCCCCACCCAAATGAGAGAAAAAAGAAAAGAAAAGGAAATAGAGAAGAAAGAGACAAAAAAAAAAAAAGAAAAGAAAAAAGAGAGAGAGAGAGAGAGAGAGACAGGAAAAAAAAGGAAGATAAAAGAGAAGGCTCAGCCCAAATGGGCCCCAACGTAAAATTTATGAAGTATACAAACAAAAACAGACAAACAAAAAGACTGATAAAAGTATATGACAAGAGAAAAAAAAATATATATAAAAGCAAAAAAAAAAAAAGGAAGAACTTCATCATAAAGAACCCCAAGTATAATATTTATATACTATCAGGACAAACACAAATACACAGAAACACTGGCGGAAGGAAAAGATGGGAGAATGGTTATAAATTCTCAGTGTGGGCGAGGAAGGTTATTTTGATTCTTCCTGGATGTATCTTGATGTTTTTGTTAAGGGACTCAACTTTCCTAAGATAAAGGGGGATTAAAAATTGGTTTGCCTATAGAAGTAGCATTGATTGGGGAAAGGGGATTACCTTGAAGTTTAATTCTATATGTATATTAGAAAATAAAAATTAAAAAAGAATAAACTAGACTAAACTAAATTAAAATTTAATAAAAAAAATTTAAAAAATAGAAAAGCAAAAGAAAAACACGGGTGTATGTAACAAAAAGTTCAGGTTAGAAGGTTATTAAGGAATTTCATGTACTGGACATCTCACTGTGATGGTAAATAGGTTAAAAAAATTATCTATATGTATATAAAAAAACAGAATATTGGTAAAGAGTTAAAAATAAAAGTTGTGTTTATGAAGTATTGGTGGTTGTTCTCTTGTTGTCTTTTTTTTTTTTTTCTTCCTTCCTGGTTGGTTTTCTGGGGGAGGGGCCCGCCACGTGGGTTTTCAGACAATGATGTTCCCTGAGTTAGGTCCTCCTGCCTCCCTCAAGGAGGTGGGCTCTGAGGAAACTGTCTATTTCAGGCTTTTGTTCTCTGGAGGTTTTTATGTTCTTTCATCTGTTTTCTCTCATCTTGACCGCTTTTGATGGTTTTTGGAGGTTTAGAGGAGAGCAAACTGCACTCAGACCTCCCTCTCAGAGAGAAGCCTCAGAATGCTCTGCAGAGCTGCTGGCAGAGAGGCTCTGAGTCACGGTCCCTGGGGATGCAGGATCTCCTCCTTGTACCCAATATCACGGCAGCAGCGGCGGCTGTCTGGGCAGCTCCAGACCGCCAGAGAGGTTCCAAGCAGCAATCACACACTGAGATTTTCCCGCTGGCCCAGGCTGGGAATGCCTGGTTTTTCAGGATGCCAGAGCTCCAGGCTAGTACCTGTGCCCACCTCTCCCAGGGGAGGGTGTAGGACGCCCGCGTTCGAGAATGCCGTCTGGCCAGGCTCCCAGCCCCTCTCGGGAGCTGGACCCCAAGCGTTCTCAGGCATGCTGGTGGCTCAGGGACCAAGACCTGCTTTCTCCACTGCACTCTCTCTGGCTCAGCACCAGGGGAGGCTGTCCTGGGCCCGGGGACTTAAGCCCCTGTCCCTAACCACCCCAATTCCCACAATATCCCCCCGCAATCCTTTGCTCTTTTTTTTTTTTTTTTTGAGTGCTTTCAACCAGACTCCAAGCTAATGCTGGTCCCCAGACACAGATCACTCTTGTATTGGGGTATTACTTTCCAATCTGTCGCCTCTGCTGGCTCCCTCCCCCTTTGTTTATCTTCCAATATCAGTCCAATGTTCCCACTCTGCTTTACCTGCCACTGGCATCTTCTCCTCCTGTAGAGATCCAGACGTGTATAATTCTGATCTCAGGCTGATTTCATGGGTGATCGGAGTTCTTTGGTAGGTAATCAGCTCACTTTAGGGTACAGGTTGAAAAGGCGCCTCCTCCTACTTCCCCACCATCTTGACCCCCCTTTGCCATTTTTAGTTTTTTAAAAATATCTTATTTATTTATTTTGAGAGAGAGAGAGCGTGCGAACATGAGTGACAGGGAAGGGTAGAGGGAGAAAGATAAGCAGGCTCTCCACTGACCAGGGAGCCCGATGGATGTGGGCTTGATCCCATGACCCTGGGATCATGACCTAAGCTGAAGACAGACACTTAACCAACTAAGCCACCAAGGCACCCCTACCATTTTAGCTTAAAGACTATTTAGTCTGATAAAAATATAGCTATCCTTTTTTGTTGTTACCATTTGTTTGAAATGTCTTTTTCCATCCCTTCCCTCTCAGTCTACATGTGTCTTTAGGTCTAACGTGAGTCTCTTATAGGAAGCATATTGTTGGATTTTGTTTTGTTTGTTTGTTTTTAGAGGGGAGAGAGAAGGAGAGAGAAGCTTATACAGGTTCCATGCCCAGTAGAGACTGATGTGGGGCTTAATCTCACAACCCTGAGATTATGACCTGAGCTGAAATCAGGAGTCATATGTTTAACTGACTGAGCCACCCAGGTACCACTATTTTTTTTAATCACTTAGCTATTCTATGTCTTATAATTGGAGAATTTAATCCAGTCACATTTAAAGTAATTACTGATAGGTAAGGATTTACTCTTGCATCTTGTTATTGTTTTATGGTTGTTTTGTAGATCTACTGTTCCTTGTTTCTTATCCTTTTGCCTTTCTCATGTGTTTTAGTGTCTTTTGGTGTTACTAAGCTTTGAAAGGGAAACTAACCAGGCAATGTACTGATTTCCAACTGTCACACAAGCTGAGGCTTGAAATGACCTTACACAATAGGGCTTATTTTCTTGTATTTTTGCCATTTTATGAGAAAAATATGTCAGCTAGACTGATAATCCCAGGGCCAGCATGAGAGACATGTGAAAATGATCCATTGCAGTGGTTGCAGCCTGAAGTTCAGTTCCTGCCGACTCACTAACTTAGGAGGCGAAAACTAATGCTTATTGTTGTAAGCCACTGAAGTTTTGAGGTTACTTTTTATGTAGCAGTAATTGACAGATTTCACACTTGTACATGATGAAGAATAGATTGATTAAGATAACGAAATAAGGCATTTAGGGGAAGGAATATAAAGAAGTCAAAGAGTGTTGATGCCCTGTGTGTGTGTGTGTGTGTGTTGGAGAGTCTGTAATGAGGCAAGGGCAGAGCAACTGGATATACTAATTTGAAAAGTTTGTATTTCATTGGAGGAATCTGTAGGGGAAAAGAATGAAATAATGAAACATTGTTATGAAATAATAGAAACTTTGTGTTTAAAGTGAAGTTGAGTAAGATGAAGACAGAAACTACAGGATGCATAAATAAAAAAAAATTTAAGGAACATTACAATACTCAAGAAGAAGGACTATAACTCACTATCTTTCTTTGGCAAAGCCCAGAGATCCTACATTATGGCATGTATTTCATCCATTATTCTAAAAATGACCCTGTCTAAATGTTACTCTCATTCCATACATACGTTTTAATAGCACAGTAAATTTCTGGCACCATTCTAAAAACCAAATAAAAGTAACCAAGCAACAACATATTAAAAAGTATTAGCCATTTATAATGTTAACCACACAACCAAATGCTTCAAGCAGTGTGTGCCAAAGTGTTACCAAGGTTAATGCTAAGCCTTTTGTAGATAATAACCCCAAGCTGGCTGAGAACCTGAAGAGAAGTCCAAAACAGTAGAGTTAAGTCCTGAGTCCACTGTGGAAGACAGCTAGACATTAGATCAAATTTGAATTTATCTCTTGGGTATTTTTTTTAATATTTTATTTATTTGACAGAGAGAAATCACAACTAGGCAGAGAGGCAGGCAGAGAGAGAGGAGGAAGCAGGCTCCCTGCAGAGCAGAGAGCCTGATGTGGGCCTCAATCCCAGGACCCCGGGATCATGACCTGAGCCGAAGGCAGAGGTTTTAACCCACTGAGCCACCCAGGGGCCCCTATCTCTTGGGTATTTTGATAGGAATGATATTTGTCCTGGATGAGGACCCTCTACAAATTATAATAAGCCTCTTGTAATGGAAGACAATACCTGGGGACAGGACTTTCCATTGAAAATTCCTACCTCCAAGATCCTGTGTAGATCCAGACTAGCAGGATTAGCAGAAAGGATTTTTTTCCCCATAGCAACAGTCTAGTATTCTAGTTAGCCTTCTTGAAGGACTGGAGACACATCTTTGCAATCTCTGTGAGCTCCCTGAATAGAAAATTACCAGGAGTATACTCATGGTAACTGCCTAAGTACATGCATTCCATTGGGCATAATTTTAAAAGGATTGCTTCAGTTCTCTTCATTTCTCAAACAGAA
The DNA here is from genome assembly GCF_922984935.1 of Meles meles. NCBI lineage: Eukaryota > Metazoa > Chordata > Mammalia > Carnivora > Mustelidae > Meles > Meles meles. The sequence goes on along the minus strand of NC_060066.1, from coordinate 91,142,410 downwards.
AATAAATATAATCAGCTTTTCACTATTACTAGTCTACACTGAAAACAGAATTCCTATGTGTGTTGGTTCATTCTTTAAAAATAGTGCCTTTTTCTTCTCAAGTTATCTTAATAATTTAAAATAATTATGTACATTAATATATATCTATTCTACTATTGTATATATTATATATCATAGTAGATGTACATATAAATGCTATACTATGTATATAGTATAGTACATATATATACAATATCTTAGGATTGATGTAATTCAATATGTGAAATGGCTGTTAGACACCTATCACACAAACCATTATATATGTAGTGTGTATAGTATATCTATTTATACATATATACTGGTTTGATATATATAGATACAGATACAGTTTACTCTAAATACAGATACACTTTACTATATTTCGATACAGATATAGTTTATCTGTATCATATATGCTATACTAATTCAGTATTTTATAGAAATATATACACAATCACGAACACACACACACATAGTAGTTTTCTGTGATGGTAGTCAAAAGATTTTCATATTTTGAATCATTTCAAGGTCAGGAAGAAATAGGAGTACATGCCTATCTTTGAGCTGTAAATTAGAAGAAAAAAACTACTTGGATTACTAACAACTTAGATGGCTACGTTATGATTAGGAAAATGTCTTTTTTTTTTTTTTTGTAAGACCTTGAACTTCAATGCCTTCTTAATTGTGAATCTCATTAAGTGTTCAGAAGTGACATTATTTTTTAAAGCTCATGTCCATTAAGCAGGGTATAGCCATTCTATTGTAGTTAGGAAGATACTAGGAAATGCTGTCTTAGAAGAGAGGCTGGTGAATTAGACGCCACTGAACAAAAATAAAACACTTCTGGCTAGGAAACTAATTACATAAAACAATGTGGGAAAATGAAGCTTCTCTTTCTAGAAAGAGGAGGAACTAAAGTTAGTCTAATATACTCTAATTATATTCCAACATATTCTGACTCTGTCTCTTTGAAAGGGCATCTCTGGTAGTCTTTCAGAACATTTGCCATATTTCTTTCACATAATTGCAACTTACCAATCGTACGAGCTCAATCATGGTAACAAATTGAATAAATACTTGCACGAATGAATTAATGAATAATCCTAGCTTTGACCATAGAAATCTGGAGAGGCTTTTTGCTGAACTTATTGCAGACATTTTATGTATTAACCAGAATCAGTGGATAAGATGACAGTGAATGGCACTCTTACCCATGCAGTTCTGGCTCTTTTTGTAGGAGCATTGTCAGTCTCTTATGACCTCTTAGGTACACCATGGCCATACCTTTATACTCTGTGCTCTCACCCTTATTTAGAGAGAGAGAGAGTAAAGGACATCATTGTAGCTATTAATCCTGATATTCCTTACCCCCCACCAAACTGCTTATGCTACATTAGGCAAGTCCGCTATTTTTCATACTGATTAGAATGCAATTACTGGTCTAGCTTAAAATAACTTATTTCATCAGGTATAGTTTCATGATTTTTCTCCCTTGCCATTAACGTTTACATTTGTAAACACTAAGCATATTATTAAGAGCTGTTAAATTAATAGGACATGATACTCTTAATAAAAGCATGTAATTATATATTATAACCTACACATAGAGGCCACCCAAACCAGTCTACTCAATTCCTGGGCTCCAGATTCCCATGTAGGCTGTTTCCAAGGTCCAGGTACTGGTTGTCAGTGCTGTGGAGTGAGTACTAGGCTGGAAGTCAACAGAGCTGGGCCCTATCACTGATGAGAAGCATAGCAGTGACCTTGGACAAGTTACCTAACCTTGTTGAATTTCAGTTACCTGATACATAAATTGGGACTCATGTCATAGAATTGCTGAGAGCATTAAATAAGATAACATGTGCAAATGATTTAAGACAACACAGAATACGTCATTAGTAGATGTGATTAAAATAGTATGGGTGAGTTGAACTTTTCCCTACTTTCATCTTTTCATTTAAAATGGACAAATTAGACTGAAAGATAAATTTAGGTCCTTCTATTACTACAAACCTACAAATTTAATATACTTCCTACTGGTCTGCACCAAGAGTAGAAACAGTTTCTAGTTTTGTGTTCTTACCAAGGACAGTGTTGCCTGAATGAATTTTCTACCATACAAAAAAATACAACAAAAAATGTTGATTGTTCACTGTCAAGATATGTGCCTGAGTGATCCTCATAACCCTTGGAGCCAAATCATGAATCCCAAGACAGCAGTATTTTTAATATGCAGCTCATATCCTGCTATCACTCATTTTTCTTAATCTCAACTATATATTTCCTCTCCTTTTGCAGGAATCATGCTCACGTCAGTGTTGTTTAAAATAACCACTGTCTACTGCTTATACTGTAGCAATTGCCTTTTGTCATTTAATCTATTTTTAATTATTAATTCAACAAACATTTAATGAAGACCCCCTTATCTTAGACATAAGTGGGCACAAGAGAGTGAAAAAGCAAAATCCCAGTGCAGCATCAAGCAAACAATTTTAGCTACATCTGTAATAGCTGGAGGGGATTCTGTATGAAGAGAAACATAAAGTAAGATACAATAAGGGATTTCTGAATGATAGAAAAAAGATGTTTTTCTTTTCCCTCCAAAATTGCTACCAAAAAAGTCACTGGAAGTATGCTCTGATACTAAAGTACCACTTCAAAAGGGATGACTACAAAAAGACTGCAAATTAATAGAGGGTTGTATTTGGGATATTTTCCAAGATTTATGAAATACCAAATCAGAATATTTGCAAATCTACAGCAGTATAATTATAGTTGATATGTATTTATGTATTTGCCACATGACCAAGCTCAGCTGGTTCCACTGCAGCAGAGGTGAGCTGTCTAGCTGAGCCTTGATCAAACTGCCAGTCTACAGAATCATATTATGTTGTGAAACTGGGAGCTAAGCACCCATCCTGAGACCACAGGAGGAGGCCGCTGAACAAGATGAGTCTACACTCTATGAATATGGAAATAAAATAGACTTTGGTCCTTAGTGACATAACAAAGTAAGTGGAATTACCTAATTGTCAGGGTACTGACAGATAAATTGGCTCCCATTGTCCCCCCTACATTGGCCTTATTTTATTCATGTTTCAAAATCACAGGAGACTGAATCCAATCAGTTTGCCTTAGGCCACATGTTCTTGCCTTGGCTCAGGGAAGACAGGCCATCTCAACTGACACTACCACCACATTGCATTATTGTCTTTTTTGTCTTTCCTCAAAAAGAACATGGCAATGAGACTGCTTTAACAGAAGATAGGAGAATAGATGCTTAAGAGTCACAAAACCAAGTGTTTACTACAGGAAAAGTCTGTTTTTTCCCCCAAGCATATACCTTTATATAAACTAAGCATTCTGCATAACTTTATTAATTGAATTTGAATTAAATCAAAATAACATTTTTTAAAGATTTATTTTTTAGTGGGGGAGGGGCAAAGGGAGAGAAAATCCTCCCCTAGTGGGGAAGCCCAACACAGGACTCGATCCCAGGACCCTGACATCATGACCTGAGCCAAAATCAAGTCAACCGCTCAACCAAGTGAGCCACTCAGGCACCCTCAACATTACATTTTTTTAATCTTTTTTTTAAAGATATTGTTTATTTATTTGACGGAGAGAGAATGTCAGTGAGAGAGGGAACACAAGCAGGGAGAGTGGAAGAGGGAGAAACAGGCTTCCGCTGAGCAAGGAGCCTGATGCGGGGCTCAATCCCAGGGCCCTGGGATCATGACCTGAGCCTTAGGCAGATGTTCAATGACTGAGCCAACCAGGTGCCTCTCAAAATTACATTTTTATAGAAGGATTTTAGGTATGCCAAATAGTATACCCTGAAAATTACTTAAGTTCTATTCAGATTTTTTTTTTAACATACATGATTATCCTCATATACATCTCATAAAATTCCACCATCCAAGTTAGAGGGTCTTTTTTTCTTAAGATTTTATTTGTTTGACAGAGAAAGACACAGCAAGAGATGGAATAGAAGCAGTGGGAGTGGGAGAGGGAGAAGCAGGCTTCCCGCTAGGCAGAAGGGCTCGATCCCAGGACCCTGCGTTCATGACCTGAGCCAAAGGCAGATGCTTAACAACTGAGCCACCCAGGTGCCCCCAGAGGGTGTTTTTGAATGACATTTGTAATACTGTCACAAACACATTCCATTTAAAGTAAGTCTACAATACTCAAAATGGATGAAGGACCTCAATGTGAGAAAGGAATCCATCAAAATCCTTGAGGAGAACACAGGCAGCAACCTCTTCGACCTCAGCCACAGCAACATCTTCCTAGGAACATCGCCAAAAGCAATGGAAGCAAGAGCAAAAATGAACTATTGGGATTTCATCAAGATCAAAAGCTTTTGCACAGCAAAGGAAACAGTCAACAAAACCAAAAGACAACTGACAGAATGGGAGAAGATATTTGCAATCGACATATCAGATAAAGGGCTAGTATCCAAAATCTATAAGGAACTTAGCAAACCCAACACCCAAAGAACAAATAATCCAATCAAGAAATGGGCAGAGGACATGAACAGACATTTCTGCAAAGAAGACATCCAGATGGCCAACAGACACATGAAAAAGTGCTCCACATCACTCGGCATCAGGGAAATACAAATCAAAACCACAATGAGATATCACCTCACACCAGTCAGAATGGCTATAATTAACAAGTCAGGAAACTACAGATGCTGGCAAGGATGCAGAGAAAGGGGAACACTTCTACACTGTTGGTGGGAATGCAAGCTGGTGCAGCCACTCTGGAAAACAGCATTGAGGTTCCTCAAAGTGTTGAAAATAGAACTACCCTATGACCCAGCAATTGCGCTACTGGGTATTTACCCTAAAGATACAAACGTAGTGATCCGAAGGGGCACTTGCACCCAAATGTTTATAGCAGCAATGTCTACAATAGCCAAACTATGGAAAGAACCTAGATGTCCATCAACAGGTGAATGGATAAAGAAGAGGTGGTATATATACACAATGGAATGCTATGCAGCCATCAAAAGAAATGAAATCTTGCCATTTGCGACGACGTGGATGGAACTAAAGGGTATCATACTTAATGAAATAAGTCAGTCGGAGAAAGACAACTATCATATGATCTCCCTGATATGAGGACATGGAGATGCAACATGGGAGTTTAGGGGGGTAGGAGAAGAATAAATGAAACAAAATGGGATTGGGAGGGAGACAAACCATAAGTGACTCTTAATCTCACAAAACAAACTGAGGGTTGCTGGGGGGAGAGGGGTTGGGAGAGGGAGAGTGGGATTATGGACATTGGGGAGGGTATGTGCTATGGTAAGTGCTGTGAAGTGTGTAAACCTGGCGATTCACAGACCTGTACCCCTGGGGATAAAAATACATTATATGTTTATAAAAAATAAGAAATAAATAAAAATTTAAAAAAAATAATAAAGTAAGTCCACAATATATCCTGTTAAAAACATATAAAAGCAAAACTTTCATATTTAAAGTAGATTGTGTAAGAGAAGAAGGGAGGTGAGGTTTCTTTCCTTCCATTATTTCCAATACACTTTCCTAATAGTAGATAGTAACTGAAAAGTAATGAGAGATACAAGCAATGATGAAGTCAACATGGTCAGGGATTAGATCAATAGATTTATAATAAGTTTTCTACCAACTTGAAGAACTTAATCCAAAATACTATTCCTTGGACATATTCCTTGGACATTTAATGTATCTCCTTTCCTTGCAGCAAAATAGACAGGGAATGATGACTGATGGTAATAGGAAATGATAAACTCTGCTATGGAAACTTGGTGATCTGTTTCCAAGTTTCTTTGGAACCCTGCATCAAAGACAAATGATGTATTTTATGGTGACTAATATAACAATAAAAATTTAAGAAAAAAAAAAAGACTAAGTACAATCAATGAGGAGAGGGACAGGGCACTGGGAACATCCAGTCCCAAGGGATTAACCATCAGCTGTATTTACAGACTGCTTACACTTACTGCAGGTTAAGCACTGTATGTGCAATATCCCTTTTGATTCTCACAGCCTCCCATAAGTTGAATGTTATGATCCCCAGTTTACTTAAAAAGATGTTGAGACCTGGGACGCCTGGGTGGCTCAGTTGGTTAAGCAGCTGCCTTCAGCTCAGGTCATGATCCCAGCATCCTGGGATTGAGTCCCACATCAGACTCTTTGCTCAGCAGGGAGCCTGCTTCTCCCTCTGCTTCCGCCTGCCACTCTGTCTGCCTGTGCTCATTCTCTCTGACAAATAAATAAATAAAATCTTTAAAAAAAAAAAAAAAAGAAGATGTTGAGACCCAGCAAGCACAGATAGCTCCCAGAAATTCACCAAAGCAGGCTTCCCATGCAGGCCCACCTTCCTTCGAGCCCTTCTTCTTTTCACAACAACTTGCCACCCCTACCACTGTGACTTGATGGGAAGACTGAGCCTTCCGTTAGCTTCTCAGATCCCCTCATAAATACTTATGAATGTCTATTACCTGGTGATTAAGCCCAGCATCATGTAACTAAACTGCTGGTTGCTGCTTATTTGTATCCTTTTCCACTGCAGTCCCTCTCATGGCAGCTCCTCAAAGAGGTTTTCATCAGGTAATCTTAACCCTTTATCTCACTCTGTTTCCATCACTGCTTTCTCTACAAAGAAGACAGATGTGTACAATTTTATTATTATTACTATTATTATTATATTAAGTCTTAAAACAATTCTGAGATAACCTGAAGAAGGTTGATTATTCCTAATTTACTGAAGATAAGACAATCTGATGGTGCAGATATCCAGCATCCCTGAGTTAGAAAACAATGTCGTTGCTACTTGACCCTGTATCTGCTCTTGCTGTCACCTCCTGATGGAGGTCACTGCATTAATCATTCAGTCAAGGCACTGGGCAATATTCACAAAGGGGCAATGCTAAAGCTTCAATTTGCAGTTTGCTTCAAACCAAATTCTGGCCAAGTTTACATTATGTGAATTATGTCCCTAAGTTTATCGATTGCTTTTTGCTATTTATTTTGTGAAAAGAGCATAATTAAAATATGATACCACCTTACAACACTTCAAAGAAAACTAAGTGCTTCATTTTTATTTTTCCTTCTTGCTATTCATTACAATCTATCTGTACTGAGGTTTTAATTTTTTGTCTCTATTTTCCAGACAGTAAACAGAGCAAAGTGTGCCTACAGTTACAAAAACCATTATAGACGACGAGAGTTTTCATCTAGCTCATTGCTCCTGCTCTTATCTTTCTCAATGCAATATATGAGATGGTGTTGACATGCTGCCAAAATCTAAAGACTTTCAATATCCAAAATATTTTACAATATATTTTTAAGTGAGTAGTTACACATGGATACCCATATTAACTCTAGCCTCAGATATGTATGTTTGAAAACCCAAAAGAGCAGAAATAGGATGGAAGGTAAAATCATACAAAAAGAGAATAATAGCTAAAATTTACCACTGAGCATGTGCCAGGTATTTTGATAAATACTTCATATGATATTTATCTTATTAATCATCCCTTGCTATGGTCTGTATGTTTATGTCTCCTACCCCCCAAATTTACACGTTAGAATTCTAACACCCCATGTGAAAGTGTTAGAAGGTGGGGCCTTTGACAAGTGGTTGGTCATGAGGGTAGAGTCCTCATGTGTGGAGTGAATGCTCTTATAAAAGAGATCTGACAAAGCTCCCTAAGCCTTTCTACTACTTAAGTGTAGAATGAGAAGTTTATAACTGGAAGAGGGCCCTCACTCAAGCATTCTGGCACTCTGATGGCAGACGTCCAATCTCCAGAACCATGAGAAATAAATCTGTGTATAAGCCACTCAAGCTGTGGTATTTTGTTATAGCAGTCCAAATGGACTAAGACATTACCCAAACTCTAGACGGTTGATTTATAGAAGAGGAATCTGAGACCATAAGAGGTTAAAATAGCTTTGCTGGTAAGTGGCAAAGCCACAGTTTAAACAAAGGACTTAAATGGACTCTAGGGCCAATGTTCTTGGTCTACTGGCCCTACCACCTCTTTGATAAATGCTGCCTTACATCTACTTCTGTAAAAGCTCAAGTGCCAGGGACACTTGGGTGGTTTGGTCAGTTAAGTGTCTGCTTTCAGCTCAGATCATGATCCAAGGGTCCTGGGATTGAGTTCCTGCTTCAGGCTCCTTGCTCAGCAAGGAGCCTGCTTCTCCCACTGCCTGCTACTCTCCCTACTTGTTTTCATTCTCTCTCTGACAAATAAATAAAATCTTAAAAAAAAAAAAAAGCTCAAGTTGGACAAAGATTCCATATTGTTGAGGGGAGTCAAGATGGCAGGGAAGTAGGAGGAGGCACCATTTCAACCTGTAGCCTAAAGTGAGCTGATTACCTACCAAAAAACTCCGACCACCCATGAAATCAGCCTGAGATCAGAATTATACACGTCTGGATCTCTACAGGAGCAGAAGATGCCAGTGGCAGGTAAAGCAGACTGGGAGCTTTGGACTGATATCAGAAGATAAACAAAAGGGGGAGGGAGCCACCAGAGGTGACCGATTGGAAAGTAATACCCCAATACGAGAGTGCCCTGTGTCTGGGGACCAGCATTAACTTGGAGTCTGGTTGAAAGCACTCAAAAAACAAAGAGCAAAGGATCGCAGGGGGTAATAGTGTGAACCTGGGCGGTTAGGGTCAGGGACCTAAGTCCCTGGACCCAGGACAGCCTCCCCTGGTGCTGAGCCAGAGAGAGTGCTGCGGAAAAATCAGGTCTCTGTCCCTGAGCCGCCAGTGTGCCTGAACGCCAGCGCACCTGAGAATGAGTGGGGTCTGGCTCCCATGAGTGGCTGGGAGCCTGGCCAGACGGCAATCCTGAAACACGCGCGTCCCACACCCTCCCTTGGGATAAGTGCTCATAGGCGCTAGCCTGGAGCTCTGGCATCTGGAAAAACCAGACATTCCCAGCCCGGGACAGCGGGAAAATCTCAGTGTGCGACCTCTGCTCGGAACCTCTCTGGCGGTCTGGAACTGCCTAGACAGCCACCGCTGCCCTGGTTTTGGGTACAACGAGGAGCTCCTGCATCCCCAGGGACAGTGACTCAGAACTGACTCAGCCAGCAGCTTTTCCAAAACATTCTGGGGCTTCTCTCTGAGAGGGAGGTCGTGGTGCAGTTTGCTCTCCTCTAAACCTCCAAAAACCATCAAAAGCTGTCAAGGCGAGAGAAAGCAGATGAAAGAACATAAAAAACCCCGGAGAATAAAAGGCTGAAAAAAAAAACAGTATCCTCAGAGCTCACCCCCTTGAGGGGAGCAGGAGGACCTAACTCAGGGAACATCATTGTCTGAAAACCCACATGGCAGGCTCTTCCCCCAGAAAACCAACCAGGAAGGAAGAAAAAAAAAAAAAAGACTACAAGAGAACAACCACCACTACTTCATAAATACAACTTTTATTTTTAACTCTTTACCAATATTCTGGTTCTTTTTTTTTATACATACAGATAATTTTTTAACCTATTTACCACCACACTGAGATGTCCAGTATCAAATTCTTTAATAACCTTCTAACCTGAACTTTTTGATACATACACCCGTGTTTTTCTTTTGCTTTTCTATTTTTTTAATTCTTTTTTAATTTTAACTTAGTTTAGTCTAGTTTATTCTTTTTTAATTTTTATTTTCTACTATACATATAGAGTTAAACTTCAAGGTAATCCCCTTTCCCCAATCAATGCTACCCCTATAGGCAAACCAGTTTCTAATCCCCCTTTATCTTAGGAAAGTTGAGTCCCTTAACAAACGCATCAAGATACCTTCAGGAAGAATCAAAATAACCTTACTCACCCACACTAAGAATTTATAACCACTCTCCCAATTTTTCCTTCTGTCAGTGTTTCTGTGAATTTGTGTTTGTCCTGATAATATATAAATCTTATACTTGGGGTTCTTTCTGATGAGGTTCTTCCCATTTTTTTGCTTATATATATATTTTTTTCTCTTGTCATATACTTTTATCAGTCTTTTTGTTTGTCTGTTTTTGTTGTATACTTCATAAATCTTACCTTGTGGCCCATTTGGGCTGAGCCTTCTCTTTTATCTTCCATTTTTTTCCTATCTCTCTCTCTCTCTCTCTTTTTTTCCCTTTTTTCTTTCCCCCCTTTTTTCTTTCTTCTTCTCTATTTCTTTTTCTTTTCTTTTTTTTTGCTCATTTGGGTGGGGAATCCTGATTGCACAGAAGCGTTCCAGGGTGCACCTTGACTGCACCACAATCGATAAGTCCAGCTGCATCTGTTCAGTCATCTCTTTCCAAAAGGAATACCCAACAGAAGAAAAATACAGAGGATGGGCCTTCTGCAACAGAGCTAATGGCTATCGACATAGACAATATTTCAGAAAAGGAATTCAGACTAACAATTATCCAGGCAATAGCTAGGTTGGAGAAAGCCATGGATGACCAAACAGAATTGATTAGGGCAGAACTGAAAGCCACCAGGGATGATGTTCAAAGTGCTCTCAATGAGTTCCAATCTAATCTAAATTCTCTAAAAGCTAGGGTAACTGAGACAGAAGATAGAATTCGTGATCTGGAGGACAAACAGATAGAGAGAAAGGATCAGGAGGAAGCCTGGAACAAACAGCTCAGAAGCCACAAAAACAGAATCAGGGAAATAAACGATGCCATGAAACGTTCCAACATCAGAATTATTGGAATCCCTGAAGGGGAGGAAAAAGAAAGAAGTCTAGAAGATATAGTGGAAGAAGTTGTCTATGAAAATTTTCCCAATCTCACGAATGGAAACAACATTCATGTACTAGAGGCAGAGAGATTTCCTCCCAAGATTTTAGATTCTCGAAAGTCCTCACGACACCTTATAGTTAGAATGAGGAATTATGTTTCAAGAGAGACCCTCTTAAAAGCAGCTAGGACAAAAAAGCTCCTTACTTACAGAGGAAAGCCCATTAGAATAATGTCAGACCTGTCCACAGAGACCTGGCAAGCCAGGAAGGGCTGGCAAAATATATTCAGAGTACTAAATGAGAAGAACATGCAACCAAGAATACTCTATCCAGCAAGACTGACATTTAAAATCGATGGAGAGATAAAGAGTTTCCAAGACCGGCAAGGCTTAAAAGACTATGCAACCACCAAGCCAACACTTCAGGAAATATTAAGGGGGGTCCTATAAAAGAGAAAAAATCCCAAGAATATCATTGAACAGAAATATAGAAACAATCTACAGACAGAAAGACTTCAAAGGCAACACGATGTCAATAAAAACCTATCTCTCAATAATCACTCTCAATGTGAATGGCCTAAATGCGCCCATAAAACAACACAGGGTTGCAGATTGGATAAAACGACAGAACCCATCCATATGTTGTCTACAAGAGACCCATTTTGAACCTAAGGATACACCCAGACTGAAAGTGAAGGGAGGGAGAAGCATCTTTCATGCCAATGGGCTTCAAAAGAAGGCCGGGGTAGAGATTCTCCTATCAGATAAATTAGATTTTAAACTAAAGACTGTAGTCAGAGATACAGAAGGACACTACATAATTCTTAAAGGGACTATCCACCAAGATGATCTAACAATTGTGAATATCTACACCCCCAATATGGGAGCACCCAATTACATAAGAAAACTATTAATCAAGATAAAGAGTCATATTGATATGAATACAATAATAGTAGGAGATCTTAATACGCCTCTCTCAGAAATAGACAGATCATTGAAGCAGAAAATTAATAAAGAAATAAGAGCATTGAATGAAACATTGGACCAGATGGACCTCATCGACATATACAGAACATTCCACCCTAAAACAACAGAATACTCATTCTTCTCAAGTGCACATGGAACCTTCTCCAGAATAGACCACACACTGGGTCACAAAGCAGGACTCCACCGATACCAAAAGACTGACATTATTCCTTGCACATTCTCAGATCACAATGCTTTGCAACTGGAACTCAATCACAAGGAAAAGTTCAGAAGGAACTCAAACACCTGGAAGCTAAAGACCACCTTGCTTAAGAATGCTTGGATCAACCAGGAGATCAAAGATGAACTTAAACAATTCATGGAAACCAATGAGAATGAAGACACTTTGGTCCAAAACCTATGGGATACAGCAAAGGCAGTTCTAAGGGGGAAATACATAGCCATCCAAGCCTCCCTCAAAAATACTGAAAAATCCAGAATACACCAGCTGTCTCTACACCTTAAAGAACTCGAGAATCAACAACAAATCAAACCAACTCCACATGCAAGAAGGGAAATAATCAAGATTAGAACAGAGATCAATGAGGTAGAAACGAGAGATATAGTAGAACGTATCAATGAAACTACAAGCAGGTTTTTTGAAAGAATCAATAAGATCGATAAACCATTGGCCACACTAATCCAAAAGAAAAGAGAGGAAGCCCAAAATAATAAAATTATGAATGAAAAGGGAGAGATCACAACTAACACCAAGGAAATAGAAACAATCATCAGAAATTATTACCAACAGTTATATGCCAATAAGCTAAGCAACCTAGATGAAATGGATGCATTCCTGGAAAACTACAAACTCCCAAAATTGAACCATGAAGAAATTGACAACCTGAATAGACCGATATCTAGTAACGAGATTGAGGCAGTGATCAAAAACCTCCCAAAAAACAAGAGCCCAGGACCTGACGGAATCCCTGGGGAATTCTACCAAACTTTCAAAGAAGAAATAACACCAATTCTCCTGAAACTGTTCCAAAAAATTGAAGCAGAAGGAAAACTTCCAGACTCTTTTTATGAAGCCAGCATTACCCTGATCCCCAAACGAGGCAAAGACCCTACCAAAAAGGAGAATTTCAGACCAATATCACTGATGAATATGGATGCAAAGATTCTCAACAAGATCCTAGCAAACAGGATCCAGAAGCACATTAAAAAGATTATCCACCATGACCAGGTGGGATTCATCCCTGGGTTGCAAGGTTGGTTCAACATTCGCAAATCAATCAATGTGATACAACAAATCAATAAGAGAAGAGAGAAGAACCACATGGTCCTCTCAATTGATGCAGAAAAAGCATTTGACAAAATCCAGCATCCGTTCCTGATGAAAACACTTCAAAGTATAGGGCTAGAGGGAACATTCCTGAACTTCATAAAATCTATGAAAGACCCACAGCAAATATCCTCCTCAATGGGAAAAAACTTGCAGTCTTCCCGTTGAGATCAGGAACACGACAAGGATGCCCACTCTCACCACTCTTGTTCAACATAGTATTAGAAGTTCTAGCAATGGCAATCAGACAACAAAGAGAAATAAAAGGTATCCAAATTGGCAAGGAAGAAGTCAAACTCTCTCTCTTCGCAGATGACATGATCTTTATATGGAAAACCCCAAAGACTCCACCCCCAAACTACTAGAACTCATACAGCAATTCAGTAACGTGGCAGGATACAAAGTCAATGTACAGAAATCAGTGGCTTTCTTATACACTAACAATGAAAATACAGAAAGGGATATTAGAGAATCGATTCCATTTACTATAGCACCAAGAACCATAAGATACGTGGGAATAAACCTAACTAAAGAGGTAAAGGACCTGTACTCGAAGAACTACAGAACACTCAAGAAAGAAATTGAAGAAGACACAAAAAGATGGAAGACTGTTCCATGCTCTTGGATTGGAAGAATAAACATTGTTAAAATGTCTATACTGCCTAGAGCAATCTATACTTTTAATGCCATTCGATCAAAATTCCACCAGTATTTTTCAAAGAGCTGGAGCAAATAATCCTAAAATTTGTATGGAATCAGAAGAGACCCCGAATTGCTAAGGAAATGTTGAAAAACAAAAACAAAACTGGAGGCATCACGTTACCCGATTTCAAGCTTTACTACAAAGCTTTGATCACCAAGACAGTGTGGTATTGGCATAAAAACAGACACATAGACCAGTGGAATAGAGTGGAGAGCCCAGATATGGACCCTCAACTCTATGGTCAAATAATCTTTGACAAAACAGGAAAAAATATTCAATGGAAAAAAGACAGTCTCTTCAATAAATGGTGCTGGGAAAACTGGACAGCGATATGTAGAAGAATGAAACTCGACCATTCTCTTACACCGTACACAAAGATAAACTCGAAATGGATAAAAGACCTCAACATGAGACAGGAATCTATCAGAATCCTAGAGGAGAACATAGGCAATAACTTCTTCAATATCAGCCACAGCAACTTCTTTCAAGATATGTCTCCAAAGGCCAAGGAAACAAAAGCAAAAATGAACTTTTGGGACTTCATCAAGATCAAAAGCTTCTGCACAGCAAAGGAAACAGTCAACAAAACAAAAAGGCAACCCACGGAATGGGAGAAGATATTTGCAAATGACAGTACAGACAAAAGGTTGATATCCAGCATCTATAAAGAACTTCTCAAACTCAACACACACAAAACAGATAATCATATCAAAAAATGGGCAGAAGATATGAACAGACACTTCTTCAATGAAGACATATAAATGGCTATCAGACACATGAAAAAATGTTCATCATCACTAGCCATCAGGGAGATTCAAATTAAAACCACATTGAGATGCCACCTGACACCAGTTAGAATGGCCAAAATTAGCAAGACAGGAAACAACGTGTGTTGGAGAGGATGTGGAGAAAGGGGAACCCTCTTACACTGTTGGTGGGAATGCAAGTTAGTGCAGCCACTTTGGAGAACAGTGTGGAGATTCCTCAAGAAATTAAGAATAGAGCTTACCTATGACCCTGCAATTGCACTGCTGGGTATTTACCCCAAAGATACAGATGTAGTGAAAAGAAGGGCCATCTGTACCCCAATGTTTATTGCAGCAATGGTCACAGTCGCCAAACTGTGGAAAGAACCAAGATGCCCTTCAACGGATGAATGGATAAGGAAGATGTGGTCCATATACACAATGGAGTATTATGCCTCCATCAGAAAGGATGAATACCCAACTTTTGTAGCAACATGGATGGGACTGGAAGAGATTATGCTGAGCGAAATAAGTCGAGCAGAGAGAGTCAAGTATCATATGGTCTCACTTATTTGTGGAGCATAACAAAGAACATGGAGGACATGGGGAGATGGAGAGGAGAGGGAGTTGAGGGAAACTGGAAGGGGAGATGAACCATGAGAGACTCTGGACTCTGAAAAACAACCAGAGGGTTTTGAAGGGGCGGGGGGGGTGGGAGGTTGAGGAACAAAGTGGTGGGTAATAGGGAGGGCACGTACTGCATGGAGCACTGGGTGTGATGCCGAAACGATGAAAACTGTTATGCTGTAAATAAACAAATAAACGAATAAAAAAAATAAAGTAATAAAAAAAAAGATTCCATATTGTTTGGTACCTATTGTTTTTGCATTGCTACTAGTAATAGTCCTTCTAGGTATTCTTGTATTTTTTTTTATTTATTCAATTTCTTCCATGTCAAGATAACTCTATATTTGAAGAACTTCTCTTAATATCTCCCCATGAAATTTTGAAAAACAGAACTCCCAGCAGATAGCATTCTTAAATCATTAACACACATATTCATTCACTCGTAACCAACTACTGACTAACTCTGCCACACTCAGATAATCCACACTAGGGATATAAAGATGAGCAAGAAGGAATCTCTACTCTCAAATAACTTGATATCTGGTAAGAATGTGTTGGAGAGTAGACAATTACATAAAATGAGAATCAAGTGTTATAATGTAAGCATACAAACAAGTTACCAGAGATTGGAAGCAAGTGTTAAGAGAAAAATAATGCTTGAGGGAATTTAAAAAGGCTTCTTTCCTGGGTGTCATTTGAGCTTATCCTCGAAGGATGAAGAGAAACTAAGCAGAATAATCAAGGAATAACTCAAAGTATCTACAAAAGTGTGTGTTCTGAACTGTAGATGCTCTCTGTATATTACTAAGAGGAAGAAAACATACATGATAAAGAAAAGATACATTTGGATTAGAGATATCTTTGGGCTCTGGACCAGATGGTGAACTTACACATGGATAGGTTATTATCAAATAATGACATCATTTTATGACTTTCAGGTAAAATGTTTTACATTTTATGAAGTTCCAATTTAAAAATGCAATGTTTATTTATAGAAATAAAAATAATAAAAATACACTGCATACAATAAAATGGACCAATAAATCCTACAGTGATCCAGTTGTGTTCCTTGAAATGTTATGTTACAAAAGTGAATTTCTCACATTTATTAATATTACCAAGATCCCTCAAGAGATGTACTGTTACTGATTTTTTTTTAAATTGTCATTTTCTAGGTTTACCTCCTAATTCTATTCTTATGGGTAGTCTGCAGCTGGTGATCAAGAACTATATATGAGGTAAGTGTAACTTTCACAGAGAATAATGTACTACATGTATCAAGAGAGTGTGACTGGCTTACAAAACATATGGTAATAAGTTTGAGAAAGGTACACACATTAATGGCTTTAGAATATGCCACATTCCCCAAGCTCTTTGTAAATTAGTGAGTTCTAAATGTATTTGTTTGTCATCACATCTGAAAATACAGATATTCCATCTTCTTGAGAAAAAGTCAACTTTAATGCGGCTAGGAGCAAAACATTTAAGTAATAATGTAGCCATTAAAACCATGTGGAAATTTTTACCACGATTTTTCACATCTGCATGTTATATTTAATTGCAACAGAAAATGTTGTAGCCTCTAAAGGTACATACTTTAAAAAAAATTTTTTTTTTATTTGAGAGATAGAGAGAGCACAAGTGAGGTGAGGGGCAGAGAGAGAAGCAGACTCCTGCTGAGCAGGGAACCTGCACAGGACTCCATCACCAGAACTCTGGGATCATGACCTGAGCTGAAGGCAGGCACTTAACTGATTGAGCCCCTCAGGTGCTCCAAGTACATACCTTTTTTAAAAGATTAATTTGCTTTACAGAAATGCTTCTTAAAGAAATCTCCAGAACCACTGTACATCAGATGTTGCCTCAATGTGTGACACTTCATGAGGCCTTTTTCCAACTTGCCTTCCCTAAGTGGCCCATTGCTGTCCCCTCATTCCCTGAACTGGCCACCATAGTTCTGAGTTTGTGCTGGTTAAAAAATGAAGCACAGGTCCTTCCAATTCCTTGGCACATTCTGCGTCCTCTTGGAAACTAAATGTGTGTATCAGAAATCCCACTCTCCAATCTCAAGCTCATCAAATGCTATAGCCCTGCCCCCATTACAGCATCCACTGCCAAGGGCTTGTCTGAAACGTAGGTGAGTCCTCAGTGTAATGAGGATAATTATTACCTTTTAAGATATTTTAAATGGTTAAGCTCTTAACTGTAATTAATTACAAAGAATTTTCTTATCTAGCAGGGCCAGGGAATGGGGTATCCTGGTTAATGGCTCAACTGAAAAAAAAGAGAAAATAAAAGATCTTAGTGCTCGGGAGATTCAGTCTGGGCCTGTATGAGATGGTTTGATTTTGCCAGAGTACTCTCCCTCAGCCTGAAGACGATGACATTTCACCATCAGATATCTAAATAGCTGCAAAAGAATTTTTAGAATTGTTACCAACCCCAGTTTAAATGATCTCCCACATTCTTTCCCTCTTCTAATTGATAGGCTTTCCTCGGAGAAAAGATGTGGGATTGAATTTGTTGCCAGTCACCATTTACTGAGCTTACGACGATGTGAAGCAGTTGCAGGAACAGCAGCAGAACTTCCATGGCGAGATTAACAATGTCTTTTTCACTTGTCCATTCATGTGGTATAGGAAGATGTCTGTCTGTGTATTTGTCAAGCTGTACTAAAGTATATTGCTTTTTCGCATCGGTTTAGGTCAAGGATTCCATGTCAAAAATCAAACCAAAGTGATCAAAATGCCCCATTCTGGTTAAGCAGTGCAAGAGGTCAATCTCGTTTCTGAATTTCATTTGCACAATATCTCAAGTTTCCTTACTACTCTGTTCCAAATGTGTAATATATTGTTTGAGCACCATTGTTTTTAAAGTATTATGGAAGTTTTTTTAAATGTAGTTGAGGGGTGCCTGGGTGGCTCGGGGGGTTAAGCCTCTGCCTTCGGCTCAGGTCATGACCTCAGAGTCCTGGGATCGAGCCCCGCATCGGGCTCTCTGCTCAGCAGGGAGCCTGCTTCCCCCCCCACCCCCACCCCCGCCTGCCTCTCTGCCTCCTTGTGATCTCTCTCTCTCTCTCTGTCAAATAAATAAATAAAATCTTAAAAAAAAAATAAAATGTAGTTGAAAAAACACTGTGACCCTAGCTAAGATTACAACGAACTGCCCTCCTTACCTGACTGTGTCATTGAGCATAGTGCCCACTTAGGGGAGCCTGCTTTCTTCTGGAAGCTGTTGAGTGTGTCCTTTTCTTGAAATTTCTCCCATAACCTCCACTATAGCATTCACTCTCACCTACTTGTCTGCTGCCTGGCTTCTTCAATCTCCTTTGCTTGCTCATTTTCTTCATCTTGCCTCTTAAATATTGTTGTCCCTAGGATGTTGTCCTCAGCTCTTTTTTGCTTCTGTTCTGCTCTCTCCGTATGTGACATACCCCTTTCATATAGCTTAAATTATGCACCAAAACATTTTCAAATCTGATTTGATCTCCATTTCTGGCATCTCTCCTTAGCACTGTCCCAAATGCAATCATATGCTTTAGCTCAAGAGCATGGAACATGGAGTTCTTGCCACACTCCTCAACCCTGCCCCTCCACTTATATTCCATAAAGCAATTAATGCATTGTAAGTACCTGGTCATTTAAGTTAAAAGCATCCCATATATTCAAAACTGATTTGTTACCCTGTCTTCTCAGATATCATCCAGAATGATTTTGAACCCATTCCCTCTCTAACTTTCCCATGATCGTTAGGCTTTGGTTTCTCCACCCTGAGTTCATGCTAAAAGCTAAAAGCTAAAGCATAAACTAATCTCCCTGACTCCTGTATGTTCTCTTTCCTATCAATCATAAATACTGATACCAGGATAATTTTTATGATATAAAGTATTATTTTGTCTGTCCTCTGAGATATTTCTTCCCCACTTTTACTGAACAATGACCAATATGAAAAGTCCTCAAAAATTTGAGCCTAAAATACACATCTAATCTTTATTTCTCCTACAGTAAAAACAAATGATAAGAACCTAACCCACTGATATTAAATATTTTCTATAAAGACCATGCAGTTCCCAAAGTCTCCTAAAAAATAAACTTTAAAATATTATGGTTTAGGGGTGCCTGGGTGGCTCAGTTGGTTAAGCTTCTGCCTTTAGCTCAGGTCATGATCCCATGGGTCCCAGGATTGAGCCCCACGTCAGGCTCCCCGCTCAGCAGAGAGCGTACTTCTCCCTCTCCCTCTGTCTGCCACTCTGCCTACTTGTGCTCTCTCTCATTCTGTCAAATAAGTAAATAAAGTCTTTAAAAAATGAAATATTATGGTTTGGAGTTAACTCTTGAGTCCTATCACCATTACTAATACCTTTCTCTAGGATCATTGTCACCAAACTTTGTGATGACAAAACAAGAAATAAGGAGGTCTGGGCTGTATACACTCCATAAACAAAGGATCCAATCCAGAAATGGTCATGGCTTTGCTCACCTTCACTTGGAATTTTATATCCAATGAAATAAAGACATTTTCAGATCAACAAAACCTGAGATAACTGATAGCCCACACATCTGCCATGCAAAAAATGCTTAAAGAATATCTTTAGGCCGAAGAGAAATGTCTATGGAGCTCTTTATCTAAAGGAAGGAATGAGGGCCAGCAAAAAGGAAAAACAAAACAAAACAAAACCAGTTTGCTCAGTATAAAAAACCTATTTTTTAAAAGATTTTATTTATTTATTTGACAGAGAGACAGATCACAAGTAGTCAGAGGGGCAGGCAGAGAGAGGGGGAAGCAGGCTCCCCACTGAGCAGAGAGCCTGATGTGGGGCTCGATCCCAGGACCCTGGGATCATGACCCAAGCCTAAGGCAGAGGCCTTAACCCACTGAGCCACCCAGGCGCCCCTAAAAAACCCATTTTTAAGGTCCTAATTTTCCTTTTTTTTTTTTTGTAATTTATTTAAAAGATTACTGGAAAGAGATATCAGCAAGATGGCAGAATAGGAGGTCCCAACCTTCATTCACTGTCCCTAGCCCCCAACCATGGAATTGTCAATTTAACAATGATTCATGGATGAAAACAGCTTTATCAGGGATCTGGAAGCCAGATGAGAGATTACAGCACCCTGGTGGAACAAAGAAAGGAGAAGAGCTGAATTGGAAAGGGTGAAAGCCCTGCACAGTGCAAGAGAGAGAGACCCACACTCCCTCCAACCCCCCACCAGAGAATTCTCACCTGTCTTACATGCAAGGACAATATCTCCTTTTCATTGCAGAGTAGAATTCCTTGGTTTCAATGTGTGATTGTTTAACTATTCACCCTTTGAAGGACATCAGGGCTCCTTCCTGTTTTGGTCTATTATCAATAGGTGCTATGAACACTGACACATGGATTTTTGTGTGGACATTTTTTGTTTGTTTGTTTTCATTCCTATGAAATAAATGCCCAAGTGCATATTCTAGGTCATATGACAACTGTGTGCTAATTTTGTAATAAAGAGCCAAACATTTTCTAGGTGGCTATACTATTTTACATTCCTGCCAGCAATGTATGACTGATCCAGTTTCTTTGCATCCTTGTAAGCATTTGGTGTTGTCACTACTTTTTATTTTAGCCATTCTGACAGGTGTACAGAGATACTTCATTGTGGTTTTAATTTGCTTTTTCCTAATGGCTAATTATATTGAGCAACTTTTCGTGTGCTTAGTCTCAATATAGGTGTATGTTTCAGTGAAGTGTCCATTCATGTCACTTGCCCATTTCATAACTGGATTGCTTGGGATTTTTTACTGTCAGGTTTGAGAAGTTCTTATGTATTCTGGATATCAGTCCTTTATCAGATAGATAGCTTTCAAATATTTTCCCTGAGTCTCTAGCTTGTCTTTTCATCCTTCTCAGAGGGTATTTTGCAAAGCAAAAGGTTTTAACTTGGGTGAGGCCCAAGCTATTAATTTTTCCCATTAGGATCATACATTTTGTGTCAAAACTTAGAGCTCCTTGCTTCATTCTAGATTACTAAGACTTTCGATGTTCCTCCTCCTAAAAATTGCTCAGTTTTATGTTTTACATTTAAGTCCATTATCTATTTCAAGTTATTTTGTTTAAGGTGTGACATTTAGATTGAGTTTCCATTTTCCCCCCACTAGATTTTACAATTGTTCTAGCTTTTGCACCCTTCTGACAAATCAGTTTGTGGGTCTGTTTCAGGGTTCTCTGTCAAGCACTATCTTAGCATATTTATTGAGCAATTGCTCTTTTAAGCAATATATTTGGACTCCACCATACTGTCTAGATTACTGTAATATCTGTTAAAACTTAATGTAAGATAGATTCCTTCTATTTTATTCCTCTTAGTCAAGACTGTTTTAACTATTCTAAGTCCTGTGACTTTCCATAACAATTTTAGAATAAGCTTGTCTATGTCTGCAAAGAACATACTATCTGATAGAAATTGCACTTAATCTATCCATCAGTTTAGAGAGGACTTACATGCTTACTCTGTGAGTCTTCCAATACATGAACACAATATGCTTCTCCATCTATTTCATCACCCTTTCATAATTGTCCACATACAGATCCTACACATGTTTTATTAGATTTATACCCAAGCATTTCATTTTGGGGATAGCAACTGAAAATGATGATATGTGTTGAACTTTAACATGTTTGTTTTAAATATATAAAAATGTATTTAATTTGGTGTATTGCTGTTATATACTGTGACCTGGTTAAAATTATTTGTTAATTCTATGACTATTTTATTTCTTTAATCCTTGAGATGTTCCATACAGAAAACCATGTCTGAATCAAATCTGAAAAGAGAGGGAGTTTTATTTCTTCCTTTCTAATCTCTATGCCTTTTCTTTTTCTTGTCTTATTTGCAATGGCCTGAATTTCCACTACTATGCGGGATAAGAATGATGAGAGTGGGGTCCTTGCCTTGTTCCACTATGAACTGAATTGTTTCCTTCCCCCAGTTCATATGTTGAAGCCTTTACCCCCCGTGGGATTGTATCTGGAGATAGGGTCTTCAGGAGAAATTAAGGCTAAAGGACATCATAAGGATGGGGCTCTGATCTGACAGCATTGTGATCTTGTAAGGAGAGAAAGATCTCTGTTCACCTTCTGTCTCTCTGCCATGAGAAATGAGAAAGTGCCCAGCTGCAAGCCATGAAGGAAGCTCTCACCAGAATCCAAACATGCTGGAATTCCAATCTCAGACTTCCAAGCTCCAGAACAACAAGAAAACAAATTTCTGTTGTTTAAGCCACCCAGTTTATGGTATTTCGTTATGGCAACATGTGTTAAGACATGTTATCAATCTTAGAAGGAAATATTCATTCTTCCACCACTGAGTATGAATTTAGCTGTATGTTTTTTGGTAGATGTAAGATGTAAGATGTAAGAACATCTACCTCAAGGTGTGGAGATTCCAATCTATTTCTAGTTTGCGAGAGGTTTGTTTTTGTTTTCATCATGAATGCGTATTAGATTTTGTGAAATGCTTCTGTGTCAACTGATATGAATACAAGAGGTTTTTTTTTTTTTCTTCATTCTGTTCCTATGATTGATTTTCAAATTTCAAACTAGCCTGGTATACCTGGAGTAAGTTCCATTTGGTCATGCTGTATAATTCTTTCTATTCACTGTCAGAATCAGCTTACAAATACTTTGGTGAAATTTTTTGTGCTTTATTTCATGAAATATATTGGTCTCTAGTTTTTGTTTTTTTATATCTTTGTCTTATTTGATATCATGTTAATTTGATATCATGTTAATACTGGCCTTGTAAATGAATTGGAAGATATTCTCTCTCCCCTCTTTTTAAGATCATGAAAAATTGGTGTTCTTTTTTAAATGTTTGGAAAAATTATCTACTGCAGTCATCCAGGCCTGGACATTTTTAGGTGTTACATTTTCCTTTCAATGTGTCTGTTCTGATAGATTATGTGCAAATACCATCATGCAGATACCTACCCCTTTAATTATATTATTTGTTGAAAAGAAATATGAAAATATTAGCTTATTTTTCCAAGCATCTTAATGTCTTCTCTTTATAATTTTTCTATTTATTTATTTACATATTTACAGTTTGATTGAGACATTATCACATACTATACAATTTACTCATTTAAAGTGTCCAAGTCAACGATTTTTAGTATTCATAGAGCTGTGTAACCATTATGACCATCAATTTTAGAACCTTCTCATTACCTCAGAGAAAGTCCCATACTCTTTAGTTATCACTGTCCTAGTCGCCACATCCTCTCTTAGCTTTAAGTACGTGCTACTTTCCACCTAAAATATTTTATTCTGGGGTGCCTGGGTGGCTCAGTGGGCTCAGTGGGTTAAGGCCTCTGCCTTTGGCTCAGGTTGTGATCCCAGGGTCCTGGGATCGAGCCCCGCATCGGGCTCTCTGCTCAGTGGGGAGACTGCTTCCCACCCACCCACCCCGCCTGCCTCTCTGCCTTCTTGTGATCTCTGTCTGTCAAATGAATAAGTAAAATCTTTTTAAAAATTTATTATGCAAGAAATCATGTAGTATGTCTTTGAACTACCTTTTTTTCACTTAGCATGTTTTTAGGGTTCATCTGTGTTAGAATGTATATCAGGTCTTCATTCTTTTTTATGGCCAAATAGGATACCATTGTATGGATATACCATAATTTTTTATCCAATTGTCTATTGATGGACATTTGGATTGTTTCCATATTTTGACTTAAATGAGTAATGCAGCTAGAAATATTTCTATACAAGGTTTTGTGTGCATATGTTTTAATTTCTCTTGGGTATATACTTAGTGGAATCATTTGATCAAATGGTAACTCTATGTTTAATCTTTTGAGAAATAGTAAAAGTGTTTTCTTAAATGGCTGCACCACTTTCTATTTCCACCAGCAATGAATGAGGCTTCAAATTTCTCCACAGCCTTGTCGACATTTGTTATTATTTGAGTATTTGAATATATGATTCTAGCTGTCCAGGTAAGTGTGAAGCAGTATCTCAATGTGGCTTATGCTTCCCTGAAGACTAATGATGCTGACAGTCTTTTTGTTGCTTGTTGGCCATTTTTATCTCTTTCTTGGAGAAAAGTCTATTCTGCAGTCTCCCCCCACTGGTTTTACCCTGGTTTTAAATGGTCTTGATTTCACTTATTGCCTCTAATGTAATTTCATTTTTGCATAGCTTCCCCCCTCCCCTGCCAAAACACATAAAACGTACACATATTGTGTGAGCTATTCCTTCCCCAATCTTGTTTCCTGTGTGGAAATTTCTCTTGTAGGTCACAGGAGAATCTCAGATAAAATAAGATCTTATGTCCACAAAATCCAGATTATTCTCTATCTTTTGTCATACTATATAATACATGAACCACAGTGAAACATAGACTCTCTCTCTCTCAGTCTTTTAAGATTTCATTTATTTATTTGTCAGAGAGAAAGAGAGAGAACAAGCACGGGGAGCCACAGGCAGAGAGAGAAGCAGGCTCCCCACTGAGTAAGCCTGATCCAGGACTCGATCCCATGACCCTGGGATCATGACCTGAGCTGAAGGCAGATGCTTAACCAACTGAGCCACCCAGGCACCCCTAGACTCTCTTTACCATTTCTTCTTGTCTGTGTTCATATTCTTTCAGTGTGGTGTAGTACATAATGGTTATTTTATAGTTTTTCTCTAGGCCTTTTATTAAAATAAAAAAAAAATCATGTTTTCCTTTTTAGCTCATGAATGCTAGTTCATTCCCCCAGAATGAATTCATGTTAGGCAAACAAAACTTTGGTAGTTGTTGAATTTCTGATTTACTAGAGAGGTATTCTCCTTTCTCTGTTCCCATATGCCGTTTCTCTTATTTTCCAATTTCTGGGCTACCTTCAATATGTTTTATAATTTCCCTCCTCTATATATTATATCAGTGTCACGACTATTCTCCATGCTTCCTGCCCTGCATTCATTCATTTTTAATTCCCGTATTTTTTTTTTCTGCTTCTCTGTGGTGATTCCTGGAACCTGCAAGAAACAACTCCAAGCACCCTTCTGCAGGGCTACATATGAAGCCTACATCCTTGTCTATACATAATGCTGCTTCTAAAAACCAAAATACAAGAGTGCTGAGTGTGAAAATAAAAGGCTTAAAGTATTGACAACGGAGAGAATAAAATGGAACAACCACTGCTAAGAGAGTTATTTAACATGGAACCAGGAAGACATTTAGGATGTGGGGCTTGTGCATATCTGTCTCAAATTCTCAGAGATTTTTGCTGAGCTCAGCTAAAAACCAAGCCATCTACTTATGTTATAATGAACATAAATGAACTCTGCCTAACATTAGCCCTAGCAACCAGCCACACTTAGATTAATGTAAATGTGGATAAGGCAGCACCAGTCACCCTTTCTTCAAAACAGCTTATGTAAATCACCCCTTTTCTCTTTAAAAACTAACTTCTTTTGTCTCTCCAGAACCCATTTTTTATTTCAGTCAAGTCTGTATCCCCCAGATTGCAATCCCCAAGACCCCAAGTAAACACACATATTTCATGTTGCAGCTTGCAGTTTTGCCTTTAATTGTTTGATAGTACCATCCATGTGGAAATTGTTTCCTTGGCTCATGGGCAGTATGTGAGC
Organism: Meles meles; assembly: GCF_922984935.1. Taxonomy (NCBI): domain Eukaryota; kingdom Metazoa; phylum Chordata; class Mammalia; order Carnivora; family Mustelidae; genus Meles; species Meles meles. The sequence continues at coordinate 91,116,669 of NC_060066.1, read as the reverse complement.
AACAGAGCCCTCGGAGAGCAAGAAATCAGTCTGAGTGCTAGTAGAAGGACCCGACCTGCAGTTCCTCACCTTCAGAAGCCATGAACAGAAAAGCAGTACATGATGGAGTGGGGCAAAATGGAGAGCTCAGGGACTATCTATCAGGGTCTAACTTAAGGGAATGGTGAACACCCCAGCCTGTGCCGCCTGTGATGTGTCGCCTCTGCGGGGGCCCACGTAAAGCCCACAGCTCTCCGCTCATCCCATTCACCAGATCAGCATTTCTCACTGCCAGGAGCGCATGCTTATGCTGTTGATGCTGTCCTAGTCAGAGGACCCTGAAGATATGTGTGCGACGGTGCGTGTATGTGAATGCATGTGTACATGGGTGTGGGGAGCATGCAGCTCTCCTCCCATCTTTGCCCTCGTTCCAGGCCTGGCGAGGAGTTTACGCTCTTACCTGACTCCACTCCTGTGTACTTCCCCACATGACTGATACTCTAACATTTTCCCTAGCCGTTCCTTCCCCACCCCATGCAGAGACATTTCTGCCATTGAGTTTTCCCACTGCCCAGGAGATCTGTCACAGTTCCCTCTGATCATTCCTAGACCTTTTCTATGTTGTCCTCAATCAAGGCTGCCTCTGCATTGGCAGTCAAACCACATATCTTTCCATCCTAAAGTTACATTATCTTCCCTTGTCTCTCCTTTCCACCTTGATAGCTGTATCAATTTAGTTTAAAGTCCCCATGACCCCTTTAGAATGACAGAGAAGAGCTATATATTATTTATGAAAGAGGTGAAAGGAGACAGGGACAAAGAGGAAAGTAACACATAAATTACCAAAAAGAAAAAAAAAATGGGTGACGTGCAGGATGTACCTTTTTTTTTTTTTTTTTTTTAGAGCTACTGGATACATACACTACTATACAAATGTGCACACTCATACCAATGTTTAAACAATAAAAATACAGGAGTCATTCACTTCTTCCACCCCATAAGTCTTCAAATGCGCAGACGTCTCTGTTTTAAGTCCCATCTGAAAGAAAAAGTTACTCTCTTGATACTTCCCTATATTTTTATAAATCTATTTCTGAGTGGCCCAATAGTCCCATAAAATAAGTATCATTGTACTGGTTCTAAAAATTTAAGCCTTTTCATTTGATCCTGGTACAGAGTAGCAAAATGCTTTAGACTGGTGCTAGTGCAAGTCTAACTAGCAATTTTATAACTAAACTATATCAATAATGATAACAAATGTTTATGGAGTGCTTATCACCTGCCAGGAACACTTCTGAGCACTTTACTTATTTTGTTTTATTTAAATCTCATCTCAGCCTTGTAAGGATGTATTCTTGCAGTTGAGTATGTTAAGGCACAGACAGTTTGAGCAATTTGTCCAAGCTTCTCAGTAAGACACAGGCAGAACATGATTTGTCTACAGGGAATCAAACCATAGAGCTATTAGTCTCTATCACAACTTTATGCAGCTCCTTAATAAGATGCACTACTCTGTAGCATGCCATTTTGTATTCAAATTGACCTGAGTTTACCCAGACAAACATGTACAACATTAGGGGACACCACACATAAATACAATGTGAATTGTGTGCCTTGGAGAGCAGGGCAGCAATAAGGCCTTCAGCAACATGAAATTTCCATGGGATTGTTCTCATCTTCATAATACTTCTGAACTTCTTCTTTTTTTTTTAAGATTTTATTTATTTATTGGACAGAGAGAGCGAGATCACAAGTAGGCAGAGACGCAGGCAGAGGGAGAGGAGGAAGCAGGCTCCCTGCTGAGCAGAGAGCCCGATGCAGGGCTCGACCCCAGGACCCTGAGATCATGACCTGAGCCGAAGGCACAGGCTTAACCCCCTGAGCCACCCAGGTGCCCCAACTTCTGAACTTCTAAAGTCGAGTCAACAGGTCAAAAGAAAATGAAGTTTGATTAGAAGAGAAGTATTGGGGGGGGGGGGGCACCTGGGTGGCTCAGTTGGTTAAGCATCGGCCTTTGGCTCTGGTCATGATCCCAGGGTCCTGAGATCGAGCCCCACAATCTGGCTTTCTTCTATCAGGGAGTCTGCTTCTTCCCCTCCCTCTGTCCCTGCTCCTGCTTGCTCTCTCTCTCTCTCTAATAAATAAGTAAAATCTTAAAAATTCTTTAAAAAGAAAAAAGAAGTATTGGTGTAATGCTTCTCCAACTCCAGTCAAACATGCAGATTTCTGGGTCCACCTTCCAGTGTTTAGTGTCAGTGGGAAGGCTAACAAGGATTTACAGTAGGACTGACACAGGCAATGCCCTGGAGGTACAGGAAATGCTATGGTTTGACAGGGAGGTGACAGGAGAGGAGTGCGATGAGCAGCAGTTGTATTGTCATCTCTGGCATTATTTCCCCCTTGTCTATTCCATCATTATAAAGCTTAAGGCTGTTTTCCATTTTCAACCCTTGCTCTCTCATATTCACTTCATCCCTATTAACTTGGCTGTCAACCAGCCTTCATAATTTTATGCTTGGGTGGGTTCCATGGTATATTGTTACCGTGACCCTTATGGGTTGGCCCACATCACAGAACTGGGCAGTGGTGTTAGTCCCTGCTCTTGGGCAGCATTCTTTCAGACTGTTCATCAACTCCTACTTTGGGGCCATGACTTGAATTCCAGCCTGCATGGTAGCCTGTCTAGTAGCTTATATGGCTGTTTCCCACTCCACTCCTTCCTATCTATTGCAGAAGACCTCTTTGACCAAGACAGTTCCTGTTGATTCTCTTGCTTTTATGCTTTGCCCACTATATCAGGCTCACTATCCCGTCTGGACACCAACTTTCCCCCTGATCGCTGTGCCTTGACGTCATTTTTCTAGAAGACGGCTGTCCTCTAGAGCTAGTAACTCAACCACCCGATGTGCCTAGAAAACACTCAAATAACATGGAGAAAGTAAAATATGATTTTATTTTAGATCCCAATTTGTCTTATTTTTTTTCTAAGGAAAACTAAGCCGAACTACCTTTGGATAGATGCAGAATCCAAGGAAGTATTATTAAAGGACTTGGGGGGAAGTAGGTTTTAAAAACACTGCCTTTTAGAAAAAGTTTTCTGACTCTAGAGAGAAAGACATTTTTTGGAACAATAGGATTGTTTTCTTTGAAAAATAAAAGCATATTCCAAAGAGAAGATAAGATGACATGATTTCTATTCTCAATAAGCTGATAAGGCTGACTGAGGATATAACACTGAACTTGTTTGAAAATAAGAGGTGACAAGTGACAAGTACAGATGCTACATATCACAGGATTTCAAAGGAGTTGGGAAAAAAACCCCACAACAATAGAGGCAAGTCCTGAAAGGGCTCAGAAAAGAAAGAAAAATTGAGTTAAGCTGGGAAGGATGAAAATAATTGGAAAAAAGAATCCCAAGATGTCCTACTTAAATGTCATATGACGTACATATAGGAAACTCGGGAGGGAAACAATGAGAGAAATTTACTTGCAAAGTTAAAAAACTGCTGAGACTCTTGAGTGTCAGTACAAATATAAAAATAATAAACTTTATTTTACTGTCAAAGGGCAATAAGAAAGTTTTTTCAATACATTCTTCAAGTCTGACCTCTTTGAAGATAGGCAGGAACAATAAGAATAAATGTTGTGCCATAGACCTTCCTGAGAGAAGTCCTCTTCAGATTTTATAAAGCTGTTTCCTTCAGTGAAAAATCCAGTTTCTTGTGTTTCTTTTATTCAGCTAAAAGAATGATGATGATGCCACCATCAGGAATGTGGAACGTACGGTTTTCCATTTTCTATCAGAAAACTCAGACTCTAAATGGTATAGATTGTAAATGCTGAGCAGAAGACATTTGAGCAACTTGCTGTACTTCAGTATGTAATTACAAATCCTCCTGTGGTCTTCTCAGATATTCAGACCTGCCAGGAACTAATTAGCTGCTGTGGCTATGGGAAGACAGGGCACCACAATTCCGTATCTGAATGGCTGCAAGGTACTTAATTTGAACAACAGAAGAATTAGAGGGCAGCAGTTAGCAAGTGTATCAGCAGATGGAGTATGCTGCCCAAATGGCTCTTAGTCAATTTCAAAAATGAACTGCCTGAAGATTTATTTTGGGTTTTTTTTTTCCACCCTTAAGAAAGACTTACACTGCAAATACCAACAAGGGAAGCCATCACTCTGTGGTGTTGCCCTGGAGAAGCCAGTATGAGTTTCTAGTCAGCAGCAACATGTGAATGAGGATTAATGGTTGAGGACTTCAGAAGGGTCTCAACAGCCAGGCTTCCACGAAGGCTGTGTAACTGAGGCAAATGACAGTACCAGCCCACCTGGAAACAATTATCTTTGAATATTTGGGAAATATATTCTCAATCTATTATCTATTAAGTACCCACACCACTAGCTGTTGGTTTGTTTTGTTTTGTTTTTAATTTTATTTATTTGACAGAGAGAAATCACAACTAGGCAGAGAGGCAGGCAGAGAGAGAGAGGAAGGGAAGCAGGCTCCCCGCTGAGTGGAGAGCCCGATGCGGGGCTCGATCCCAGGAACCTGGGATCATGACGTGAGCCAAAGGCAGAGGCTTTAACCCACTGAGCCACTCAGGCGCCCCTAGTTATTGGTTTTGAACACCACCCTGGCTGGTCTCAGGAGAAGCAATTCACTTTTTAAGTTTTTCTTGAATCTCTTTGCTATTAACCAGAGTTCTCCAGAGAAGCAGAGCCAACAAAGAAGATTTATATCTACATCCCTATCCATATCAAGAGAGACAGACACAGAGAGAGACAGACAGACAGACACACATACACAGAAACAGAAACATAGAGACAGAGAAAAAGATTTGTTTTAAGGAACTGGATCATGCAATCGCAGGGCCTAATAAGTCCAAAATCTGTAAGACTAGCAGGCTGGAGACTCAGGGAAGAGTTGATGTTGCAGCTTGAGTCTGAAAGCCATCTGGAGGCAGAATTCCCTTTTCCAAGGGAGTCAGCCTTTTTCTTTTCAGGCTGTCAACTGATTGGATGAGGTCCACTTACAATATGAAGAGTATTATTATTATTATTATTATTATTATTATTATTATTATTTATAGCTAACTTCTTTCAAGGGAGGCAATTAGATTTGTACATGTAATACATTCCTTCATCTGACTCTAAAGCACTTTGGATACATTTGGATTTTCTTTTTTAAAGAGTATCCTAAAACTATTCATTAGAATGTAAGATTATTTTCTAAATCATGAAAAATTTCAAGAAAAGTTTGGGAAACAATAAAACAGACACCTGTATAACCATCACTAAGACCAGAAAGATGTTTTCAACTTTACGTTTGTAATTGATTAGTTTTAAAGAAGAAATGGTAAAGACACTGCTAAGCCTTACCTCTGCCCCCCTTAATCTCCTTCCATCCCCCAAATTAACTACCATCCTGAAGCTAGAATAAATCATTTGCATGTACTTTTATGCCTCTCTCCTATAAAACTTGTATCCTTTAAAAGTGTAGTGTTACAAAAATTTATATCAATTTTATCCTACCATGCCCATTCTTTTGCAACTTTTTTTCTTCTTGGTGTCTGCTCTAGAGAAACTTGTGTACAGTATATGCATAAGAATTTTAAAAATTAGATGGAATACTATTGGGGTACCTGGGTGGCTCCATTAGTTAAGCAACCAATTCTTGATTTCAGCTCAGATCATGATCTCGGGATTGTAAGACTGGGCCCCCTGTCAGGCCTAGCACTGAGCACAAGTCTGCTTGTCCCTCTCTCCCTCAGCTCCTCCTCACACTGCCTCTCTCTCTAAAATGAATAAATAAATTTTAAAAAATCTTTTAAAAAATGGAATACTATCTACCAGCTAAAGTAATTGTATAAGATCTAGAATTTAGAATTTTTTAAGAAAAATTTAAAACAATAGAACAATGTAAACTGATTTCTTTAAAACTTCTATTTTTAAAAAGATTACCTCCTTCTCCTATCCCCCTACCCCCCCATGTTGCTTCTCCATGTCCTCATATCAGGGAGATCATATGATAGTTGTCTTTCTCCGATTGACTTATTTCACTAAGCATGATACGCTCTAGTTCCATCCACGTCGTCGCAAATGGCATGATTTCATTTCTTTTGATGGCTGCATACTGGGGGTTGCTGGGGGGAGGTGGGATTGGGAGAGGGGGAGCGGGCTATGGACATTGGGGAGGGGAGGCGAACCATAAGAGACTATGTACTCTGAAAAACAACCTGAGGGTTTTGAAGGGTCAGGGGTGGGAGGTTGGGGGAACAGGTGGTGGGTAATGGGGAGGGCACGTTTTGCATGGAGCACTGGGTGTTGTGCAAAAAGAATGAATACTGTTACACTGAAAAAATAAATAAAATGAAAAAAAAAAAGATTACCTCCTTGACAATATAAAATATGAAATAACTTCATTTAAAAAAAACTTGGTGCTATCACTACTTTATCACACAACACTTCTCTATATATGTAAATCTTTTAGTTCATGTGTTGAATCCTGTATTAAAGTCAGCTAAAGGATGCGGGATTTCAAGATTGTGATAAAACAACATGTAAGCAAAACCTCATCCAGCAAAAACAGGAGAATAACTTTTCCATTTCCAAAAACAGTCCCCCATAAGCTATAGTTGTGAACAATACATCAGTGATGCTTTTAAGAAACTCAGTCTGAGGGCTCCTGGATGGCTCAGTTGGTTAAGTGGCTGCCTTCAGCTCAGGTCATGATCCCAGGGTCCTGGTATCGAGCCCTGCATTGGGCTCTCTGCTCAGCGAGGAGCCTGCTTCTCCCTTTCCCTCTGCCTGCTGCTCTGCCTACTTGTGATCTCTCTCCATCTCTCTAATAAATAAATTAAAAAAAAAAAAAGAAACTCAGTCTCTCTCAGCATCTTGATTGATATGCCAACTTAGTTCTGCAAAAGCTTTAGATAACTCACTGTGTACATTTCCAAATTGGCACCTCCAACTGCTACAACATCCAAACTGCCGTAAGTAGACAACAGTACATTATTTTTACCATTACCTTCAGACTATTAAAGCTATAGCAGTATGAGAATAATGTATGTGCACAAATTGCTGTTGTCAGAAGGTATGAAATCAATAAAATAGTATTGTACAGTATTTCAATACAGCAGATGTCTGGTAAAGTAATGGTAGCTTGAAATCTGTCAGTAAATAAATGTTCTGTAAAACCATGCAAGAGAAAGCAAGTGTGTCAGAGTATAAGTAGTATGCCCTCCAATTCAGGGGATGAGGCTTAGCAGACATTCTCAGACTTGCCAGCAGGGTCCAGGGAGGTCTCACTGAGTATAATGCTCTTCCATAATAGAACTCCTCACAACAGCAATTACAGTGTTATTTGTATAATTATACGATTAAGGCTCTTCTCGCCTATCAGACACAGGTGAATGAGGTCAGGAACTATGTTCAAATTTTCCAAGACATCATAAAAAGGAATCGAGGTGAATAAATTTACCAAAATAAGTCAAACCAATGATGTTAATGAATATGCATAACAGATCAGATGATTTTTCTTTATTTGCAAAAGTCTATTGCTGCATAGTAAGAAATTCTGCAAAAATGGTGAGGATACTTAAAAGAGTTACTAACAACCATAATCTTGTCCAGAAATGGCCCATGCATGGCACACCTCCTGTGACATCCCAGTACTGAAACTTTGGCAGACTTCACCCAGAAATCTGGGCATTCTGCCCAGGTGAGCTCATAGATGGCTTCAAGACCTCTCATCCCAGTTCAGTGGCCCCTTCCAACCAGTCAGGTTTGGCACATGAGAGAGGACCTACTTGCCTTCTAAATCAACCACTCTGTTTAAACAAGAAAAGCGAGGCCTTAAGCAAAACCTCTTTCCCCCTAAATCTGAGCCAGCTCTCTAACCTCTCTCAGTTAGTATATGACCTTTTAAAAAATGATCTTCATTTTGATTTCTATGTTTATTCTATTAATTTTGTTCTAAGAAGCTATCTCAAATAGTAAGCAAATGTCAGTGTATAATATTGTACAAATATAAGAATTTTTCTGAAGTCACATAACTAGGTCTAAGCCAATACTCTAGTCAAATAGTAGCTGTACTTGTGAAAAACACATCTCAATGGGAGAAACATAACATTTGAGGATCTTCACTGTCTTTTATTGATGCCAAGTAAAGATACTGAAAATGAACACCTAAGTACATGCTACTTTCTATAGAGATCTGGACATTTCCAAATCATTTTTGCCAAACTCTTGTTAATTTAAAGCAATAAAAATAGGTAATTAATATATAAAGGCTGATTTTACCTTCCTGGTTGAATTCAGATCAAATTTGTTACAGAGAAATTATATTTTTATATCAGGTACTTAATTCATACACTGGTTCAATAGGAGTTGCAACTTTGTAGTATTTCAGCATTTTAAAAATCCCTAAGGCATTTATAGTGGATCTATGTTGTCATAACATTTTTCACATCACTATAATTTGTTGTGAAATTCTTGGTTATAACTGCCTCATATTATATTCCCATGAGAAAATATGATCTATTTGTGGTATATATATGTGGGGCGTGCGTGTATGTGTGTGTGTGTGTTAGTATACAGGACTGCTGCTTCGATCTTTGACCTGTGTGGGGCTTGGTGATAGGGAAGTAAGAACAAGCCCTCTTGGTAGAGGGAAGAAAGCAAGGGTAAATGCCCCAGCAAAGGGGAGTTTGGCATCTTTGGGAAAAAATAATTTTGCAGTGTCTTCAGTGGACATAGAAAAGGTGATACAGTCAGAGAACTATGGAAGATTGTCTAGGCCAAGGTTACAAATTTAGATTTTAAAGCAAATCAATTACAAAGCCATGGTTGAGTTTTAAGTAATGAAGTGACATGATGTAACTTATCTTTTAAAATGATTTTATTCCTTTTAACTTTGAATTATTGTTATTTTGGTAAATAACTTCTTTGCAAACTGGCCAATACGCATCTCAAGGTCAGGAACAGGTTTCAGGTAATCTCTTACTCTTCCACTCATAACTGCTTGTGGTGGTTGATTTTAGATGTCAACTTGACTGGGCCAAGGGGGCCCAGATATTTGGCTGAACAGTATTTCTGGGTATGCCTCTGAGGGTGTTTCTGGATGAGATTTACATTTGATTCTGTGAACTGAGTCAAACAGATTGCCCCTCAGTGTGATTGGACCTCATCCAATCCATGTGTAGTCTGAATAGACTAAAAGAATGAGTAAGGAAGAATTCTTCCTCTCTGTGTTTGACCTGCAACATTGGTTTGCTCTTGCTCTTGGACTTAAACTAGGACTGGAGCTCACACCATCCATTCTGCTGAGTATGGATTTCTCATTCTCCATAACTGCACAAGCCAATTCCTTATAATGAACTTATATATTATATACACATAAAATATATAATTATGTAATCTATAATTACATACATATTTCATATATTTAAAATATATAACATCACATATATATTACAAATTATAAAATAAATACATATTAATATTGATCTGTCTTTATCCATTAATTATATTATCTATTATATAATATATTACACATTATAATTAAGAACTCTACATATGAATTATTATCCAATATTATATATTATTGCATTATATAATTACATATTATATTATATAGTAATATCATACATAATATTTATTATAAATCCCCTATTGTTTCTGTTTCTCTGGAGAACCCAAAAACACTATTCAGAATTATGACCAAGAGTAAACAATCATAGAATGTATGAAAGAACAAAGAATGAATGGACTACTGAATAAATAACTGAATATAAGAACAAAATTTCAGTATGAATAAGATTAAAAATGCATATTGGACCAATTCTGATCACCTCTAAAAACTGAATGGAAATGAATAGATGTTTACATTAGTGGGCACTTAAGATTTATTGTTGGAGATGTAATTAGTCCCTGAAATTATCCTTCTCCAGAAGTTTGTTTATTTTCTATTCCTTGCATTAATTTTCTCATTTTACTTAAGTAATCTCTAGCTGATTAGCATGCATTTAAATAGCTAGGATAATTTGTTAAATTATATCTTTATAGAGTTTAAATTATTCTAATTATATATTATAACATACAATTATAAAATAAATATGATAAGAGTAACAATAGATAGGATAGTGGCAATTCAATAAAATATTATAAACTTGGAATATTAATGTTATTGACTTGAACTCAAATATTATCAAAAATAAAAGCTGCAGAATAATAACTTCTTATTTAAGTCTGAATCTACTGTATTTTGTCTACCTAAATGCTTTCCAGATGGGTACAATGTAATTAAAAAGGTTTTTTAAAAGCCAAAATTCTCTTTAAATGATGAAATCAGTGTATTAAAATATTCTCATGCTTTTCCAAATATGAATGATAGCCTCAGATATTTTTCCAAAGTCTGACTTTCACTGTGCTATAGTCTTACAATAGATAACTCAAAATAAATCTCTGTTATTCAGTGGCAAGAATTAATCTGTACATGTAGGCATGTAAACTGTTGTCAAATGCATTCTGCAATGGTTGCCTCATCTCATGTGCTCTTCTGCATGTGGCCTGGCCACTCCCCATCAAGAGGTAGAATCTATTCCTCTCTCCTCTTGAATCTGGTTGGGTTTGTGACTGCTTGGACCAAAAAAAAAAAAAGGAGGAAGTTCTACGTGCATCAGACAAGCACTGACCTTTCCTTGCTTGACAACTTCTGCCTTCTATCTTCTGGAATGTTCAACCTTAGAATTTATTCTCTTACTTAGAATTATTTCCTCCACAGTATACTTATGATTGCCTTACAGACGACATATTTAATCAAATATATATTTATTTAATATTTGGCTGCCTCCAAAAGAATGCAAGCTGCTTTTCACTGTCAAATCTCTGGTACATGACAAGTTCTCAATAAATATTAGTTGAATCAATAAAATAATGCCTCGAAGAAAAAAAACCCACCTGGCCTGAAATCATGCCTTGTCTGAAGGACCAGAATCAGTGGAAGCTTCAGTCCCAGACAGAATGCCTGATTTCCTGTAGTTGAGACCAATGAAGATAGATGAGAATAAGACTCTAAGAAACCAATGACATTTTTAAGAATAGAGTCACTAGAGCCCAATTAGGGAAGGCACGTACTGCATGGAGCACTGGGTGTGATGCCAAAACAATGAACACTGTTATGCTGTAAATAAACAAATAAAAAAATAAAAAAATAAAAAAATAAAGATATAAAATAAAAAAAAAATATTTCATATATACAAGAGAAAAACAAGCTTCCATTTGGGTGACAGAGTAATCAAGATCAGACCTACCTTTCCTACCCTAAACAACTATCAAACTCTGCTAAATAGATGAAGCAGCTATTTTTAGCATTGGACATCAGGCAGCACAGAACTATGATTCATAAAGAAGGAAACATGAGATAAGCACTACATAGACTCTACTCTCTGCCTGGGAATGCTGTGTAGATCCCAGTGTAAGAAGATGGAGAATGGAGAAAAATGGCCCAACCAACATGGTAAGACAGAGATGTGAGTTTATGAAATGTAGGTGAGGAGGAAGGAGTGCTATCTTTTTGATGACCTATGCTGGGAGTCACTGGTATCATTTCTACCACAGTCAGAGGCCCACTCAGTTTCTAGGGAAGGGAACCTAGGACCCATCTCTTGGTGAAATGTTAATGACACGTTGGTGCAAGAGCTTGTAAAATGGGGAAGCTAATTGTAGCCATTCAATTTGCCCTAATAGTAGTAATTACCAAGAAATGGACTAAGCATTTTGTCTCAGATCTGATTCTCCAGGAAAATTTATATTAAAATAAAGCAACACTTAGGAAGCATTTGCTTCCTATATCTGTATCTGGGACACTGATTTCCCCTTTAGAATTTATGGACTTCACTGACAGAGACAGAAAATAAGAGAAGGGATGGAACTTCTCTTCCACAGTCCAGGGTGCCCTATGTGAGTAGGGTCAACAGTGCACACTCCACTGTGGGAGAGGCTGCAGGTCTTCATCTACATGGACAAGTGTTAGTCTTCACTCTCCTCTTATTCTAACAGCTACATAAATTAGACTCTTATGTTTCAAGATGGAACTGAATGTAGCCAGTGTTGCTGCTAACCCCAGTAACCAATTTAGCTGGTCTTTCCTTATTTTATAATCACTCATTACTGTGATCTTCTTCTTCTTCTTTTTTTCCCCCCAGTCATGAAGTTAGCTTTACTTTATTCAACAGGATTAAATTTCCTTCTGTGTATCTTTGCCTTTGGACACAATCATTACCTGAAAGGCAAGATTCTTTGCTTGCACTGGGATTGTCATTTGTTCTCTTTAGTCATTATACTTAACCTTCAGTGGCAGTTTCCTTTAAAAATTACACATGAAAAGTGCTCCACATCACTTGGCATCAGGGAAATACAAATCAAAACCATAATGAGATACCACCTCACACTAGTCAGAATGGCTAAAATTAACAAGTCAGGAAATGACAGATGCTGGCGAGGATGCAGAGAAAGGGGAACCCTCCCACACTGTTGGTGGGAATGAAAGCTGGTGCAACCACTCTGGAAAACAGCATGGAGGTTCCTCAAAAAGTTGAAAATAGAGCTACCTTATGACCCAGCAATTGCACTACTGGGTATTTACCCTAAAGATACAAACGTAGTGATCCGAAGGGGCACGTGTACCTGAATGTTTATAGCAGCAATGTCCACAATATCCGAACTATGGAAAGAACCTAGATGACCATCAACAGATGAATGGATAAAGAAGAAGTGGTATATATATACAATGGAATACTATGCAGCCATCAAAGGAAATGAAATCCTGCCATTTGCGACGTCGTGGATGGAACTAGAGGGTATTATGCTGAGCGAAATAAGTCAATTGGAGAAAGACAACTATCATATGATCTCCCTGATATGAGGAAGTGGAGATGCAACATGTGGGGTTTCAGGGGTAGGAAAAGAATAAATGGAACAAGATGGGATTGGGAGAGAGACAAACCATAAGAGACTTTTAATGTCACAAAACAGACTGAGGTGCTGGGGGTGGCGGGGAGGGAGAGAGTGGTAGGGTTATGGACATTGGGGAGGGTATGTGCTATGGTAAGTGCTGTGAAGTGTGTAAACCTGGCAATTCACAGACCTGTACCCCTGGGGCTAATAATACATTATATGTTTATGAAATAAATGGGGCAAATGATGAAATAGAGAATGAAAAGAAATTAAACTACCAGCATATAGTTTTACATTCTAAAAAAAAAAAATTATACTTAATCTTCAAAGAGTTGTATTTCTCATGTCCTTGGAGAAAAGATGTGTGAAAGGGAAAGTGCCAACATTACTTAAGTCACAAAAGGGCTTTATTAATTTATTTGTGCACACCTTCCAATATAATTTACATTTTCCTAGACATAGGCTAGAAAGTATAGATATTATAATATCATGAAACTATTAGTTTAACATTTAAATGGTAAAAATGATGATATACAAAGAGAACAAGAGCAGAGGACATAATACTTGGATTTTAGCTTTGCCCCTAGTAGCTCTGGGTAGGTCACACCATCTCCCTGAGCCCCCAATTACTTGCATGCAATATACATATGTCATATTACATGTAATATACATATGTCAGCCCAGATCACTCCTAATGTGTGCATTTCTAATTCTAAACTTGAGAACACCTTAATTGTTTTAGTAATATCATCAGCCTATCTGAATGTTATATATGTGTGTGTGTATATATATATATGTATATATATATAGATTTGTATATGTACATATATATGTATATATACATATATACATACATACATATATATGTATATATACATATATACATACATACATATATATGTATATATATGTATATATATAAATCTATTTCCATATATATATATATGGAAATAGATTTTTTTCAGCAAACAGACTTCTTCAATTTGTATTATTTTCCATGAGTGTCCAGAAAAATACAACTTTTGCTGTGATTGGCACAAATTCTGATTTAGCTGTACTTTATAAGGAATGTATTAATACTCGAAGTAGTGATCTATGGGCTAAGCAACCACAACCATTTGTTTATGTATTGCCTATGGTTGCCTTTGTGCTACAAATGGTAGAGACAGAAACCATAGTGCTACAAAGCCTAAAACATTTACTCTTTCTGGCCTTTTACCAAAAACATTTACAAGTCCTTACTTTAGGACAAAGGAAATCAAACTCAAAAATGAAAATCAAAATAATCATAAATTCTCATCCTCAATTGAAATACCTCTGGTGGAATGTATGTACTTCAAGAGGGTTCCCAAACCCTTAAGAAGTTCTCAAACAAAAAGTACTTTAAATTTAAGCCAGCACACATTTTTCAGGTATGTCGTAGTAACAGGAATGAATATGGTGTCTTGGAATGCAGAATAAGTTTGTCCCTAACTAAAACAGCACTTTCTGGTGATTTAATGAGGTTATCCAGGCAATTTATCTTTATCATATCATTTTTCCTATACCCCTGCTAATCTGTATATTAGTCTTTTATAAGGAGCAAAAACAATCTAGGGCTTTCAATGCCCATCAATACCATCACTGGCTCAAATTAATCATAATCACAGTGACAAAAACAAAGAAACAAAAGAACTTTCTTCAAATTGAGGACACTGATACTTTATTACTTTGATTACTCTGATTCATTAAGAAAGTGACTTTATAGATTGAATGAAATTTTTAGAGTACAAACTACTACATTATCCTAATTTCATTTCATAGCTTCAGTTTTTGATTTGAAAGACCATGACATTCTATAAGAGCTACCAAATTATACTGGAGGACCAAGAAGGGTGAGACCTAACTGTATGTGAAGTACCAAAAAATATAGATACCCAAAGCAGGATATAATTGCTACATGAAAATCACATGTAGGCATAAAACTCACCAGAAATCCAAATGTAGGGAATATTGAAATTAATATTAGTTACTTTTGTGTCCTGGAGATCCTGTTTTAAGAGACTCTGATATTCATTCATTTCCTTTTTAAGATGCACTCAGCCAAATCATGTCAATGCATTATTGACATGTGGCAGTCCCAACGTGGAAGGACTACATAGACAGTGATGATAACTTTGTGGTCCGTGTAGAAAATGAATAACCACGGGGCACCTGGGTGGCTCAGTGGATTAAGCCTCTGTCTTCGGCTCAGGTCATGATCTCAGGGTCCTGGGATCGAGGCCCACATCGGGCTCTCTGCTCAGTGGGGAGCCTGTTTCCCCCTCTCTCTCTACCTGCCTCTCTGCCTACTTGTGATCTCTCTCTCTCTCTGTTAAATAAAGAAATTTAAAAATCTTAAAAAAAAAAGAAAATGAATAACCTTAACATGGCTCATTAGACATTTGTATAAACACAAGTTTAGTTCTTTCTGACAACACAGTAAGACACAACATCAGCAAGAATTGAATGGGCTTAGAGGTGGGGGGTAACATGAAGGTAATTTTCTCCCTTAAACTATAAATGTATTTTTTAGGTGTTTTTAATACTTAAAAATTACTCCTGCAGAGAACATAATAGGCTACTGCAAATCATTTACACGTGACTGAGGGATGCAAAATAAAAGGAACTTTAATATGTATCAAAGTTTATTGTTACTTTTACAGTATAACTAAATGTACATAAGAAAGCAGCGCTGTAAGCTATAGCTAACATAAATGGGCAATTCTGAACTAAAAGCCATAGCATAGGGCTGTATGCGCAAAATAGATCATTTTGACGGTCTTAAGTGCTCCATGGGCTTTAAATATTTTATACCTTTCCTATTTGTTAATGTTTCCAGTCAAACACAGTTATAAATTGGAATACAGCAGGTTGAATGGGGCAGTGGTTCAGGAAATCAGGCATGTATTTAATGGATGATGGATAAAGTTAAGTTTAATTTCTAAACTTTGTTTTCATGCACCTATTTCTCAAACAGTACTTCTTAAAAATTTGAATGCTTTTGTCATTTCATTCAAAACAAACCTATCTTCATTATAGAAATTCAATCATGACAGAAAAATATGAAATATATGAAGTGGAAAATGCACCATCCCTGTGAATATCTACCCCCTCTTTCAGCCAGAAAACCAATTGTTAATTGTTTTTACATGCATACACTAATATAAACATAAATATATGTGTATACTATGTGAGGAAATGCATACATACATAACTGGTTTTTTTTTTTTAAATAACAAACATTTTTTAGAGCAGGCTTAGGTTCACAGCAAAACTGAGCAGAAAGTAGAAAGACTTCCCATATAGCCATAGCTTCTCCCATTATCAATATCCCCCACCAGAGTGATATATTTGTGGCAATTAATGGATCTACACTGACACATAAACCGGAAGTCCATATTTTACATTAGGCTTCATTTTTGGTGTTACATATTCTATGGATTTGGACAAACGTATAATGACATTTATCTACTAAAGTAGTGTCATACAGAATAGTTTCACTGCCTAAAGTACTCTCTCTGTTCTGCCTGTGCCTCCCTCCCTCCTAGCCCCTGGTAACCACAAATTTTTTACACTGTTGCCACAGTTTTGTCTTTCCAGAATGTCATATAGTTGGATATACAGTATGTAGCTTTTCCAGATTGGCTTCTTTCCCTTTGTAACACACATTTAAATTTCCTTCTTGTCTTTTCACCCAGTTTCTTCTGAGGCTATCCACTTATATAACCATAGTTGAATTATCAGAACTAAGAAATTAACATTGATATGATACTATTAACTAAACTATAGGCATTATTCACAATTAATCCATTTTCCCCCAATGTTCTTCTTTTCTGCTCCTGCATCTAATCCAGGATCCTAGAATACATTAAACTGTTCTGTTTTCTTAGTCTCTCCTAATTGGTTAAGTTCCTTGTTCTTTCCTTCTTTCATGACCCTGACACTTCTTATGGGAATGGTCACATGTTTTATAGACTTTCTCTCAATTTAGATTTCGCTAATATTTTCTCATAATTAGACTGAGGGTTTTATATTTCGGCAAGAATACCATAGAAATAATGTTTGCCCTTCTTGGTACTTGATGTTGCCATACTTATTACTAGTTGTCTTAACCTTAGTCCCTTGAGGTGACTAAGAGGTGTATGCTAAGTTTCTCCACTATAAAATGACTACTTTTCCCTTTATAACTAACAAATATGTTGGGAATTTATTTTAAGGCAAGGCTAATATCCTATTTTTTAAATTCATTTTATTTCTTTTCAGTGTTCCAGAATTCACTGTTTATGCACCACACTCAGTGCTCCATAATACCCACCACCAGGCTCACTCAACCCCCCACCGCCTCCCCTCCAAAACTCTCAGTTCGTTTCTCAGAGTCCACAGTCTTTCATAGTTTGTCTGCCCCTCCTAATTCCCCCAACTCACTTTTCCTCTCCATCTTCCAATGTTCTCCATGTTATTTCTTATGCTCCACAACTAAGTGAAACCATATGATAATTGACTCTCTGCTTGACTCATTTCACTGAGCATAATCTCTTCCAAATCCTATCCATGTTGACACAAAATTTGAATATTCATCCTTTCTGATGGAGGCATAGTACTCCATTGCATATATGGACCATATCTTCTTTTATCCATTTGTCCACTGAAAGACATCTTGGTTCTTTCTACAGTTTGGCAACTGTGGTCATTTCTGCTATGAACATTGAGGTACAGGTGGCCCTTCTGTTCACTACATCTGTATCTCTGGGGTAAATATCCAGTAGTGCAACTGCAGGGTAATAGGGAAGCTCTATTTTTATTTCTTAAGGAAACTCCACACTGTTTTCCAAAGTAGCTGCACCAACTTGCATTCCCACCAACAGTGTAAGAGGGTTCCTTCCCCTTTCTCCACATACTCTCCAACACACGTTGTTTCCTGCCTTGTTAATCTTTGCCATTCTAACTGGTATAAGGTGGTATCTCAATGTCATTTTGATTTGAATTTCCCTGATGGCCAATGATGTTGAACATTTTTTCATGTGTCTGTTAGTCATTTGTATGTCTTCTTTGGAGAAGTGTCTGTTCATGTCTTCTGCCCATTTTTTGACCTAATTATCTGTTTTGTGTGTGTTGAGTTTGAGGAATTCTTTACAGATCCTGGATATCGGCCCTTTGTCTGTAATGTCGTTTGCAAATATCTTCTCCCATTCCATGGGTTGCCTCTTTGTTTTGTTGACTATTTTCTTTGCTGTGCAGAAGCATTTGATCTTGAAGTCCCAAAAGTTTCCTTTGCCTTTGGAGATACTTCTTGAAAGAAGTTGCTGTGGTTGATGTCAAAGAGGTTACTGCCTATGTTCTCTAGGATTTTGATAGATTCCTGCCTCACATTTAGATCTTTTATCTATTTTGAGTTTAATCTTTCTGTATGGTGTAAGAGAATGGTCAAGTTTCATTCTCCTATATATAGCTGTCCAATTTTCCCAGCACCTTTTATTGAAGAGATTTTTTTTCCCACTGTATATTTTTCCCCGCTGTGTCGAAGATTATTTGACCATAGAGTTGAGGGTGCATATCTGGGCTCTCTACTCTGTTCCCCTGGTTTATGTGTCTGTTTTTGTGACAGTACCATGTTGTCTTGATGACTACAGCTTTGTAGTAAAACTTGAAATCAGGCAACATGATGCCCCCAATTTTGTTCTTCTTTTTCAATATTTCCTTAGCAATTCGGGGTCTCTTCTGGTTCCATATAAATTTTAGGATTGTTTGTTCCAGCTCTTTGAAATGCTGGTGGAATTTTTATTGGGATGGCATTTAAAGTATAGATGGCTCTAGGCAGTACAGACATTTTAACAATGTTTATTCTTCCTATCCATGAGCATGGAATGGTCTTCCATCTTATTGTGTCTTCTTCGATTTCTTTCATGAGTGTTCTATAGTATTTCGAGTACAGATCCTTTACCTCTTTGGTTAGGTTTATTCTCAGGTATCTTATGGTTCTTGGTGCTATAGTAAATGGAATTGATTCTCTAATTTCCCTTTCTATTTTTTCATTGTTAGTGTATAAGAAAGCAACCGATTTCTGTACATTGACTTTCTATCCTGCCACATTACTGAATTGCTGTATGAGTTCTAGTAGTTTGGGGGTAGAGTCTTTTGGGTTTTCCATATAAAGTATCATATGAGATGAGAGAGAGTTTGACTTCTTCATTGACAATTTGAATACATTTTATTTCTTTTTTTTGTCTGATTACTGTTGTTAGGACTTCTGGTACTATGTTGAACAAGAGTGGCAAGAGTGGGCATCCTATTTTCCTGTAAAATTTTCACCCAAGAATTTCAGCATCCATTTGTGGAGCTTGCCTGTAAACATTATTACCACAGTGTTTCCTTCATTTTTGTATTTTATAATTTTATAGTTTGCTCAATTCTTCCAAAACTATTATTAATTAGAATTCTTAAGTAAAAACAAAACAAAACAAAAAACTTGTCCCTTCTCTGCCATTCATCCACCCACCCACCCATCTGTTCATATATATATATATAGATATATATATAGATATATATATACACCCATACACACACATGCATGTATATATACATATATAGGAGTCGTATATGAACTCATGCATATTTATTTGATTCTATGGGTTATAATCCATTACTATGATTACTTATTTTATTGATCAGTTTCTCCAGCTTTGGCCAATGCTGGGTCCTTCTAGTAGGCTTCTATGTACTTTTGACTTGTCTCTGTGCTATAAGTACTTTTTATTCTTTGGCATCTTAAGATGTTCTAGGACTGTCTTTTACTTTTGCCTTCCCCAGTCCTGGAATCAACCAGGTCTCCAAGGAGCCCAGGTTTCTTTGATTGGAAAACAGTATTTAGAAAACAAAATCTATCATATGATCTCCCTGATATGAGGACATGGAGAAGCAACACGGGGGGGTAGGGGGATAGGAGAAGAGTAAATGAAACAAGATGGGATTGGGAGGGAGACAAACCATAAATGACTCTTAATCTCACAAAACAAACTGGGGGTTGCTGGGGGGAGGTGGGATTGGGAGAGGGGTTAGTCTAAAAAAGAAAAGAAAAAAAAAATCTAGACAATAATATACTCATTCAACAGGCATTGCTTATAGGTCCTCTCAGTGAACAAAGCAAGGAAACATATGCAGGTACAGTCATCTTCATGTGCATGTGCATGCACACAGGTATATATGCATGCATGTGTGCATGTACACATATGTACATGTATACACATATGCATACATATATATGTGTATGTGTATGTATTTGGATCAGAGGTATCAATATTACCAATTATGTGTGTGTGTGTATAGCCATGAGTTAATATTGATACCTCTGATTTAAATCAAATACTGCAAAGTTTTAGATTCCTTTTCTTTACCTTAATTCTAACTACTTTGTTAGTAAGAAATCTGGCTCTTCTTATCTGCTATATATATTCACTTATCTATCTGTAAGTACATAAAGTACTTACAGAGGTAACTCATACACTTGCAAGAAATAGATACACTAATTAGAATACAGTATTTCTGTACAGATTTTGTTTCTGTGGTTGTTGTTATTGTTGCTTTTTTTTTGGCTTTAGCCTTACAGAGGTCCATTAAAATACTGTCTTCCAAGGTTCAGTAGGTTAGTTCTCTTCTTTTCCATACTGTTCAATGTGATTGCGATATTTGTAATATATGTGAATTAAATTGTTACCATTTGTACTTCATTTTGGACTCCCTCAAATGCTATTCGATTTAATTAATTAATCCATTTATTTAGTTACATATTGATGTTTGGAGGTATGTGAAACATTACTATGTTTCTAATGGTCAAACTATTTAAAAAAATCATTCTGAAAAGCATCATTCCCTTTTCATTTCTACCTATCCATTTTCATTTTCCTTTTCTTTCCCATCCAGCCCCTCAGGCAACCAAATTTTCTTTAGTTTCTGCTTTATCCAGCATTTCCTTGAACAGATGACCAGATATATGAATATTTTCTTATATATCCCTTTCTCTTACATGAAGAGTAATATACTCTGTTTTAGTCAGCTACTTTCTCTCCACAACCCTGATTCTATACCCATAATTCTGCCTTTTCCACAATGTTATGTTCCATATAAATGGAAGCATACGACATGTAGCCTTTTGGGGCTGACTTCTTTCACTTAGCAAAAAGCATTTGAGACTAATCAATATTGTTGCATGAATCAACAGTTTGCCTTTTTTATTGCTAAAGTGTTCCAATGAATAAGTATACTACATTTATCCATTCATCTGTTGAAAAACATAGGGTTGTATCCATTTTTTACTGACTACAAATAAAGATTCCATATAAATATTGGGGTACCGGCTTTTGTGTGAACTGAAATTTTCACATCACTTAGGTAAATACCTAGGAATAGGTATGCTGGATTATATGGTAAATTTTATGTTGAATTTTTTTTCAAAAATTGCCAAAAGATCTTCCAAAATGGCTTTACTCTTTCATATTTCTACCAGCAATGACTGAGAAAACTGACATCTTACTGAGTCTTCCGATCCATGAAAGTGGACTATCTTTCCATTTGTTTAGACATTTAAACGTTTTCATCAATGTTTTACAGTTTTGAGCATAGAGATCCTGCATTATTTTGTCATAATTATATGTAAGTACTTCTTACATATATCTTGGTACTAGTTTAAAAAGTATTTAAAAGTATTTTTAAAGTATTAAAAAGTAGTTTAAAAAGTAAATTATATTTTTTAATTATGTTTTTTAGGTAAAATTTATTAAGCAAAAATTTTTAAGTAAAATTCTATTTTTTATAGTTGAATATAGGAACAAGATTGACTTGTTTTTTTTTCTTTGACAGAGAAAACACTGAAAGTATTTAACGTATACAACTTGCATTTGGAGATAAGTATACCCATTATACTATCACCATAATCAAAATTATAAATTTACCTATTAATTCTAGTTTCCATCTGCTTCCCTTTATGGAATATTATTTAGTTCAATTTATTTAAACAAAACAAAACAAAAACAGTTCTCCCATTTCCCCCACCCCCATTCCCTCACCTTGGCAACCACTACTGATCTGTTCTCTGTTATGTATATGCATGTATATATACACATAAAATGTATATTCATAATATATATCTATTAGATTCCACACAGAAGAGAGATCATATGGTAGTTGTATTTCTCTGATTCCTCTATTTGACTTATTTCACCTAGGATAAGGCCCTCAAGGTCCTATGGCTGAATATATACATCTCACTTCCTTATTCATTCATCCATCAGTGGATACTTGGGTTATTTCCATACCTAGGATGCTGTAAATAATACTGCAGTGAACTTAAGGGCACATACAACTTTTCAAATTAGTGTTTTTCTTTTTGTCTGATAAATACCCGGAAGTGGATTTGCTGGTTCATAGGGTAGTTCTGTTTAATTTTTTGAGAAACCTCCATACTGTTTTCCATTGTGGTTACACCAATTTACATTCCCACCAACAGCACACAAGGGTTCCCTTTTCTCTATATCCTCACCAATATTTGTTACTTCTAGTGTTTCTGATCATGGTCATTCTAACAGATGTGAGGTGATTACCTCATTGTGGTTTGGATTTGCAGTTCCCTGATGACTAATACTGTTGAGCATCTTTTCATGTACCTTATTTAGAAAAATGTTTATTCAGATATTCTGCCCACTTTTTAGTTAAAGTGTTTGAGGTTCTTATGCTATTAACAGTTGTTCTTTATTTTGGATTTGAGTTCCTAATGAAATATAAGACTTGCAAAAATGTTCTCCCATTCAGTAGACTGAGATTTCATTCTATTGATGGTTTTCTTTTCTGTGCGAAAGCTTTTTAGTTTGATTAGTCCCACTTACTTATTTTTCTTTTATTGTCCTTACTTTTGGTGTCAGATTTAAAAAATCACCACCAAGACTTAGGTCAAAGAACTTACCACTTATGTTTTCTAGGAGTTTTATGGTTAAAGGTCTAATGTTCAAGTCTTTAATCCACTTTGAGTTAATTTTTTGAGTATGGTATAAGACACTGTGCTTCTTGGATGTATGTATTGTTTCTTCTTCAAATGGAGGAACTTTTCGGCTATTATTTCCTAGACAGTTTTCCTGTCCCTTTCTCTCTCTTCTCTTTTTGGGGCACATATTGTGTCCCACTCACATGCTTAATGGTTTCCAACAAGTCTCCAAAGCTCTGTTTATTTTCATGAATGTTTCCTTTTCTGTTCTTCAGGCTGGATAGTCTCTATTCATCTGTCTTCAAGTTTAGTGTTTATGCTCGCTCATATCTGCTACTGAGCTGCTCTACTATATTTTTTGTTTCAATCATTTTACAATTTTATAACTGCATTGTTGGGAGAGAATTTTCCAAGTTCCTCATTCTGGTATTTCGGAAATACTGCTTCTGTGATTCTTTAAAAATTTCTCATTAGCACTGTCTTTCAACAGTTTGCTTTGTCAAGGTATGATTTTCTTTATATTTATTTTGCTTAGGTTTTCCTGAACTTTTTGAGTATGCATATTAATGTCCATCAATTTTGTAAAATTCTTGGCCATTATATTTTTAGACAATTCATCTGTCCTCTTTTCTAGATCCTCTTCCTCTGGGACTTAAATTTCAAGTGTGATAAATCACATGATATTGTATCATGTATCTCTATCATTCTGCTATTATTTTTTATATTTTTTGCAATCATTTGGTTTTATATTTCCTTGGTTTTTGCATTTGTTTTGGGTTTTTTTTTCAAAGATTTTATTTATTTGAGATAGAGTGAGAGCATAAGTAGGGAGGAGGGGTCCAGAGAGAGGGAGATCCAGACTCCTCTCTGAGTCCGAATCCTGACACAGGGCTCTATCCCAGGATCCTGAGATAATGACCTAAGCCAAAGGCAGACACTTAACCAACTGAGCCACCCAGGACCCTCCTGTTTTTGCTTTTATAACATCTTTCAATAATTTCTCTTCAAGTGTACTTTTTTTTTTTTTGCTGCTCAATGTACTGTTAAGTCACTGAATAAATTTTCTACCTCAAATACGGTCTTATTCTGTAAATTTTCTGCTGAAAATCTAATTAATTTTATACTGTTAGTACAATATTTTTAAGTTTCTTAACATACTTTAAAGTGGTTATTTCACTGTTTTTTTTTTTTTCTGTTAAAACAAATCCTTGGTTCTGCTATGGTTCTATTCTTTATAACAATTTTTTCTTCCATTTTGGTCATACTTCCCTGAATTTGTGTTTTTTGTTTGTTTGTTTTTGCATGTCATGATGTCTAATTGCATGTTGAAACTTCTGCATTTAAAAAAAAAACAGTAGGTAGGAAATCAATGATATCTAATTTCAAAACAGAGGATATTGAAGTTCCTATGGAACTGGATCTGATATGGATTGAGGCTTTTTTCATTTAGTTCACTCCTGGTTTCAAATGCTTTAAGGGTAAGATCAAGAATCCACATTTCAGAAGGAATTGGGATCTATGGACTATGAACTCTCAAGGTCTTTTTATGCTTTACATGCATCTTTTGGGGATGCTGGTGAGTTCAACAATACCCTCTCCAGCATCATACACTTCAGGAAACTGTTACCTGACTTTTTGTTTTGGCCTCGGCATGGAGCATATTTCCATATATTTGGAGCCCTTTGGGGAAAGCATTATGGACGGCTGAAGAAATATTTTGCTTCTGGGGATTTTTGAAATAGAATTCATCTTGTCATCCTGCATGCTCATTTAGAAGTTTGAGTAGTGTCTACGGCCATACCACCCTGAACGCGCCCGATCTCGTCTGATCTCGGAAGAAGTTTGAGTAGTTTCTTCCTATATATGGGATTGCCCCTTTTCTATAGAAGATTTTATCTTTTGTCCACTCTGCCCTAGGCATAAAAGTAAGCAATTTCTCTTTTTCTAGTTTTCATTTTTCTCAAGTTTAGTTCAAGATTCTTTGCATCTTCACATTAAAAAAAAAACCCTGAAAATCTTTAAAAAAAAATGACTTTTCAAAAATCATCCAAATTCTTTGGTTGTTATAGTGAAAGCTATAGCTTCCTAGAGTCTTTAAATGCTAATCAGAAGTAGAAGTTTAACCCCAGTTCCCTTGTTAGGAATAAACAAAGAAAAAAAGAAATATGCCATTTAGAGGAAAATGGGGGAGGGCAACAATGGGGTAAATGCACATGTTCTATTCAATCTGATAAACTGAAATCCATATACAGTTAACCCCTGAACAATATAGTCAAAAATCTATGTATAACTTCTGACTGCCCCAAAACTTAACTACTAATTAATTAATATTATATAATATATAATATATTATAGAATATATATTATATTATTAATATTATATACCAGATATAATATATATTATATAATTAATATATACTATTGATAGGAAACCCTACCAAAACCATACACAGTTGATTAACACATATTTTGTGTTATAACACATATTATATATCATGTAATGTATTCTTATAATAATGTAAGCTAAAGAAAAGTTATTAAGAAGATCATAAGAAAGAGAAAATATATTTACAGTATTGTACTGTATTTACTGAAAAAATTCACTTTTAAGTGGACTACCCAGATCAAACCCATGTTGCTTAAGTGTCAACTATATATACACACACACACATCAGATTATATTATATATCAGATCACATATATATGATATATATGTCAACTATATATATATATCAGATTAAATGCAACTATATATATATATTTCTACATAGATATATATATGTTTCAGATGAAATACAAAGATATTGTTGGAAGAGAAGTATTTTCAGTATAGTAAAGGAAAAATCTTTCCTCAATACAGGTAGGTATATTACCAAATACCAACAATAAACACAAATTGTTTTTTCATTGATTGCACCTCATTTGCAGTGGCAACGGTTGTTCTATGCAAATACACTGAGGAAACTATGCCAAGAAAATATCTGATAACATCTGTCTGAAAATGTTCAGAGCACTCAACACTTGAATCTATGTGGGAAAGAACAAGTGTAAATGTTTTTAAATTATACTGAATGTGTATGGAGACTGCCAAGTCTGACTCAGCAGGTATAACGTGAGGGAGATACAGTTTGAGTATGGAATATTCTTCTCTGAAGGGTGAATGCTGCATGCAAAGACCTTTGTGGGAAGTATATTTGTTAGCCCTGCACTGGTGCTTGTTTTTTGGACTTTTTATTTTGCACTCAAATGCTGCTAAGTTTGGTCTTTCTATGAACTGAAGAAATGGACTGAAAGGAGTCAAAATAATATTAAAAGAGAAGTTGGAGCTGCACAGTAATTATCCTAACAGACCTCTAACATGTACCATCTCTGTTATTACAGGTTTATGAATAGTATACTGCACATAAATGAGCCTTCCTTATGGAAAGAGAATATGTTTTGGAAAACAGTCGAACCTGGATATGTATCCAAGTATATTCTTTGCCAGCTGGGTGACTTTTGACCAGATGCACATTAAAAGAGATCACCCTTTTAAAACTTAAAACCTTTCCAGAGCTTCTTAACAAGATTACTTAACATGTTCTATAAGACTGTACCATCCTCTCTAGTCTAAGTTGGGCTACACAAGAGTTTAACTTTAAAGTATAACCACACTGGTCTTCTTTCACTTCCCCAAAGCTCAGCACTCCTCTAGCTTATAAGTTGTATATTATATATGTATATATTAAATATGTATATATATAATTATAAATAAACTTAACTTATGTTGTCTACAAGGACCTCACTTTAACTATAAATATTCAATTAGTTTAAAAGCAAAGGGATGGAAAAAGATATACTGGGATAAAATGAATCTAAAGGAAGACTAAGTAGTTACATTAATTTCAGACAAGTAAGACTTTGAAAGCAAGAATTTTCAGAGATAATTGAACCAGGAAGAAATTGACAACCTGAATAGACCGATATCTAGTAATGAGATTGAAGCAGTGATCAAAAACCTCCCAAAAAACAAGAGCCCAGGACCTGACGGATTCCCTGGGGAATTCTACCAAACTTTCAAAGAAGAAATAACACCAATTCTCCTGAAACTGTTCCAAAAAATTGAAGCAGAAGGAAAACTTCCAGACTCTTTTTATGAAGCCAGCATTACCCTGATCCCCAAACCAGGCAAAGACCCTACCAAAAAGGAGAATTTCAGACCAATATCACTGATGAATATGGATGCAAAGATTCTCAACAAGATCCTAGTAAACAGGATCCAGAAGCACATTAAAAAGATTATCCACCATGACCAGGTGGGATTCATCCCTGGGTTGCAAGGTTGGTTCAACATTCGCAAATCAATCAATGTGATAGAACACATCAATAAGAGAAGAGAGAAGAACCACATGGTCCTCTCAATTGATGCAGAAAAAGCATTTGACAAAATCCAGCATCCGTTCCTGATGAAAACGCTTCAAAGTATAGGGATAGAGGGAACATTCCTGAACTTCATAAAATCTATCTATGAAAGACCCACAGCAAATATCATCCTCAATGGGAAAAAGCTTGCAGCCTTCCCGTTGAGATCAGGAACACGACAAGGATGCCCACTCTCACCACTCTTGTTCAACATAGTATTAGAAGTTCTAGCAATGGCAATCAGACAACAAAGAGAAATAAAAGGTATCCAAATTGGCAAGGAAGAAGTCAAACTCTCTCTCTTCGCAGATGACATGATTCTTTATATGGAAAACCCCAAAGATTCCACCCCCAAACTACTAGAACTCATACAGCAATTCAGTAACGTGACAGGATACAAAGTCAATGTACAGAAATCAGTGGCTTTCTTATACACTAACAATGAAAATACAGAAAGGGATATTAGAGAATCGATTCCATTTACTATAGCACCAAGAACCATAAGATACCTGGGAATAAACCTAACCAAAGAGGTAAAGGACCTGTACTCGAGGAACTACAGAACACTCATGAAAGAAATTGAAGAAGACACAAAAAGATGGAAGACTGTTCCATGCTCTGGGATTGGAAGAATAAACATTGTTAAAATGTCTATACTGCCTAGAGCAATCTATACTTTTAATGCCATTCCGATCAAAATTCCACCAGTATTTTTCAAAGAGCTGGAGCAAATAATCCTAAAATTTGTATGGAATCAGAAGAGACCCCGAATTGCTAAGGAAATGTTGAAAAACAAAAACAAAACTGGCGGCATCACGTTACCCGATTTCAAGCTTTACTACAAAGCTGTGATCACCAAGACAGTGTGGTACTGGCATAAAAAGAGACACATAGACCAGTGGAATAGAGTGGAGAGCCCGATATGGACCCTCAACTCTATGGTGAAATAATCTTCGACAAAACAGGAAAAAATATTCAATGGAAAAAAGACAGTCTCTTCAATAAATGGTGCTGGGAAAACTGGACAGCGATATGTAGAAGAATGAAACTTGACCATTCTCTTACACCGTACACAAAGATAAACTCAAAATGGATAAAAGACCTCAACGTGAGACAGGAATCTATCAGAATCCTAGAGGAGAACATAGGTAGTAACCTCTTCGATATCAGCCACAGCAACTTCTTTCAAGATATGTCTCCAAAGGCCAAGGAAACAAAAGCAAAAATGAACTTTTGGGACTTCATCAAGATCAAAAGCTTCTGCACAGCAAAGGAAACCGTCAACAAAACAAAAAGGCAACCCACGGAATGGGAGAAGATATTTGCAAATGACAGTACAGACAAAAGGTTGATATCCAGGATCTATAAAGAACTTCTCAAACTCAACACACACAAAACAGATAATCATATTGAAAAATGGGCAGAAGATATGAACAGACACTTCTCCAACAAAGACATACAAATGGCTATCAGACACATGAAAAAATGTTCATCATCACTAGCCATCAGGGAGATTCAAATTAAAACCACATTGAGATACCACCTGACACCAGTTAGAATGGCCAAAATTAGCAAGACAGGAAACAACGTGTGTTGGAGAGGATGTGGAGAAAGGGGAACCCTCTTACACTGTTGGTGGGAATGCAAGTTAGTGCAGCCAGTTTGGAGAACAGTGTGGAGATTCCTCAAGAAATTAAGAATAGAGCTTCCTTATGACCCTGCAATTGCACTGCTGGGTATTTACCCCAAAGATACAGATGTAGTGAAAAGAAGGGCCATCTGTACCCCAATGTTTATTGCAGCAATGGCTACGGTCGCCAAACTTTGGAAAGAACCAAGATGCCCTTCAACGGATGAATGGATAAGGAAGATGTGGTCCATATACACGATGGAGTATTATGCCTCCATCAGAAAGGATGAATACCCAACTTTTGTAGCAACATGGACGGGACTGGAAGAAATTATGCTGAGTGAAATAAGTCAAGCAGAGAGAGTTAAGTATCATATGGTCTCACTTATTTGTGGAGCATAACAAAGAACATGGAGGACATGGGGAGATGGAGAGGAGAGGGAGTTGAGGGAAACTGGAAGGGGAGATGAACCATGAGAGACTATGGACTCTGAAAAACAACCAGAGGGTTTTGAAGGGGCCGCGGGGGGGGGGGGGTGGGAGGTTGAGGAACCAGGTGGTGGGTAATAGGGAGGGCACGTACTGCATGGAGCACTGGGTGTGATGCCAAAACAATGAACACTGTTATGCTGTAAATAAACAAATAAACGAATAAAAAAAAAGGAATTTTCAGAGATAAAGAGAGGTATTATAGAATGTTAATATATCAGTTCTCCAGGAAGGTATAATCATCTTAAATGTATATGGACCCAACAGCAGACTGTCAAAATACAAGAGGCAAAAATTGACAGAACTGCAGGCAGATAGATAATTCCACTATTCCACTTGAAGATTTCAGTACCACATTTTCAGCATTGATAGATAAGACAGACAGGAAAGACTTAAGGATATAATTGACTTGAACAACACTATCAATCAACGGTATCTAACTGACATTTATACATTACTGCCTCAAACAGCAGAATAAACATTTTTCTCAAGCTTGCACAAAACATTTATCAACATAGACCTCATTCTAGACCATAAAAAATACTTTACATGTATTAAAAAATAGAAGTCATACAAAATGTGTTTCAGACCACAATGGAATTAAACCAGAAATCAGTAACAGAAAGATAGCTAGAATAGCGCCAAATATCTAGAAATTAAGCAACATAGCTAGACACGAGTCAAAGAAGTCTCACGAGAAATTTAAAAATAATTTGAGTTAATGAAAATACAACTTGTTAAAATTTGTCTAATACATTGAAAGCAGTGTTTTGAGGGAATTTTATAGCATTGAATGAATTTATTAGAAAAGAAGGAAGTGCTTAAGTCAATAATTTATATTTCTGTCTTAGGAAACTGGAGAGATTATGTCTAAAGCAACAGAAAAAAAGACATATTAAAAATTACACCAGAAATCAATGAAAATAGGAAAGCAAGAGAAAAATCATTAACCTCAAAGCTGGTTCTCTGAAAATAGACACACAAAATTATTAAGTCTCTATCCAGATTACCAAGAAAAAAAAAAGAATACACAAATAACCAATACCAAAAGGTTTATAAAAGGGTTTATCACTGAATCCCATGGACATTGAAATTAAAAAAAATACCATAAAGAACTCTATGTCCACAAACTTGATAACTTAGATGAAATGGACCAATTAGAAAACACAAACTGCCAACACTTACACAAGGAGAAATGGATGATCTGAACAGATTTATCTATGTTAAAGAAATGGAAGCATTAGTTTAACATCTTCAAAAAAAGAAAGCACCAAACCCACATAGTTTTAATAGTGAATGCTACTAAATATTTAAGGAAGAATTAATACCAATCCTTCACACTCTCAACCAGAAAACAGAAACAAAGTGAACACATCCTAATTCAAGCTCTCCAGCATTACTCTAATGTTAACCAAGACATTATGAGAAAGAAAAACTGCATCAAGAATACGGATGTATCAGATGTATCTTGATACAGAATACAAACTGTATCAAGAATACAGATGTAAAGATGTAAAAATCTTCAAGAAAATATTAGCAAATTATATCCAGCAGTGTATGAAAAAACTACGTATTACAACCAGTTGGGATTTATTCCAGTTATGTGAGAGTGATTCAACATTTAAAAATTAATCAATGGAATCTCCCTATCAATAGTCTGAAGATGAACAATGATATGACTATATCACTTGACACAGAAAAAGATATGACAAAATTGAACACTCTTTCAGATAAAAGGTCTCAGAAGACTGGCATTAGAGAGGAACTTCCTTAGTTTGATAAACAGTATCTCAAAAAGCTACAGATAACATCACACTTAGTGGTGAGGAATTGAACATTTCCCCCTGTTCATAGACAAAACAAGCATGTTCTCTCAACACTTCTAGTCAATGTTTTACTGGAATTCCAAACTACTGCAATAATTCAAGACAGGAAAAGAAGAAAGTATTCAGACTGGGAAAGAAGGAATGAAACTGTCTTTGCCCACTGATGACATGACGTTTCATGTAAAAAATCCCAAATAATCAACAAAGTAAAATTTCTAGCTCTAATAACAGGTATAGCAATATTTTTCCTTCAAATATTGTTGGCTTTTCTCCATTTTGGGGACTCAAATTAAACATGTTAGACTGCTTTACATTTTCCTACAAGTTATAGTGGTGTTACTTGATTTTTATAGTTGTTTTTCTCTCTGTGTTTACCTACCTATCATCTAATTTTTGCTATGTCTTAAAGTTTATTGAATAAAGTTTTCATAAATATCTGATAACATGTCAAACCTGTAAAAAATTTTTCATCTCCCACATTGTATTCTTCTTGTCTAGAAATAATATTTGGTTCATTTTTATGAATTCTCTCTCTCTTGACTTTAGGTTTACATTTTCTTTAAATTCTTATTTATTTATTTTAGAGAGAGAGAATGAATGCGTGTGTGCATGAGGAGGGGCAGGGCAGAGGGGGAGAACCTTGACACTGACTCCCAGCTGGGCACAGAGCCCAATATGGCACTTGATCCCATGACCCATGAGATCATAACCTGAGTCAAAAACAAGAGTCAGAACCTCAACCAACTAAACCACGTAGGTGCCCCTACATTTTTTAAAAATTCTTAATTAAGTTTGTAATTGCTCCCTTACTGATTCCATCGTGTCCATCATATTTGCTTCTTTCTATAGTCTAATTTTTCTTCTGGTTGTGGCTAAGACTGTCCTGATTTTTCATATTCTAGTAAATTTTAATTGGGTGCCAGCCATTTTGTTTGTTGTATCTTGTCTAGAGTATTTTAGTGTGGTGTCTGCTCTTAAGAGTTTAAAAAATGTTGAAGTTTGTCTTGATAAGTTATTTGTGGAGCAGCTTGATCCTTTTGAGGCTTATTTTTAAAACTTTTTAGGGTGGGTTCACACTAAGTTTACTATAGGTATAAATCTGCCTTATTTCTGGGGCGCCTGGGTGGCTCAGTGGGTTAAAGCCTCTGCCTTCCGCTCAGGTCATGATCAGGCCCCGCATCGGGCTCTCTGCTCAGTGGAGAGCCTGCTTCCCTTCCTCTCTCTTCTGCCTGCCTCTCTGCCTATTTGTGATCTCTGTCAAATAAATAAATGAAATCTTAAAAAAAATCTGCCTTTTTTCTGAGAGGTGATTATCCAGATTTCTCTACTGAATACGCTGATTGTTCAGTGAGACATCTCCACTATGGCAGGTTGTAACTTGAACATTTTACAGCACTGGGTGATCTCTGGGAATTATCTTATAACTAAGAGTATATCTTTGCTTGACTTCAGGGTATTTATCCTATACATGAACAAATTATGTTCAGCAACAAACTCAAGTGGCACTCTCTGCAGATTTCTGATGCTCTTTTTCTGCACACATCTCTTCTCTCCCTTACTCTGTTTTTAAACTTTTGGCTACTACAGCCTCATTAAAATGCAATTTCCGTCTCCTAAATTCAGCAAATTCTACAAGGTCTGCTCTTATATTGTGATTCTGAAAGTACCTCCATGAAAAACCTCAGGATGACTTATAAGCTTCTTTGTTTAATTTTCTCAGGATCATAATCCTGTAGCAGCTGTTGTCCAATGTGTAAAATCACCTGTTTCATAGATTGTGTCCAGTTGTTTTTCTAGTTCTTTATGCCAGAAGGCAAAATTTAACACTGGTTACTCCAACATGGTTTACTGTGATATTAGAGCTTTTCAGGCTTATTCTCCTTGTTACAATCAGAAAAGCCATCTCCTGAGTCTTTTTGCCTTCTGGCTAGATGTTAAACTCGTGCAAATACAAAAAGGTTCAATGAAAGTATAAACTGTTATTCCATTTGGGGTTGTACCATTCTGCTATGAGTTGTGAGTGGTCTCTTGCATATCTCTGAGTGAGGGAGATTTAATTTCCCAGTTCAATATGTACTAAGTCATCAGACAAGACTTAGGGCATAGAGTAATGCTTAGTACTGACTCTTGATCAAGTATAAAGACAATGTGGAGATGAGTGCTGAGCAACTCTACAAAGCATTGTAGTTTTCTAGATAGCAATATTAAGGAACACAAATACTCATATTTCTTGGATTCATTGCTGCATGCTCATGTTGACACATAATTACTCTTTGGTGACATAAAATCCAAATTCAAATCACGTGGTCCAGGACAAATGGTAATTTTTAAAGTGCAATACCTTTCACTTAGGCTATTCCCCATGAAAAGATCAGAGACAACATGACGAAGTATAATGTATACTATTACAAGGCATAGAAAAGCATGTTCATGTACCATGTTTTCTCAGGTAACTGAAACTTGATTTATAACAGTGTCACAGAGACCCTTTCTTCTCACACAGTAGTTTACTAAAATAATTCTGTAACAACAAGTAATTAAAAAAATACTCCCAAATTTTTGTTTAAGAACCTCAAAATGATTGAAGAGGGCTAGGTTGGGCTATTCCTCTACTAGGAAGGAAAGGCTGAGTGGAAATTCAATAGTATGTTCAGAGGGACAGTTATCCCTCTAGAATTTGTGATGATTTCAGACTGGCAAAAAAACATTCATAATGACTCTGTTTCCCCTGAGGATCTTTGAAAAGTCAGAGACCTGTAGTGTGCATTCCCATGGATTACTTTGATGATCTGGCCATTTCCCAGGAGAAATAATTTAAGGGTTAAATAAAGAGAAATGACTAGAGGACTTTTTTTTTTTGATACCTTTCAGGTTTTTTTTTCTTTTAATTTTTTTTCAGTGTTCCAAGATTCATTGTTTATGCACCACACTCAGTGCTCCAAGCAATATGTGCCCTCCTAACACCCACCACCAGGCTCACCCAACACCCCCCCCTTCTAAAACCCTCATTTTTTTCTCAGAGTCCATAGTCTTTCATGGTTTGTCTTCCCCTCCAATTTCCCCCAACTCATTTCTCCTCTCCATCTCCAATGTCCTCCATGTTATTCCTTATGCTCCACAAGTAAGTGAACCATATGATAATTGACTCTCTGCTTGACTTATTTCACTCAGCGTAATCTCTTCCAGTCCTATCCACATTGATAACAAAAGTTGGGTATTCATCCTTTCTGATGGAGGCATAATACTCCATTGTATATTTGGACCATATGTTCTTTATTCATTCATTTGTTGAAGGGCATCTTGGCTCTTTCCAGAGTTTGGCAACTGTGGCCATTGCTGCTATGAACATTGGGGTACAGATGGTCCTTCTGTTCACTTAATCTGTATCTTTGGGGTAAATACCCAGTAATGCAATTGCAGGGTCATAGAGTAGCTCTATTTTTAATTTCTTAAGGCATCTCCCATTGTTTTCCAAAGTGGCTGCACCAACTTGCATTCCCAACGAATAGTGTAAGAGGGTTCCCCTTTCTCCACATACTCTCCAACACACGGTGCTTCCTGTCTTGTTAATTTTGGCCATTCTAACTAGTGTAAGGTAGTATCTCAATGTAGTTTTTATTTGAATCTCCCTGATGACTAATGATGATGAACATTTTTTCATGTGTCTGTTAGCCATTATATGTCAGCTACATACAAAAGAATGAAACTGGACCACTTCCTTACACCATACACAAAAATAAACTCAAAATGGACTAAAGATTTAAATGTGAGACCTGAAACCATAAAAATTCTTAGAAAGGGGAACCTGGGTGGCTCAGTGATTAAGCATCCAACTCAATTTTGGCTTAGGTCACGATCTCATCAGGGTTTTGAGATCAAGCCCTGCATTAGGTTCCATGTTGGGTACGGAGCCTGCTTCAGATTCTCTCTCTTCCCCTCACCTCGCCCTCCCACCCCCCAGCCCCCATATGCGTTCTCTCTCTCTAAAAAACAAACAAATGAACCAAAACCGTGGAGAAGAGCCAGTAATATTTCCAACATCAGCCACAGCAACATTTTCCAGATACGTTCTCCTGAGACAAGATAAACAAAAGTGAAAATAAACTATTGGGGTACACCTGGGTGGTTCAGTCACTAAGTGTCTGCCTTGGGCTCAGGTCATGATCCCAGGGTCCTGGGATCAAGCTCCACACTGGGCTCTCTCCTCGGCAGAAAGTCTGCTTCTCCCACTCCTTCTGCTTGTATTTCCTATCTTGGCGTGCCTCTCTCTGTCAAATAAATAAATAAAATCTTTAAAAAAAAATAAATGAACTATTGGGACTATATTAAAAAATGAAACAAACAAACAAAAAAGAACTTTCTGTGCAGAGAAGGAAATAATCAACAAAACTAAAAGGCAAACTATTGAATGGGAGAAGACATTTGCAAATGACATATCTGATAAAGGGTTAGTATTCAAAATACATAATGAACTTTTATAATTCAATAATCCAAAAACAAAAAATCCAATTAAAAATGGGCAGAAGACATGTATAAATATTTTTCCAAAGAAGACATCAAGATGGCCAACAGACACATGAAAAGATGCTAAACATCACTCATCAAGGGAATGTAAATCAAAACACAGTGAGATAGCACGTTAACGCCTGTCAGAATGGCTATGATCAAAAACATAAGAAACAACAAGTGTTGGTGAGGATGTGGAGAAAAGGGAATCCTTTTGCACTGCTGGTGGGAATGCAAACTGGTGCAGCCAGTATGGAAAATAGTACAGAGGATCTTCTAAAAATTAAACATAGAACTATCCTTGTAACCCACTAATCACATTACTTGGTATTTACCTAAAAACACCAAAACACTAAAAAAATTACCAAAACACTAATCCAACGCTGTGGCACTTGGGTAGCTCAGTCAGTTAAGTGTCCAACTCCTGACTTCAACTCAGGTCATGAACTCAGGTTCAAGAGATCGAATCCTGCATCAGGCTCCCTGCTGAGCAGGGAGTCTGCTAGAGATTTTCTCTCTCCCCCTCTGTCCTTGTCCCTCCCTCAAATAAGTAAGTCCTTAAAAATAAATTTTTAAAAAACCCAAAGCAAAAACAAAAGGCAAAAACCAAAAAACACAAAGCAATACACACAACCCTATGTTTTCTTTTCTTTTCTTTTTTTTTTTAATTTCTTTTCAGTATAACAGAATTCATTGTTTATGCAACACCCCTATTGCTCCATGCAATACATACCCTCCATAATACCCACCACCAGACTGACCCAACTTCCACCCCCTGCCCCTTCAAAACCCTCAGATTCTTTTTCAGAGTACACAGTCTCTCATGGTTCATCTTTCCTTCCAATTTCCCTCAACTCCCTTCTCCTCTCCATCTCCCCATGTTCTCTGTGTTATTCCTTAGGCTCTACAAGTAAGTGAAACCATATGATAATTGACTCTCTCTGCTTGAATTATTTCACTCAGCATAATCTCTTCCAGTCCCGTACATGTTGATACAAAAGTTGGGTATTCATCTTTTCTCATGGAGGCATAATACTCCATAGTGTATATGGACCACATCTTCCTTATCCATTCATCTGTTGAAGGGCATCTTGGTTCTTTCCACAGTTTGGCAACTGTGGCCATTGCTGCTATGAACATTGGGGTACAGATGGCCCTTTTTTTCACTACATCTCTATCTTTGGAGTAAATACCCAGTAGTGCAATTGCAGGGTCATAGGGAAGCTCTATTTTTAATTTCTTGAGGAATCTCCACACTGTTCTCCAAATTGGCTGCACCAACTTGCATTCCCACCAACAGTGTAAGAGGGTTCCCCTTTCTCCACATCCTCTCCAACACACGTTGCTTCCTGTCTTGCTACTTTTGGCCATTCTAACTGGTGTCAGGTGGTATCTCAATGTGGTTTTAATTTGAATGTCCCAGGTGGTTAGTGATGATGAACATTTTTTCATGTATCTGACAACCATTTGTATATCTGCATTGGAGAAGTGTCTGTTCATGTCTTCTGCCCATTTTTGGACATGATTATCTGTTTTCTGTGTGTTGAGTTTGAGAAGTTCTTTATAGATCCTGGATATTAGCCTTTCATCTGTACTATCACTTGCAAATATCTTCTCCCATTCTGTGTGTTGCCTCTTTGCTTTGTTGACTGTTTCCTTTACTCTGCAGAAGCTTTTGATCTTGAAGAAGTCCCAAAGTTCATTTTTGCTTTTGCTTCCTTTGCGTTTGGAGACATATCTTGAAAGAAGTTGCTGTGGCTGATATCGAAGAGGTTCCTGCCTATGTTCTCCTCTAGGATTCTGATGGATTCCTGTCTCACGTTGAGGTCTTTTATCCATTTCGAGTTTATCTTTGTGTATGGTGTAAGAGAATGGTCGAGTTTCATTCTTCTACATATCGCTGTCCAGTTTTCCCAGCACCATTTATTGAAGAGACTATCTTTTTTCCACTGTATATTTTTTCCTCAAAGACTATTAGACCATGGAATTGAGGGTCCATATCTGGACTCTGTACTCTGTTCCACTGCTCTATGTGTCTGTTTTTATGCCAGTACCACACTGTCTTGGTGATCACAGCTTTGTAGTAAAGCTTGAAATCAGGAAACATGATGCCCCCAGTTTTGTTTTTCTTTTTCAACATTTCCTTCACAATTCGGGGTCTCTTCTGGTTCCATACAAATTTTAGGATTATTTGCTCCAGCTCTTTGAAAAATACTGGTGGAATTTTGATCAGATTGGCATTCAAAGTATAGATGGCTCTAGGCAGTATAGACATTTTAACAATGTTTATTCTTCCGATCCAAGAGCATGGAATGGTGTTCTATCTTTTTGTGTCTTCTTCGATTTCTTTCATGAGTGTTCTGTAGTTCCTTGAGTACAGATCCTTTACCTCTTTGGTTCAGTTTATTTCCAGGTATCTTATGGTTCTTGGTGCTATAGTAAATGGAATTGATTCTCTAACTTCCCTTTCTGTGTTTTCTTTGTTAGTGTATAAGAAAGCAACTGATTTCTGTACATTGACTTTGTATCCTGCCACATTACTGAATTGCTGTATGAGTTCTAGTAATTTGGGGGTGGAGTCTTTTGGGTTTTCCATATAAAGTATCATGCCATCTGTGAAGAGAGAGAGTTTGACTTCTTCATTGCCAATTTGGATACCTCTTATTTCTCTTTGTTTTCTGATTGCTGTTGCTAGGACTTCTAATACTATGTTGAACAAGAGTGGTGAGAGTGGGCATCTTTGTCGTGTTCCTGATCTCAATGGGAAAGCTGTGAGCTTTTTCCCATTGAGGATGATATTTGCTGTGGGTCTTTCATAGATAGATTTTATGAAGTTCAGGAATGTTCCCTCTAGCCCTATACTTTGAAGCATTTTAATCAGGAATGGATGCTAGAATTTTGTCAAATGCTTTTTCTGTGCAATTGAAAGGACCATGTGGTTCTTCTCTCTCCTCTTATTGATTTGTTCTGTCACATTGATTGATTTGCGAATGTTGAACCACCTTGCAATCCAGGGATGAATCCCACCTGGTCATGGTGGATAATCTTTTTAATGTGCTGCTGGACCTGTTTGCTAGGATCTTGTTGAGAATCTTAGCATCCATATTCAGAATTGGTCTGAAATTCTCCTTTTCGGTGGGGTATTTGACTGGTTTGGGGATCAGGGTAATGCTGGCTTCATAAAAAGAGTCTGGAAGTTTTCCTTCTGCTTCAATTTTTTGGAACAGCTTCAGGAGAAGAGGTGTTATTTCTTCTTTGAAAGTTTGGCAGAATTCCCCAGGGAATCCATCAGGTCCTGAGCTCTTGTTTTTTTGGAGGTTTTTGTCACTACTTCAATCTCGTTACTAGATATCAGTCTATTCATGTTGTCAATTTCTTCCTAGTTCAATTTTGGAAGTTTATAGTTTTCCAGGAATGCATCCATTTCATCTAGGTTGCTTAACTTATTGGCATATGACTGTTGATAATAACTTCTGATGATTGTTTCTATTTCCTTGGTGTTAGTTGTGATCTCTCCCTTTTCATTCATAATTTTATTATTTTGGGCTTCCTCTCTTTTCTTTTGGATTAGTGTGGCCAATGGTTTATCGATCTTATTGATTCTTGCAAAAAAACAGCTTCTAGTTTCATTGATGCGTTCTACTGTATCTCTAGTTTCTATCTCATTGATCTCTGCTCTAATCTTGCTTATTTCCCTTCCTGTGTGTGGAGTTGTTTTGATTTGTTGTTGATTCTCCAGTTCTTAAAGATTTTATTTATTTATTTGACAGAGAGAAAGATCACAAGTAGACAGAGAGGCAGGCAGAGAGAGAGGAGGAAGCAGGCTCCCCGCGGAGCAGAGAGCCTGATGCGGGGCTCAATCCCAGGACCCTGAGATCATGACCTGAGCCAAAGGCAGCAGCTTAATCCACTGAGCCACCCAGGTGCCTGATTCTCCAGTTCTTTAAGGTGTAGAGATAGCTGGTGTATTCTGGATTTTTCAATTTTTTTGAGGGAAGCTTGGATAGCTATGTATTTCCCCCTTAGGACTGCCTTTACTGTATCCCATAGGTTTTGGACTGAAGTGTCTTCATTCTCATTGGTTTCCATGAATTGTTTAAGTTCTTCTTTGATCTCCTGGTTGATCCAAGCATTCTTAAGCAAGGTGCTCTTTAGCTTCCAGGTGTTTGAGTTCCTTCCAAACTTTTCCTTGTGGTTGAGCTCCAGTTTCAAAGCATTGTGATCTGAGAATATGCAGGGAATAATCTCAATCTTTTGGTATTGGTTGAGCCCTGATTTGTGACCCAGTATGTGGTCTATTCTGGAGAAGGTTCCATGTGCACTCGATAAGAATGAGTATTCTGTTGTTTTAGGGTGGAATGTTCTGTATGTATCTATAAGCTCCAT
The DNA here is from genome assembly GCF_922984935.1 of Meles meles. NCBI lineage: Eukaryota > Metazoa > Chordata > Mammalia > Carnivora > Mustelidae > Meles > Meles meles. The sequence continues at coordinate 91,076,500 of NC_060066.1, read as the reverse complement.
CTGGTCCAATGTGTCATTCAATGCTCTTGTTTCTTTATTGGCTTTCTGCTTGGATGATCTGTCTATTACTGAGAGCGGCATGTTAAGGTCTCCTACTATTAATGTATTCATATCAATATGACTCTTTATCTTGATTGACAATTTTCTTATGTAATTGACTGCTCCCATATTGGGGGCATAAATATTTACAATTATTAGATCTTCTTGGTGGATATTCCCTTTAAGAATTATGTAGTATCCTTCTGCATCTCTGACTTCAGTCTTTAGTTTAAAATCTAATTTATCTGATATGAGAATCACTACCCCAGCCTTCTTTTGAGGCCCATTGGCATGAAAGATGCTTCTCCATCCCTTTACTTTCAGTCTGGGTGTATCCTTAGATTTGAAATGGGTCTCTTGTAGACAACGTATGGATGGGTCCTGTCGTTTTATCCATTCTGCAACCCTGTGTCATTTTATGGGCCATTTAGGCCATTTACATTGAGAATGATTATTGAGAGCTACGTTTTTATTGACATCGTGTTACCTGTGTAGTCTTTATTTCTATAGATTGTCTCCATATATTTCTGTTCAATGATATTCTTGGGATTTTTTCCTCTTTTATAGAACCCCCCTTAATATTTCCAGCAGTGTTGGCTTGGTGGTCACATATTCTTTTAAACCTTGCTGGTCTTGGAAGCTCTTTATCTCTCCATCCATTTTGAATGTCCATCTTGCTGGATAAAGTATTCTTGGCTGCATGTTCTTTTCATTTTCCCAGCCCTTTCTGGCTTGCCAGGTTTCTGTGGACAGGTCTGACATTATTCTGAAGGGCTTTCTTCTGTACGTAAGGAATTTCTTTGTCCTAGCTGCTTTCAAGAGCTCCTGTTTACAATTATGATTCATCATTTTCACTATCAGGTGTCTTGAAGTCTTTCTAGATTCTATGATCTTGGGGGCAGACCTGATTGCCTCTAGTACATGAACGCTGGTTCCATTCACCAGATTGGGAAAATTTTCATGGAGAATTTGTTCAGCTATATCTTCTAGTCTTCTTTCTTTCTCCTCCCCTTCAGGGATTCCAATAATTCTGATGTTGGAAGGTTTCATGGCATCATTTATTTCCCTAATTCTGTTTTCATGGCTTCTAAGTTGTTTGTTCCAGGCTTCCTCCTGATCCTTTTTCTCTCTTTGTCCTCCAGATCACCAATTCTATCTTCTGCCTCAGTTACCCTAGCTTTTAGAGAATTAAGATTAAATTGGAACTCAATGAGAACATGTGAACATCATCCCTGGTGGCTTTCACTTCTGCCCTAATCAATTCCATTTTGTCATCCATGGCTTTCTCCAACCTAGCTATTGCCTGGATAATTATTAACCTGAATTCCCTTTCCACCATATTGTCTATGTCCATATCCAGTAACTCTGATGCAGAAGGACCCGTCTCTGAATTTTGCTTCCATTGGGCATTCCTCCTCCTAGTCATTTTGGTGAGAGATGGCTGAACGGATGTGTCCTGAATGTATCAACCATGGTGCAGGCCAGGTGCGCCCTGGAACGCTTCTGAGCAATGACGAGTCCCCACCCAAAAGAAAGAAAAAGAAAAAAGAGAGAGAGAGAGAGGGAAAAAAAAAGAAAGGTAAAAGTGAAGGCCCAGCCCAAATGGGCCCCAAGGTAAGATTTATGAAGTATACAAACAAAAACAGACAAAAATACAGACAAAAGTAGATGACAAGAGAAAATAAATAAATAAATAAATAATAACAAACAAACAAAAAGAACCTCGTCAAAAAGAACCCCAAGTATAAGATTTATATACTACCAGGACAAAAACAAATACACAGAAACACTGGCAGAAGAAAAAGATGGGAGACTGTTTATAAATTCTCAGTGTGGGCAAGGAAGATGATTTTGATTCTTCCTGGATATATCTTGGTATCTTTGTTAAATGACTCAACTTTCCTAAGATAAAGGGGGATTAAAAACTAGTTTACCTATAGAGGTAGCATTGATTGGGGAAAGGGGATTACCTTGAAGCTTAACTCTATAAGAATATTTAAAAAAAAAAAAGAATAAACTAAAATTAAATTAAATTAAATTTAAAAAATTAAAAAATAGAAAAGCAAAAGAAAAACACAGGTATTATGTATCAAAAAGTTATTATGGAATTTGATGTACTGGACATCTCACTGTGATGGTAAATAGGTTAAAAGTTATATATATAGATAGATAGATATAAAAATTTATTTATTAAATTTAGTAAATAAATTTACTAAATAAATAAATTTAGTAAATAAATTTAGTAAATAAACATAAATAATTTTATATATATATATTATATATATATATTTAGTAAATAAATTTAGTAAATAAACATAAATAATTATATATATATATGTCATGGAGGGGTGTGGGGCGCGACTCAGACTCTGGTAGCTCGGTGTGTGGAGAGTGCAAAAGGCTGTGGTTCTGCTGTTTGGTGAGGCTCCCTCCCTCTCATGGAAGCTGCCATCCAGATGCTCTCAGGCGCGCCAGTGACTCAGGGACCAAAACCTGGCTTCTTCGCCACACTCGCTCTGGCTCAGCGCCAGCGGTGACTGTCCTGAGTTGCGGGACTTAAGCCCCTGTCCCTAACCACCCCAATTCCCACAGTTTCCCCCCCATGGTCCTTTTCTCTTTTTGAGTGCTTTCAACCAGACTCCAAGTTAATGCTGGTACCCAGTCGCAGGGCACTCTCGTACTAGGATGATACTTTCCAATCGGTCACTTCTGGTGGCTCCCTCCCCCTTTTGTTTATCTTCCAATATTAGTCCGATGTTCCCACTCTGCTGTACCTGCCTACTGGCGTCTTCTGCCTCTGTAGAGATCCAGACATGTATAATTCTAATCTCAGGCTGATTTCCTGGGCGATCAGAGTTCTTTGGTAGGTAATCAGCTCACTTTAGGGCACAGGTTGAAATGGCGCCTCCTCCTACTTCTCCGCCATCTTGTCTCCCCTCATCTACACAACCTTGTGTTTATAGCAGCATTATTTATAATAGGCAAACTATGGAAGCAGCCCAAGTATCCATCAAGAGGTGAATGGATAAAAATATGGTATATACTTATATGTAAAATGGAGTATTACTCAGCCATAAAAAATACTGAAATCTTGCCAATTGCAATGACATGGATGGGACTAGACAGTATAATGCTAAGCAAAATAAGTCAGTCAGAGGTAGACAAGTAACCATATGATTTCACTCATATGCTGAATTTAAGGGGAAAAAAATGAGCAAAGGGAAAAAAAAAAGAGAGAGAACCAAACCAGGAAACAGACTCTTAACTATAGAGAAGGAACTGATGGTTACCAGAAGGGATATGGGTTGGGGGATGGATGAAATGGATGAGGGGATTAAGGAGTGCATGTGTCACGATGAACACTGGATAATGTATGGAAGTGCTGAATCACTACATTGTATACCTGAAACTAGTATAACACTGTATGTTAACTATACTGGAATTAAAATTAAGAATAAAAATGTTTTTATTGCTTTTTTCATCTTGCATAAATTATCTATCATACATCAAATGACTATATTAACAACATTTTATTTATATTTCATTAGATACATATAGTCCTTAGCACAAGTTAATTAACTTTCCTTTTTTATAAACCTCTATCAATTGTTCTCAGAGGATCTCAAAAGATAATTAAGCTTTCTCTAAGGCATTTTCACAGTCTTTATTACCACTGATTGCTAATAAGACAGCAGAAAGTAATTCACTTTTTTCAGGTAATTAGAATATTTTTGAGAAGTCTTTGTTATTTTTGAGTATGATAAAAATCAATTACTATAGCAACTGTGCTTTTCAGACACAAGCTGGCAGTAGAACTGTCATTTGTTTCATTTTGTTATATTTAGATCTGTCAATAGGCTTATGTACATAGAATTCGGAGTGTTTCCCCACCATCCACATTTCAGAATTCACAAATTCAAATTCAATAGTGGTTACTGTAAGTTTTATACCTCAACAAATTCAGCACAAATCAGTTAAGCCTGAGCTCCAGGCATGTAAAAGAATATAGCTGCCAAAGAAAAAGAAGTGTTACTAATATTTTTATTCTGAATTACAAACAAGTTGCATTTAGCTGTAGGAGTGAACTTTGTAATACATTTATATTAATTCATGATCCTGTCTCTAATGAGAATTCTAAATGACTGAATAAAAATTCAGCACATTTAGAAGAAATTTTTATAATAAAGAATCACAAGAACATTTAAAGAAAGTCAAAATGGCCCTGTAGCTATTTCCAAACCAAATAAAGAACAGACTTTTTAATTCCCCATTTTTCTTTTTTCTTTTTTTAACTTGGCAGTCCCCATAGTTAATGGCAACCATTCATTCATTCATTCATTCATTTAACAGACTCTAAATAGACACCAAAGTAGTCTACCTCACCCTGGGAATTTTTTTTTTAAGATTTTATTTATTTGATAGCTAGAGAGGGAACACAAGTGGGGGGAGTGGGAGAGGGAGAAGCAGACTTCCTGCTGAGCAGGGAGCCCGATGTGGGGCTCAATGCCAGGACCCTGGGATCATGACCTGAGTTGAAAGCAGACACTTAATGACTGAGCCACCCAGGAGCCCCCTTTTCTTCCTTTTTAAATTTTTATTTTATTTTATTTCTTATTTATTTAGATTTAAATTCAATAGCCAATATATAAAGTACATCATTAGTTTTTGATGTAGTGCTCAATTATTCATTAATTGCATACAACACCAAGTGCTCATCACATCATGTGCCCTTCTTAATGCCCATCCACCCAACTCCCTTTCCATAACCCTCAGTTTGTTTTCTGAAGTCAAGAGCCTCTCATGGTTTGTCTCCCTCTCCAATTTCTTCCCATTCAGTTTTCCCTCCTTTCCCCTATGATCCTCAGCTCTATTTCTTATGTTCCACATATGAATGAAACCATATGATAATTGTCTTTCTCTGATTGACTTATTTCATTTAGCATAATACCCTCCAGTTTCATCCATGTCAGTGTAAACGGTAGGTACTCATCCTTTCTGATGTCCGAGTATATCCCATTGTATGTATGAACCACAACTTCTTTATCCATCCATTTGTTGAAGGACTTTCAAGCTCCTTCCATAGTTTGGCTATTGTGGACATTGCTGCTATGAACATTGGGATGCAGGTTCCCCTTCTTTCCAGTATATCTATATGTTTGGGGTAAATAACCATTCGTGCCATTGCTGGGTCTTAGGGTAACTCTATTTTTAACTTTTTGAGGAACCTTCAATGCTGTTTCCAGAGTGGATGTACCAGCTTGCATTCCCACCAACAGTGTGAGAGGGTTCCCCTTTCTCCACATCCTTGCCAACATTGTTGTTCCCTCTCTTGTTGATTTTAGCCATTCTGACTGGTGTGACGTGATATCTCATTGTGGTTTTGTGATTTTGATTTGTATTTCTCTGATGGCAAGTGATGTGGAGCATTTTTTCATGTGTCTGTTAGGCATTTGTAGGTCTTCTTTGGAGAAGTGTCTGTTCATGTCTTCTGCCCATTTTTTGACTGGATTATTTGTTTCTGGGGTGTTGAGTTTGAGAAGTTCTTTACAGATCTTGGATACCAGTCCTCTGTTATTCACTTGCAAATATCTTCTCCCATTCCATCGGTTGCCTTTTAGTTTTGGTAACTGTTTTGTTTGCCATGCAAAACCTTTTTATTCTGATGAAGTCCCAATAGTCCATTTTGCTTTTATTTCCCTTGCCTTTAGAGACCTATCCTGAAAGAATTTGCTGTGGCTGAGGTCAAAGAGGTTACTGCCTGTGTTCTCTAGGATTTTGATGGATTCCTGTCTCACATTTAGGTCTTTCACCCATTTTGAGTTTATCTTTGTGTATGCTGTAAGAGAATGGTCCAGTCTCATTCTTCTGGATGCAGCTGTCCAATTTTCCCAGCACCATTTATTGAAGAGACTGTCTTTTTGATAAAGAAAGTAACTCCTGTTGGAGGAAACCTCTAAAATCTAGGCGTAGGAAGCAGGTATGTTTTTCAGTCTGAAGAAAAGTGTTGCAAACTACTAGAGAACTACTCTTCACAAAGTCAATATCCTGGCATATGCTGTTACAATGGGTACATCATGCTACTTCACACCTTTATGCTTTTTTGTCCAACTGCTCCTTCACTTGGCAGGCCTTTGTCAATCTCTGCATCACATCATATATGCCTGGTAAGCACATTCATTGCTCAAGACTGAGTTCAAGCTCACCTCATTTACTAAGTCCTCGTTGAAGATTCCCTAATCTCAGTCCAATTGGCAATTCTATTGTTTGAGGGTTTTTTGGTTGGCATAGTAAGGGCATAGCATATGTCTCTGATTAGTCAAATAAATTCATATATTTTTTATTTACACAAATACACACATCAGAAATGTAAATTCCCATTCATCAGCACTCTTTTCTGTAGCTACTTTACATAATGGTAAAGAGTGGATGTGCTGGGTTGGACCAGATTTGTTCAAATTTCAGCTTCATTACCTACTAGTTGCAGAACATACAAGTTAAAACTTATTTAACTTTGCTATGCCTCAGTGTTCCCATTTAGAAGCTGGGGATAACAGCAGCTATGTTACAAGGTAACCGTAAACATTAAATTAAATATGTATAAAGCAATGTAAGTATTTATGCATTAGGCTATCCAGTAAAGAAATTCTGCATATCCAGATCCACAGGCAAATTCAGAAAGGAAAAGACACCAATGGAGTGTCCTTTGAGTGAGAATTCTCCCAGTTGCTCCAGAAAATGAACTCAGCCTAAGAACAGGGGGCAATGTTACCCAAATAGGCTACTTTTCTAAAGAACAAAGCCATGGAGCATCAGATTCTTTCCTGGCACCAATGCAGTCCAACACCATTATGTTTAATTAAGTAATTGGTGTTTGGGAGGGCACCAGGAAACAGACCGTTTCATACACACATTGGTGCATGAGTTTAAATTACTACAAAAAGTTTAAATGATGGTTTGTTTACAATATATGTCAACATCCTTGAAGACTTGCATATACTTGAACAAGTAATTGCACTTTCAGAAATATATCCTGATAAAATCATCAGTCATGTATGCAAATACATATGAAAGAATACTAGAGCTTCATATTTATTAAAAAATAAATAAAACTATACAATGTCCAATAATAAAGTTAATATTTAAATTTTCCAACAACAGGGTTATTTTATTTCCATAAAGTAAAATATTATGCAATCAATAAAATTACATTGTGGATATATACCATAAACAATGTTCATAAAATATTTTGCTGTAGTCATAGTTTGTACTTATACACATGAGGCAGAAAAGAATGAAAGATTTATCTATATGTCTAATCACAAATTTATACACACCCACACATATACACACACATGTGCAGCATGTGCACATGCAACTCAAAAGGGTCTGAACAGATCCGTACCAAAAACCACTACTGATAATGATTATCAGTAGGTAGTGTCATTATGCTTACCTATATTTTCTTTTTTTTTTTTTTAAGATTTTATTTATTTATTTGAGAGACAGAGAGCACAAGCAGGCAGAGAGGCAGGCAGAGAGAGAGGAGGAAGCAGGCTCCCTGAGGTGCAGAGAGCCCGATGCAGGGCTCGATCCCAGGACACTGGGATCATGACCTGAGCCGAAGGCAGAGGCTTTAACCCACTGAGCCACCCAGGCGCCCAACTTACCTATATTTTCTAAATTTCCTACCATCAATTTTTATGATTTCTTGTGAAGAAAACAATTAACGTTCAGAATATGGCCTGTGCTTCCTTTCTCTTTGGTAATGCTATTTAAGTCAGGATCCTAATACTTTTTAAAAGGTTCTCACCATTTATTCCTCAATCTTTATTAGGGGTGTGATCCTGACAGTGCCAGGGAGGGAACTGAATCTTCCAGTGGAACTTCCTTTGTAGAAGGAACTTCCTTTGTGGAACAGGAGTAAGAATTCTGAGTTAATCTTATAAGAATAGTTACCTCTTCTCTTGGAAATATTAACTTAGCTAGCTGGGTGCCAGGTGAGTTTCCACAGGCACAAACAAATTAATAATGGTTTGCCTGGGACCAAGAGAGCTGGAAGAAAAGGTCCAGTTTGGAAGAAAGTTGATGTTGGCTGCCTGGCTGCTTTGGATTATGCCCTCTAACTCTGTAGTAAGTTTGCTGGCCTATAAACAGTGAGGATGCCTAACCAAGCTAAATGTTTTAGCTTGTTTTAATGCCTTTGTCCACGGTCAAAAGTGAATCATTTAAAAAAATATTTAACGCTGAGTAAAAATTAAAGAGAATAACAGCATTTTTTTCTAGTAGGAACAAAAGGGTAACTCTCAACTCTAAAAAGTCTTACATCTACAAAACTCTTCAGGTAAATAAGAGCCAACATAGTCATCTAATGAAGTGATAAAATCTGCCCTTTGATTTTTATGCTATAGTGTCTAATCTCTATAGGACAAAAAAAGGTCACTGCACAAAATAATGCCACAGCAAATTTTTATTAAAGACTAGAAAGTAAATCATAGCAATTATATAATACAAATGATGAATATAGTATTAACTATCATTTATTGCTTATCTACTTGTGTCAGATATTTTATATGATATCCAATCATCCATCCTACAGTATATATTGAACATTTACTGAGGGGATGCCATTAACAATACAGAAATGACTTCTGCTCTCATAAACAGACTAATGAAGGGTAGAGGCATTAAACAATCATCACCATTAGTCAGTTTCCATTGTGGTCAAAACCATAAAGGATAAGTCAAATGATAAGAGAAGACTTTGCTGAAGAAGTGATATTAAAACCGTGAGCTGCAAGATGGGAACAGAGAGACATTCTAGGTAAAGAATGTAGTATGTGGTATACTGAAAGTCAGGTATTATCTCCATTTTACAGAGAATAACAGAGAAGCTTGGGGATTTAAGTAACCAACATAATGTGGCTTAATTTAAGTCACATAATGGGCAAACAAAAGGGCCAAAATTTGGACCCAGATCTACCTGACATCAAAATCCATCTTCTGAAATTTTTATAATAATTGGTTTGATTTCATCTGGAAAAGATTCCCAAAATTCTAATTCTCAGTTTGTTTACTCAGTTTCTGCCCAAGTACTTTTTTTTTTTTTAATGTATGGGGTTTTGCTTTTCTTTCTCTACTTTTGATTATGTGAAAATTGGGATAATTGTAATGCTTATTAATATTTAGTGGATTAATACAAAGATACACCTTGGAGTATCAGTCTAGGGTAATCACATCATCAGATACAATGAGCATTTCAAAGGATTTAAAGAGACTCTAAAGTTTAGAACCCATTTTCAATACCCAGGCATATATATCTCCTATATTATTAAGATATATAAGCCAGGGGTGCCTGAGTGGGTTAAGCCTCTGCCTTCAGCTCAGGTCATGGTCTCAGAGTCTTGGGATCAAGTCCCACACAGGGCTCTTTGCTCAGCAGGGAGCCTGCTTCCCCCTCTTTTTCTGCCTGCCTCTCTGTCTACTTGTGATCTCTCCATCAAATAAACAAATAAAATCTTAAAAAAGATTTTTGTAAGGCAAACAGCCTTTTTTGTAAAAGATTTTTGTAAGACAAATAGTCTTATGCGGACAATGTGAAAGTTTTATTCAGATACAATTTTTTAGTCAAAAGTTTCATCATATTGGTTACTGATAAAACATTAAAATGTGACTAAAAAATTCATTTCAATATATTTTGCATCAAGGAAAGACTTCATAAACTAAAAACAAGGCTTATTAATAAACATAACATCAGATCACATGTTTTTGGTTGTAATTTCACTGTGGTCTATTCATCTTCACAAGTATTACTAAAACTATCTAATACTAATAAGATGGCATTATAACTCATCATCCAAAAATTTCTCTCAAAATACAAAAGAGGCACATTACTTTCTGGAAAACTGGCAGATCATATGTAAGATTTTCATGAGAATTCACTTTCATCACCCCAGTACATGACTCTTTTGTTTAGTACAATATTAGAGGTATATTGTACCTCTAAGATATGATACCTCAGGCCACCTTCTGTGGTGTAGAGTATATATTAGAAAATATAAATTTTGACAAAATAAAGCCCTGGGACTTGACTACTTACATTATGCTTTTATAGAAAAATACTCATCAGGTAATAGAAGTTTTTATAGAAAAATACTCATTAGGTAATAGAAGTTCTAGCTTTGGGCCCAATTCTACACTGGGAGTTGACATTTTTAGAATCATTCACTGAGAATTGAATCTGCAAAGAAAAATATTAAACTCTAGTTGTACACAAATCCTGTTCTTTGATTACAGTGTTCAGTTTTTTAAGCACTTGGAAAAACAGCATTATGGTTTCTACTATTCCTATTGTCCATTCCTTTGCATTCCTTCCTCTCCATTGTGCTAGCAAAGTCTTTACATCTCAACATTTTTAAAGGCAGACCATGTCTGAGTCCAGGTTTTAGTGAAACAATCATGTAAACATTCAAATGCACTCACTAATACTCATCAACTTACTAATTCCTCATAAGTGCACTCCCATCAACCATTTTGGTCTGATCCTCTGTTATATTCTCTTTTGTCTAATACCCTGAAATCAACTCCAAGATATCTTTCTCTATGTTTTTGTAATGCTTCTGTTGTATTGTGTTTTTTCCTGATTTAGTCTTTGTATATGTCTCCTGGCATGCTGACACAGATACAAACACCAGCCCAGTATGACCTTCTCATAAGTCATCAGGTCCAGAATATAGGTACACTCCTCCAAGAGCTTGAACTAGCCAAACAGAATCAACTCTCATCTCAGAGGTCTGAAATTTGGCTTGCTGGGGCTCATTTTCCATGATTCTAAATTTTAATAATTCCAACTTCCCCCCAAATTACCTTTCCCTGTGAGAATATAGACTTCCTATATATAGGTATAAGTATATAATATACCTAACAGGAGATGTACTACCATGATATCTTAATATATTCTTTTCATATTGTTATCTAGTTTCCAATTCTGTGTACTAAACTAACAACCCTCTATATTAAAGTCTCTGTTAAAATAACTGCTGCAATCTCTGTCTTCTGAGCAGACAGACTGATATAGAAATTTTTTTCAGGAATGGCCCCAGGAAATGTCGCTCAAAATGGGATTTAAGAATTAGCTTGCTCATTTCTCAGAGCTTGAATACAATCCCACGTTCCTTGCTAATGTCACAGGATGCTGCAGAAATATGACTAATCACATGTGGTTAATGTTAATGAAGTGCCTTCTCAAGCAAATATCTTGGGGACAATGAGGTTTCTGCACTGAATCTTATCAGAGTAATGCTGACTAAAAAAAGGTGACATGGGATTAATGTCAGGCTTGTTAATGTTTTAACAACTGATTCTCAAAAAAAAAAAAAAAAAAAAAGAGGTCAACTTCTTTGGTGAAAATATTCCCACCTGGCCAGTATCAAGTTGTAAATATGATGCTACTGAACGTGGAGTTGGGAAGAGATGCACACATCATCTTCTGCTAGCTGGTATAAGCCAGCTCTGATCTGCGGCTGCATGGAATTGATTTTTCTGACTGCAATGGAATTCTTAAAAAAACAATTACAAACTCAAGTCTGTAAATTCTTGGGTCAAGTTATGATCAGAGAACTAAAGAACTTCTCTACAGCAGTCTTTAAAGAATCTTATTTATGAAGCCACAGGGAAATTTTTTTCTGAAAAACTAAGACTTTTGTTGTGAAGGCTGCAGACCTATAACATAAGCTGGATTCACAGTTTTTTCAAAATTTTTACGTGAAAGTGAGGACTATCACTGGGAAAATGTGGGACACCCTGAGGCTTAAAACAGGGATATCTGTGTAGGCTAGTTGAAGCTGAGGCCCCCAGGTCACATTAACACTTCCTTGCAAGTAAGAACAACCTGTCCTCCTATTTCTGAGAAAATCAGTCTCCCCTTGTTAGAATATCTTGCCTTAAATAAAATAATCATGAATATTATCACCATGGGCCTTTTGCCTTCTTCTATCATGGTTCTTGGAACATGGTGGTGCTGTAATTGAAGTAGTTGATTTTTTTCCTTAGGAGAAAGAACACTTTATACACTGATTCTTAAAGCATGTTTTTAGGGACAGTAGCATCTGCATCACCAGAAAACTTAGAAGAAATGCAAATTATTGGGTCCTACCCTGGGCCTACTGAATCAGTTTCCTACAGAAACTCGGGATATGCTCAGCAATTTGTTTAAGAAGCTCTCTAGGAAATTCTGATTCATGCTTAAGTTTCAAAATCACTGTTTAAATTCTGCGTTGAGCAATTTACAACTTTATTTCCTAGATTAGGGGAAGAAAAACTTTAGTATCAATTAAATTATGTTTTTAAAAAGTTATACAGGCTCTTCTAAGATCTCACATACACATTTCACATATTACAGGCAAATGTAATCTTTAGTGAAGGGTATTATTCTCCCTTTTATTTCATAAAAATGTATGTATGAAATTTATATATTTGCCATATTAAGTCAGTAAGTGCTTATGGGATACCTTATATGTACCCACTCAAGTGCTAGGCAATAAGGGACAGAAGAGGAATACATATATCTTTCCTGAAAAAGATATCAAAATGACATTCCATATATCATTTGTGGTGATTAAGATAAATATTCTTTAGTTTTACTCTAGCAAGCTCCATTGATTAAAGATCTCACAATCTTATTAAGGAAATGAGGCTTATAAAGTAGAAACAGTTAGTAATTAGTACAAAATAATTCTAGTCAAGTGACATCTTGTATAGTGTAAATCATGAATGCTTCATTTGTTAGAGTAGAGGAATTATTGTGAGTTAAAAGAGTAGGAAGCCTTCATTGGAAACCCTTGAAATGAGGCTTAAATATAAGCAAAATTTCTAGAAAGAATAGGATGGAGGATTTAAGCTACAGAAGAGCACATTAAGTATAATGGCAAGAAGGGGAAATGAGCATATGCGCAAGGCAACAAGATGAATGTTTAGAGTAGTTGAAGATATAGCTTAATTAAATGAAAGCTTGGTTATATTAGATATTAATATAATGTAGACATAGTTATATTAGTAATTTAACCTCTTTTAACACTACGTAACCCGTGACTTATGGAGGATTTGAAAATGTGACCTGAAATGAATGGATGTAAGCTAATTTGCCTGAGGCTGGTGAAGGGCAATAAAGACTAGACAGGAAAATGGAACAAGACAAGAGAAAATATGGGAGTCATAGTGGAGAAATGTACCATTTGATCCTTGATTTGACCAACAAGAGATAAATCTAAAACATGAGACTAGCTTTAGGAAAGGAAACAATTTTGTGTACTGAGGCCACAAAAAAATGTATCAACGCATTATCATCTCATCCATTTTTGCCATTCCATCAATGAGCAGGCCAAACTTCTTTGCTCAGTTTTTCCCCCTTACCTACCATATTCACCCTTCTGAATTTTATACTGCAGACTGACATGAGAAGGGGGTCACAGAAGAAAAGACATGAGTAGAATTGGACTAGGAAAGAAATTTTGGGGATGGTGGAAATAAGCCATAAGGCATAAGGGATTTAAATGAAAAAGGAAAAGAAAAAAGAAAAATGGCCTCTGTATATCATCCACTGCATGTGCAAAATACAAAGAATACTTGCTATTTTGTAGTTGTTTACACTGACTGTAAGTGGTCTGTGTGTTCTTTGCTCTGAGATTAGACCACATGACTCATGTCAGGTTAGTTATAGTGAGCATCAAGTTTACATACTATATTTGGAACAAAAAAAATGGATCTCTTAAGTCCATCATGAGTTAAAAAGACTAATCAGTGTTACCCTTCAGCTTGTTCATACCTCTAATGTCGGAAGGACATCCACATTCTCCACGACTTCCGAAGAGCCACCTACTGCTTCCCAATCACTGCCCTAAACTGTCCCCATGCTGGGAAGGGGGAGGGAATGGCGATAGGCACAAATGGCCTTGAGCCATTTGAAACAAGCCTAGAATAGCCTTTAGATAAACCCCCTATTGTGAGTCATGTCATCCTGACAGGGACCCTGAAATAATCACTGTAACTTCAATTATGACTTATATTACTATTATTTTTAGGAAGAACATTTGTGGTTCTCTGAGAGGAGAAAAATATTTTTCTTTTTGGAATCATCCACAAGTTACCAGTAGTTTTCTGAGTGGATAATTATAACAGTAACAATACTAACAATGTTTATTGAGTGCTTACTACGTGGCAGGATCTATTCTAAGTGCTTTACGGATTTTACATGTAAACCAGTCCTCATGAGAAGGGTTCTACTATTCTCACCACTAATCCCAGCTAGTGAATGGTATCAGTAGGATTTACCATCAGGCCATCTACTGCAGATTCTTTGTTCTAAATGTTGAAATAGATTTTAATTTGTCAGTGATACATCTAAAAAGATTCCTCACAAAATAGCCGCAAATAAGCCATCCTGAAAAGAAGTTCTTAATCTTTTCCTGGAAAGTTTTAAGAATAGAAATATTATTACTTCCCATGATTAAGTATAGTCTAATATTTGCACAATTATTATAAATGAAGCTTCATTTTATGTATCAAATCCAGTGTTTCTCAACCAGTAAAGATTTCATTCCCTGGGGACATGTGGCAATGTCTGAAGACATTGTTCATTGTCAAAATCAAGGGTTGCTGCTAGCATCTAGTGGGTTGAGACCAGGGACAATATCCACAAAAAAGAATTATCTAGATCAAAATGTCAATAGTGCTGAGGTTGAGAAATCATGATGTAATCTAAAACTGTTCTCTTTGCATTATTATTAAGAGAATTAATTTCAGTAAATACTTACTAATCTCTTTTTTTTAACCTTCTACATTTAGATTATTACATGCTTTCAGGACTCCATTTGCCAAATTATATCCAGAATCGTGACATTTATCACTAAACTGTGGGTCAAGCCATCATTTCTGTTTCCATTCTTTTTGTTCCTATGCTTCATTAGTAGCAGTGTAACTTCTCTAAAGCCTATAAGACAATGACCCTCTAATCCATATCTACCAGTAATTTCCTTTATGGTATAAAATCAAACCCGGGGTGTGACTCAGTTGGTTGAGTGTCTGCCTTCAGCTCAGGCCATGATCTCAGGGTCAAGGGACTGAGCCCTGTATCAGGCTCCCTGCTAAGTGGGAAATCATGCTTGTTCCTCTCCCTCTGCCCTTACCCTTGCTTGTGCTCACTCTTTCTCTCAAATAAATTAATAAAATCTTAAAAAAAAAAATCAAACCCAAACTGAAAACTATGACATGCAATATGCCACAGGATTTGGCTGTTACCTAGGCTCAGTTCTCATTACCTACCCAAGATACTTAATTGTCACTATTTTCCAGGCACTGGTCTTTTCACTGTCCCATGAATATACCAAGTTCAATCCCATTTCAGGGCTCTGTACTTGGATTTCCTCTGATGTTTATCATTCTGAAATGATCTTCTGTCTTTATGTCTCACTGTTCCATGTTAATTACAAAAGTGTAAGCCTCATGAGGAAAGCACTTTGTCTTACAAAGCCTATTACATTCCTCATGTCTAGAACAATGTCTGACATGTAACAGTCCATTAACAAATATTTGTTGAATAATGAATGGATTACTGAAAGAATGAATAAAATCTAAAGGCTAGAGATTGCTTAATACTACAGATTCAACAAAGTAAACAGTATCTATCCCCCAATCTTCAAAAATGGTCACTTTCTATTCAAGGAAGTAAAATATAAAATGGCACTCAAAGAACAGGAATGAATTATCCAGGTGGAGAGCAAGGAAAAGAGCTTTTGGTGTGAATGCTATAAAACAGAGTCTCAGGGTTAAGAGGTAGCTAAGCCTGTTGTAGGGGCAGCATGAGTGTGCTGGACAGGTACAGAGGTACAGGCACAGAGGAACCAGAACTGAGGCACATCACAAACACCTTATAGATATTAAGAATGTGGACTTTATCCTGAGTGACTGGAGGGCTATGGAAGGGTTTTAAATCAGTAAGCAATGCTATCATTTTACATAGTGATCAAAGCTTGGAACCGGAATTAATCAAGGCTGCAACTAAACCACATCTGCATAAGGGGTAGAGAAATGATGATGAATGGAGGGTTCCTGCTAACGTTTATAACCCAACATTCAGGATTGAATTTAATTTTGTCATTCACCAAGTGAATGACAAAATAAATGGCTCGGTGCCAGTCAAATCCTGAATCAAATGACACTATGCTACCATACATTAAACATTTCACAAATTGCAGAAGACATATTTTTTGACTAGTGAAATCACTTCAGTTGTGAACCCTTCCAGAATTTTCAATTTTTAATAAATTGATTTAATTTTTCTCTTCTATTCATGTGCAGATCTGCTAAATTATGTTTCGCAAAAAGTAAAGTGGTCAGATTCAATCAGACCATTCATTCATACCAGCCAGGACTCTCAGTAATTACTTTTTATCTGAGATAATTTTAATTTGCCTTCCATTTACATAATAAAATCATTTTGTATCATTCTACCTAGAGCTCAGGAGGAATATTTTAGAATATCAAAACTGTTTATTTCATTTTTTCATTTGTTTAACAATATTTATGTATATCCTACTATGTGCAGGGTGATCTTGCTGTAGTCATATTAAGCACAAAGATCGTGATTATTTGTGAAGCACAAATATAAACAGTAATTTGGATGTCCTTGAAAAAATAATCCAGATAATTTAGGACCAGTGTGATTTTTTTTTGGGGGGGGATATATAAATTAGATTGTTGATGTTCACAAAAATATTAATAAATAATTTTATTTCAGTTTGTAATTTGTAAACCAAAATTAATGAAAAATAATTTATGTGTGAGTATGTTTTAAAAAATGGCTTAGACTGAGTCCAGTAGTTCCTGTGGCTGTAATTGTTTTAATTAGAAAACAAATCTTACTTATTATTGTATTCTCTTTATCTAGCAGTGTTGGACACAGTGTAAATACAAAATATATTTTTGTTTAATGGAACAGAGTAGAAATAACTATCTTTTTCCCCCCTACAAATCATTTGGTTGTTAAATTTGACTGATGGGCAATTTATTTAAATGTCTATGAGATCTCATATTGAAAACTGACTCCACATTAATTATGTTCTCACTCTAGTTAGCAACATTTGATACTTACAAAATCAAGGTTATTATCATTTTTCCCCTTTCATATATATACTATTCAATTGCTTTTATCACATGGACATCTGTGATTCCCTAAAGATGAGCTTTTGTTTGTACATAAATAATTTATATTCACATTTTTTTCCAACTACCAATTTTAACTGATGTTGAAATATGGACAATTTAAGGCATATCATTATTAATATTGAAGTAATGTGAAACTAAGATAGGAGTTTGTTTTGCATTAATGAAGCCCTTATACAAACTATTTTCTTAGTGTCAATTAACAGGGTAGAAATGTAAATACCAATCTCCAAGGATTCATGAACTTGAATACATGGCAACATTAGGATTTTCACAGCTGATTTAAAAACTAAAAAAAAAAAACAAAAAAAAAACAAAAACTTTGCTGAAACTATATACTTAATAAAGTTTTAAACCCTGAAGTAAAATTTAAATTTTAGATTAAGCAGATGTGAGAAATAAATCAGTCAAACTAAAAGAGAACAAAATAAATACATCCAGTCAATGCATTTCAGTGGCTTTCTTATCTATTGTAGAATAAATCGCAAATCTTAGACTTATACTATCTAACCCCTGCACCTCTCTGACTGCATTTCTTTGTTTTCCCTTTACTAAGGGCACTTCAACCACAATGGCCTTCATCTTTTTTTTTTTTCCAGTTGTATTAAGTTATAATTGAAAAATAGTAAGCATATACACTTAGAACATTCAACTCAATATTTCAGTATATGTGTACATTGTGAAATAATCACCATATCAAACTAATGAACATATCCATCAATACACTGTTAGCAATTTCCCTTCCTTCCCTCCTTTCTCCCTACCTCCCTTTCATTCATTTATTAGTTCGTTCGTTTGTTCCTTCCTTCCTT
Organism: Meles meles; assembly: GCF_922984935.1. NCBI lineage: Eukaryota > Metazoa > Chordata > Mammalia > Carnivora > Mustelidae > Meles > Meles meles. The sequence goes on along the minus strand of NC_060066.1, from coordinate 91,058,435 downwards.
CCTGTGGCAAGAACACTTAGCTCTTTCTGTTCTTCTAACACATGAGGCTCATTTAGCCATAGGCTTCCCTTGCTTGGTGAGTAACTCCTTCAGATCAGCCCATGATATGCCACTAGCAATTAGAACAGTTAAATGAATACTATATTTTAATTTAAAAACCAAAACCAAACCAAATAATCTGATTTAAGAAAAAATATGGAATACCTGGATTTAGACAAATGAAGCTTTAAGTCTATACAGACACTTTTTGGACTAAAACTTAAGCCTTCTTAGTTTCAACTTCCTCATTATACAATCTAGGTAATAATAATCTTGGCTTCACAGGCATATTATGTTAAAGACATATTATTGAAGTTTTAACATATAGTAAGCAATTAGTGGCAGCTAGTAATAAAGAGGAACAAAAAGACAAGTGTGGTTTTACACACACACACACACACACACACACACACACACTCTCTCTCTTTAAATATAAGCATTCCTTAGCTCCCTTTACATTATTCTCTGTCCACTTATAATTTTAGTCTGTCATTTTCCTATACTAGTCAAAATGGAGGCTGCAGGAAGTTTAGCTTGTTTCTACTAAGTTTGTACCCATTTTTTGGTATGATTATCTGTTTTGTGTGTGTTGGGTTTGAGGAGTTCTTTATAGATCCTGGATATCAACCTTTTGTCTGTACTGTCATTTGCAAATATCTTCTCCCATTCCGTGGGTTGCCTTTTTGTTTTGTTGACTGTTTCCTTTGCTGTGCAGAAGCTTTTGATCTTGATGAAGTCCCAAAAGTTAATTTTCGCTTTTGTTTCCTTGGCCTTTGGAGACACATCTTTTTTTTTTTTTTTTCTTTTTTTTTCTTTTTTCATTTTATTTATTTTTTCAGTGTAACAGTATTCATTCTTTTTGCACAACACCCAGTGCTCCATGCAAAACGTGCCCTCCCCATTACCCACCACCTGTTCCCCCAACCTCCCACCCCTGACCCTTCAAAACCCTCAGGTTGCCCCAACCTCCCACCCCTGACCCTTCAAAACCCTCAGGTTGTTTTTCAGAGTACATAGTCTCTTATGGTTCGCCTCCCCTCCCCAATGTCCATAGCCACATCTTGAAAGAAGTTGCTGTGGCTGATATCGAAGAGGTTACTGCCTATGTTCTCCTCTAGGATTCTGATGGATTCCTGTCTCACGTTGAGGTCTTTTATCCATTTCGAGTTTATCTTTGTGTACGGTGTAAGAGAATGGTCGAGTTTCATTCTTCTACATATTGCTGTCCAGTTTTCCCAGCACCATTTATTGAAGAGACTCTCTTTTTTCCACTGTATATTTTTTCCTGTTTTGTCAAAGATTATTTGACCATAGAGTTGAGGGTCCATATCCGAGCTCTCTACTCTGTTCCACTGCTCTATGTGTCTATTTTTATGCCAGTACCACGCTATCTTGGTGATCACAGCTTTGTAGTAAAGCTTGAAATCAGGTAACGTGATGCCACCAGTTTTATTTTTGTTTTTCAACATTTCCTTAGCAATTCGGGGTTTCTTCTGATTCCATACAAATTTTAGGATTATTTGCTCCAGCTCTTTGAAAAATACCGGTGGAATTTTTATCAGAATGGCATTAAAAGTATAGATTGTTTGTACTTTTCATTTTTAATAAATCCGTACAACTGTTTGCTGCACATTATTTGTGTAAATATATATGCTAATGAACATGACGTCAAGTCCATGTTTAACTAACAATGCTTGCATTCTAAACACACAGGGTGCAGCCAAATTGGATTCAGGGTAATTTTGTTCAGCTAAAACTATAACCATCATCTGGCTTCCTCGGGCTCTTCATTCAGGGGCCACAGTGAGAGGATTTTGGAGGCAAAATGAGGAGAATCTGCATATGAGCCTTTTGTTCAGGTAGGACAGGTCTGAGCATTTCAGGGATCTCACCCAGAGGGGGTATCATGACACCTCCAAGATACTTGTAATCAAATCTCCTAAGTATAGCTCTTCAAATGATAAAATAAATTCTAACAATGGCTCATGCAGGTACTTTTTTTTTTCTTACAATGGGCATCAGCAGCGTTTTCACCAACAGCACAAAGATAGCAAGTATGTCATTCATCAAGAAAATTAATCAAATATATTTAAGCTAGGTAACATTTTGAAATTTAACTGATTTTTACTGCTATTTTGAGTAATTCCTCTTCCCTCATGGACTTGCCACAATCAAAATTAAATCTTAAATTAAGACTTACTATCTAAGAGGAGCAGAAAGTATAAAATAAAACATGAAAATTTGATTTTTTGACCTATAAAATAGGCCTAAAAAGCTACATTAGGTCATATTTAAAACTCAACTTTAAAAGCTTAAAATTAGGCTTTTCTTGGGAGAAACATTTCTGAAACCCCAAAATGGTGAGGGCATAAAGAAATAAGAACACACATTTAAGAAGAATGCATGGTGATATAAGAACAAATACTTCTGCAGAAAAGATGAAGCCTCAGGGAAGGATAAATTGGATTAATAAGAACAAGGATTAGTGCTTCTTTCCCCCATCTGTGGGTAAATCTCCAAGGGGGTAGATGTGAGAAAGAAAGAGCCCTTAGATACATGTTTCCATATATAGCCCTTAAATATGTAGAGAGAGATATATAGGCCTTCGATGTAGAAGGGCAGTCTAAAAATAGGAAGTCTGAAGATTTAGTGGAAGGGTGAAGGAGCAGACAAACAAAAATGGTGGCCAGGAAGAAGGAGCATATGCCATTCTCCTCAATCCTCTCCATCCACAGAACATCAAGGAAGAGCCTAGGAATGTCTTCCATGACTCTACAGTGATTTAGGTATGGCACTGACCTAGTAAACTGTCTTCAGAAATAGATTCAACAGAGAAAAGATCAGCACATCCAAAGTGTATCTTTGTGCAATGGTTCTCAAAGTGGGGTCCCTAGATCAACAGAATCAGCATTAGGCTCGTTCTCCCCTCAGACTTAATGAATCAGAAACTCTGAGAGCAACGGTGGAAGTCTGTATTCTAACAAGCCCTCCAAGAGATTTTGGTACAGATTCAGGTTTGACAACTACTGCTAATGGATGCCCTCCAGAGAACAGAGGATTGCCAGGAACTGTGCGACAGAAACCAAGTCAGGAAGCAGGGTGGATGGGCAGAACTTTAGATTGGTTGAGTTTAAAAGTGAATTATCTGTGAAATTACTAAATTTGAAAAAGATCAATCTGTGATTGATTGGACTGAGTTATTTGCATCAGAAAAACAGGGACTTAGATCTCTTAATAAAAAGACTTAAAATTTTGTATTTCTTGTATACCTTATGGGTGACTTTGGAAATCCATGCATGTTACACATACAATGTCTTTATCCCAAGATTTTAAATTCTTTATTACTGTCTATACAAAAGGTATATATGTAAGATATCTATCTATATATATCATAGATATTATACAGTATAAACTGTGTATAATATATACATGATATATATGAGTTCTATATATGCACGAATACATTTGAACTTTTTACCACTGTCTATATAAATACCTATATACAGATAATATCTCTCTCTATATGTTATATATGTGTGTAATATCTCTCTAGGTAGTATCTATTAATCTATTAATCCTTCTCTCCTTCCCTCCCTTCCTTTCTTCCTTTCCTTTCCCAAGTCTCTAAACACCTTTAAAAGTTATATAAGCATGGGAATAATAAATAGTAACTGACTTAGCTAATTCATTGTCACATGTGTGTCTGTGTGTGTGTGTGTGTGTGTGTGTGTCTGGTTATGTCTATGGGTATGTGAGTATGTTCATGCATGTGCTTTCTTAAATACACAAAGATTTTGTATCTAGCACTTTGTCTAATTGCTGTGGCATGCTTTAGTTCGGGAGAGCACAGCCACAGGTCACTTACAATGTCCTGTAATCATTAATTTTTGTACATACTTTTGAAGAGTAGCAGAATATGCCACCCCAAATTGCCTTTGGGGCATAAAAAATATATTGAGGTGTATGAAAGATAGCAAACAAAAAAACAAACAAACAACAACAAAAAAGATAGCAAACAGAGAGGCAGCTCTGAAAACAAAAGAAGTTATACTTCTGTAACATTAGAAAGGGGAGCCTGAGCCAGGAAGAAATCTGGTACCAGAGAAATCAGAGCAGCCCCCTACTCCAACTTCAGAAACCCCAAACTCCTATCCCTTTTCTTAGCTCAGGATGGTATATATCCTCAATAGTCTCAATTCTCTGGGTACCTTTTGAGTTTCATATCTTTGTGGGACTCCCATATAAACAAACACGCATAATTAAAGTAATTCTTTTCCTCTTGTCAATTTGTCTTTTATTACAGGTCTTGGGGGGGGCACTCAGCCAAGAACCTAGAAATATAGAGAGAAAGGTTTTTTTTTTTTCTCCCCTACACTTTCTTTACAAACTGCCATGATGCACACAAGAACTGGAAAACATTAATTCCATAACTATTATTAAAATAGTAAAATGGCATTAGGAGGGAAATTTTTTCGTAGCCAAAAATAATACATACACACACAGAGGGAAGGAGGGAGAGCGAGCGAGCTACTGATAAGGGAGGGAGGGAGGAAGGGAGCAAGGAAGGAGATCCCAAATTCCAATACCTCATATTGAGGTAAACAATTTTCTTTATATTTCATCAGTGGAATACTGAATTGTATTTCAGATATTTTGGTCTCTCAAAATACAGTGACAGCACATTACTGGGTTGTCCTTTATTTGTCAATACTGTTTATCCTACACTTTCCCTAAGCACAACCTCTGTGAAAGAGCATATAGGATTGCATTTCTATCCTGTCTGTTCACTGAGTCTTTCATGCTGATACATCAGTGCCTCTGCACTTGCTGTCAGGGTGAAGATGTGTGCAACGTGTATCCTCTGGTATTGCAGTTCAAGAAACCATGGTGCTGAATAGAAAATCAATTTTCATGTTTCAAGTCCTATAATTTATTAGTGTTATTGTTGAAGAAGGTGGTTATAAAATTATTTAATTCTAATCAGCATCCTTTAAAGAATATAACCACACATAAATTACAATGGTTGAAAAAGGAAAGACAATAGAAAAAAATGCTGTTTCTCCATTCACCCTGACAGAGGTAGAACTTGGTGGCTAATCTCTTTAGCGTTTTTTGTTTGTTTATTTTCCACTCCTTTATGACCAATTAATTCTTCTACATACTGGGCTCTCATTTAATGGTTCAATAAATATATTTGTGTTTTTTGTTGCATAATGTATGTAAAAAAAAAAAAACTTTTTGAAGTTAATATACTCACAGGCTCCCAGAACAACTCAAATATCTCACATTTCCACTAATACTATTAAAAAAATTACATTGTAAACTCCCTCTGTAAACTTATAGTCTAACCCCAAAATGAGCTTTAACCCACTGAATCTCCTGATAACAGATTCAGTTTTTTTTCTTTATAAGAGTACAAACTTTCCGTTATAAGATGAATAGGTGTGAGGATTAAAAGTATAAGATGATTATAATTGATAATAATTATCATATACCTGATAAGTAGAGATGCTATTGCTAAGAAAGTAGAACTTAAAATGACACATAGGCTCATGTTCAGTGTCACTTAACTCTGGATTAGAGAGTATGTCATATTTTATACCCTCCATTCTAAAGCAAGGAAGTATATCTCAAAGTTGGTATTTTCTCTCTTTTTAAGAATTATTTTTCTATATCTATTTAGAAATGCTATTTTCACATGTATTTTTATTTCTTGTCCATAGGATTTTATAATTTTTCCTTTTATTCCATGCTCAAACTTTTTTCTCATTATATCCAAATAAATTTTCTTCACACTTAAAGTCCTTCTTCCTATGCTTATGTCTATGTTCTCATTTTCACCTATTCCCAGTTCCAGGTATCTTTTTATTTTACCTTGTCTCTGGAATTCCTACCTTACTTCACAGCCTGGATTATATCCTTAGTTTCATCATCAAGTTAGTGATTTCATTTAACTCCTTAATTTAAGGATGGTATAAATGAACCATCCCTTTGTCTACTAGTATCTTCAACACTCAGAAGGTACAGAACATCCAGCTTGGCAGGGAAATCATCAAGATGTCATCAGTAGCATTCCGAGAGGCAGAACTATTATTCTCCTCATCTACCCCCCAAAGTGAAAAGGTATATGAAACCAGGCAGATAACTATTGTTCTCAGAATGTTTAGGCAGATAACTATTGCTCTCAGAATGTCTATCCTTACATCGGATAAAAAAGCAAATACTCTTCTCAGACTAAACTGAATATCCAATTTATTCATAGAAAAAGCATTTGAAAAAGAACAGTAGTGGTGGGTATAATGGAGGGCATGTATTGCATAGAGTACTGGGTGTGGTGCATAAACAATGAATTCGGGAACACTGAAAAGAAATAAAATAATATTAAAAAAAATAAAACTAATTCTCTAAGATAGTGCATTACATTGTTTTAAATAATCCTCAAGGGGGTCTGAAAATTTAATTGGATTCCCTGCAGTTATGAAATTATATCAGGAAGCAACTTAATAAACAAGATATTTTGCTCTTTGGAAGAGCAAAGACATTGAATAATTTTCCATTGTAACTCACATGCCTATATCTGTTTAAGGAATGCCAATACAGAACAGTATTTGTAATTTCCCTGTTTACAGAATTGTCTATTCATTAAATTTTAAGCAAAGGAATGGGTTAACTATTCAGTAATATTGAGCCCTTCCTGAATCCTAAAATGAATAATGCCTTAAAGCATGACTTCTTCATTTCGTACTGCAGATTATCCAAATTAAGATGTGTTTGAGAGTAACTTGGAAAGGTTATGGAAAACCACTGCCATGCTTTTTTCATATTCTATTTCAACTTACAAAGTTAATTAGTCCCAGATAGAGGAAACTCTCATCTTTTCCAGAGAAACATCTCTTTCTCTAGTTGGGACCCTCTCAGAGAACAAGTCAGCCACGCTGCAGCTCCTCCAGCCATATGCAAGTGCGTAAATTCAATTCAGGCATGTCTTCGGAGGCCTACTGAAGCCTTTTTCCTGGCTTTATCAGAGAGCCCTGTACTTTGAGGTTTTGGGATATTACTATGGCCCATTAATAAAACTGGGAAGCTCACTTATCATTTGGCCACAAAATTCTTTGCTTGTAAGTGACTAGACCATGTAAAGGTCAGGGTCATATGGCAGATAAAAGCTCTTGTAATTTAGGTAATTTAGGTACAGACAGAGCAGGGTTGAATTCCCAATTCAGAGACTACCTGTGAGAAACAGAAGTTTAAGTCCACTGAGGCCTCGTTTCTTATTTTAAGTTAGGATAATTTTACCGTAATGCTCGTTTGAAAATTACAAGTAAGTGTAAAGTGCCTAGAATAATATAAACAATATAGACAGAATTTGATAAGAGCAGCTGATTAGGTGTGAATAAAAATTAGTCTTCTTAATGGCTTGTGATAATTTACCACATTCATCATTTACCATATTCATTAGGACTTAAAAGGGAAGAAGCATTATAAGCAAAAATTTACTTGGAAAAAGAAAATAAATTTTCGAAATCATGAAATAAATCCTGGCTCAAATGAAATCTCCAATTACTAAAGATGGAAATAGTCTAAATGTCTAATAATCAAAATTGCAGGTTTTGTACGTCACAGCTAAAAAGATAAAAAGTATTGTGAGGGGGCACCTGGGTGGCTCAGCCGGTTAAAGCCTCTGCCTTCGGCTCAGGTCATGATCTCAAGGTCCTGGGACTGAGCAGCTCAGCAGGGAGCCTGCTTCCTCCTCGCTCTGCCTGATTCCTCCTCTCTCTGCCTGATTCCTCCTCTCTCTGCCTGCTTCCTCCTCTCTCTGCCTGCCTCTCTGCCTACTTGTGATCTCGGTCAAATAAATAAAATCTTTAAAAAAAAAAAAAAGTATTGTGAAAAGGCACTTGCAATGTTTCAAAGTAACTCAGAGGCAAAAACTTTTGCAGTTTCGAAAAGTATAGCAAACAGACATGACATTTTTTTCTAGTACCAAACCACTACAAAAAGTCTATACAGCTCTGGGTAACCTGGGTGGCTCAGTTAAGTTGAATTCTTGATTTCCGCTCAGGTCAGGGGCTTAGGGTCCTGGAATGGAGCCAGGCGTTAGGCTCTGGGCTCAGCTAGGAGTACAGATTCTACCTCCAAGTTCCTCTGCCCCTCCCCCATGCCCCGCACCACCCCCCACCCCGCTTGTGCTCTGTCTCTCTCTAAAATAATTAAATAAATCTTTTAAAAAGTCTATATAACTCCAGGCGCCTGGGTGGCTCAGTGGGTTAAAGTCTCTGCCTTCCGCTCAGGTCATGATCCGGGGGTCCTGGGATGGAGCCCCCCCATCGGGCTCTCTGCTCAGCAGGGAGCCTGCTTCCCCCCTCCCTCTGCCTGCCTCTCTGCCTACTTGTGATCTCTGTCTGTCAAATAAATAAATAAAATCTTTTTTTAAAAAGTACATTTTTAAAAAGTCTATATAACTCATAGAAGATATGCTGGAATAATGAATTAACTTTTCAGAATTCTGTGCTCACAGGTTATAATTTCTTCTATTAAATAATAGGGTACAAGAGTTAAAGATACCAATGACGAACAGTGTAGCCTTTGAGAGGGTTTTTGAAAAGTGATTTTCGTTTCTATAAAGGAAATCATTAATTTCACCAGCTATTTACCTAGGCAACGGAAAGCTTAAGTTGCGCGATTTTTTTCCTCATGCAAATTATTAAAAGTACTCCCAACTGGCTCAGGCTCACCTGGAATTCCAGGCGACCTCGGTAAGCCAGCAACTGCACTTCCCGAGGACCCCGGGTCGTAGAGAACCAGTCTGCCCCTCCGAGACCCTCTCAGCACAACGAGCGTATCTAACATGCACCCATGTGAGCCCACACCCGGCTAAGTTCTTCTCGCGATACAGGAGACGGTCCTCGAGATGTGACTGCCACGTGACCATAGGTTGCCAGGAGAGCAAGCACAGGCTCCTGCCTCCCATCCCTCGCCCTGAAACCACCCAACACCAGGACCGGCTCTGGGAGGCAACCTTGAGTGAGCACAGTGTTGTTGAGACAGGCTGGACTGTACATGCTTGTTACATGATAAGCCTGTGGAAACCTCTAAAAACGAGACTTAGACCAGCAGGCAGGCATGAAGATCTGGACCTGTCGCCCTGCAAGACAAGTCTTCTAAATTCCTTTGCTTGTGAAATCTGGCATGTACCAATCTGGAGTGACCTGCCTCTTTCTTGAGGCCCTCCTTGCCCTCCGTGTACTGGTTTTGAATGTCACCTTGGGAATCTCGCAAGGCTGCGAATCAACGTGTTCTATTGTATTTTATATTGTATACACATTTGGATATTTGTTACATTGTTGTCCCATTTCAAGCAGAGAGACTTGGAGCTTGAAGAGGTTAATTTACCTGCCCGAAGTGAAGGACTGATGTAGTGGGGCTAGAATACAGATCCAGATCAGTCTGTCCGGTGAGCACCCATTCTTCGCTCGCTGAGCACACCCATTCTTCGCTCCCTGAGCAGGTGCTCTTTCCATTCCTGTGGACCTTGGGTCCCTTGAACACTGCCTTCCACTCCAACAGAATGACTGGCCTCAACTTCTTGATCAAAGATTGCACAGCAGGTTTGCATGAAGATATTTGAAGTGAAAGTTTACATTGCTGATTTGGTGAGTTTATATTTTGGAAAATAGCCTTTGGAAAATAGTGACACTTTTCTCTGTAAGTGCTTGTTTAGTTGCATCCTACAAATTTTGAAATGTTGTATTTTCATTTTCAATTAAAAATATTTTATAGTTTTCTCTTCTGAGCACACATTCAATTGCTCAAGAAGTCTGTTCTGAAAATCCTTTCCTTCGTTAGATTGACTTGAAGAAAATGGGTGAGCTGTGTAAGTGTAGCTCTGTTTCTGTAAACTATAATGTTTCATTGACCTATTCTTTATCTTTATGCTGGTGCTACATGTTCTTGTTTATTTTATGTTTATAGTATGCTTGAAATCGGATAATGTAGTCCTCTACCATTTTTGTTTCTAAAGAAAAAAGTTATTTAGAATATTCTAGGTTGTTTGCATCTCCTTATAAATTTTAAACTCAGGGGGCACCTGGGTGGCTCGGTGGGTTAAAGCCTCTGCCTTCGGCTCAGGTCGTGATCCCAGGGTCCTGGGATTGAGCCCCGCATGGGGCTCTCTGCTCAGCGAGGAGCCTGCTTCCTCCTCTCTCTCTGCCTGCCTCTCTGCTTACTTGTGATCTCTGTCTGTCAAATAAATAAATAAAATCTTTTAAAAAAAAATAAATAAATTTTAAAGTCAGTTAATCAATTCTTAGCAGAAGGAGGATGTGGAGGAGGAAAAAGTAAAAGAAAAGAAGCCAAAGACTTCCTAGGATTTTATTGAATTTATATTGCAATTTGGAGAAAACTGACATGGTAATGCTGTCTTTTAATCCACAAATATGATCTCTTTCACTATATTTAGGTCTTCTTTAATTTCCCATAGCAGTATTTTGTACTTTTCAATATATAGACTTATATGATTTCTGTTAAATTTTTATTTTTGTGCTGTGCTGATATTTTTGTGAATCATTTTTCTTAAATTTCATTTTCTAAAACTTTGCTACTAACAAAGATTCTCTCCTTGACCAAATGCTACTCAGCCTCCCCTGAACTTTTCAACTAGGCCTTCACATTCAGACTTCTATGTTCATGTCTACACTGTCCAGTTTTAGTAGAAATCCTGCTAAGATAGTTCAGCTACAATTCCCCATCTTTCCTTTCTGATCTCCCTTGATACCTACTCAAGTTCCTCAACCTCTACCATACCCCAGGTGACTTCTGGTCTCCTGGCTTGCCTTCTGCAACAACCTGTGAAGTCACTATAGCCAAAATACCCCCTAACCCATGTGCTGCTTAGTAATTTTCCATCTGTTGACCCCCAACTCTCCTTGGCTATTCCCACTGGCCTGTGCTGTACACAGAGTTGAGTCCATTCTCTGTTCCTCTGTAAGGCTCTATTGCAATGGTCCTGCACCTGTCACATGGCCTCCCTTGAATAAAGTCTTTTACAGTGCTTTAACAAGTGTTGCTGAATAACTTTTTCTTTAACAGTTAGAATGAATATTTTTTCCTTAATACTGCTAGTATTTACAAATATAGTTAATTTACATATATATATGGAATTTATTTCTGATACTCTGTTAAAGTCCATGTGCCCATGTTCATGAGGGATATTTGTCCGTAATTTTCTTACTTTGAAATTTCTTTCTCAGGTTTGGTTGTGAGGAATAAGCTAGTCTCATTAAATGATTAGAAGAGGTTTCCCTCTTTTTTTTCCTTCTGAAGGAGTTTGTCTGCAGTTTGTGTCATTTCTTTTTAAGTGTTTGATAGAAATCACTGGCAAAAGCCTCAAAGCCTGGAGTTTTCATTGTGAGTATGGTTTGATCATGATTTCATTTTATCATGTATGTGAATATATTCATATTATTTTTATCTCATCTCGTGTCTTATTTGGTTTTATTTTTAAATGAATCTGTCCATTTCATCAAAGTTATTGTATTTGTTGGGATAAAATTTATATATAGCATATATGCGGTCTATAATTCATAGTCACTATTTTGTGTAGGATTAGCCTGATGGGAGCAAATACTGGAAACCATTATTGATTTGATTTGATTATGGTAATCATACATAAGTGCCTACATTTTAAGAAATTAAAAATGTAAGTAATAATTGTCAAAATGCTAAAAATATATCTTTTTTGATTAACTGAGAAGGAAATCTTTGTATCATTCTCTTTGGAATTCTAAATCCTTTAAAAACTAGTTACCTGATGGAATATAGATTAACATGTAATGTTTTTGCTCTCATAATTAGTTATATAAAAGTTTAGATATCGTATTGTGTACTGCAAATAGATATTTTCAAAGTTCTATTCCTTTTTCATTTTCAAATGACAAAAACAGGTCCTTACAGCAAATGTTTAACTTTAGCTATAGTGCTTCTCTTTATATTTACTTTTTTTCCACAAATGTGTTTTATTATTATCTGCATTGTTTCTTCTTTGTTGCTTTGCTTATGCTGGTGCTTATGTTTACAATTTTATGTCCCCATTTTCATCCTTCTTTGCATGTGTGAATCCTGCTTGTCAGAAGTCCTAATCAAAGATATTTTCTCCATGCAGACTTGTCTGATAATCTGCAGTCACAGTGATTTCTCACTTCTCAACCTCTGCAGACTGATTTATTACCCACCCTGTGGCCAAATCACTTTCAATCCTGTCTTTAAATTTTACCTGTATATTCCTCAGTTCCCCACACTAGGAAGATTTGTATCTATGATCTTGTTTTTATAATAAAAGTACATATTTGGTGTTTGCCCCTGTTGCTGGCACAAAGCTCATAACACCCTCGGATATCCTAAGTAATGAGAGAGTCTAAGTGATATGTCTTTTGCTATATTAATGAGGAGAGTTTTGGAAAACCCCAGGCAGCCTAAGGAGGGGGGCTGGTTGCCCATGAAGCCAATCCTGTCATTAAAGGGTTGGAACTTTCAGTCCCATCCCATACCTCCAGGGTAGGGAGATGGTCTGGAGATTGAGTTAAATCATTAGTGGCCAGTGATTTAATTAATCATGCCTATTAGTGAAACTTGCACAAAATCCCAAAAAGAGAGTGTCCAGAAAGTTTCCATGTTGGTAAACTCATTCAGAATTGGGGGAAGTGGGTTGCTTAGAAAGGTCCCGGAAGCTCCACATGCTTTCTCCATCTATAGCCCTATGCATCCCTTCCACTGACTCTTCCTGAGTTATATCCTTTTATAGTAAACTGGCAATCTAGCAAATAAAATATTTCTCTGAGTTCTGTGAGCCCCTCTAGCAAATTAATCAAATCCAAGGAGGTGGTTGTTGAAACCTCCAATATCTGTAGCCCATTGGTGAGGAATACAGGTGACAGCCTGGACTTGTCACTGGTATCTGAAGAAGGAATGAGTTTAGAAGGGCACTGTTGTGGGACGGGACCCTTGAGCCTGTGGAGTCTAATATTGTCTCCAGGTCAATAGTGTCAGCATTGAGTGGAATTATGGGACACCAAGCTTGTGTCCAGAGCATCTCTTGATGGTGTGGGAAGACCCCTCCTCCCACCCACACATAGATCAGATTTGGTGACCAGAACTTTTATTTTTTTATTTTTTTTTATTTTATTTATTTGTTTGACAGACAGATTACAAGTAAGGTAAGGAAGGCATGAGAGAAAAGAATGACATTTCATCTAAAGACTTAAATTTAGGAAAGCGTGACCAAACTCAGTCAAGGAGAGTGAATTTCAGCTGTGGCGAAAGGAACATGAGTAAATGCGAAGATTTTGGAAAGCTTGATGTCTGTTTGGAGAACAGATAATTCAGTTTGAAAACTATGTCAATTCCATAAAGGATGCTCACTTCAAGGGCACATTGACAGGTTGAACACTATTTATTCAAGTAATCGTTAATGAGTAAACAGTTCTTTTTTTAAAGCTCTAGTCATCCTTTTATTCATATTTCACTGAGGTCAATTTTACAAGTGAGGTAGAAAGTGGAGGTCAAAGGAATAGAGAGTCAAGGTCAGCTAGTATCATCACTGAATTTAGTGTCTCTCTCTGTCTCACACACACAGTTCTTACAATCCCCTCCTTTCTTTTTTTTTTTTAAACTGAAGGTTAAGTAGGAGAAATGTGATTTAAAGCAGGTCTGGGTTTCAGACTCTTTTCCTTAATTGCAGTGCATACTATGATATCAGAATTCTAATTAGCATGCCCTTTTTTTTTTTAAGATTTTATTTATTTGACAGGCAGAGATCACAAGCAGGCAGAGAGGCAGGCAGAGAGAGGGGGAAGCAAGCTCCCCGCCAAGCAGAGAGCCCGATGCGGGACTCGATCCCAGGACTCTGAGATCATGACCTGGGCCAAAGGCAGAGGCTCAACCCACTGAGCCACCCAGACACCCCAATCCCCTCCTTATATTTCCAGTCTCTGTCAGAGTTGACGGTCGTGCTGAGATGGGAAAACTTGAGCTTTCGTTGCATGTTTAATTGAAAGGATGCTGCCTTCTGTCCCTTGCTGCCCTTGGCTTTCAATCCATTTAAGGCAACCCTGAATGGGAGCCCCCCTCAGCCACCTGTTCTTACAGCTTTCTGTCCATAAGTATGACTACATGTGTTATCAAGTAGTGGTTCGCTATTGCTTTTACTGTATTTCTCAGGAAGATCCTATAAAGAAAGAATTTTCTCAGGACGCCTGGGTGGCTCAGTTGGTTAAGCAGCTGCCTTCGGCTTGGGTCATGATCCCAGCATCCAGGGATAGTCCACATCAGGCTCCTTGCTCGGCAGGGAGCCTGCTTCTCCCTCTGCCTCTGCCTGCCACTCTGTCTGCCTGTGCTTGCTCGCTCTCTCTCTCTCTCTCTCTCTCTCTGATAAATAAAAAAATATATATATATATAATTAAATTAAAATTTAAAAAAAGAAAGCATTTTCTCCTTCTCCTGCTCTCTTCATAGGTATGTAATTAGTACTAAAATTTAATGAGGGTGATAAAAGTCTTAGCATCAATGTTTATGTAATTCCTTGTTGCAAATCATACTTGTTAGCACATCACTTGGAAGTTGAGCTAAAATAAACTCCTGGGTCCTAAACCCCTCCAGTCTATAATACTTTCTACTTAGTTATCAAAAATAAAAAGGAAATACACACAAATACCTTGGGAGTTAGCATTCTAAGGTGTGTATTAAGAGAGTGTGTTGTCAGCAAGATGGCCAAATAAGATGTCCATCACTCATATTTCACCCTCAACAGCAATACTTTGGTGTCCATCCATGGACAAAAGTGCTTTGTAGGAGTTTTTGGATCCAAGCAGGGGATTGTGAAACCCTGGTGCAGTCCAAAACTTAGGAGAGTCCTTTTGAGAAGGCATGCCCATACCCAGGTATCTGACTCATTAATCGTGGTCCAACAATAGACACAGAAACAGTGCTATCCCCTTGAGGACTTGGCCACACCCCATCTGGCTTTATTTCTATCACCAGCACCATAGCCATGGGACTCAGGAAGAGTCTCACCCATCTCTGCAGGGGGTAATAGGCATACAGACCTTAATCCCAGCTGTGGCCCCTGAATGGCCTATCAATGGCCCCAGCCCCTCTCAGCCATGGTCCAGGAGCCCCTGAAGAACACAGATTTAGTCAGTCACACAAAGAGCCTTTAGGAAGTCCAGGAGACAGCAGAGAAGTTCCAGTACAGCACTGGAGGAAAAATATCTGAGATTAGATGCTTCAGAGAGGGTAAGAGGAACAGTCTAACTTTCCTTGCACCACCTCTCCCTTAAGGCAGCACAGCTCCCATGCAGAGAGAGCCCTTCTCAGGTCATCTTTTGTCTTGCAGGGAAAAGTATGAGCATGTGAGTGCCCACCTTCCCCGGCCACGCAGGGTGATGCCAAACAGGCCATTCTTGTTGGGGCACAGAATGGAATGTATCAAAGGGACTTGTCTTCCACTGGTTAGTTATTGGCCTCCAATGGGAGGCCTACCCATGAACTTCTGGGGATGCCTTACATGTGAATTCTCCCAGCTGGCCCAGGGGCATCCCCAGCCTTCTGTGTGCCTCACCCACACAGACCCCTGTCACATGACAAACTCCCTGTGCATGTTCCCAGTGACCGCAAGAGCTTTTGCAGATGGTTAGTGAACATGTGCAAAATGCTGGCCTGAATCTGCAGGCCTGGTGGGGAAAGAAAACAAAGCAAAACTTGACCATACAACACTGCCCTACAGAAAGCAAAAAGGAAGTTGTTAGCACCTGGTCTGGCTTTGCAGGGTAGAGAAAAGGCGTGAATGTGTAAGAATTCTGCCCCTAAAGGAAGTGAAAAGTATGGAGCAAGCATATGCATAGAAGATCTGAGAAAGTCTCATGATTTCTAGTAGGGCTGTTGGAATTTCTCTCCAAAAGTTAGACAGTAAAGACTAGAGAAGGTGACTTCACTTCAAATGTGAAGATTTTAAGGCACACCAAAATCAAAGAAGCATGAAGGAATACAATAATGTACTAGTACTTGAATCCAAACACATAGTGATGTGCAATTACAAAATGAAAAGGCATTCTGTGGAATGGGAGAAAATATTTGCACACCTTCTATCTGAGAAGGGGTTAATATCCAAAATATGTGAGAAACTTATACAACTCAAAAGCAAAAAAGCAAACAATCCGATTTAAAAGATGGGCAGACTCTATCAGAAAGGATGAATACCCAACTTTGTAGCAACATGGACGGGACTGGAGGAGATTATGCTGAGTGAAATAAGTCAAGCAGAGAGAGTCAAGTATCATATGGTCTCACTTATTTGTGGAGCATAACAAATGACATGGAGGATATTGGGAGATGGAGAGGAGAGGGAGTTGAGGGAAATTGGAAGGGGAGGTGAACCATGAGAGACTATGGACTCTGAAAAAGAACCTGAGGGTTTTGAAGGGGCGGGGGGGTGGGAGGTTGGGGAACCAGGTGGTGGGTAATAGGGAGGGCACGTATTGCATGGAGCACTGGGTGTTGTGCAAAAACAATAAATACTGTTACGCTGAAAAAAATAAATAAATAAAATTAAAAAAAAAAAAAAGGAGGGGTAGAGGGGCACCTGGATGTTTCGATGAGTTAAGTGTCTACCTTCGGCTCAGATCATGATCTCGGGGTCCTGGGATCAAGCCCCGCATTGGGCTCCCTGCTCAGCAGGGAGCCTGCTTCCCCACCCCGCCTGCTGCTCTGCCTACTTGTGATCTCATTCTCTGTCAAATAAATAAAAAGAATCTTAAAAAAAAAAAAAAAAAGATGGGTAAAAGACTGAAGAGACATTTTTCCAAAGAAGACATACAAATAACCAATAAGTACATGAAAAGATGCCCAACATCATTAATAATCAGGAAAGTGCATATCAAAACCATAATAAGATATCACCTTACACCTTTTAGAATGGCTGTCATCAAAAAGACAAGAGATTACAAGTGTTGGCATGGATGTGGAGAGAAGCAAACCCTTGCACACTGTTGGTGGGAATGTAAATTGGTGTAGTCACTATGGAAAACAGTATAAGGCTCCTCCAAAAATTAAAGATAGAACTACCATATGGTCCAGCAACTCCATTGCTGGATATTCATCCAAAGAAAATGAAAACAGTCTCTCAAGGAGAGACCTACATCCCCATGTTCACTGCAGCATGATTTATAATAACCAGGAGTTGGAAACAAGCTAAATGTCTGTTTATGGCTGAATGGATAAGGGAGATGTGTTATATACATGAAGTGAATCTGCACATGTTATTTGACCTGCTCTTTGCCAAATATTGACATTTGGGATGAAGGTGGTTCAGCAGTTTTGCTAAACTAAGGACTGTGAGTTCCAATACAGCTCTAGAAGTAATTACCAAAACAGCTATAATCGTCGGGTAGTCAAGAAGGACCTCTTCATGTAATCACCAAAGAAACTGGAGATCCTCTTGGGCCTCATAGAGAACCAGAGAACTGAAGGCATTGGGCATAGCTGTTGTCAGTAAACTGACAGTTCTCAGAGGATAATCAGTAAATTCCAGCTTCTAAAAAGAAAGGGAGGGAGAGGGTAATTTCATCCTCAAAGGTTAGCAATGTTGCAGTTGAATAAAAGCAGTGAAAATGAAAACAAAGGTGGAAACAGAGTCCTTAGAAACAATACAATGAGGAAAAGCTGTACAAAAAAGTTGGAAATGTCCAAATTGGTCATTCTAGGTAACATCAATCGGTAGTCCTTGCTACACTGGGTTCATTAGCATAGACTCCTGGAAATTTGTATTGAGTTGATACTGGATGGGGAGTTCTCAATGGGCAGTGGCAGTATTGCCCCCAAATTATGTGTGGAATTCTCAGTACATGCAATTTAGACAACAGTCTAACATTGGTTTTTTTAATGCTCTGAAAATTCTTCCTCTGAGTTCTGCTTTTTCCCAGTTGGAGAACAAGTGATCCATGTTCACTTTCTTGATGGAAGACCAGTGGCTAGGGCTTCTGCTGCCACTCAAGTGGCACCATGAGCTTGTCTCAACTGAAGAACAGAGGAGTCGCAAAAGCACGCAGGTGACCAGGCAACCTCACAGGGCAGCACTGCTCTCCTCATTATGTTAAATATCACATGACGGTGTATAGCCTATTTATACTTCTCAAGCAGTTCCTGGGAAGCAGCTTCTACCGAAGTGAATGCTTTCATTTTGTTCTGCAGGCCCTGGAGTTCTGAGCTGACTTTGCACCAGCTGGATTTTGTTTTGTTTTGTTTTGTTTATTAGGGATCTGAGGAATATGATAAAAGATGGGATTGTGAAACACTTTGATAAAAGGAGCCTGGATGATATTTTGATGAAAAGGGATGTGCTGGCTAAAAATACATTTTAGAAAGACTAAGATAGTTGTTAAAAGGCTGACTTGGCATTAGAGTGAACTGGATTAGGGTCCCGCTCTACCACTTGCTATGGGAGTGTGCTAGAGCAACCTTAAACAGACTTCCAATTAATCATCCCAAAAGAGGATTAGTGATATTCCACAGGCTCGCTGTGAGAACTGAAAAGGGTGATGGACTTAAAATTCACTATAATGCCTGACTCACAGTCTGCACCCAGTGGCAGTTGTTACGGTCATTGTTCTTTTGTAGAATAAGGCTGAGAGGGCTTTCAGTTTTCTTAGGTTAATCCTGACCCTTGTATGTGATGTTAACACAGAGTCCAACCTAGGGTAAATCCCTGGTCACAAAACCAGATCCCACCTGTAGAGAGGCCCAGGCAACTTGTAGATAATACTGTGAAATGGATTATCAGTAATTATGGGGGCTGGAGGTATTTTAGAGAATGTTCCAGGCAAGCTGAGAAAATTGTTTCAACAAAGCAATGGATCGATGTTAATTGATGCATTTGGTTTTGTGATTTACACATACTCTGAACTCTTGATGGTTACTATGATAGCAATTATTGAATAATTTGTATCCACTTCTCCCCCAAATCTTATAACTCTATTGCAAGGCAGATATTATTAACCACATTTCAAACATTAAGACACAGAAGACCAAAATGATTAGGGAACATACTCAAGATCAGAAGCCAAATTGGCAGAGCCCAGATCTAACTCTGACGTGCAGCTCATTTTGTTCTCCCCCAGCCTTGGATTCCTAGCAAATCCTAAATACCATACTTGGATGGGAGCTTCAGTGTTTGGCAGGCACTCTCATGGCTATTTGCTGCATTTGTGGGGGAGGGGGGTGCACTGCCATTCAGCGCTGCCTCCCTGAGATCAGTTCCCAACGGCTGTATCAGTGACCACAGATTGCAACAGCACTTACTCTGGCTTGGCTCTGGGAGTGGGGCGTAGGGACAAATGCCCCAAAGTGGTCAGTTTAAACAGAAGAAATTGTTTGTCTTACATTTTTGGAGGCTAGAAGGCTGACATCTTTGTCAGTAGGACCATACCCCCTCTGAAAGCTATTGGGGAACACTTCCTTGCATCTTCTAGCTCCTAGTGGTTTGCTGGCAACTTTGGCTTTCCTTGGCTGTCAGGTACAGCCTGCCAATCACTCACTGCCTTTATTGTCACAAAGCATCCTCATGTGTATCTGTCTTCACATGTTCATCTTTTTATAAGAACATCAGTCATATTGGATTAGGACATATGCCGCTCAAGTATGACCTCATTATAACTTACTTTCATGACATCTGCAATGATCCTGTTTCTAAATAAATTCATATTCTGCAGTACAGAGGGTTAGGGATGTCAGCACTTTTTTTAGTGGACACAATTCAGCTCAACAATGAGACTTGCTTCTCTCATTTCTCTTTTCCATACTTCCTAAAGCATGGCTTAATCTACAGTCGTGACCACCCTGGTTTAGAACTTGATCAGAAATGCTGTCTTCATAGAATAAAATAGAATTCCAAGAGTAAGGAAAATATGCTGTTGATCCTTATGGGATATCCCTGTTGGCTTCTTTCTAAGCATCATTACATGTATTAAAAATAGGACGGGAAATAAATAAAAATTAAGTGTTCCTGATAAACTTAGGCAGAGTAGAAATTAAGCCACACCCCTTCTGTGTCTTTCCTTTAGCATTGGCATGAAAGTGTGGTTTCTTTATAGTTAGATCATTGCCACATTCATTTTTACTAGGAAAGTTCCCAGTCTTTATGATTCCTCAGTAGAGCCAGTCTTTGAGACTGCATGAAAATATTAGGAGTTGGGTTAGAACCTGCATCAAAATGTCACTTTATGATCAAACATTTAGGAGAAAGCCCATAGCCTAGAGGAAATGCAGATGGGCAGAGAAGAGCAGATGGAATGAAAGAGTGGCTGCAGTGGCCACCTGCAAAGCCACGCTGCCACAGGCCTAGCAGCCTAGTGTGCAGCCATAGACACTGTAACGGGGACATGCATCAAGCAGGAATTAACCTGGACCACAGCTGCTGTGAGAGCAGTTGACTGGGATGATTCTGGGACTCAAACCCCAAGCAGAAAACAATCATTCCCACTAAAAAGAGCTTGAAATGATCGGCAATGCCACACTGTCTTGAAAATTAGTGGAAGTAGAAAGACACTATCCAGATTTTTTTTTTAAAGGGGCTCTCTGATTGCATCTTTGAAAGATGGCAAACAGAATCAAGCCAACAGAGGAGGTCCTTCATAGGATAATAAGTTAAGATAATAAAAATCAGCATGCAGGATTTCCCTTAATGTCATTTCTGAGTACTCGCAGATGGAAAGGCAAAGAATGAATTCTGCACACTTTTGGAAAAGCCCTAATGGGGGTTAGAGAAGAGGATGAACTTTATGTTCAAAGTAATGCTATACAGTGTTATTCCAATTATTATTAATAACTAACTTCTTGCAAAAGTCCCACATTAAAATATTCTCACATATAGGTATTATCTGAACCCCCTTCCTGAAAATGTGGGAATCCTGGATACTGTTTATTGCAGAAATTTAGTCAGGTTCAAGGAGAAGTGGGCACATGTGAAGAAGGGGTTCAGTCTTGCCTGGGCCACACTCTGTGGAATCCTGGGGTGTTGTTGGTTCACAACCCTTGGAGCCTCCCTGGTATAATCTGGAATTGGCCTCTATACTCAGAGGGCAGGGAGAGACCAAAGAAAGAGGCAGGCTACCCCAGGTTGGGAGGTGGTGATTTTAATAAGCAGAGAGAACTTAACAAGTGAGGTCTGTCTTGGGCAGTAGCAAGATAAATGGATCCCCACACCTGCCATTCAAATCTTTTAAAAGTTTATGAAGATGCCCTGAGTTTAGCTACATATATCATGTAAGTGTTTTCAACACCACACATCACCTTCTTAAGGCCATGTTCTTGAAGCACTCTGGGAGCAGGAGAGGCAAGCAGAACCACATGGGTCAGTTGGCAGTCATGCCTTTTTAATGACATCTTCCAACAGGTGTCAGGCCTGGGAAGAATTTCAAATGAAAATCAGGCAGACCATCCAACCAATTTATTTATCAAAGGGAGCCAGGTAGAGAGGGAGGTCCAAGTATGAGACCAAAAGTACAACATCAGGAAAGTGGGTGAAAGCAAGTGTATTCTGAGCCCAGGATATTCAGAGACCCTGGAGGAATATCCCAAACTACGGAAAGGAGCTTCTATAGAAGATTCTTGGGTGGGTCTCAGGCAGAGGAGCAGGAGAAGACACAGAGTAAATCTGGACTGGGAGCTTATTTCTTTGTCATTTGTTATGTTACTTAGATGGTCCCAATTCTCCCTTCTTTGGTGTAACCCTACAATTAACCCTACAAGCATGGCATCATAAAGTGAAATAGAGGAAACAGAGCCAGCAGCATTCCTTTTTGAGTGGCAGTGACTGGCTGGGTGTCATCTACTCAACTATGAACCACAAGGGCTTATCTCAGTAAAATGTCATAGCATTACGAACATGGTGTCTTTGTGCAGGTAGAAACAGCTTGAGGAAATGTGTGGTCATTTGACACCAAAGTAACCTAAGTGGATTTCATTTTCCAATGTTATGGTTCTGTATACAGTAGCTTTTTGTTTCCACAACACTGAATTTTGAAAAGCTTAAAGACTTTTGGGCTTGTTTTGTGAATCCTTGCAATATTTTCCTGAGGCAGATGGAGAACAAACACCTTCAACAGAGGTGTTTAGATGAACCATTGTACTAAATTATATAATTCCAATTATAATTATATTGAGAAGCACCCAGTACGTCTTTTTGTGTTGTTGTTGTCCCACATGTGAACTCCCATACCTAGCTCTGTTATCAGGACTGTCCTACGTGGGTGCCCATCTTCTATGAAACAGTGACTGTGTTTTTCACAGCCTTTCAGGACATCTGCCAGTGCCACCCAAACAAATCCGGTATAATTAGTGAGTTCTAATGTAAATGTTTAATGGAGGCATGGGATTCTTGTCTGATTACTTTGCTGCTGCAGAGAAACAGGACCTAATTTAACAGTAAGCCTGTAATTAGCAAATAGAGCTCTTTTGCTAGGGTAAACTAAATCCCTTGCATTTTGACAATAACTTGCATTCAAAATTTAAATTTAAATAACCTAGATAATCATAGCCCTAATTTGAACAAACTAACCTGGTCAATCTCATTTTAGTTGCTTTCAAAAGGTAAATCCAAATCCCTAATTTCTTGAGTGGATTTTACTAGGAGCTATTACTTTGTTTGATTTTAAATTTTTTTTTAGTCCCATGGAAATCTTCTGCTCCTTCCATAACTTCCTTTTCTTTTTCTTTTCTTTTTTTTTGTTTCCCCAGTGCTACAGGTATATGTCTGTGTACTCAAAGTTTATGGATTTTATAGTTCATATTAAAACAGCACAGATATAAATGGTATAAAAAGTCTTAATACTACATCTTTGGTTCCCTTTATCAAGAGAAAAAGGTGTCCAGTGGTTCCATGTTTTATGTTCCAAAGGGGCAGTAGTTTGAGCCATTCTGAATTCTCAGTGTCTTGGGGCACTTGGCCTTGGCTGTTGTTGAACATCAGTGTCTGTTTATGAGCAGGGCAGCTGATTTTCCTGTATATTTAGTGACATAGATTAGGATGTGAAGAGAGGATGTCGTTTTTTTCTGCAGTTATTGGTAATGGAAAGATCTTGGGTGTGGCTGTGAAAATGTCTGAGGAGAATGGGTGGATGAGACCACGTTGGAGAAGTGATCTAGTGACTGAGAGGCTAGAGTATGAGGAAAATTAGCTACATGTATGCTGAAATTGTCAAGAATAAAAACAGTAGAAGGTCTCTTTCATAAAAGGAGCTAAGAACCAAAATCAATAGAAATGAATAGAAATAATAAAGAAAAAAGTTATAAAGAGAATTATCTGATACATGAGACTGAAAGCCTGAGGGGTCTTAAGAAGGAAGTGAAAGTAGTTTGAAAATAGCAAGGAAGGGGCACCTGGGTGGCTCAGTGGATGAAGCCGCTGCCTTCGGCTCAGGTCGTGATCTCAGGGTCCTGGTATGGAGCCCCACTTCAGGCTCTCTGCTCCGCAGGGAGCCTGCTTCCTCCTCTCTCTCTACCTGCCTCTCTGCCTACTTGTGATCTCTCTCTCTGTCAAATAAATAAATAAAATCTTTAAAAAGAAAAAAAAAAAGAAAGAAAGAAAATAGCAAGGAAGAACAAGTTAGTCACCACCCCCTTCCAGCACAACGCACAAGGTAAGAGAGGGCTGAGAGGAAGTAAAGTCCTTGGGGGAGAGCCAGGTTTTATAACATCAAGAACATGGAAAGGAGGATTTAAAGAAGGGGCTAAACATGCAGAGAGATTTGCTGATAATGGAAGGTGAGGTCTAGAGGGCATGGTGGAAAGGATTCAGAAGTTAGAAATGGGAAAAGGGTTCAGATAAAGGGATCTGATAAGGGTGTAGAAGCTCTAGGGGCATCACCGTGTTTAGGCCCAGCCTGCTTGTGATGCCTGCTGAGGGATAAGGAAATGCTCTTGAGCATGTGTGCTTTGATTGCACCCTCAGTGATGAAACAGATTTTAGAGAAGACTGCTCTTACAGCAAATGAGTAGGCCACATTTTTCTTCTGATGTTGAAGACATAACTAGGTGTGACTCAGTTCCAGCGCCCTGGTCTATTCCAGATACTCTCCATACAGCATTGCCTTCCTTAGTTCTCCAAAATACGGGACTTCCTCGAATTCTGCAGTGGTCTCTATCTCAAATACATTATTGGGAGGACAAGGGAGCTAAGAAATATTCAAGCTTAATCTTCATTTTACAAATGAGAAAATTGAGACCAAAAAGGATTAAGTACTTTGGAGAACATCTTGCTGAAAATTAATAGATAGGTCAGAATTATAATTCATATATCTGAATTCTTAAACTTTCAGTTAGTTTTTTTTTGTTGTTGTTTTTGGTTTTTGTGTGGTTTTTTTTTTCTTACTTTCAGTAAGTTTTGAAGTGCCATCTGTTGGCTTCTAGATTATAATAGCTTTAATCACTTAAAAAAACAGTTTTGAGTCAGAAAATACACAGATTATTTAATTCACAAACTGAAATTTTTAATGTGGTAGTGTTTTGATAATAACATAGAATGTATCCGTATTTCAAACATTTTTTTTACAAAATGCCTAATACTGTTGAATGAACAATATTAACTTGTGGCCAAAGTGATTGTTTTGGGCGACCTAGAGACTGAATAAAGAGTGTAAAATGTAAGAGTTAATCTAGGAACTGTATGTGATGATAGTTTCTGAGTTCTCTCCTTCAGTCTCCCTGACAATAAGGAACAAGAAAGAACCAGCATTCCCGCATTGGAGACTGTATCTCTTCAGTCAATAGGTTTTGAGCTTCCTTTATGAAGTGTTTTTCTCGGGGTGACATTGGACACTAACCTATATTTTTTTAAGTGACACACATAAAGCCCTTGACTGGTATGTTATTACACACCTGAGACATCAAGGTGATTGCATTGCTTAAATTCACCATTCTTGTGGTTTCCTTGTTGCAAAAATTCCATCTTTTTTTTTGATAGGATATAATGCCTGAAATATTATTTTATACTGGTCTTTCTGTTTTGTTTTTTTTTTTAAGTGGACAGAATTCTAACATAGAAGGCAAAGAGTATAATTTAGAAAAGGATGAAAGAAATGTAAAGAATTTGGTGGAATAACATGTATATTACATTGTTACTCTGTGATTTTCCTTTTTCTATAATGAAAGACAAAAGATTATTTAGGTTGAATTTTATCCCCCCATACACAACTTTCAGGATAGAGCAGTATACACATTCAGTCCAACTTAACTTTATAGATGATTGAAGGTCTGAATATACTGGTTTCCAACACTACCACATCCCCTGGACCTCCTAGGTGATATTAAGCAGGTTAATGTCAAGACATCAGTTCAAAAATAAAAGATATCTAATTCATCAGGTTATGGCACATTAAACCTTCAGCATTAAAATATAATTTTTCTGTAAGTGTTAATTTCCTGTAAAAGATTTCAGTTTCTAGAGAAGCAACTTTCAGGCTGTCTTTGGTATTCTAAATCAGTTGCTTGATAACTTCATTTTGTAGCTGATAAATGCGGTATGATAGAAAATCTCCATTTCTGTGTTCTGCTTCTCCTGCCTTTATATTTCCTATTCTCTGTAAGTTTAATGGGGAAAAAAGAAAAATTAAATGTAAACAACTTATGTATTAATAGCCAGCATTTGCTTTGCATTCCTTTTTTTTTTTTTTTAAGATTTTATTTATTTATTTGTCAGAGAGACAGGCACAGCGAGAGAGGGAACACAAGCAGGAGG
Organism: Meles meles; assembly: GCF_922984935.1. Lineage (NCBI taxonomy): Eukaryota > Metazoa > Chordata > Mammalia > Carnivora > Mustelidae > Meles > Meles meles. The sequence goes on along the minus strand of NC_060066.1, from coordinate 91,032,616 downwards.
AGTGGGCGAGGGAGAAGCAGGATTCCCGTGGAGCAAGCAGTCCGATGTGTGGGGCTCGATCCCAGGATGCTGGGACCATGACCTGAGCTGAAGGCAGACGCCTAACGACTGAGCCACCCAGGCGCCCCTGCCTTGCATTCTGATACAGTATTTTTTCACCCTATGGAGATATCCTTGTTACTATTACAAATACTGGCGAAAATAATGTTCCATTGGGAACAATCATCCAAACTATTTTACCCTTGTTTCAAAAGAAGGTGTAATGTGACATATCAAACATTGTGTTTTTGACAGCTCAGGAGAGCATTACTTGCTCCATGGGAATCACTGTCACTTAGATACTGAGTTTCTTGGCTCAAGCTGAACATATTTTCAGAGGCATCAGAGTAATTCAAGAAAAGAAGGCAGGGGAAATGCTCTGACTCTTAATCTATGCTTAAAAGACATAAATAAGGGGGTGCCTGGGTGGCTCAGTGGGTTAAAGGCTCTGCCTTCGGCTCAGGTCATGATCCCAGAGCCCCGCATCTGGCTCTCTGCTCAGCAGGGAGCCTGCTTCCTCCTCTCTCTCTGCCTGCCTCTCTGCCTGCCTGTGATCTCTGTCTGTCAAATAAATAAATAAAATCTTTAAAAAAAAAAAAGACGTAAATAACAGGGTCATTATACGGAAAGTTAAAAACTACATAAATGAATCAGAACTTCTGGAGGCATATGTTGAATCCTAGATGAAAGAAAAATATGAGAAGCCAAACCATTTCAAATTTGGGGGAAATGAGATTCCAGTGTCACTTCATATTTTTCCTACATGTTCCTTACAGCAGTATTTGCTATTTCATTCTCGTGCAGATGAATTGGTCATGTGTCTCCAAGGGACTGGACAATCTGCTTATCTGGGATTTTCTTCACATGACCTGCATTAAAATTATTTAATTCTAACATGGGCTGTATTTCCTTTCTGAATTGCAACCAGTTTGTATGTAGAAGTATAATTGATCTTGTAACATTGGGACAAAACAGAATTTTAAGGGAAAGCTTAAACTTACTATATTTGCTCAAAAATTTAAGGAAATTGGGGCGCCTGGGTGGCTCAGTGGGTTAAAGCCTCTGCCTTCAGCTCAGGTCATGATCTCAGCGTCCTGGGATCGAGCCCCGCATCGGGCTCTCTGCTTGGCAGGGAGCCTGCTTCCTCCTCTCTCTCTCTCTCTCTGCCTGCTTCTCTGCCTACTTGTGATCTCTGTCTGTCAGATAAATAAATAAAAAAAAAATTTTTAAGGAAATTAAGGATGAGAAACATTAAATTGAAGTTAAGAAAGGACTCTCCATATAACTAATTTCCTTGAATAATTCTCTTTATAGTTTCATTGCCTCATATCTTTTATGTTTTATAAACAAAATTGAGAAAAATAAACCACCCATCTCTCTCCTTTCTCAAAACTCTTTATATTTTTCATTCCGACATAGAAGTTTCTTGTTTTGAGTTAAGGCAAAATGCATCAGACATTCAGACAATAATAAGCCTAAGAAAAACTAGAGAAGATATACAAGATTTTTTTTTAATAATCTTGGGTGATATCAAAGAGCTATCAAGTTTATGGAGAATTAAGAGACTAATATCTAGGGATCCAAAAACTACCCAAGAGGTGATCTGGCTATTAAGAGGGACCAACTTTCTTCTAGAACCTGGATGTCTTAAGAAGGTGAAGAAATCTTCAATCAATTCACAGACTCATGGAGCAAAAATTAGAGTTCAAGTTCTGTAAAGGTGCTTGTTAAGTGCCTAGGGCTCTGAAAATCACCCTAAAATAAAAGCTAAACTGTAAACAGATCAACCTCCTTAAAGATTTAAACAAGATGAATATCATCATCTTCCTTCCTGATTGGACTGAGATTATATGCTATCTCTTGTTTTTAGGCTCCCATCAGAAGTCAGTGCAAATTTTCTCTAGAGAGACATAATGTCATTATAGGTGCCAGTGACCTTTACAACTATTCATATAATCCACCAATAAGAAAAAAAAAATATGTAAGTAATAAATAGCATGGCAAAGAGGTGCCTGGGTGGCTCAATTGGTTAAGCATCTGCCTTCAGCTCCGGTAATGATCTAAGGGTCCTGAGATTGAGCTTTGTGTTGGGCTTCCTGTTCAGTGGAGAATCTGCTTCTCTCCCTCTGCCTGCTGCTCCCCCACTCCCTCTGCTTGTGCACTCTCTCTCTCTCTCTCTCTCTCCAGTGTCAAATAAATAAATAAAATCTTAAAAAAAAAAGAAAACATGACCAAAAGCTAAGAGAAATGATAAAAACTGAAGCTATCAAGAAATTCCGATAATAGAGTTACTGAGTAAGTATTATTTCTGTTTATGTTGAAATACCTGTGATTGGCATGCACAGGGAAATGAAACAGAAGATTGAGAATTTAGTTGAATAACTATAAAAGTACAAAACAAATTCTACAATGATAACATACAGTAACTTAAAATAGAAATTTAATCAATGAATGTAAAGCAAATTAGACATGGCCATAAAGAGAATTAGAAACTGAATATTACATCAGAAAAACATCTGATAACATAGCCTGTAAATGCATGAAGCAAGAATTCATATTAAAAAACAAACTAGGCATGGGGTGCCTGGGTGGCTCAATGGGTTAAGCCTCTGCCTTCTGCTCAGGTCATGGTCTCAGGGTCCTGGGATTGAGCCCCACATCTGGCTCTCTGCTCAGCAGGGAGCCTGCTTCCCCCTCTCTCTCTGCCTTCCTCTCTGCTTACTTCTGATCTCTCTCTCTGTCAAATAAATAAATAAAATCGTTAGAAACAAATAAATAAACTAGGCAAATTCACAATCATAGTACATGTAAAATATTTACAAGACTTTGCTGCACCTTTGGCAACCTTCTACAGGACTCATAAAAAGAATTTATTATTTGACCACAAGTTTACCAGAAAATTGCTTTTATTTGAAAATTAAGCAACATATCACTAACTCTTGACTCAAAGAAGAATCACAATGTAGATGAAAAATAATTTGAATTGAATAATAAAATTCTATATTATGAGATTTGTAGTATGTAGCTAAAATCATGCTTAGAGATTTGTAGCTATAAACAAGTACTTCAGAAATAGCAATAAGCCTTAAATATATGAACTAAGTATCCCTCTCAAGAGGTTTATTAAAAACAGCAGGTTAAACCAAAGAATGAAGAAGAAAGAAAAGAAAATTAAGAGAGAAACAGGTGGTATAAAAAACAATTACAGGGGGCGCCTGGGTGGCTCAGTGGGTTAAGCCTCTGCCTTCGGCCCAGGTCATGATCTCAGGGTCCTGGGATCGAGCCCCGCATCAGGCTCTTCACTCAGCGGGGAGCCTGCTTCCCCCTCTCTCTCTGCCTGCCTCTCTGCCTACTTGTGATCTCTCTCTGTCAAATAAATAAATAAAAATCTTTAAAAAAAAAAATTACAGGGGCACCTGGGTGGCTCAGTGGGTTAAGCCACTGCCTTAGGCTCAGGTCATGATCTCAGGATCCTGGGATCGATTCCCTCAACGGGCTCTCTGCTCAGCAGGGAGTCTGCTTCCCTCTCTCTCTCTCTGCCTGCCTCTCTGCCTACTTGTGATCTCTGTCAAATAAATAAATAAAATCTTTAAAAAAAAAAACAATTACAGATTAGAAAGCACCAAAAAAGTCAAATGTTGTTGATAAGAAAATAGAATGTTTCTATAAAAGAACAAATAAAATAGAACTTTTTAAAAAGCTTATTAAGAACAAAAGAAGAATAGATACAAATAACCTATACTGGAGTGAAAAGGAGATCTCCCTGTGTATCCTACAGACAACAAAAATATAATACAAGAACATTAAGAACAACTTCATGCCAATTAATAGCAAAAGGAAAGTGCAACTTTCACAAGTAAGTGAAACCATAGGATAATTGACTCTCTCTGCTTGACTTACTTGTGGAGCGTAAGGAATAACACAGAGGACATTGAGAGATGGAGAGAAGTGAGCTTGGGGAAATTGGGAGAGGAGAGGGATAGAGGGTTGGGTGAGCCTGGTGGTTGGTATTACAGAGGGCACATATTGCATGGAGCACTGGGTGTGATGCATAAACAATGAATTCTGGAACACTGAAAAGAAATAAAATAAAATGAAAACAAAAACAAAACAAAGCAAAAAAATGCAACTTTCCAAAATACTATTACTTACCAAATCTCACTTAAGACAATATAGAAAAATCTTAATAGTCCTATAGCTATTCTTTCCACAAGGAAAATTCCACAGCCAAAATACAGCAATGAAAAAATTCTACCAATTTTGAGGCAAGAAATAACACGTTTTTCACATAAACTCTTCTACATATAGAAAAGGGGGAACATGTTAAAACAAATTTTCTAAGTCCAAATTCTTTGAAACCAAAATTTGTCAAGGGCATTAGTAAAGATTATAAGCCTATACATCTTGTGATTTAAATGTAAATATTCCAAGTAAAAATCTAGGAAATAGCATCCAGCAATATTTATGAAACTTAATGCATCTTAAATAAGTTGGACTTATTTCAGGAATTTAAAGTTAGTTTAACATTAGAAATCCCATGCCGTGTTTTTATAGGATATAAAGAATAAAACAATAATTATGAGCAATCCAGTACTTACAGAAAAACACTTTTTTATATTATAGATTTTATTTTGTTTTATTTTATTTTTATTATGTTACATTAGTCACCATATAGTGCATCATTAGTTTTTGATATAGTATTTCATGATTCATTGGTTGTGTATAAGACCCAGTGCTCCATGCAATCTGTATCCTCCTTAATACCCATCACCAGGCTAATCCATCCCCTCACCCACCTCCTGCTCCCCCTGAAACTCTCAGTTTGTTTCCCAGAGTCCATAGTCTCTCATGGTTCATCTCTCCCTCTGATTTCCCCCCTTCATTTTTCCCTTCCTTCTCCTAATGTCCTCCATTCTATTCCTTATGTTCCAGAAATTAGAGAAACCATATGATAATTGTCTTTCTCTGCTTGACTTGCTTCAGTTAGCATAATCTCCTCCAGTTCCATCCATGTTGATGCAAATAGTAGGTATTCATCCTTTCTGATGGCTGAGTAATATTCCATTGTATATATGGACCACATCTTCTTTATCCATTCATCTGTTGAAGGGAATCTTGGCTCTTCTGCAGTTTGGCTATTGCGGACATTGCTATTATGAACATTGGGCAGGCATGTGGCTGTTCTTTTCACTACATCTGTATCTTTGTGGTAAATACCCAGTAGTGCAATTCCTGGGTCATAGGGTAGAACTATGACCTAGTTCTAGAAAATAGATTTTATTTATTTATTTGACAGAGAGGGAGAGCACATGCAAGAGGAACATCAGGCAGAGGAGAGGGAGAAGCAGGTTCCCCACTGAGCAGGGAGCCCAATGTGGGGCTCAATCCCAGAACCCTGGGATCATGACCTGAGCCGAAGTCAAACGCTTAACCATCTGAGTCACCCAGGAGCCCCTATTTTTAACTTTTTGATGAGCCTCCACACAGTTTTCCAAAGTGGCTGTACCAACTTGCATTCCCACCAACAGCGTAAGAGAGTTCCACTTTCATAACAACCTCTTCAACATTTGTTGTTTCTTGCCTTGTCAATTTTTGCCATTCTAACTGGTGTAAAATGTAAATGTGGCTTTGATTTTAATTTCCCCGATGGCTAATGATGTTGAATATTTTTTTCATGTGTCTATTAGGCATGTGTATGTCTTCTTTGGAGAAGTGTCTGTTCATGCCTTCTGCCCGTTTTTTGGCTTGATTATTTGTTTTTTGGGTGTTGAGTTTGAGAAGTTTTTTATAGATCTTGGATACCAGCCCTTTATCTGTAGTGTCATTTGCAAACATCTTCTCACATTCCCTGGGTTGCCTCTTTGTTTTGTTGACTGTTTCCTTTGCTATGCAGAGGATTTTTTTCTTGATGAAGTCCCAAAAGTCCATTTTTGCTTTTTTTCCCTTTGCCTTTGGAAATATGTCTTGAAAGAAGTTGCTGTAGCTGATGTCAGAGAGGTTACTGCCTATTTTCTTTTTGATGGATTCCTGTCTCACATTGAGGTCCTTCATCCATTTAGAGTTTATCTTTGTGTACAGTGGAAGTGAATGGTCGAGTTTCGTTCTTCTGTGTATAGCTGTCCAATTTTCCCAGCACAATTTACTGAAGAGACTGTCTTTTTTCCATTGAATATTTTCTCCTGCTTTGTCAAAGATTAGTTGACCATAGAGTTGAGGGTCCATATCTGGACTCTTAATTCTGTTCCATTTATCCACATGTCTGTTTTTGTGTCAGTACCATGCTATCTTGGTGATCACAGCTTTGTAATATAGCTTGAAATCAGGCAACATGATGCCCCAAGCTTTGTTTTTCTTTTTCAACAGCTCTTTGGTGATTCAGGGTCTTTTCTGGTTCCATACACATTTTAGAATTGTTTGTTCCAGCACTTTGAAAAATGTCATTGGTATTTTGATTGGGATGGCATTGGAAGTATAGATTGCTTTGGGCAGCATAGACATTTTAACAATATTAATTCTTCTGATCCATGAGCATGGAATGCTTTTCCACCTTTTTGTGCCTTCTTCAATTTCTTTCATAAGTATTCTGTAGCTTCTAGAGTATGGATACTTTGCCTATTTTGTTAGGTTTATTCCAAGGTATCGTACAGTTTTTGGTGCTATTGTAAATAGAATCAATTCCCTAATTTCTCTTTCTACCATAACATTGTTAGTGTATAGGTTTCTGTGCAATGATTTTCTATCATACCACATTACTGAATTACTGTATGAGTTCTAGTAATTTGGGGGTAGAGTCTTTTGGGTTTGCCACATGAAGTATTGTGCAATCTGCAAAGAGAGAGAGTTTGGCTTCTTTGCCAATTTGAATATCTTTCATTTCATTTTGTTGTCTGATTGCTATCACTAGGACTTCTAGTAATATGTTGAACAATAATGGTGAGAGTGTGCATCCTTGTCATGTTCCTGATCCTAAGGGAAAGGCTCTCAGCTTTCCCCATTGAGACTGATATTCGCTGTGGGTTTTTCATAGATGGATTTTATTAAATTGAGGAATGTTCCCTCTATCCTTACTTGAAGAGTTTTAATCAGGAAGGGATGCTGTATTTTGTCAAATGCTTTTCCTGCATTAATAGGGGAGACCATATGGTTCTCTCTTCTCTTATTAGTGTGTCTATCACACTGATTGATTTGCAAATGTTGAGCCACTCTTGCATCCCAGGGGTAAACCTCACCTGGTCGTGGTGGATAATCCTTTTAATTTAGTTTTATCTTAGATTATCTTAGCTAGGATCTTGTTGAGAATTTTGGCATCCATATTCATTAGGGATATTGGTCTGAAATTCTCCTTTTTGATGGTGTCTTTGCTAGGTTTGGGGATCAAGGAAATGCTGTCCTCATGTAAAGAGTCTGGAAGTTTTCCTTCTGTTTCTTTTTTTTTGAAGCAGTTTCAGAATAGGTATTATTTCTTCTTTGAATGTTTGGTAGAATTCCCCAGAGAATCCATCAGGCCCTGGACTCTTATTTATTGGGATGTTTTTGATCACTGCTTCAATTTCGTTACTGGTTATTGGTCTATTCAAGTAGTCAATTTCTTCCTGTTTCAGTCTGGGTAGTTTATACATTTCCAGGAAGGCATCAATTTCATCCAGTTTGCTTGATAATAATTTCTAATAATTATTTCTATTTCCTTGGTGTTAGTCGTGATCTCTCCCCTTTCATTCATCATTTTATTAATTTGGGTCCTTTCTCTTTTTTTTTAGGGTAAGTCTGGATAGTGGTTTATTGATCTTATTAATTCTTTCAAAGAACAAGCTTATTCTAGTTTTGTTGCTCTGCTCTACTGTATTTCTGGTTCCTAATTTATTGATCTCTCCTCTAATCTTAATTATTTCTCTTCTTGTGCATGGCTTAGGCTGTATTTGTTGTTCTTTCTCCATTTCTCTAGGGTGTAAAGTTAGTTTGTGTATTCAGGATTTTTCCATTTTTTTGAGTGAGGCTTGGATGGCTATGTATTTCCCCCTTAGGACTGCCCTTGCAGTATCCCATAGGGTTTGGACATATGTGTTTTCATTCTCCTTGATTTCCATGAATTGCTTAAGTTCTTCTTTGATTTCCTGGTTGATCCAAACATTCTTAAGCAGGGTGGTCTTTCGCTTCTAATGATTTGAATTTCTTCCAAATTTTTTCTTGTGATTGAGTTCCAGTTTCAAAGAATTATGGTATGAGAATATTCAGGGAATAATCTCAATCTTTTGATATCAGTGAGCCCTGACTTGTGACCCAGTATGTGGTCTATCTGGAGAAAGTTCCATGTGCATTTAAGAAGAATGACTATTCTGTTGTTTTAGGGTGAAATGTTCTGTATATATCTGTGAAGTCTATCTGGTCCAGTGTGTCATTCAAAATTCTTGTTTCTTTCTTGGTTTTCTGCTTAGATGATCTGCCTATTGCTGAGAGTGAAGTGTTGAGGTCTCCTACTCTTAATGTATTATTACCAATATGTCTCCTTATTTTGGTTAACAGTTGCATATGTAATTGACTGCTCCCATGGTAAGGGTATAGATATTTAAAATTGCTAGATCCTCTTGTTGGATAGACCCTTTAAGAATGACATAATTTCCTTCTATATCTCTAACTACAGTCTTTAGCTTAAAATCTAATTAGTCTGATATGAGAATTGCTACCCCAGCTTTCTTTTGAGGTCCATTCGCATGAAAAATGGTTCTCCATCCCTTCACTTTCAGTCTGGATCTATCTTTAGTTTCAGTGAGACTCTTGTAGACAGCATATAGATGGGTCATGTCTTTTTATCTAATCTACAACCCTGTGCTGTTTCATGGGAGCATTTAGGCCATTCATGTTGAGAGTGATTTTTGAAAGATATGATTCTGTCATTGTGTTGCCTGTGAAGTCCTTATTTCTGTAGATTGTATCTGTAAATTTCTGGTCTATATCACTCTTGGCATCTTTCTTCTTTTACATTTCTTGCAGGGTTGGCTTAGTGGTCACGTATTCCTTCAGTTTCTGCTGGTCTTGGAAGCTCCTTGTCTCTCCATCCATTCTGAATGACAGCCTGGCTGGATAAATTATCGTTGGCTGCATGTTCTTCTCATTTACTACCCTGAATATGTCTTGCCAGCCCGTTCTGGCTTTCCAGGTCTCTGTGGACAAGTCTACATTATTCTGATGTTCCTCCCTCTGTACGTAAAAAATCTCTTCCCCCATGCCACTTTCAAGATTGTTTCCTTGGATCTAAGATTTGCAAATTGTACCAGTATATGTCATGACGTCAGTCTGTTCTCATTGATCTTGAGAGGGGTCCTCTCTGCCTCTTGGGCATAAATGCTTGTTTCCTTTCCCAGATTAGGGAAGTTCTCAGCTACAATTTGCTCAGATATATCTTCTAGATCTCTCTTTCTCTCCACCCCCACAGGGATCCCAATACTTCCAATATTGGAACATTTCATTGAGTCACTCATCTCTCTGTTTGATCCCTTGGGTTTTAATTTGTTTTTCCCTTGCCATCTCGATGTCCTTCTTTTCTCTCATTTTATCCACTATCTAACTAATTTGTTCTTTGCCTCATTTACCCTGGCAGTCAGAGTATCCAGTTTAGACTGCATTTCATTCATAGCATTTTAAAGTTTGGCCTTATTAGATCTCATCTCTGCCCTGAGAGATTCTATATTGTTAATATTTTTCTCAAGCCTAGATATCGCCTTCATAATAATAATAATTGTTGCTCTGAAGTCTGTCTTAGACATCTTGGTTATATCCATATCAATATCCATTAGTTCTGTGGCAGAGGCCACAGTCTGAATCTTTCCTTTGTTAAATCTTTCCTCCTCTTAGTCATTCTGTTGAGGGGTAGTTGAGGGAATGTACAGAATCCAAAATATTGACCACAACCAAACAAGATGCGCCTGCTTTATAGGGACATTAAGGTTGTCAGCCTCTTATTCTTCCAGCCTGTCTTCTGGGAGAGGGGCCTGCTGCACTGTTACTCAGGCAACCCTGTTTGGGCAGAGTTGCCCTGACCCCTGTTTGGGGGGCGGTGATGGGCTCAGTAAAAAACAGTGTTTTGCAACTTTTGATCTCTGCAGGCTTTCCCTGGCAGCTTTCCGTGTCTCTTCCTAGAGTCAGAGTGGAAGTGACCATATCCAAACCTTTGTCTCAGAACAGAGAGATCACAGTGTGCTCTTCATTGAGCTCTCCAGGCCACAGTATCTCTCTTTCTGTCTGTGCTGCTAAGAACTGCACCATTCTCAGTTGTGTGCCCCACAGCACCACTCCCAGCCCTCGCTCCCAAGGTCAGACACATCTCTGCCCTTTGTGCCTCTAAAACTGCAAACCACTGCTGGTTTGCAAGTGTACCCCCATAGCTCCAGGTTTCAGTCTGGGACCTGCCCTAAAGTCCTTTCCCCACAGCTGCTGGTCTGCAAGTCTGTGCCTGGTCCCCCATGTGGGAGGTTTTGCCTTCCTGGTGCAAGATCACAGAAGCTCCCTTCCCCTTCCATTATCTTCTGATATCTGCCCACAAAATCACAGTTCCCCGCTTCATACCTTGAGACCAGCTGCTGGAGATATTCTGTCTGTAGAGATTCAGTTATATCCTCTTACATCTCAGGCTGATTTTGTGGGTGTTCAGAATGGTCTGGTAGATATCCAGCTCAATTCAGGGGACTGGTTGAAATAGAGTCCCCTACTCCTCTGCCATCATTTTTCCTCCCCTTAGAAAATCACTTTTGATAAAATTCATCATTGATTTGTAATAATTATAAAAAGGCTTTATCCCTGTAGGAATAGAAGGAAACTGCCTTAATCTAATAAGAACAAGTACCTAATCTGAGAATAGTCTGTTAATTAGTTTCTGTGAGTATTGTAAATTATGATATGCATAATTATTTTAGATGCCAGCCAAGAACATATTTATTAATGAAATATTGAACACTCTACTAAGATTAGGAATGAAATAAGGATGTCTACTATTACCATTTCTGTTCCACAGAGTACAAATGGTCATGATCAATGCACTAATGCAAGAAAACATATAAGATGCATGAAAATTGGAAAAGTAGAAATATCACTCACAGTATTTAAAGATGGATTTAATTATATATTAAATTATTAACAATAAATTATAAATTATATATTAAGATAATTTATACAATCACACCAAAAAGAATAACATACTGAGGAATAAACTTGACAAAGGATATGAAAGACCTGTACCTTGAAAACTACAAAATATGATGAAAGAATCTGAAGATGACCCAACAAATGGAGAGATATTCCATGTTCATGGATTGAAAGAATTAATATTGTTAAAATGTCCATAATAATTACCCAAATTGCATTACAGGCTCAATGCAATCCCTATCAAAATATGATAACATTTTTCACCAAACTAGAATACATAATCCTAAAATTTGTATGGAACCACAGAAGGCCCTGAATAACTAAACCAATCTTGAGAAAGAACAAAGCTAGAGGTATTACAATTTCAGGTTTCAAGATACACTACAAAGCTATCATGATCAAAATAATATGGTACTAGCACAAAATTATACACATAGATTGAAGGAAATTGATAGAAAGCTAAGAAATAAACCTACATCTATATGTTAATTAGACAATGACAAAGGAGACAAGGATATACAATGGGGAAAGATAGTCTCTTTAATAAATGGTGCTAAGAAAACTGGACAGGTACATGCAAAAGAATGAAATTGGGCCACTGTCTTGTACCATACACAAAAATAAAACTCAGGGGGTGCTTGTGTTATTCAGTTGGTTAAGGGTCCAACTCTTAATTTCAGCTCAAGGTCATGATCTCAGAGTGGTGGGATTGAGCACTGTGGTGAGCTCCATGTTGGGCATGGATCCTGCTTAAGATTCTGTCTCTCTCTCTCCCTCTGCCTCTGCCCCCTCTGCTCACATTCTCTCTCTAAAAAACAAAACAAAACAAAACAAACCCTCAAAATGGACAAAAGACCTAAATGTGAGACCCAAAACCATAAAACTCCTAGAAGAAAACATATGTAGTAATCTCCTTGACATCAGCCTTAGCAACATATTTATGGATATATCTCCTCAGGCAAGAGAAACAAAAGCAAAAATAATGTGTTGAGACTACACTAAAATAAAAAGCTTTTGAGTGAAGGAAACCATCAACAAAATGAAAAGATAACCTACTGAATGGGAGAAGATATTTACAAATGATATATTTGATATGGGGTTAGTGACCAAAATACATAAAAACTTACACAACCTGACACCAAAAATCCCAAATAATCCACTAAAATAGGCAGTGAACCCAAATAGAGATTCTCCAAAGAAGACATCCCGGTGGCCAACAGATAAATGAAAAGATGCTCAACATCACTAGTTATTAGGGAAATGCAAATCAAAACTACCATGAAACATCACTGGACAATAATTAGAATGGCTATTCATCACATAAAAAAGAAAAATAGCAAGTGTTGGCCAGGATGTGGAGGAAAGGGAATGCTCATGCACTTTTGTTGGGAATGTAAATTGGTGCAGCCACTGTGGAAAACAGTATGGAGTTTCTCAAAAATTAAAAATAGAAATATCATATGATCCAGTAATTCCACTGCTGGGTCTTTTACCCAAAGAAAATGAAAACACAATTCAAAAAAATATATGCATGCCTATGTTTATTGCAGCATTATTTACAATAGTCAAGATGTTGAAACAACCAAGAGTCCATTGGTAGAAGAATAAAGAAGATGTCTACATACATACAATGGCCTATTATTCCACCATTAAAAAAACAAAAAAACAAACAAAAAAACGAAACCTTGCCACCTGCAGCAACATGGATGGACCTAGAGGGCATAATCGTGAAAGAAGTCAGAGAAAGACAAATAACATATGGTTTCATTTAATTTGTGGAATCTAAAAAAAAAATAACCAACCATACAAACAAACAAAAAGAGCAGAAACAGACCTGTAAATACAGAGAACAAACTAATGATTGCCAGAAGGGAGGAGTGTGATGGGATGTGCATAATGGGTAAAGGGGATCCGGTGGGAGGTACAAGCTTACAGTTCTGGATGAAAGGTATAGCATAGGGAATTTAGGCAATGGTGTTATAACAGAGTTACATGCTTACAGATGGTAACTACACTGTGTTGAGCATAGCACAATATATAAAGTTGTAGAATCACTATGTTGTGCACCTAAAACTCATGTAACATTGTATGTTAACTATACCTCGATAAAAAAGAAAGATATAATTTATATATCTCTACAGATAACTTGAAAGAAGTAATTTCTAAGTTAGGTAATCTTGCCAAATAAAATATCAATGTACAAAAATTATTTGCATTTCAACATGTTATCAATATAGTGTTTAAAAATGAAATAAATTTATCATTTATAATTGCAAAAGCATCAAATATTCTATCTAAAAATTCATGTGAAAAAAACATGGATCCATATACACTTTTGTATATAGAAATCAATTTGGTGTGGGTACAGCTGTGAAACGTGAAATAAACAAAAACTTTTTCAAAGATAATAGCATGAGGAACAACAGGAATGCTCATTCATTACTATTGGGACTACAAAGTGGTATGTTTACTTAGGAAGACAGTTTGACAGCTTTTACAAAGTTAACACAGTCTTACCATATGATCCAACAAACATGCTCCTTGGTATTTTCGAATCAATTCGAAAAGCCAACCCCATACAAAAACCTTCATGTAAATGTTTATTGCAGCTTTATTGGTAATCTCCCAAAAATGGAAGCAACCAAGATGTCCTTTAAAAGCTGAATGGGTAAAATGTGATTCATCACAATATTATTCAGAGATATAGAGAAATGAACTAAAAGGTCACGAAGACAGATGGTAAAATATCAAAGGCATATTACTAAGTGAAAGAAACCAGTTATGTAACATTCTAGAGAAGAGAAAACTATAAAGACAGAGATCAAGCATAGTGGATTTTTAGGGGAATAACGTGATTCTTTGTGATAATATAATTGATGCATTTGTCAAAACTCATAGAACTGTGTAGCACAAAAAAATAGCCTTAAGGGATGCAAAATTTTAATGATCATTTAGGAGTTTGGGATATTCCAGAAAGAAATGCAGACTGTGACAAGGAGGTCTAAATGTATTACAAACAAAACAACTGAAAGAATCTCCCTGAAGGTGTTGGGGGAAAGGTGATAAGCTGAGTGTTGTTAGAAATGAGCGGCATCTATGAGACTAAAGGTATAAGGAACTACACAGAAGCACAGTATTCTAATGGATGAAGTTGTTTCCCATGGGATTATGTGTTACCAGTTCTGACACTGCTATGCATGTATACCAGAATGGACCAATTAAGTAAATGTGTGACATATAGTGGGAGCCAGATTTCTCACTGTTGGAGTGGGAGATTACCATACAGTGAAAAGAAGGGCCTAAAAATACCCATGGTAGCATCAAATGAATTCATGTTTAGCTTAATGTAGGTACAGATGGTTGTATATAGAAATATTTATAGATCCGTTTAAATACACAGCTTATATATCATGTATATTTTCTGCTTTTTGGATAAAAGGGCCTAAAAGAAATGACATCCCTATTACGACTTGCATACATAGCATCCACATTTTGGTTTCTAATGCTATTCTCTAAAAAAGGAACCAAGGTTCCTTGAAGAAACAGCTGATTCTAAGACAGGGACAGAAAATACACAAGATGAACCTGGAGCATTTGTCGTGCCAGAAAATAAGAAGTAGCTTAAAAAACAAACCAAAAAACCCAAACCATATTGATAGGAATATCAAAGGAACACTAGGGGAACACCGACAGCGCTCCCAGTGACCAAAGCTGAAACAGTTTGAGCAACAAAATGAATGAATAATATTGGATTATCCAGAAATATAATAAAATAAATATCACATGTTTATACATATATAAATAAAAGATTGAATAAATTAATAAATGCAGAAGAGATAAATCTCTCATGCTGAAGAATTCCAAATAATTTAAATAAATACTCTCTACTTCAGGAGGAGAAGCATAACTCTCACTCTGTAGGTATGTGTTGCACGTACTGATTTTCTTCCAAAATGTATGGTAACGGGGCTAAAACTTTACAGCGGAGAAACGTGGCAAACACTAACTTCAGCCAGGTGATTAAAGCCAGTGTTGACAATCATTAATCATATTGGTAGGCTGTGTGCTTATTATGATGTAATGATAACAGCTCTTTACCTCTGTGATCCTCCTCCAAGTACCTATAGTCCCAGCTTAATCATGAGAGAAAACATCAGACAAATTCCAGTAAAAAGGTATTCTACAAAATACCTGGCCTATACTCAGCAAAACTACCAAGGCCATTAAAGACAAGGAAAGTCAAGGGGCACCTGGGTTGCTCGGTCGGTTGAATGTCTGCCTTTGGTTCAGGTCATGATCCCAGGTCCTGAGGAGCCTGCTTCTCCCTCTGCCTGCTGCTTCATCTGCTTTGTGTGTTCTCTCTCTCTCTTTCTTTGTCAAATAAATAAATAAAATCTTTAAAAACAAAAACAAAACCAAGGGAAGTCAAGAAACTTTCAAAGCCAAAGAGAGAAGACAACTAAATTTAATGTGGAATCCTAGATGGGATCCTGGAACAGAAAAAGGACATTAGGGGAAAATCTAAGGAAATCTGAATAAATGATGGTCTTTAGTTAATAATAATGCATCAACACCGGTTCATTAATTATAACACATCTATTATAATAATGTAAAATGTTACTAATAGCAGAAACTGAGGGTGGGTATATGGGAACTCTGTACTAGCTTCTTCATTTTTCTGTAAATCTAAAACTTATAAAAATAAGTTCTCTTGATTAAAGTTAAATTAAAAATGTGATGAACATTTAATAACAAATTAGATATAACTGAAGAGAAAATCAAAAGAAATCAGAAGATATCATCCAGAATAAAAGAAAGGAGACAAAAAAAGAGATAAAATAGAGAAGAGGTTAAGCAGCTAACAGAAGATAGTGAGGTCCAGACATGAGTTCCTGAAGGAGAGAAAAGAAGGAATGGTGCAGGGCAGTATTTCAAAAGGTAATAGCTTACCGTGTTCCAGAACTGATGAAAGATCTTAGTCTTCACATTCAAAATCCCAATGAACCCAAGCAGGTTAAATAAGAAGAAACACATACCAAGAATTATCATAGTGAAACTGTAGAAAATCAAAGAAAAAAAAATCACAGTAGCAGCCTTTCGGTTAACAAGTGACTTCTCTAAAGCAAAAATGATAGCTAGATGAATGTCTCTGGTGTCCTAGAAGAGAATGACTAGTAACCTTGAGTTAATGTCCAGAGAAGTTATCCTTCAAGAATCAAAGTAAAATGAGCACTTTTTTCAGATAATCAAAACCCCCAGATGCCTGCTACTTTAAGCCTGTTCATTTTTGCATCAAACTGTATAATTAAATGAGGATGTGAAATTACCACCCTTAAATCTTTTAAGTTTGTGATGATTCCCCTAGTCCCTGCTATTTTCCCTGACAAGGTAGAGCACTGAGATTTATGATGTGTTGCTCAATAGCAAGAGAGGTGTCCAGGGACTTGGCCCTATATAATCATTGGTTTTAGTCGATGGCATCAATGTAGGGATGTTGCCTGCTTCTAAAGCTGTCTACTCAAACTATTACACTCAGGAACTGTTAAAAAATAACCATGAAATGGGATTGGAGTTTAGTTTTTCCAGGAGGCTAATGTGAAAACTTCACATTTGGGTTCCCAGCAGTTAGCTCAGAGACAGTGCCTGAAAGCGTTTGAAAGATTTGGTATTTTCATTACACTAAGGAATTACCCTGGCAAGTGGCTTTCGGATCCTCTGATTATGGTTAGGAAAAATCTCACTAGAGCATACATCATGGATATCTTTCAGGGTTCATTTTGAAGTCCACCTTGCTTTCCTTTATTAAAGAAGCTCTTGTCCGTGAACTATTTCAGGATTGGGGAATGAGGGAAGATTGAACCCATTTGTTGCAATGGCTCATGACAGGCTTTTGTTCCCCAGACCTGAAATTTTATTTTCATTTTTGATTTTCTTCCAGGAAACTATGTTCAATTGACCATGACAATACTGTGAATCAAAATGTGTTTACTGTGCCTGTCCTACTGCTTCTTATGATAACTGTGCTTGCCTCATACAGTGCTGTGGCTTGGCATTTTGTCACCCTGGGGTCTGGAGCATCTCTTATTCTCCATAGCAGAACAGTGCAATCTCCCCAAGTCTTGCTATAAATAGGAATTTGGTTTTGGATAAGCACAGGTGGTGATTTAATTAACTAATCTAGCCATTTTATTCCATGGAGTGTCACATGCCTTTCTGGGTTTATGGATAGGAATTGTCACCGCCACCTGCCTTATTTTGCCTGGAACCAATTCCAGCCTTTGCTTGTTACTTGTAATGTTGCTACCCTGGGTTAATTAGGGCTTTTGGATGCAAGCAACAGAAACCCATATTAAAAAATGAAGGAGGTTGATCAGGATACTATTGGAGAAGCTCACTGAATGGTTAGGTCTCTGGGCACCATATTGGGAAAGCAGACAGGAATCAAGGATCCCTGAAGTGGGGGACAGGTGGATGTGAAAGGGATAGCAGTTAAGGGGGGCGGTGGGGATCTGAGTCACCATAGTTCATGATCTGTGAATTAGTAGTCCCTCAAAAATTATTATCTTTATTGTGTTTTTTGCTTCTTTAATCCTGGCAAACTTCTAAACACAGCAAAAATTCAAATGTATGTAGCGTACTCCACTGTAATTGCTCTATCAAAAATTCGCAAAAGTGTTATTGCAAGTCTATTTTGACATTTCTGAAATCACTTTTTTATTCAGCTATTTCCATCAATACACTAAGAGACAAGAGAACGAATAGTTAAGACAATGAGAATTGTGCTATATCAAAACCAGTAACAACTATGCTACCTCTAAGCATGACATTCTTTAATCAGCTTATAAATATCTAACCTCTCCCCCCAAAAATATTCTTAAGGTAAGAAATTGAGTAGTAATTGGAAAAGTAGCTACTCAGATTTCTGGTGAAAAATCAACTTGGTAAGTTTTATCAAAAGTATCCAAGAACATGCTGTGGCAATTTCCAGGTTTAAGAAGTAAATGTGCTTAGGGGCACCTGGGTGGCTCAGTGGGTTAAGCCGCTGCCTTCGGCTCGGGTCATGATCTCGAGGTCCTGGGATCGAGCCCCGCATCGGGCTCTCTGCTCAGCAGGGAGCCTGCTTCCCTCTCTCTCTCTCTCTGCCTGCCTCTCTATCTCTTGTGATCTCTCTCTGTCAAATAAATAAATAAAATATTAAAAAAAAGAAGTAAATGTGCTTATTAGATTGGTAATAGAATGCAGAGTTGAATTATCCAAGATCTAAAACCAAGTAATTACCATTAGGAAGGCTTTTATAAACTGAATTCAGGAACAAAAGAAGTAGAAAAATTCACAAATAAGACCAAAAAAATGCAGATTTAGGATACTGAAACAAGTATAACAGGAGCGCCTGGGTGGTTCAGTCATTAAGCCATTAAGCGTCGCCTTCTGCTCAGGTCCTGGTCCCTGAGTCCTGGAATCAAGCCCTGCATTGGGATCCCTGCTCAGTGGGAAAGCTGCTTCTCCTCTCCACTGCCCCTGCTTGTGTTCCAGCTCTCGCTACCTCTCTCTGTCAAATAAATAAATGAAATCTTAAAAAAAAAAAAAAAAAACAAGTATAGCATGTAAGAGTTAAGGAGATCAGAAGAGCTGGATGTTCCAGATCTTCAGAAAAATAAGAAACAATTCACATTTCTCCTTTTCTTTATCTGCTGAGAATATATTACCTGGATAAATTAAAGTTATTCCCTGGCTGCTAATGTCATTTGGGGAGACACCCCGTTCAAAGCTTCTGGGGGCTTCTGCTGTAAGAAGAGAGTTCCCCCTACCAGGGAACAGAGAGAAACATTTGGATTGGTTGAACTATTTGGAGCTATATCTAGAAATATCTTGTAAATGGATGGATAATTACCAAAATTGTCTCTGTTGTTTAGAAAAACATCAGACAATTCTAAACTCAGACTAAATTAATAAAGAATAAATTCTTTCTCTGGCCCTTTCTGCTGTGGCTTTTGAGTAACTTGAATTTGCTTGCCAACTTCAGGGCAGGCAAGGAGTGAAAGCATGTCTTCCCGAAGTTGTAAAATAGATTCATGGCCAGTGGAGTGGATGCAAAGACTGAAGTGCTGCTCCATAAACTAATTCAGACTAATTCTTTCATCCCCAAAACAATCAGACTCATGTTTCCCTTTTATCAAATGAAGCTGTTTAATCTCTGAGCTCATTCTGGATTGATGTTCCCGTGCTCTGTATTTACTCATTAAGGGAGAATTATTTTATAATGAAAAAAAATTACTGTTATGTATTTCTTTTAAACAATTTTGTCTTGGTCCAGTACTGTCAGACTGCATGCTTATTTACTGTTAACACTAGGGGTCAGGCTAAGAATAGTCGTTTTCTATGCTATTATGATCTCTGTCAGATAGTATAAGTACCTTGGATATTTCAATTTTTTAGTTATGTGTTCTGAATTTCTATTATATACTGCCAGATTACTCATGCATGTTTTTAAGAATAAAAATAAAGATTTTCCCTAAAAACTAAAAAAGTAAGGAAATAAAAATACACTTTCAGAGTTTTTAATGCCAGTACTACAAATGAAAGTCTAACGGGCATTTTGGAAGTAAATCTTACAACCGTATGCAGAGTTAGCAACCTCCATGATCTCCACCGAAACACATCACTGTTAGTGCATTTTCCTAAACTTCCCTACTTCTTGCTCCTTTTCTTCTCTCTCCCCTGTGGAGTTATACCTACTATGACAAAAGCAAGAGTTTGCCACGAACTCAAAATAATCTTGAAAGTCAAATAAATGCAGTCATAAAGATGGGAAATTAATAGGATCCACTTTAAAGTTGTTTTCCAATGGATTTTTACCATCATTTTAACATCTTTACAGCTCTAGGTATTTATGTTTGTTAACTGATTAAGAGTATAGGGGCTCCATATATACAAGCGGTCTCTCACACAAACACACACAGAAATACACTCTGTATGATTTTGCAGAAAATTAGTAAGTTATTTCCCCTTCCATCAATAATTCAAAGCAGAGCAGGGAAAGGTATAAAGGTGTGGGTACAGCTCAAAAGTTTATAGCCCCTTCATGGGCTATAAAAGTAGAACTGTTCTCAAAGACCATATAAACTGCATTCCTTGATCCAACCTCCAGGGGAAATGAAAAAGCATCTTCTGTGTGCATCCCCCTTGTTCATTTATCTCATATGTGCCTAGGTAGTAGCCACTGTCTTTCTATTTAACCAGTTTGAGATAGTGCTGGTGGATCTTTAAGATGTTTGTACCCACTGGAAGAAGCGATTCTTCAAGAAATTATTCTTTTTTCAAAGAACCAATGTAATCAGCCATCTCCATGGGACAGTTGTTGCCCGAAGAACGGTTTGTTAAGAAGTTAAGACACTGTGCAGCGGACAGGGAAGATCTTCCTAAGTGAGGTCCTTGTGCTTGAGGCAAATAAACAGAGCTCAAGGAAGAGGAGCCACTTCCCCCGTCAGTCACTTCAAGTGTGCCCTGACCCAGTGTGCTTCCTAACTGCCTTTCCTGCTCTCCGAAAGCTGAGGGGCCGGCAAGCTCTGGCAGCCAGAATGTTTGGATCAATTGACCTTTTATGTCTTTTATTGTTTCCGCTGCCCTTTAAATTCCCCATCAATGCTCTGTTTTCTCCAGAGCATCTTTTCAGATCTAGAGAGGTAGGGTATCTCTTTGTGGACAGGAAATGCTGACACCTCACAGATGAAGCTTGGCAGGTGAAGGGCTAAGAACAGAGCAGACTCTCCCTCCCTCTTTCTAATGTTGTTGGTGGAATAGAGAACACCTCTTCATTCATCTGAAGTTTTTGGCAGAAGCCCTCTGCCTTCTCTCCCAGTGGTGAGGTTAGAATAGGAATGGATTTTTTTTTTTTTTAATTGAGTGCATTTCTTAGAACTGTTGCCACCTTCATTCACTGACCACACAGTATCTGGGTGGGACGCTTTTCTGTTGTTCTGGTCCTCTTGACCCTGAGAAGCTACTCTCCTGCGCTTTCTACACAATTCATGCTTATGCTCTCTCTAAACCTGAACAGTGTGGACCATTGAACCCTGAGGATGGAGGACGTCTTTTTCCCCTGACACAGTCAGCCAGAGGGAAAAGCAGATACCAGACAAAACAGTGGATATTTTTCTGTATATTTCACACTTGAATAACAGCATTAATTTGGTGAAACTTTGGAAAACACCAGGTCAGCCTCTTGACATGAAAATTTTGGGGGGGGGGTTTAATTTTTTATTTATTTCTTATTTTTTTATAAACATATAATGTATTTTTATCCCCAGGGGTACAGGTCTGTGAATTGCCAGGTTTACACACTTCACAGCACTCACCACAGCACATACCCTTCCCAATGTCCATAACCCCCCTACCCCTCTATCAACCCCACCTCCCCCCAGCAACACCCAGTTTGTTTTGTGAAATTAAGAGTCACTTATGGTTTGTCTCCCTCCCAATCCCATCTTGTTTCATTTATTCTTCTCCTATCCCCCTAACCCCCCATGTTGCATCTCCATGTCCTCATATCAGGGAGATCATATGATATTTGTCTTTCTCCGATTGACTTATTTCACTAAGTATGATACCCTCTAGTTCCATCCACGTTGTCACAAATGGCAATATTTCATTTCTTTTGATGGCTGCATAGTATTCCACTGTGTACATATACCACATCTTCTTTATCCATTCATCTGTTGATGGACATCTAGGTTCTTTCCATAGTTTGGCTATTGTAGACATTGCTGCTATAAACATTCAGGTGCACGTGCCCCTTCGGATCACTATGTTTGTATCTTTAGGGTAAATACCCAGTAGTGCAATTGCTGGGTCATAGGGTAGTTCTATTTTCAACATTTTGAGGAACCTCCATGCTGTTTTCCAGAGTGGTTGCACCAGCTTGCATTCCCACCAACAGAGGAGGAGGGTTCCCCTTTCTCTGCATCCTCGCCAGCATCTGTCATTTCCTGACTTGTTAATTTTAGCCATTCTGACTGGTGTGAGGTGATATCTCATTGTGGTTTTGATTTGTATTTCCCTGATGCTGAGTGATGTGGAGCACTTTTTCATGTGTCTGTTGGCCATCTGGATGTCTTCTTTGCAGAAATGTCTGTTCATGTCCTCTGCCCATTTCTTGATTGGATTGTTTGTTCTTTGGGTGTTGAGTTTCCTAAGTTCCTTATAGATTTTATCTGATATGTCGTTTATCTGATATGTCGTTTGCAAATATCTTACACCACACACATAAATAGACTCAAAATGGATGAAGGACCTCAATGTGAGAAAGGAATCCATCAAAATCCTTGAGGAGAATGCAGGCAGCAACCTCTTCCTACCTCAGCGGCAGCAACATCTTCCTAGGAACAACGGCAAAGGCAAGGGAAGCAAGGGCAAAAATGAACTATTGGGATTTCATCAAGATCAAAAGCTTTTGCACAGCAAAGGAAACAGTTAACAAAACCAAAAGACAACTGACAGAATGGGAGAAGATAATTGCAAACGACATATCAGATAAAGGGCTAGTGTCCAAAATCTATAAGGAACTTAGCAGACTCAACACCCAAAGAACAAACAATCCAATCAAGAAACGGGCAGAGGACATGAACAGACATTTCTGCGAAGAAGACCAACAGACACATGAAAAAGTGCTCCACATCACTCGGCATCAGGGAAATACAAATCAAAACGACATGAAAATTTTTTCGTTTACACAAATACAAGGCAAAGAAATTTCAATTTAGCCTTTGTCTGTCCTCCAGCTGATTATGATCTAGAATGTCCCCACTGATACAGATAAGAAAATATTCAAATGCTTTAGCATTACGAAGGATGTCTGGTATTATGTGAACATGATGTGCATATTCTTCACATGTATAGATCTTAATTGCTTGGTTCTCTTTATACATACATTTATGTGTTCATTAAACATCTTGGGAATTATTCATAATAAGTAAATGTACTATAGTGACTTCTAATTTAAGAAGGTCTTGCTGTGGATCTGTTTGGTAAAGTAAATAATCCTTGCCTAATTATTTATCCCATGTATTTATATTAGTATTTGGGGTTTGATACATTTAAATAAATTAAATAATTAAATAACATGAGTTACATAAATACATGGAGTATTTTGTGTTCGTAAGAGATGAGTAAAAATGTAAAGGCGCAATTGGTATCATGAAGGTATTACTTATGTACAGAATTGCAGCATGGCATTACTTTGTTAGTAAAATTAAAAGTTTTCTTTTAATAGCTGAGTTAAGCCCACCTATGTTTACTATTTACTATTTACTGATTTACTGATATACTGGTAAGACAACTCGTATTTTATAATTTTTATACATTTATACAATTATGTATTTAATTATATAATTGTTCTATGTATCATGTCATTTCTTGCTGCATTGATTGTGTTTACTTTCCATTTTTATATTTCATTTGCTATTTAGACTAGTCGATATTGTTCTAGTAATTACCTTGTACCTAAGCCTTTCTAATGCTCTTAGTACCCTGATTTCTTTTATAAACATTATTATTTGTTGATTTTTAGTAGTATCCTTTGGCTTTGCCTATTGGCTATACAAAAATCACTGAGCTTATTACATGTTCCTCTTTTGCTCCTTTCTTCCATTAGTTTAGTTGCATTATTTTTATTTTGTGAGAACACAAATATTTATTTGCCATTCTTTCACCTTCTTGCATACCTTAGCCTCAATTTTAGTTCTACACTTCAGTAGAATAAATGCTTATCACAATTCCTTTTGCTGAAGATTTTGCATTATCTCTTGGTTGGCTCATTCTCTAGAAGATTCTTCAAGAGCTTGAGATTAAAGTATAACCTGGGTTCCTGGACATGTAAAGCCATTTTTCTATAGCCTTGATAGTTACATGACAGGTTTTCTGAGTATAAAATCTTTGATTCAATTTCTTTTCATGGAAAAATGCTACTTTTTTTTTTCGCTTTTTATGTTGCTTTTAAGAAATCCATTGTCAGTCTAATTCTCTTGTCCTTTTAAATTATTGATCATTTTGCTTGTAAGTCAAAAGGATTTGCCTGTAAGTCCTAAAGATTTTTTTAAATCATTAAAGTCTTATGGATTTATTAACATACATCTTGGAGTTGACCATTGTTAAGGTCCAATCTGGCCAGCTCTCTCGCCTTTAAAAGTATCAGATGTCAAAACATACCTTACCACAGCGAGTGAGTGCAAATAATTCAAAGGATGATTACTCAGGCAAATGCAAAGTGAGGGGAGTCCCTGGACTAGGACCTTTTGATGTCTAGGCCTAGAGAGAGAAAGGGTTCTTGGTTCTATGTGTATATGACAGGAACCCACCAGGGAATGTTGAATAATGCGCACAGAAATACACACAATATGCCAAGGGTGGACTGACTTCTAGCAGTAGCCCTAGTGTGGGGGAGGCAGATGAGGAGGTAGAGCAGCTGTGATTCCGGCTGAGGTATGTGCAGCTGTCATCCTAGAAGTGTTAACAGTTCAACCCCAGTTGTCACTGCTGTGAATGACTTACCGCCTCCAGCTTTATTTCTCCAGAGGCATTTCAAGAAAGGCTCTCAGATACCTACTGGGTGCTCTCCATAGTTAGAACGAGTTTTCATTTTATTTCCAGGAATTTTTATATTAAGGAATTAAATATGTGTTCTGTTTTATTATTTTGTTTTTCAATGTCAGAGACTCCCTATTATATGATTTTTTTAATATTTGTTTATTTTGCATTTTAACCATTTTGCTTCTCACCCTTTTGACTTCTTAGGTTTACTCATTTTTATTCCCTTGATTATTTTCCTACCTTTCTCCAAAGTCCCTTATTAAGAATTTGTTAAAGTCTGTTCTCCCTGGGGTACCTCATGTAATTTAGACGTCAATGCTATTATACTTTTCTTTCCCTCCCCCACTCCCTCCTCCTTTTTCACCCTCCCTTCTTCTCCCCTCCCGTTTTCTCCCCCCACCTCTTCCTTCTTTTCCTCCACTTCTTCTCTGAGTCCAATCAGCTTTTATTTAATTTCTTCCTTAATATATACTTTTCTTGGGGCACCTGGGTGGCTCAGTGGGTTAAAGCCTCTGCCTTCAGCTCAGGTCATGAACCCAGGACCCTGGGATCAAGCCCCGCATCGGGCTCTCTGCTCAGCGGGGAGCCTGCTTCTCCCTCTCTCTCTCTGCCTGCCTGTCTGCCTACTTGTGATCTCTGTCTGTCAAATAAATAAATAAAATCTTTTAAAAAAAAAGAAATATTTAAATATTTTTCAGTTATTTCACACTTACAGTGGACTTTACCTTGCTGAGGGGATCTTAGATCAATCACAGACGTTTCTCCTCCAATTTCCTCCTCCTTGGTAGTTTTCACAGGCCTTCCTCCCAGCGCCCTCCCACTCTCTGCCTGCAAAGCTTGAGCGATGGCTCTGCTGAAAATTGGCATTTACTTACAGGTCATTGGAAGTTTGTGGTGTTCTCTGAATTCGAGTTATGTCGTTTTCCTGGTTTTATTTGTAATATTGAATGAGAGATAATACAAAGGAGTAGCCAGTGGGGAGAATGTAGTGTCACAAAGGCAAAGGATACAAATTTCTCAAGAACAGTGGAGTAGTCAATGTGGCAAGTGCTACAAGAAGGTTGATTAAGCTGAAGATTAAAAATGAAACATTGGTTTAGGGTCATCAGTGGCCTTAAAAAGAGTCTCACTATTGAGCAGTGGGTACAAAAGACAGAGAAAACAACAGGAGAAAATGGATACAGTAAATACAGCAAGTACAGAACACTTAGTTGAGAAGATTAATTATAAAAGGTCATGTAATGTGTGGTAATTGAAGTCACTGGGGGGGGTCAAGGTTCTTGCTTGTTTTGACTTTTAATTTAGGCATATACTTTCAAAAGCTACATGTATCTTAAATATACTTGATGAATTTTCAGTAACTCAGCAGCCTGTAGATCAAAGAATAGAATGTTACCACCTTCCTACAAGCCCCGGCATTCCATGCTGTCATTAATTACCCTCAAGAGCTCAATCTCAATACTAATGTCTGACACTAGTGTTGGCAACTCTTTCCTGTCTGTCTCTGCAGTGCACGGTATTTGTGAGAGTTACTCACCCTGTTGCAGGTTCTTCATTCTCACTCATTGATGTTTAATGTTCTACTATGGAATATACCACAATGTATTTATTTATTAATATGTTGAAGGGAATCTGGGCATTTACACATGTTGGACTATTATGAATAAAGCTGCTAGTACTAGTCATAATTTTCTAGATTACAGCGATGTATTTTCTAGTAATATGACCTTTGGTGAACACATGATGAATTTATCTAGAAATGCAATTGCTGGGTCATAGAAGACATACATATTATTATAGCCAAACGATTCTATAAATTGTTTTTTTCTTAAAGCACTGTATAAGAGTTCCAGATGTTGAATAATTTTGCCAACATGTAGTTGCCTCTTTAAAATTTCATCTGATCAATTGTGATATGCTTTTAATTTGCATTTCACTGAACACCAGTGTAGTCATGCGTTTATTGGCCCATTGCACATTGTCTTTGAGAAGTGTCATTTCTAGTCTTTTGCTCTTTTTTCTCTTTGATTAACTCTCTTTTCTTCACTGATTTGTAGATATCCTTTTTATATTCTGAGTATGAGTGATTCACTGATGTATACAAATCTATTTTAGGATATGGGAAATTTTAAGTATATTTGTGTATTGATGGCAATAATTTAGCACCTCAAAATACAGAAGTAAAATTGCAGGAGAGAAACCCTTGAGTAGGCTGTAGGTGATAGGGCCATCTAGTAGGAGGGGTTGGCCATTGTGCCTATCTTGTATTTAATTTACACCTTTGTTTAGAGTTAAATGTTTCTATTATACTATTGTAGATGTGAAATTTTAATTCAATAAAATTGTATCCATGTATTGGAATACCTTTACCTTCTAAATAAGGAGAATCTTGATTTAAAAAATAGTAAAAGAAAGGCTTTTTGCATGTATATAGAAAGGTCAAGTATTTTCTGCTCTGCTCACTGGCTTTCTCTTATGAGAACATATGCCACTGTGCCATGGTATTAAGTCTTAGAAGATTATCATAGAATCATTTAACATTTTCTTTTTTTGCTGTTCTTCTTTAAGCTAGTCCTTCAAAAAATATTCATTGTATCTGATTATATTGTTGTCTTCTTTTAAAATTTCAGTGGTTTTATTGAATATTCTGAAGTATATTTTCAATTACTCACTTGAAATTTTCTTTTTTTTCTTACATTTTATTTTTTGTCTTTATTTTAGCAAGTTTTTAATTCTTTGGAATTTTAAATATCTCTCTTTTAACTTATTTATTTATATTAGTCTCTATGATTTCTTTCATAGTTTTATTTTTGCTAATTTTTAAGCTTTTTAAATTTAACTATATATAGAAATATTTTAAGAGCAGTTATTTTAGTGATTCATACCCTAGGTTGAACAGTTTTGTTCCTTCATTTGGTTTTCAATGGATCTTTAGCTCTTTCCAACCCTTTTTATAGCAAAATGTGTAATCTAAAATCCATAGTCTCTGCTTGCACAGTTATGGGTCATAAGACAAGTCTTATAGTAGATGGCCATTGAAAAGAAGAAAGAAGTTGGCTGATAATTAATTCTATTCAAGGAAGGTGCCTCCATTCTAGATTAATTTAATCAAAGATAAGCCTTTGTGAGGTTTGGGTGATTTCTTTTACACTTCTGTATACTAAGGAAAGGTTGACTAGGGCCAAGGTTCTCCATTATATCATTTCAGAATAAAGACAGTTTCTTCCCTGTGGGATCACCTAACAAACAAAAAACAATCTCCAAAAAAAGCAGCATGAACTTTTTTGATATTTCAGAACAAAAAGAATCCTGACTTCCTCTCTTTCTTTAGCTCTCAGCTGTCCTAAGAGGAGGGTGAACTTCTTAGTAATTATGCTTATGATTTTAGAAAGCATCGTTTTTTAACAAGACATCTGTCTCTGAAAAGTTAGCTGGCAAGCATGCAGGAGATAGGTCTCAGTGGCCTTTCGTTGATAACCAAACACATTATCATCTCATTCTGAGTTCTTCTCTAAGGGAAATAGCTTTCGCTCAGTCGGTTCTGCCCCACTTCCTCCCTCACTCTGGGATATTTTCCATCTGCCTTGTGCTATAATCGCCCCTCCAAATGTCCTCTGTCCTGTACGATTGTAGACCCTTAGTTATCTTCATTGTTGATTATGAGTTACCCAAATGTGAAAGCTTATATGGTAATTGTCCTCAGCTGACTTCTCAGTTTGCCATGCACCGCCACATAAAATGTAGTCTAGAAGCTCGAGGACTTTTCTACCAATAGAATTGGTGAAACTTGAGGTGTCTTAACCTGCATTAGGCCTGCCATATCCAGTGAGCAAATATGTCTTTTGAGCCATGGTTGCATACCTTTTCTTTCTAAATTTCTGTAAAGCAAGTGATAGCCTATTTTTATACTGGAAAAACTCCCAGACAATACTTCCCAGTGGCTAACACTACAATTATAATAATTCAGGTCTTTTATTTTTCCTCTTTGACTCCAATATTTTTCTTTTTCTTCTAGATGCCTAGATTTAAAAATACAAATTCTCTTTCTCCAAAACTTTTGGCTCTTTCCTCTCTGGCTATAAAGGAAAAAAAAATACAGTAGAGATAAGAGACCTGGCCATCTTAATTCTAATTAATGAGGGTGGGAGGAAGGTGGCAGATTATCATTGACCTCACAGGCAAACGTTTTATTTTTTTCCCATTTTGCTGTTGATGCTTCATAGTGAAAGATAGCATGCCTTACCATTTATAGCTCTCCTACCAAAATTATCTGGTGTCTTGCTTTTACAAAGAATGCTTCTGTGGGTGGTATCATCTATATCCTGACAACTGGCATAATTATTTCCCATGATCAGAGTACCATACTTAGTAATGGCATTATTAAAGACTTATGATTGGTCAATCGAGACTTGGAAGGTTGATTTCCCGTGGGCTGCTGATTTCCTGATACCTTGTGACTCCAAAGGAAATACACCTGCCCAAATAGACCAGTAAGTCAAAGAAAGAAGTCATCACTCAAAATCTAAAACAGTAAGGTGAATTTGTTGCTTATTGGACAAAGAAAAATTGCACTTGAAGGATACAGTCTCTCTGAATAAAGCAAATGCTGATCTCATGTATGTTTGGAGAAGCATGGGTTCGGGATCAATGACATACAGAAGCAAGACCTGTTAGGGATTCACTGATCTTTAGCTGTGGACCGTTGGTTATTAGACTGTGGCTGCTGCTGCTACTTTCAGAATATGGGGCTGTCACAAAAAGTCTGGCATCCAGATGTATGATTACTGATTTACAGTTTTCATTGATCAATTGAGATTGTTTAATGCCAGATTTGGGAGTTACTTGTTATTATGACCAAAAAACAATCAATCTTTTCCTAGAGAAATTAAAATGTTTTATTTTTCATGAGATATTTTTACACACTGATTTGTACTGGAGTTATAGGTGCCATGTTTCATCTACTTGACTATATTTTAGCTCCTTGAGGGACCTTGTCTTATAAAATGATATCCCCATAGCACCCTGCATAGCACCTTACAAAAGCAAGTCCTCAGTGTGTCGAGAGATGCTACATGACTGGCCTCTATAGGAACTTAGCCATAGTACTATCAGACAAGAAGCAGAGAATCCTTTTCATGGCTTCAATGAAACATGAATGTGTAAATAAACAAAAAATTCAGGCAGAGGTTGCTATAGTCACATCAGACATCAAATCCCCTGGGATACAGAAAAGAGAAGGAAAGCTGGGATCAAAACCAAAGCAAAACTAGAAGGCACAGTTCTATGGGATCTTCTTTGCCTCTCTGGCTCCTCAAACCTGTCTTCTTCTATGAACTCACCTGCAAGTCCAAGTCTGGCCTAGCTTCTCAGCCAATAAGACCCTCCTCATTTTTCCCTGCTCCACCTTTCCCCAGCTCAACAGCAACTCAACATAATTAAGCCAGTTTTAATACTAGATCAAAAAGCTAATAGAGATATGATCTTTTGCAGAACATAGGGCTCTCTTTTTGTCTCCACAAGCCATGCAGTGTTGAGCACTGTGTGCTCATGCTGGTATCCCTGAGTCTCGCACACTTGGCCCACCCACTGATGCAAATTTGAAAGATTAGGCATCTTTCAGGGCTCCAGACCACCTGTGCGTCCAGAGACTCATCTTAAAAGTTTCTGTACTCTAGTTTACTCTAGCTTATTTTGACTTCCAAAAACAGGGCTGAAATTGTTGAGGCCCCTTGAATATCTGAGAATACCTAGTTGTCTTCTCTGAGACAAGCTTCTGAAACCAAATCAGCAACTGCCAGATCTTCAACTCAAGGAAGAGCGACCCTAGGGGGTCCCATGTCTTCTCTCATCATGCTGTGTATTTTTCAGCATTCTTTTCATCCTGAACTCAAACACTCACACGATGTAACTGCCATTTAAATATTTAAAAGGTTGGCTGATGAGATGAGGATACAAAAGCAGTTTTGGATATTAAGAGGCATTGCTATAACAACACAGTTTATAGTGCTGTGCGACCATGTGAACACCGCTAGTAGAAACATCTGTTATAAATTGAATAGTGAGTAAGATAAGAGGCAAAGTAACACAATCAATGCTTAATATCAAATTGAAAACAAATGGAAGAAAGGTTTGATAGATGTCAAGTATTTATACTCAATATGAAACATGTAAAGATGATGATATTATTAGATTAGATTATTATTAGAGGGTCTTATTGGCTGAGAAGATTAGATTAGATATGATAAATATTATATATTTAGAATATGGTATAAGATGGGGGTATAAACTGTCCTAGTGGCTCACTCACACTCTGTGGCAGGTAATGAGTAATGAAAAAAAAAAAGTGAATTGGAGCAATAAGACATCACCAGTTATATACTGTTGCCCCCTAGGATCCCTCAGGAATTCTAAGCAGTAGGAGCACACCAGAAAGGCATGAGTCCAGCATCTTTCTAGGGCTTACCCTGATGACTATCTCTTGGATAAACAAAAGAATGAATGAATGGATGAGATCCCAAGACTTGCTTCTTTGGGGCCTGAAAGAAGAAGACTATGGCAAACTGTGAGCGTAATGGAGAAGAGTTTAGCATTAAGGAAGTTGTGCAAGTGGAAAATAAATTAATAGGGAAAGGTTGCTTTGAGTAGATTAATAAAGCTAAGATCAGTAAAAAATAGAGAGAGATAGAGTCACTTCAGTTCCCTAGTTCTGATGATGATGATGTGGGTCTTTGGCCTAAATGTGGGGAGTTTTACAGAGCAAAGGAAGAATGTGGTCAAACAATGATTTGTGCGTATAAACACATTACTAAGACTCAGAATTTTCTGGTTTGCTCTGTAGTGGCTCTTTTTAACCCATAGCTTTATGCAGGGACAAAGCCCAAAGGAAAGCCATCATGCTTGAGATGGAAAACAAGCACAGAAATGATAAAGATTTGGCTGTTGAAGAGCAAGAAATGAGTGCATGCAAAAAAGGCTACAGTGATAGTCGTGAGAGGGCGTGATGAGACAGGTTGTCTCATTCATTAATGGTGGGAGAAGAAATTTTTAATATTGTTCTGCAAAATTAATTTGGAGACTGAACCACATATTAATTTGGCCTTGTAATTCCATTTCTCAGTATCAATTCTAAACACTTAGAAGAGAATTGAAGTAGAAGTAATAAGACGTGGTACAAAAATAATTATCCTAATTAATACTAAGTTTAAAAATAAAGGTAAATTAAAGATGTTAGATCTATTGGACAGACTGTTCTACTTCTACATTTATGTTTTTGAAATAATTTTACTGATGTCGTTCTATGGCTATGAAATGAAACCAAGAGAAAATATGAGTGTGCTATATTGTTTATGTATATAATATGTAAACATATTCACAGAAATATATACATCTAAAAAATGAAACCAAGGCAGGATGCCTGCGTGGCTCAGTTAGTTAAGCGCCTGCCTTCAACTCAGGTCATGATCCCAGGGTCCTTACTTGGCAGGGATCCTACTTCTCCCCTCTGCCTGCTGCTCCCTCTGTGTGTGCTCTCCCTCTCTGATGAATAAATAAATCAAATCTTAAAAAACTAGATAATATACAAAAATGTTAGTATTGCTTATTTCTGTAGGGATAAACTTTATATTCTTCCTTTTCCTTATTATTTCCTGAATTGTCTACAATAAGTTTAACGTATGTATTATAACTTAAGGAAATGAAGCAATAGGATTGAGTGATGGCCTGAAGGAAGAAGGGAATAAACAGATATATCCTATGATTGGTCCTTCCAAAACTGGACTGACTAAATTTCTCTCTCTGATGATGAAACTGTTTCTAGGCGCTGACATGACTGTTCATTATTAGAGATCAAAATAAAAAGTTAGAATTTTCAGTATATCCCCCAAGCCCCTACACAATTTTTTAGCAACCCTAGAAATTGCGTAACTAACCCAGATGGGAAGATGACTAACATAAGATCATTACCTAAAATAACAGAATAACGAATTACACAAAAGCAGTAGTTGATGATAGTACTTTTAAATATGATTTGAGTAGGACAGACAAGAGGAAAGGAGTAACATGCATGCAGCTTCTGATTCAGGCCAAGTACTTTACGTGATTCATAAGTCCATTTCTTTGGTAACAGACAAAACGTCTCTTACCCAAACCAGAATGTGGACTCTGAAAATTAGTAGAAACAGGGGCGCCTGTGTGGCTCAGTCGTTAAGCATCTGCCTTCAGCTCAGGTCATGATCCCATGGGATTGAGCCCCACATGGGCTCCCTGATTAGCGGGAAGCCTGCTTCTCCCTCTCCCATTCCCCCTCTTTGTGTTCCCTCTCTCGCTATGTCTCTCTCTGTCAAATAATAAAATCTTTTTTTAAAACAATGAAAATTAGTAGAAACAGTTAGGCCATGGAGTCCCCTAGTTATTTTTACTCTGCATAGCTAAAAGACACTGAATTTGATAACCATTTTTATCCCCTAATTTGCACAAGAAATAAAAATGAGTCTTACCTACAATTGGGGTTCAAATACACAGTGACAATGTACAGTTATGTCTGGCAGACATCATGGTAAGGAGGCTGAGCTTTCAAGGTCATCTGGGTGAGAAAGCAGATGGGCAGTAAGAGACAGGTTGTGGAGTGAGCCTCCACGGGTTTATAGAAACTTTCATTCATTGAAGATTGGCTGGACCTATGAAAGTGAGCATAAAGTGTGGAAAAGTTTGTGTCACAGGTTAATACACTCCGGAGAGCCCCCACTACAGAAGAGGCATTAAACATTGAAATGGATAGAATGATTCATCTGGTACATGTCAGGCAGCCTATGTTATCAGCCATCCCAGTACCTAAACAGTGAACTCCAGAATGGCGTAGCCCTTTCAGCAGAAGATGGAGAACATAACTGTGGCAAGATAGAGTGTTTTTCTTACCAGGGCAGATCTAGCTGCTCCCATTACTGAAACATAACTCAGTAGGAATATAATAGTCCAATCTATGAATCTAACACCATTTATTTAACTTACCTCTATTTTTAAATCAATTAAAATATTTTTGTACCATGTGTTTCTTATCTTTAGAATTGTAATTACAAAGTCAAATGGTATTAATATTTGGCTGATTCTGCAAAATAATTTTGCTGAGGAGTTTTTTTTAAGATTTTATTTATTTATTTGACAGATTGAGATCACAAGTAGGCAGAGAGTCAGGCAGAGAGAGAGGAAGAAGCAGGATCTCCACTGTGCAGAGAGCCCAATGCGGGGCTCTATCCCAGGACCCTGGGATCATGACCTGAGCTGAAGGCAGAGGCTTTAACCCACTGAGCCACCCAGGTGCCCCTGAAAAGATTTTTTTAAAAGATTTTGTTTATATATTTACTTGGAGAGCACATGTGTGCATGAGCAGGAGGAGGGGCAGAGGGAGAGAGAGAATCTCAAGCAGACTCCACAGTGAGAACAGAGCCCTACTGGGGGCCTGATCTCACAACACTAAGATCACGACCAGAGCTGAAATCAAAAGTCGGCTGCTTAACCTACAGAGCCATCCAGGTGCCCCAGTTCTGCTGAAAATTTTAAATAATTTTCTTTACCAGTGTTAATGGATGGGAGAGCCCCTATCTCACTGTACCTTCTCCTGACCTTTATCACTCTAGTTTCACACTCACTTTCTTGTTCCCCAACCCTTTAGCCAAATCCTTATAACTTCCATGCTTATTTTCCATTTCAAGCATTACAACTTCCCTTCTAGATACCAGTACCAGGTTCAAGTATACCCTGTAAAGAAAGAAAACCAGCAACTTGCTAGCAGGTTGATTATACCTGACATCCTCTACATTTTAACGGACAATTTTTCATTGTCATCAGATTGACCCCATTCTAGGCCTGGTTTTGTCTTTCTTGTCTGAGCATGCCAGTCAGGATCATTATCAGAAGGATTCCCAGAGTATCTGATTGCAAACATGGCACTTCGTGTGACACTGCTGTCGCAAAGGGGATGCAGCAGTAGGCACATGATTGCGGTATCCTCTGGTTCCACATGTACTGCACCATGAAGTGTTTGTTTGAGGTAGTGTAATGTTCCCTTGAAGTTGCTAGCTTGGGAATGACAACCTGTGCTGTGCTCTTTGCTAGTGTGTTGTATACACTTTAAATCAGTGACCCCTGCACATGGTGCATTATCCACATGTAAAATACATGGGTTCAAAAATCAAAGTGGAGGGGCGCCTGGGTGGCTCTGCCTTCGGCTCAGGTCGTGATCTCAGGGTCCTGGGATTGAGCCCCTCACTGGGCTCTCTGTTCGGTGGGGAGCCTGCTTCCCCCTCTCTCTCTGCCTACTTGTGATCTCTCTCTCTGTCAAATAAATAAAATCTTTTTAAAAAATTATAAAAACCAAAGTGGAGTGGTAGGAGTGGCTCAGTCACCATCGATTTCAGTGACTGACTTGGTGAATTTTTGGTACAGTTCTAGGCTCTGCACCTCTGGAGATCTCAGGTGCCAGAGGACGGCATGATGAAGGTCCCAGTGAAGGTCCTGCTAAACATTAAAGCTATGGCAGTGGACAATCATTGTGTACTTCAGTAAGTCACTTTATCCAATCTTTGCCTCTGAGAAATCTGAGATAAGAAAAGATGAGTCTGGGTGCCTGGGTGGCTCAGTGGGTTAAGCCGCTGCCTTCGGCTCAGGTCATGATCTCAGGGTCCTGGGATCGAGTCCCGCATCGGGCTCTCTGCTCAGCGGAGGGCCTGCTTCCCTTCCTCTCTCTCTGCCTGCCTCTCTTGTGATTTCTCTCTGTCAAATGAATAAGTAAAATCTTTAAAAAAAAAGATGAGTCTTTCATTCATGGAGTGGGTCTTCCAGTTAGTTGCTGGTGGAAAGATAGTAGTTCTGACATAGTACTCATTCCTCACAAAATCTATCAGAAACACCAGCAAGTAGAAGTTTTCAGAATGAATGACAGTGGCATGGAAAAAAATCCTAGAGACAAGAGTTCCACACTCTCACCTCCTAGGAACTCAGTACTATGGAGAGAGCGTCCTAGAAATTGTTAATCGTATAGGTCCAAGGATAGTCTTGAAGTGGAAATCCAAAAATTGATTTGCTCTACATACATGCAAAGCAGGCTCAAGGGCCCAAAACACTGGAATTCATTGTTTTACGAACTTATTAAAGAAATACTGCATCGTCCACACTGTTGATGACAAAGAATGATATTATATGGGAAAAAAACATGGAAATAGAAGACTACAAGTAACAAATTACTTAGTAGAACTGTATATTGAATGTGAAGATGTTTTAGTGCACTATAAGAAATTTGCTCCACTTATTTAATGTATTCACAGATGGAATCAATGATAAAAATCCATGTGTTGTTAAATAGAAAATAAAAATTCAGAAGTATAAAATAAAAATTACAAGTGATAAGAAGCATTTTATTTTGTGCATCTTACGGCTTATTTTCATGCTCAGTAGTATATCAAATAATGATTAAATTAAATAATGATATAAGTCACAATCAGTTGCATTATGTATTTAAAGAAATAAAAAATAACTGCCTCAGTTAGCATTTTATTCCTCTATAACTATCAGAAAGCCTGTCCAACAGTGGAGTAAATAAGAATGTTTATTAAGTCCTTAACAAGAGATCTCACAGCTAATATGGAAACTCAACAATGTCATCAATGACCCAGATCTTTCTTTCCTTTTTCTGTCATCCTGAGTGTGTTGGGTTTTCATTTTCATGCCAGTTGCTTCATTGTTGCAAGATGTCTTCTGTGTTTTTAGACATCACATCTATTTTCAAGGTAGCAAGAAGGGAAAAGAGGCAATTTAGGAAACCTCTTCTTAAAGGAAACAAACGATCTTACCTATCTAATTAGTAGAGATTTTCTTATGTCTCCTTGACGCAAACTGTTTGATAAACCAGTTTATCTAAACCACAGTGGTAAGAGAGTCTGGGAAAGTGAGTATGGAGAGGAAGTATTTAAGAAAGCAAGACTTTTTTTTAAAAGTGTGTATATTATTGAACAATGCAAATAACCACACCTGGTTGGAGAGCAGGCCAAGGTGGGCTTGCAAACATGGGGGAAGAGTCCTTTGGATTCAGTGATACAGGACACAGTTTGTAGATAGAGGAGGATTGGGTGAAAACAAGAGAGCAGGAGTGAGAATAAGGAGAGTTCTGGCTCTGGGATTCAGTCAGCAGCGTCCATCATAATGTCATGGACAAACTGTGTCCAACTTGTTCAGTATCCCACTCTTTCAACATGAATTATATTGGAACTTCGGGCAGCAACGTTTTCATGGAGTTACTGATGTCTCATCTACTATTGCTGGTTCTAGTCTCAAGTGGGCCTCTGATTTTCTTAGTTGGAGTGACTTGACACTTACTTGCAATTCCTCTAAGAGGTAGACTCTAGTACAGGTTCTGAAAGCTCAGCGAAGAAGCTAGGGATCAGGATAGAAACACTCTGTCTTCAAATTGCATGGAGATCTTGGTAAAATGTTTGCTAGCAACTGGCTTTTTGCTTTATTCTTTTGTCCTTGTATGGTACTTGAATCTATTCAGGAACTAAGTTCTTACCTCTTAAACTTAGGAAGCTCCTTGACTAGGTTCCAAAATATAGTTAGTCGACCCTCTCCAAATGCTGGAAATCATTATTTTCTTTCCTGCATTAGAATTATTTCAGTTCCTTGTCTGATCCTTTCCTCCATGCAATAAATCCCTTGAATGCAAGGACAGCATCTCCTTTCTATCCTTAACAGAACTTCTCACTGAATGTACATAGGCAGGGGATAAATCTTGTTAAATGAATGGATATAATGAATTAAGTAAGAATTTTCATCAAGTGTCAGAAAACCTCTGAGAGAAGTCTAAGTCTCAGGAGAAAGGCCAATTGCTCTGTAGGATCTGAACTCTCAAAGACCTTCCTAATTCATTCCTCAAAGTCATCTAGAACCATGGCCACTTCAAAGTTCTTACAATGATAGACACAATCATACATTACACACACCACCATTAATTACTCATATGGCCTGCCAGAGATCCATCAGTCATCAGCTATTTGCTTATGTGGATTATAAGCCTATAAATAATCCTCTTTGTCTTGTGGTCATTGTGCCCTCTCACTAAAGGTCTGTCCTTCTTTTCAATCCTCTAAGCTTCTATCTTTCCTTCAATTAATGCTTCCTGATACAAATGCAAGTTTTCCACAGTTAAGGCTTCCACTGATACAAATACAAGCTTACCACTCAGATATCCTCAGTTCCTCCCAAGTCAGTTTCTTAAGGGACGGCACCAGCTATCTCCTGCTACAAAACTAAATTACCTCAGAATATAGTAGCTTGAAAAAGAAAGCATTTCATTATGTCTCGTGATTTTGTACATCAGAATTTGGGCAGTGTTAGCTGGTTGGTTCTTTTCTGTGTAACTTTGACTGTCATCTTTCAGTGGAATTCAGCTGGACTGTTCTAGAAAGTCCACTGGCTTTACTCACATGCCTGCCAATTGAAGGGGCATATCCGGAGAGCTGACTGGGCTCTTCACCTTCCCCATGTAGTCTTACATCTTCCTGTGGTATCTCCAACTGGGAAATCAGATCTTATAATGATAGCTCAGAGATTTAAGATATCAAGACAGAAACTTACAGTCCCTAAAGTCTAGGCCTGCAACTGGTATAGTATCATTCCAACCCATCACACTGTAATGCTCCAAGGATCTTGTCCAGTGTAGATTCAATGGAAGGGAAATAGATCCAACCTCCCCAAAGGGAAATTTTAAGTAACACAGACATGGTTTCTTTGCTATCATCTTTCCTACAGCCACAAGTTATTTACATTTCTTCTCCTTGCTGAATTCATTCACCTCCAGCAAGATGCCCAAAGTTTCATCCCACTATGGCATCATCTCGAATTCCATAATCTAGTTATCTAAAATCAGAAGCAGGTTTGGATGAAGTTCCTTAAGAATGGTTCCTGGAATATGGTTCCTTTTACTCTGAAGGCTATGAGCTAAAGAGACAAGTAATCTGTTCCCTACACACTCAGTATACAACATGAGACAGTTACGGCAACCACAACAGACACCTGCCTTCAAAATGGGGAAAAAATAAGAGGCACATAGCTGATTCATAGCGACTCTAAATCTGGCCAGGTGTGCGTTTCCAGTTCTGGATGCCTGGGAAATAATCCTCAATGGTATTTGGATCCACCCTTTGTGAATTTGAGTCATCCTTCCTTTCCCATAAGAAATGCACCAAGTGCACTCTATATACTCTTCTCAAGCTGCTTCCTTTCCATAGACTGTTAGGAGACCAATACCAGAATTTTTCTTTTTCATTTCGTACTGTTTTAATTCAGTCTTTCAGCTAATACAAATCTCTTAACATTCTGTAGGTGTCTAATCTATCAGATTATTTTTCCCTCTGTTAGGTAAAAGCCATACTGACATTACTTCCCAAGATGGCCACTTACCTGTCTTGGGCAACTGATGAGGGTCTTGGAAAAAACAACAACAGCAGCAAAAACAACAACAAAAACACTTAACATTCTTAAAAATACTTTTGCCCAACAAAACAATCTGTGAAGCATACCCTTATATCTTTCTGAAGTATTAAACGAAGGGTCGTACAACATCATCCTGACTTCAACCTTGCCCAGACACCGAGTCTTACTGACTTTGGTTTGAATTTTGCTTTAAGACCAGTTCCTACTTTGAGAGTCTTTTGCTGGTTAGAAAAACTTTCCTGGGAACTCTATATCTTCTCTAAATTCTCAAAAACAGAATAATGCCCACTTCTTTTTTTATGTTTTGTAATAAACTATTTTATCATAGCCAGCATAGTCAACGTTTCAGCATTCTGTCTAGAAATTCACTTAGCTAGATCAGAGAGTTCAATAGGTACATTTTTTTTTTAATTTCATTTCTGCAGGTCATAGGTGTTGCCAAGCCTCCTGTCATTATATAACCAAAGTTTCCTTTCTTCAGTTCTAATAATGTGCTCCTCAGTCTCTCTCAAGTATTCATGAACAACCTCCCAAGGCTCTTCCAGCTTTCACTTCTAGCCTCCTTGAGGCCATTCTAGGTTCTTTCTGCCAGGTCCCAAAGTCACTGGTTTTAGATTTCTGCATGGCAGCACCTCACTCCTAGCAACAAATGTGGTTCCAGTTATCTATTTCTCTGGAACAAAGTACCCAAACTTAGTGGCTTGAAACAGCAATCATTCACTGATAACCCCCAACTTTCTGAATCAGCAGTTTAGGCAAGGCTCAGCTGAGTGATTCTTTTGCTCTGGAGAGCATCAGTTGGGATCAACCAGTGGTGTTCAGCTAGTAGGGAGGCTTATCTGAAGAGTCCAAGTCACCTCACTCACTTGTCTGTCACCTTGGAGGGGATGTTGAGAACTTTGGGCTTCCTTGAGCTTCTCTTCCTCTTCATGTAGTCTCACAGCCCCTCCACATGGTTTTTATAGCAGACTAGTAAGATTTCTTAATGTGATGACTTAGGAATCTAAGGCAAAGGCATAAATGGCCAGTCTTCCTAAGGGAATGACTCCGAACTGGCATAGCATTACTCTCACTGTACTCTATTGGTCAAACATTTACAGACAAGCCCAGATTCAAAAGAAGAGGAAATAGAGCCCACTTATTGATGGGAGGAATGTTGTTTGTAGCCCTGGTCTTACTCTTCCCTCAATGTTTATTTTCATAACCTAATATCATGCTATGAGTCAGACATATGAAAGCCTTTGGAAAACAGCCTGGTACCCCAAGGTTCCGGCAGCATCAGCACCAACTTCAGAAGTCTGCACATCCAGTAGACAAGCATTTTTTTTTTAAGATTTTATTTATTTATTTGACAGAGAGATCACAAGTAGACAGAGAGGCAGGCAGAGAGAGAGAGAGAGAGGGAAGCAGGCTCCCTGCTGAGCAGAGAGCCCGATGTGGGACTCGATCCCAGGACCCTGAGATCATGACCTGAGCCGAAGGCAGCAGCTTAACCCACTGAGCCACCCAGGCGCCCTAGACAAGCATTTTTATTTATAAAAAGAGTTTCATACTGACTCATCTTCCTCTGTCTTCCTCCAGCATCCCTCTCCTTCATTTCTCATACATAACACCCATTTCCTTCTTTGCCACTTCCATTTTCTCCCTCCCTCTTTCCTCTCTGTTGTGTCCTTTCTCTTTTATCTATATGCTAAACAAAATATTTTGCTTAGTTCTCTTCAATGTGTCCCCATTTCTTTTAGCCTGTCCTCTATCCTCATCCCTTCTCAGGACCTTTCCCTTTTCTCTCTCAAATTCCCTCTGAATTTGTACTTGGCCAGCCCTTCCTGCCTAAAACACATGGCACATTTGAAATAGTGTTCTATTATGATTCTTCTGTCGGTGTGTCTCTTCTAGTGTATTGTAAGGTGTACAAAGACAAGGGCCTCATCTTTTTGATCACTACTCTATGCCAGCAGCCAGAACAGTGCCTGGAACACTTGGTGCTCAGAAATTATTTGTTCAGAAAATAAATAAAAATGATACCATCAAAATTTAATGAAAATTATCAATAATGTTATACCCATCCACAGGAAAAAAAAAAAGTAGAAAGTGTTAAAATGAGATGACAAAGGTACTCACTGTCAAACCAAGGAGCAAAGCAATGAAAATGCCGGTACATTCTTTGCAGCGTTTCTACATAAATGTCCTTCTACCTCTTGCAATTCCACTGTTTAAGATGAAAAAGCGCAACACAAAAAACCTACTTCCCATCCATTCATTCATTTATTGTTAAGGTTAAAGCAGCATTATATTCATTCTTTAGGCTAAATAACTTTTTGGAGGCTTAGCAGGCAAGTAAATCAACATTGTTCAATAGTAAAATTCATTCTCATTTCCCAAAG
Source organism: Meles meles (assembly GCF_922984935.1). Taxonomy (NCBI): domain Eukaryota; kingdom Metazoa; phylum Chordata; class Mammalia; order Carnivora; family Mustelidae; genus Meles; species Meles meles. Next base: position 90,990,992 of record NC_060066.1, on the reverse strand, counting down.
CCTCAGATTTTGGAGTACAGCCATGCTACATGGAATACTGCCTAAACAATTTATGAGAATGAAAGAATAAAAAGGCTAGATGCCATTTAAAAATAGCATGGTACAACCTCATTTGCATCTTCAGGTTCATGTGTAATATGAATGGAGGGACATTTTGGAAGGTTCCTAACCCTTCTCTTGTTTACTGAATATAGGCAGTAAATGAAGGTTGCATGTTTTGGAAGACTATCTCCATTCTCACTGCATGAGTTTTATTTTATTTTTTTATTTAAATTCAATTAGCCGACATAGCGTACATCATTAGTTTCAGATGTAGAGTTCAATAATTCATCAGTTGGGTATAACACCCAGTGCTCATCCCATCACCACTGCATGAGTTTTAAATGCTACATTAAAAACTGGTATATTTCCCCCTCCAGAGTGTAGTATCAGTGCCACATTTGCAATCAGTGAAACTTGGTAAATATCTTCTAAGGCAGCAGGATTGGTTTAGTACACCATAAATGCTCATCACTGCCTCTAGAATATTTTATGTTTGCTTTCTTCACATACTGATAAGATATCATTTTTCTCAACACAGATCATTGATTTTAAAGCAAATGAATCATAGAATGCCAGCCCCATAAAGGACCTTGAGAAGTCATCTCTCCCATATCCTTGCCTTCATATGAGTTCACCCTAGCCCACTGTGGATAATGTTCATTGATTCCGGTTTTGAACACCTTTGTAGGAAGAGGGTCCTTCAATTTTCTTCTATAGCACATTTCAGTGTTTAATAACCCATAAGGCTCTCAGGAAATTCCTCCTTATATCCATCCTAAATTACCAACAGCACATGGATTTAGAGTTCAGTCTTAAGTAACTGGAATAAATTACCTGTGCTATGGAAACAGACAACCACTCTGAATTTGAGAAAGTGTTGTCTGTGTGAAATAAACTGAAAATATTACTTCTCAGGGATGGAGTAAGTGATTTTCAATCAAGAGCCTTCAACTCCACAAAGTGCTTATGCTGCGGCAGCCTGGATGATTGTCATCAAATGGTCTTGGCGAAGCCCTTCAGGGCACTTGTGAGCAGCCTGAGCACCAGGGCCAACACGGAAAGCAAAATATGAGCCATGACAAGGAGTCAGACAAATTGTGGTCAAGCCGTACGGGTGATGAGTTATGCATACAGGCAGGCATTCCATGCTGATCTCAGCAAACACACTATGTCTGAGCAGACAAGGACAGGCTGAGCCAAGGCTCCGCAAGAGGGGACATGGCCAACAGAGACACTCTTATTAGGAATTCTTTTTCTCATAAGGCTGTATTACTGTGATTACACAACTTAAGTATTCTCAGGTGAAGTGCTTCCTTTTTGCTTGCCCTCTAGATTCTTTTTTTCTTCATGTTTGACCTTGGCATTTTTGATAAATTCATTTTGATAAATTCTGATGGTGAAAAGTCAAGAGTTTATGTGAACGGTATATGCTATGGATTGAAGAAGATGCTGGTTAAAAAAATAAGCTACTAGAGTTGGCTGGTCATGGAGCAGAGTCCTTATTAGTGGTATAGCTTTGAGCAAATTATTTAACCTTTTTAAAGCTAAGTTTCTTCAACAGTAAAATAGAGATAACTATATCTAGATCATGAGTTTGCACAAGGATTAAGTGACATTATTTCATGAGAAAAGCTTAGTCCTTTTAGCTGTTATCTCCCTAGTTAATGTGTGCAAGCATGAACAGTTTACTGTTGAACACAGTTTAGTGTTGACTAAAGTAATTTCATCTATTTTTAATTTACTAAGCACTTGCCTATTATGTACATAAGTATAAAATTCTGGTTCAGACCCTTTGGTGGAATCAAGAATAAATTAGAGAAGGTTCTCAATCTCAATCATAAGAAGAGATATGAGGCTACCTAGCACAATGTGGGTACTCAATAAATATGTCAATCAATATCTCAAAAAATGAAAAAAAAATCACTATAATGCAATATAGAGAGAGATTGGTACCAAAAAATGTAGAGATAAATGTCATGTAGTTGGGGGGGAGGAGGGAGTAGAAAATTCCAGATGTGTAGATCAGAAAAGTGTCATGAAGAGGAATATTTAAGGTTTATGTGGTCTTTTGGACTAAGCTATTATTTGTCCCATTTGTCTTCTGAACATCACACATTATTAGCACTTCTCAATATCTTGTTTTTCTGGTTTAGCTGTCCACTTAAAAGGAGATTGACACGAAGTCTTCCTATATTTAAACATCTCTACAGATCAGTAATGGAATCAGCAATCTCCAGTGATGAATGTTTTACTCCTTAATTCAAGAATACTTTTTTCATCCATGCTCAAGACTGTGTTCCCCCTATCTGGTTCTCCATGTGGTTCCCCCTCTTCTGTCTGCAGTCGCTCCCATCTCTTGATTTATTTAGTGCAACTCAAGACTCAAGCACTGAATGAATAAAATCCTTTAACCTCCATCTTCATTACATTCTTTCACACATCAGCTCTACTGCTTAAAAAACTAGTTCGTGAGATTTCTGTTTTCAGTCCATTGTGCAAGGACCTTAGATGTTGCTGCTCCATTCTAAAAACAAGAAAAACCCTGAAGAACTCTTCTTAGAATAAGAAAAGTTGTGAGGCCACAGGGCAAATACTAGACAAAATGGACAAGTTTTTTCAAAGATGCATTCTGTCAAAACTCACACAAGAAGAAACAATCTGGAAGGACTGTATCTAGTAGAGAAATTGAATCAATAATAAGTAATCTTCCAAAATAGAAAGCATCAGTTTCAGATGGATCCACTGATGAACTGTACCAAATATCTAAGATATAAATTATCCAGTTGCCATCCCAAAGGGAAGAAAATGAAAGGAATAAAGAAGTCACTATTCCCAAGCAATTTTGAGATTCAATTTTGAGATGAAAACCTCCATCAGTTTCTAGGCCTGAGAATAATCCTCTGCACCTCCTGGCTCCATCTACTTGGCCCATGGCTCCACCCTCTAGGAATGAGGTTCTACTATGTGGTCCTCCATATGCCCTCTGAGTCATTCCTCCCCCCACCCAAGATTTTATTTATTTGTCAGAGAGACACAGAGAGAGAGGAGAAAGAGAGAGAGAGAGAGAGAGAGAGAGAACACAAGCAGAGAGAGCAGCAGGCAGAGGGAGAAGCAGGCTTCCCACTGAGCAAGAAGCCCGATGTAGGACTCAATCCCAGGACCCTGGGATCATGACCTGAGCCAAAGACAGATGCTTAAGTGACTGAGCCACCCAGGCATCCCTCATTCCTCCTTTTTAATGAAGAGGAGCATATTTGTAGCTGAGTAAGTTATACCAGCCTAGTTCCTATTTATGGAATCCAAAAGCATTTAAATTTCATCCTCTCTGTCCCTTTCAATCCAATTTGGCAATGTTTCTGCTGATATAACAGTTGCAAAAACCTTGTGGGTTTCCCATATATGTCACAGGTATTCACTCCAATAGACAACGACTCATTCAAAGGTCTTTGCTGGATAATTTCATCTCTATTCCTGGCTTCTGTTGACATGACTGAGAGGATCCATGATTCACATGCAGTATCTTTTAAAATAGTTTTTCACATGACTGAATGCTTTGACCTTTTGATTCTTCCCAGGTACTGGCAAAAGGTTGTCTAGCACACCCCAGGCTTCCTGTCCAGAGCTTTGTTTTCTGACAGTGAATCTCCTAATGTTAGCATCTTTAACAATCTGGTTAAGCAAGAATTTCCCAAATTATCAAATCCAGACACCTTTTTGCTTACTAGTTCTTCCCTCAGTTTACCTCTTTCCTCCCTAACTTGACTACAATCAACATGAATAAACGAGGCTCTATCTTCAAAACTTTGCTCAGATCAATATCCACATTTATCACCTAGAAGTTCTGCTTTGCACATACGTGTATGAAACAATTAAGCGAAGATTTCTGCTACTGTGTTAGAAGGATCTCCTTTCCTCCAGTTTCCAGTAACATGTTCCTCATGTCCTCTGAGTTCTCACCATCGGCCCCTTTAATTTCCATATTTCTACCAAAATTCTGTTTCTGATGATTTAGGTATTATTGCAGCACCCCGCTACTGGTACCAAAATATGTACTAGTTTCTTTTTGATGTTGTAACAAATTACTATGAACACAATGGCTTAAAACAAATTACATTTGTCTTATATTTTTGAAGGTCAGAGGAATAAAATTAGTTTTACTGGGCTAAGGTGTTATCTGTCAGAGCTAATTCCTTCTGGAGGCTTTAGGGAAAATGAGTTCCTTGCTTTCTCCAGTTTCTAGAGGCTGGGGTGTTCCTAGACTCTTGGTGACTTACTCCACTTTCTGGTTCCTTCATCACATTGCCTTATGATTGCTAAATCAGTCAAATATTAGCACATGTGCTTTTTTTCTTGATTTCTCTTTGCTGGGGAACCTGATCAAAAGCAACCATTGTTACTGAAAAAACCAGTGAATAAAATCAAAAGAGAAGAAAAAGGATTGAATTATTCTTTCTTGTATGCCTCATGGTTATTCTTTTCTGAAAGTTTAGATGGTTAAAGAAGTGATGTTAAGAAGACCCACACTCTTAACAAAGTCAGGTTAACAAAGATAATAAATTTTGCTACTGACTTTGCATGTTATCCTGAAATGCATTTGGTTATCTGAGATTTTGGCTTAAAAAGTAGATATGGAAAAACCTCTGTAAGGAATGTTCCGTGACCTTAATCCTTTTTAATATATAAAAAAATTACCGTATCAGGTTCTTTACTCCATGAACTTGGATTGTTCTTGCTTGTCATTTAAATACCATGACCTTGACAACATTTCTTTCAAATAGTATATTAGGAATAGGTATTAGGAAATTGGAGAGAAAATTGAAGACTGTTTGTAAGCAAACTGTGACATAAGCTAATAAACACTGCTAAACTTCTGGCTGGTGGAGAAGCCAGGGGAAGGGTGACATATTGATTTGGTGGAGTGTACACCATTTGGGGTTCGGATAAAGATTATAATAGTTTGTATAACAGTCACAGTGTTGGATGTATAAAGAATAAGACTAGAAATGTCCAATGAGGAGAAGTCAAGATCTGAAGAAGTGATAATAATAAATGGAACTCTTTTTTTGTGCATGAGATGAACTATTTCAGTATTTTCAAGATGTGGTGGGAAAATTTAGGCATGGGAAGTTTAGAGATGGAAGAGCAAAAACTAGTAACAGGTTACACACATTTCTGTACTGTCAGGGAGCAAGAATTCTTGTCCTCTTCAAGGATCCTTCTAGCTGGATGAAGAATCAAATTAACATGAGACAGAGTAACAGGAGAAAAATTTATTAGAGTATATATGGGGCATCTGAACAGGCGTGGAAATTGAAACAGGCAAAATGAGGTATATATGTCATATGGAAATAAGGAGAAGGAATTAGGGGTCTCGGACTTCTGATGAAAGGAATGCAATTCACAGGGCAGTAAGAAGTAGAGCTGATGTTTGGTAATTAGCTGTTCGCCCTGCCATATATATAGGTCACTCAGATAAAATTTATCTCTGCTAATAATCCTTCTTCTGGGAAGGTCCTCAATTTGCATTCTTCTGTGTAGTTATGGAAGGGGCAAAAGTTTCTCTTGAGCTGTTAGGGTCTCGATGACCTTCAGCTCAGAATCATCTTTATGCAGCAGTTGCCCATCTTGGGGTTGTCTGCCTTTGGCCCCTACAGTACTAACAGATATGCATTATAGATGAATTTTAGAAGGAAGAAGAGAAGGAGTGTAGGACAATCAGGAGGAAGAGAAAGGGAAGGTGAAGAAGGAAGAGAAGGACACAGTAGTAATAGCAAGGACAACAAGAAAGGTCTACTAATCCGTTGAGTTGCTTGGATCGCATGGCTCTGGAAAAACTGAACCAGGAGCAGACTCTTAAAGCTGCACCAGGGCTTGCACAAGGAACAACTCCACAGAACCTGTGACAAGGGCTCCTCCTGGAAGCAGGTGTCCTTCCAGTCATGGTCAGCACTCAAAACTTAATCTTTGCTAGGCACTGTACTAGGCAGTTTATATCTATTAAATCGTTTAATAGTTATAGCAATATTATGAGATAGGAGCAATTATTATCCTTATTTAACCAATGAGGAAAATGAAGAACCAAGAGATTAAGGAATCTGCTTAAGCTAGTCAGTGCCAGAGCTGGGATTTGAACTAAGGCGGTAATGTTCCAGTCATATTCACATGCTCTTAACTACTCTGTTGCACTGCCTCTCACACTAAATTAGAAGAGGGAGCATTTAGTAATGGAAGTTTTAATTAGTATCCACTCAACCCTTTGACCTCTGGCCACCTGGGCAGGGTGAGGACAGATCAATGCATCTCATTTAGAAGCATGGCCAGCAGTGCTGATCAAATTCAGTGAGAACAACAGCAGGAATCTAAAAGAGTCACAGTCTGATAAAAAAAAAAAAAATAGTAATGGCTTGTATTTGTTTAGCAATATGTATCATCTCATTTAATTTTCCCAAACATGCTGGCATCAGATGGGAACTATTATAGTTTTTTTACAGATGAAAAATAAAAATAAGCTTCAGTGAGGGTGGAATTTGCTCAGGGACACTATTTCCAAAAAAGCAAAGAACAATAGGTTTTTCATCAAATCATGTTCTCTTTCAGTTGTGTCATGCTGAAAAATTATTATCTGTTAAAAAAAATTATCAGTGAGCATATATGGAATTTTCTATATCAGAGGTAGGTATAAAGAATATAATTATGAAAGCTACTGATGAGAGGTCATAGAATACATTCTTTCAGGGTCACCCCTTCCTGCGTGCCCTCCCGGGGACTGGCTGTCTTTGTTGGAACAGTAGAAACTTAGGATTGCAAGTGATTCATTGGCTTTCTGCTCTCCTAAACCTCTGATCAATAAAAGTTAAAAGTAAAAAATATCTATGCTACCTAAAGCAATCTACACATTTAATGCAATCCCTATCAAAATACCATCCATTTTTTCCAAAGAAATGGAACAAATAATCCTAAAATTTATATGGAACCAGAAAAGACCTCGGATAGCCAAAGGAATATTGCAAAAGAAAGCCAGAATTGGTGGCATCACCATTCCAGACTTCAAGCTCTATTACAAAGCTGTCATCATCAAGACAGTATGAGACTGGCACAAAAACAGACACATAGATCAGTGGAACAGAATAGAGAGCCCAGAAATAGACCCTCAACTCTGTGTTCAACTAATCTTCGACAAAGCAGGAAAGAATGTCCAATGGAAAAAAGACAGCCTCTTCAACAAATGGTGCTGGGAAAATTGGACAGCTACATGTAGAAAAATGAAACTGGATCATTTCCTTACACTACACATGAAAATATACTCAAAATGGATAACGGACCTCAATGTGAGAAAGGAATCCATCAAAATCCTTGAGGAGAACACAGGCAGCAACCTCTTCGACCTCAGCTGCAGCAACTTCTTCCTAGGAACATCGCCAAAGGCATGGGAAGCAAGGGCAAAAATGAACTATTGGACTTCATCAAGATCAAGTTTTTGCACAGCAAAGTAAACAGTTAACAAAACCAAAAGACAACTGACAGAATGGGAGAAGATATTTGCAATCGACATATCAGATAAAGGGCTAGTATCCAAAATCTATAAAGAGCTTAGCAAACTCAACACCCAAAGAACAAACAATCCAATCAAGAAATGGGCAGAGGACACGAACAGACATTTCTGCAAAGAAGACATCCAGATGGCCAACAGACACATGAAAAAATGCTCCACATCACTCGGCATCAGGGAAATACAAATCAAAACCACACTGAGATACCATCTCACACCAGTCAGAATGGCTAAAATTAATAAGTCAGGAAATGACAGATGCTGGCGAGGATGTGGAGAAAGGGGAGCGCTCCTACACTGTTGGTGGGAATGCAAGCTGGTGCAGCCTCTCTGGAAAACAGCATGGAGATTCCTCAAAAAGTTGAAAATAGAACTACCCTATGACCCAGCAATTGCACTACTGGGTATTTACCCTAAAGATACAAACGTAGTGATCCAAAGGGGCACGTGTACCTGAATGTTTATAGCAGCAATGTCCACAATAGCCGAACTATGGAAAGAACCTAGATGACCATCAACAGATGAATGGATAAAGAAGAAGTGGTATATATATACAATGGGTCACTGTGCAGCCATCAAAAGAAATGAAATCTTGCCATTTGCAACAACATGCATGGAACCAGAGGGTATTATGCTTAGTGAAATAAGTCAAACAGAGAAAGACAACTATCATATGATCTCCCTGATATGAGGAAGTGGAGATGCAACGCTGGGTGTTTGGGGGGCAGGAAAAGAATAAATGGAGCAAGATGGGATTGGGAGGGACACAAACCATAAGAGACTCTTAATCTCACAAAACAAACTGAGGGTTGCTGGGGGGAGGGGTGTCGGGAGAGGGTGGTGGGAGGGTATATTATGGACATTGGGGAAGGTATGTGCTTTGGTGAGTGCTGTGAAGTGTGTAAGCCTGGAGATTCACAGACCTGTACCCCTGGGGCTAAAAATACATTTTATGTTTATAAAAATAAAATTGTTTTTAAAAAAGTGAAAAGTAGAGGGAAGTGGGACTCAGTTCTCTCCATCTCTCCTCATTCTGTCAAAATCCTCTGGCTCTACTGAAAGAAATTCACTATCACTATCCATTTTAGGACTGATACTCAAAATTTTATAAGAGTTGGTATGGTTCAGGCCCCCACCAACCATGCAGAGGTTGGCTGTGGGGTCAAAGTTACTCCTTCAGCTGGCCCACAGTAGGTTGCAGGGAAACCTCCAGGGATCCAAAAGATGGGTGGGTCCTTGAATGGCTTAGGATAATGGTCACTTACTCACTAGAAAGAAAATATTTCAATATTTTAGCACCAGTATCAGCCTACCAGTATGAACTAGCTAAATATTAACACTTGTTGCATTCCTTGAGAGCAGAATCTATGTTCTGTTTTTCATTAAACACCACAGGTCCAAAAGCCTTGATCTACAATTGTGAAATTAAAAAAAAAAAAAAAAAAAGTGAAATTGTCCCTATTCCTCATTTGGTTGCAAAACCTTGTCTATCTTGTAAGAGACCATTTATAAACTTCATGATTCCCAAGTGAATAGTCATGATTTCCACTGCTGACACATTCATGTGTGTGATTATAGGATACAGCTCAGGGTTACCCTGTGAGTATTTTCTTTTTTTAAATGGAAGATGCATGCACTGTTTTACTTTCCTAAAATATGCAAAATTCTGCATTCAGAAGCACATCTGGTCCCAAGGGTTTGGTTTGAATCAAGGGGTATGTGCAAATACCATCTAACATAGTATATGTTCTGGGATAGAGTGGCTTCGAACACCAAATTCTACACTGTTGAATGTACATGGCTTTTAAAATTTTGCTTTTATGAGAAAAAAAAAGTGGTAAAGAGAGTGAGAAAAACCAGTTTCTGCTCAGCCGTAGTTTACCTAAAGTCAGAGTCAATATTAATGGGATTTACACCACTTCATTGTTTTCTCCATGAAGGACAGGATTAATCATTCACATATGGACCATTTTCAAAAACAGATCCTAGATAAGAGGCCCAATGACTAATTCTGCATGAACATAATTTCTTGTGTTCATATGTAGAACCCCACACACAGAGAATATTCACGACCCTTTAAATTAGTTATAATGTTAAAAAGCGAGATCAATGTCAATTCAGGGAACAGGGCACTTCACTTTGCCCAGAAATGTTTCCAGTGTTCAAAAATACTTTTATAATACATTGTGAATCGTCAAATTGCCTTTTATATGCTTAAAGTGATTTAAGATGTATAAGGTCTTAGCCTTTAAAGCTACCAGAAATTGTCTCACTGGAATAATGTGAAAGAAGTATCACTGAAGATTAAAAAGAGAAAGGTAAGAAATCCTAGTGTTTTAAAACAGAGTCACGTGAAATTTCTGCAAGGTGAATTATCCTGAACCCACTGGAAATCAAGTTTTATCAATGAAGCATTCTTATGGAATCACATTCGATAAGAATGTGATCCTATATCTTGGACAGGATCCTATATCTTGGACAGGAAACGAAAGGAATCCCAGAATAATATGATGATGGGAAGGTGACAGGGATTTTGAAATCTAAAGAGATTGATGGCAGAATGGGGGGGGGGGATATTCCCCATGGTCGGAAAGGGAAGGTGGGAGTGGGGTAGAGACAGTCAACAACCTAAAAGCCTTGGAAATTCTGGGCAGTGAGAGAGTAGAGCTGAAGTGCTGTCTTGAAACATGTGAAGAATGAATTCACAGGCAAGACACAGGAAGCAAGCAAATCCACTGCAAGATCATTGCAATACAGCAGGGCTAGAGAAACTGAACGAGAGGAGTGATAGTGAGGGTTCAAAGGCAGAGGAAGTATAGAATATATTCCATTTCTCATGTTGCCCTTCTATTTTAGATCTCAGAATCACACTAATGGGGGTTGGTGACTTGGGACTGATGGGCTGGAGGCTGATCGACTTTGCCTCTTTTAGCACATTTCTACATATGTATAGAGAGGAAACCCTGAAGATGAATAAGTATCTACAAGGCAGTGGTTAGAAATGTTTTGTGAATGCTTCACGAGCGACTGAAGACACACAGCAGTCCTTGCACAATTGCCATAATCTGATGTATTTCTCCATTGTTCCCTGTCATGGTTGTAGGGAAAAGAGCGAAGAATGATGTGCAGGCCTGCCCTTGGTGAGGTCCGATTACAGCAGCACTGATGTTCCTTTTTTAATCAAAGCATCATTATTCTTCTTGATAAACTCCGAGAGTAATGGAAACTACATTGAAGAAAGGAGACTACAATTATATGAGATCCCTTTTTGCTGGGCTGAAAACAAGTGGAAGATAACATTTCATAGAAATCACTTGCCTTATACCATAATCCATCAGGTTATTAAACATTTCTTTGAGGATAAAATTCTAAGGTTATTAATCTATATAAAACCAAGTTCTTTAGCCTTGAGGAAAGCTGAGAAAATTTCCCATGGGAACTTCTATTCTTCTCTAAGCCTCAAGAAAAGAACCAATTCAGATTTTTATTAATAAACGTTTAAATAATATAATGAATATTGTTTTTTAAATGAAACGCCTCTTCAATTAGGTTTCTTTATGTATTTGATCTCTGCTGGGAAGCATTTGTTAGAGCTTTTGTGATATGAATAATTTAATGAAATATCAAGAACTGGATAAATATGTGTTTACCTGTCATCTTATAATTCCCTTACTGTCTGCTATAATATATTGATATTGGGAGAGTTGCTCCATTCCATTTTGTAACGAATCTTATAGATACCTTAATATAGCTAAGTTGTTTACTATTATTGATGATGTAAAAATAAAAACTATTTCTTGATGTATATTTTATGAAAAATGAGGTTGCGTATTTGAGTGTTGAGCGAGTTTATAGCTCCGAGTAGTATGGGAATTAGCTTGTTCTGTCACTTTGGGCACCTCACAGCGAGGCCTCAGTTTTTCTATCAGTAAAATTAAGAACAAATAAGAGTGATTCTGCCCTCAAGGTATGCAGTACATATTCTGGGCACGTTTTTTCATCATAATTAAAATATCAGTAATAACACCTATTGTGAGGAATACTTAGAAGCCCATTTGTGATATATTATAGGTAATTAATAAATACATTTTAATGAATATTCTTTCATTCATTTTTTTCTGGGGATTACTACCAGTAAAACGGCCTGTGTACTATTTTTTCAATCCTCCTGGGCAGAGACAATTAAAAAAACCTAAAGACAGAGTACTCTTTTACAACCAAAAAAATCAGCATCACAGATATGGGTACTTTCTAATACACTAACAAGTGATTCTGGAAATGCCAGTAGATTTTTTTGGTTACGTTCCTTTCAGAGTCACCATTAGCAGTTCCTTAGAACGTTCTGATTCAATGATAAAAATATAAACTCGGAGCGCCTGGCTGGCTCAGTCAGTTAACATTTGCTTTAGGTTCAGGTCATGATCTCAGGTTCCGGGGACCCAGGCCCACCGCATCAGGCTTCCTGTTCGCCGGGAGTCTGCTTCTCCCTCTCCCTCTGCCCCCACCTCCCAGTCATGATCTTTCCCTCTCCCTCTCTCTAAAATAAATAAATAAAAATATAAACTCGAGATTTTACTCTCAACATTGAATCATGAAGTTCTGACCACTGGGAAACACGGGCAGAGAAGCTTATCCAGGGAAGAAATAATTCAGCAATGTACTTCAGAAGATGATCTTTACATGTACTTTTTGTTACAGTGCCTTTACTCATTTGGAAGTGATGGCATGAAATCAGCTATTGAAATGTCTCTTTAATAGCTACTCTTCATCTTTTGAGATGAAAGAAATTCATCAGGTAGGTATTTGTGAACAGATCTGCACTATCCTTGTTTCAGTTTCAAGTTAGAGAAATCACTGATTTGTTGAACCTTTCCTGATACGCCTTCTTAACTGAAATCTTTATCCCACTGGGATTTCTTTGAAAACTACATAGTAACTTCAGCCTGCTTATCCATTCTTATTCCTTCAGTGTTTGTTGAGCTACATCTGTTGTCTTATATCAGCTGCCCATATCTAAAAGGCATTTACTTGCCCATACGTATTTGAGAATTCCACTCCATGATTCTAGAAGCAAATTGGATTTTTCAGAACTTAAACATCTTTGTTGGCTCCCTGAATCTGACAGGTTTTTGGCTTTTTCAAGCAATGCTATACTACTTTGTATATAAGACCGTCTTTAGTTTGGGTGAGTACTAATTCTACTCAACATGTATCTAATGAGCATCTTCTGTAAATCCAGTATTGTGTTAGACTCTGTATAAGACTGCAAAAAGAAGAAAACACCATCTCCCCACAACTCCGAGTCCGGGGTGTATTCCCTCTGCAGTTTTCTTCACTTTACCTGAGTTCAAAGATGTCCTGCACCTGCATCTTCTCCCGTGCCCCAGTTCTCGAGCCAAATTTCACATTCTGCAGCTGGAGTATCAGCAACTACTCCCATTAAACCGTGTTCCTCACATGTCCGATTCAGTAATCTGAACCGCATGGCTGGGTGCCCACACAGTGCACCAAATACAGATGACTACAAATCAGAGCAAGAACTGGGGCCGAGTGGGTGGCTCAGTGGGTTAAGCATTTGCCTTCCGCTCAGGTCATGATCCCAGGGTCCTGGGATTGAGTCCCGCTCTGTGCTCCCTGCTCAGCGGAATGCCTCCTTCGCTCTCTCCCTCTGCTGCTCCCCCTGCTTGTGTGCTCACTTGATCTGTCAAATAAATAAATAAAATCTTAAAAAAAAAAAAAAAAAGAACTGGAGCAGAAGTGACTTCTTTCCGGCTAATTTCAGTTGGGTAATTAGCTTTGGTCTGCCTGGTAAATTACTAAGCAAATAAATTATCTAGTATCATGTTTCCCCTTATCTTTACCCTTGTACACACCGTTGTATCTCCTTGATAAGCTCTCATTCTCCATCTTCCTTTCAGTTTGGACTGTTTTTTTTTTTCCATTGTCCCAATCGAATGCAAGTAACTTTTGCCTGAGTGCAACCATCAGTCTGTCTGACCTGTTTCGTTGAGTCACAGAAATTATTATTTCATCTTATTCCTGGGATTGGAGCTTCTCTTCCCTATGATCCCTGGAATCAGTTCCTATGAATACCGCACATTGAGCCATCTGCTGGGACTCAGTGGCTTTGGAGTTTCCTTTAACATGAGGAGGAAAAAAATTCAAAGCTGAAATCAAATCTACCAACCAGAGCCAACTCCTGCAATGGTGGTGAGAGGGTGTGAGTTTCTTACCTTTCAAGCACCTTCCTTTACAAATCAGTCTGCACTCCCGACAAATGTCACCTTTTAATAACATCATTATTCTTCCAGTCACCCAGACTTTAAACTGCAAAGTCATCTTTGACTCCTCTTATTCTTTCTTGTCCTGTATCCACTTATTTTTCCCAAGATCTAATTTGCTATGCTTGTCATTTCCACTGCATAATGACTGTGTCGCTTCCTTCATCTTACATGTCATATATCATTCTCTTCATTGTTCATCTAAACTCCACATTTCTGCTCCAACCTGTCGTGCATACAGCCAATCTTTATTAGTATTACATTAATAATATTAATTTGCTGTTCAAAAGTTTCCAGTGATTTCTTTTTTCTGAAGAGAAGAGTGACCTGGTTTTAGAAATTGTGACCTTTCTATGTCCTCACTCTACCTTATTTCTCACTTACTCACATTACAGCTTCTTATCCCAGTCAAGCTGGCCTGCTTCCTGTCCCCAGATCATTCATCCTCATGAGTCCTCACTCACTGTTTTACTAGGATCTCTGCATGAAATCGATGGAAGATTTAACTTGGATAATTTGAAAGATTTTAATAGAAGAGTACTTACAACAAAAGTATGGACAGAGGTAAGGAACTCTTTTACTCCTGTAAGGTAATTCCCTCGGGCTAGTATCAGTGAGAATTGTGACCGGGCTAGATCAAAAAGGATCAGAGGCAGAAGTAAATGCTGTAAATTGCAAAGGGAGATTCATGTTGCTAGGATGACCAGAAGAGTTTTTGTGATGGGTGGAAGATCACAGGCAGCCTGAGGCAGCCCCACAGGGAAGGAGCCAGGAGAATCAGTACCCTAACGTCGCCTTCCTCCCTCCTTTGGTCTCCTGATGGGAGCTTCCTGTGGCTATGCCCACCAAAAGGAACATGTTGATGTCTCCTAAAAAGGTCAGCCTGCTGGCACACAGAGGGGAGTGAAGGCATAAGAAGAATTTTGTAGCAAAAAAACCCAGGAAATGTCCAGCATATTTATTTTATTTTCCTTGAATGTGTTTTTACCTTTACTCTATACCTTCCTGCTTCCTATCCACTTAATTTTTTTTTATTTCTATATAATGAATACACTCTTACTGGTGCACAGTTTTATGAGTCTTCACGAGTGCATAGAGTTGTGCGCCACTATGGTAATCAGGATACAGAACATTCTGTTATCCTCTTGACCTGCTCATGTAGTCACCCCTTTTCCAATCCCCCAGGCTGGTCACCAATGACATACTCTCTTCCCCTGTAATTGTATCTATCCCAGACCATACATACACATAGAGATTTTTAAGTCTGGCTTCTTTTACTTATCAGATTATATTCGAGATTCATCCCTATGATGTATGTCAATTGTTCATTTGTTTTGAACCACTGAAAAGTATTTCATTGTATTATATTGTAATTCATTATATTATATCATTATATTAATGTGCCACATTTAAAATAATCCATCCACCAGTTGAAGGACATGAGAGGTGTTTCCACTTTGGGATGATTATAAATAAGTGGCTGTAAACTTTCATGCAGGTGTGAATCTCACCTGGGAGTGCTCTTGCTGGATCATACGTAAGTTATGTTTTACTTTACAAAGTAACCGTGGCCTTTTGTGGTTGCATTGAGTAATGTTAATTTTCACTTGCTTCATTCTCACTATAGTGCTTGCTGTTGGCATTTTGTTTGTTTTGTTTTGTTTTAAAGATTTTATTTATTTATTTGACAGACAAAGATCATAAGTAGGCAGAGAAGCAGGCAGAGAGAGACGGGGGAAGCAGGCTCCCTTGCAAGCAGAGAGCCCGCCCGATGCGGGGCTCGATCTCAGGACCCTGAGATCATGACCTGAGCTGAAGGCAGAGGCTTTAACCACTGAGCCACCCAGGCACCCCTGTTTTGTTTTGTTTTTTTGGTCATTCTAGCATCTGTAGAGTAGTATCTCATGATTTAGATTTCCAATTTGTGATGACTAATAATATCGAGACTCTTTTCAAGTGCTTAGTTGATATTCACATGTATCTTTTTTGGCTCTGTCCAAAATTTTTGTTCATTTTATTTTATTGGACTGCTTTTTTTCTTTTTATATTGATAGTCATTTATATCTTATTATTTTGAAAGTCATTTATATTTGATATAAATATAAATATATAAATATTTGACTATATTTGATAGTCATTTTTATATATTGATAGTCATTTATATATTTGATACTCATTTATATATTATATATATTATTTTTATAGTCATATATTTATTTTAAAAGTCATTTATATATTTCTTTTAGAAATAATTAAAACTGTACAAAAGAGAATCTGTAAAATCAACTGAAACAATATTCAGAGACAAATTCATGACTCTTAGTACAAATAATAAAAATGTGAAGGGTTGGGGCATACATCACATATAGTGCTTCCAAATGTTTCTTCTAGTCTGAAGCTTATCTTTTCATTGTCTTAAAAGTGGCTTTGGGGACGCCTGGGTGGCTCAGTTGGTTGAGCGGCTGCCTTCGGCTCAGGTCATGATCCCAGCGTCCTGGGATCGAGTCCCGCATCGGGCTCCTTGCTCGGCAGGGAGCCTGCTTCCCTCTCTCTCTCTCTCTGCCTGCCTCTCTGCCTACTTGTGATCTCCTGTCTCTCGCTGTCAAATAAATAAAAAAAAAAAAAAAAAAATTAAAAAAAAAAAGTGGCTTTGAAGGAGCAGGAGAACAAAAGTTTGTAATACTGAAATTAAAAAGGAAATTAACCATAAAATAGAGGATTTTTTAAATCACAAGATGCATGTTTTATAATACTATTTGTATATGTTTGAAAAACAAGATGAAACACATGGTCTTACTGAAAAAATACAATTCACCAAATCTGACCTCAGAACAGTCACCAAAGAAGAAGTAGAAGAGGTAGACAATAATTACAGAAAAATGCTGGACCCAGATGGTTTTGAGGGGGAATTCTGACAAACTTTTAAAGATGAGATAATAAGATGCATTATAAGATGCATTTGAGCTATTTGAAAGCATAGAAAAAAATTATTCCAGTTTTATTTTATGATTTCCTTCAACATAATGCAGGGGAAACAGGTGGAGGGCTTGTGGGAGGATACAGATGGAACAATCTTGAGTGGACAGCCATGCAGGTAAGGTGGTGAGTACATGAGAGGCAGTTGTGCTCTTCTCTGTAAATTTGAATTGCCTGAAATTCTGCATAAGTGTGGTTTTTAGTAAACACATAATTTTGCAATGACTATATAAAACATTTCTGAATTAAAAGTAAAAAAAAAAATCACAGTGATAAATAATAATAATAAATAACAGAGCAAAAAATCAGAATCCCTTCAATAATAAGAGATTTGAGCAAAATATTGGCAAGCTGAGACAAGTAAGTAATTGGAACAAAACTTAATAAATAAGGATATGTAAGTTCTAATATATAAAGATAGGCCAAATCTAAATGCTTCTTTGAAAAAGGATAATGCAGGGGCACTTGGGTGGCTCAGTTGGTTAAGCATCTGCCTTCAGCTCAGGTCATGGTCCCAGCATTCTAGGATCCAGCCTCACATTGAGCTCCCTGCTCAGCAGGGCATCTCCTTCTCCCTCTGCCTCTCCCCACCCCGGCTTATGCTGTCTGTCTCTCTCTCTCTCTCACTGTCTTTCTCTCAAATAAATAAATAAAATCTTTTAAAAAAAAGAAGTAATGCAAACAATATTCTCTGTTCATGATACATTAATTAATTTTTAAAGAGGATGGAGGGGCGCCTGGATGAGTCAGTGGGTTAAAGCCTCTGTCTTCAGCTCAGGTCATGGTCTCAAGGTCCTGGGATTGGGCCCCACATCCATCTCTCTGCTCAGTGGGGAGCGTGCTTCCCCTTCTCTGTCTGCCTACCTCTCTGCCTACTTGTGATCTCTCTCTGTCAAAATAATTAAATAAAATTAAAAAAAAAAATAAAGAGGGTGGAAATTCTTTATAACCAGAATTTTAAAACTTCCTTAAAAATATCTCTTGAGTCAAAAGGAAAACCAAATTAAAATGGACGAATTAATTTTAGAAATAATCAGAATTGTACCAAAGAGAATCTGTAAAATCAACTAAAACAGTGTTCAGAGACAAATTCGTGGTTCTTAGTACAAATAATAAAAATCTGAAGGGTTAGGGCATCTGGGTGGCTCAGTTGGTTAAGTTTCTGACTCTTGATTCCAGCTCAGGTCATGATCTCAAGTAGTGGAACTGAGCCCCACACTGGGCTCCCAGGCTCAACACACAGTCTTGTTCGGATTCTCTCTCTCCTTTTCACTTGGCCCCTCCCCCTGGTAGCATGGACTTGCTCTCTCTCTCTCTCTCAAATAAATAAATAAATCTTTTTAAAAAAGAAAAGGTACAGAAGAGGGGTCTGGTTGCTGAGTCGATTAGGCATCTGCCTTTGGCTCAGATTCCTGGAATTGAGGCCCAAATCTGGCTCCCTGCTCAGCAGGGGGTCTTCTTGTTTCCCTCCCCCGGCCCCTCCCCCTATTCCTTCTCTCTTTCTCTCCTTCAATCTCTCTCTCTCAAATAAAATCTTAAAAAAAAAAATGAAGGGGAATTCACTTCATAAAGCAAGAAATAGAACAAAATAAATACAAAGAAAGCAGTAATAGTATAGTAAGAAAGATAAAAGGGGAAATTAATAAATTGGAAAACAAGAATATGCAATATACATAAATACACAAGCTGGTGTTTTGAACTAATCACGCTAATAGACAAATCGCTAGCTAAGGTAATCAAGAAAAAACGAAAGAAACATGAAAACACAAAATAAAAATGGCAAGAAAGGTAACTTTTGAAGTTATAGGCATGTTAAATTCATAAGAGAAGACTTTACACAATTCATTGTAAATCTGTAAAACATAGATTAAAAAGCTAAATTTCTGGAAAATAAAATTGGCAAAACCAACCCCAGGAAGAAGGGAAAGTTTGAATTTCAGCATCCTTAGAAGAAGTGAAGAACTATATCAAAGTGTTGCACCCCCAAAAGGACCTCACTCATGTTTTTGCAGGGACTTCTTGCAAACCTTCAAAAAACAGATAATGCTATTGCTATTAAGCTATTCCAGGGTTTATGAAATAATGAAAACTTCCAAATTGATTTCATGAAGGGAATGCATAGTGATCCCCAAATCTGACCATGATTGCAACAACAATTGCACAACCAAACAAATCACAGATCAATCACATAGATATTGATGAAATTTATGAAAAATCATTAACAAATAGAATCCAACAGTACCATAAAAAAGATACATCTTGACTAAGGGGGGTTTATTCCAGGAAAATGAAGACAAATCAACATCAGCATCTTTTTTTTTAAACAAGATTTTATTTATTTAGTGAGAGAGAGAGAGAGAGAGAGCAAGAGCATGCAAGTGGGGAAGAGGGGCAGAAGGAGAGGGAGAGAATCTCCAGCAGATTCCATGCCAAACATAGAGACTGGTGTGGGACTTAGTCTCACCAACCTGAGGTCATGACCTGAGCCAAAATCAAGAGTTAGTCACTTAACCACCTGAGCTCCCCAGGACACCCTCAATATTAGCATCTTAGTGATGAAAATATCTTTCATTAAAAAAAAAAAAAAAGAAGAAGAAAAGAAAATATCTTTCATGTTCTCACTAAAATCATGAACAAGGCAAGAGTCACTAAAATATCCATTACTGTTAATTATTATTTTGGAAGAATAAGCCAATCCTTCAGACAAGATAAAAAAATTTTAGGCATAACAATCAAAAGGGAGGAAAAAAATTATTTTAATATGTAGATTTTATCATAATATAGCTTGGAAATCAAAGGCAATCAATGAAAAAATTAGTGCAAACAACAAGAGAATCAGTAATTCTCAGGTTATAAACTTAAAATACAAAAAAAAAAATCAATGGCCCTTTTATAGATCAAACTAAAACAGAAAGTATGTTAGAAAAGAAAATCACCAGTTACTGTATTCAAAATTATAGAAGGTCTGCCCATTTGATTGAACCCATTTTTTCTACTTTTTAGTGATATGTTAGATTTTTCCTCATTTAGACTTTGCATGTATATGGTTAAAAATATTTTTGAATATTTGGTGTTGCTGTTACAATAATAATTCAATCAAAAGATGTCAGTATTTCCCAAGTTAATGTATAAATTTCATGTGATAACACATTACAACAAGTTTAATTTTCTTTTCTTGGTCTGGATCCATACAAACTAATTCTAAAATTAATAATATTTAAAAATAAATAAACGAGAACCTTCTGGAAAACCCTGAAAAATAAGAATAATTAAGTTGCAAGAGACCAACCATTTAAAAACATGAAACCTCTATAATTAAAAGAGTATACCTTATAAACAGATTGATACAACAATAAAACAGAATGGAATCTAAAAACAACTAAAACGTGGAAAATATGTGCAATCTCAGGTACTGAGAAGAAGATGGAATTTTTAATTATTAGTTTGGAACATCTTAATAGCCATTTACAACAAGGTAATTTAGAAATCATACCTTACACAACTCACTTCAAAAAACTAAAAATGACTAAAATCTAAATGTATAAATTAAATAACAAAAGTATAAGGGGTAAGTGAGTGAATTATTTTATATGGGAGTGAAGAATGCCTTTCCAACTAAGATTCAAAATCCAATAAGGGGAAATGATTAAATAAGATGTGTACAGTTTCATTTTAAACTTTCATGCTAAAATGATACACCACAACTTTATAAGAACACACATGAGAAAATACTTGCAACTAATACCATAGATAGAGATGCAAATTCTGTAATGTGTTCACAGATCTAAAGAGTCAGAAAAAGGGGCGCCTGGGTGGCTCAGTGGGTTAAAGCCTCTGCCTTCGGCTCAGGTCATGATCTCAGGGTCCTGGGATCAAGCCCCACATCGGGCTCTCTATTCAGCAGGGAGCCTGCTTCCCTTCCTCTCTCTCTCCCTGTCTGCCTCTCTGCCTACTTGTGATCTCTGTCAAATAAATAAAATCTTAAAAAAAAAAAAAAAAGAAGAAGAAGAAGAAGAAAGAGTCAGGAAAAGAGATGACTTCCAAAATGGCAGGGTGAGTACCTCCACAGATGCTTGCCCCAGCAATACAACCATAACTCATGAATATTAGTTTAAACCACCCCCCACAACACACATATAAAGTCCCTGGAAACTGTGTTAAAGGTGTATAAAAAACGAAGAAATATATTTTTTAAAAAAATCTAATAAATCTGGTTTAGAATAGTCTTTGTCACTTGACGATGACTACTTCCTTCCTTCCTACCCAGCTCTGCAAGAAGGACACTCCACTCCTCGGGCAAATGTGGTTAAGAAAATAGGGCTCCCAGGAAACAGTCAACAAAACCAAAAGACAACCAACAGAATGGGAGAAGATATTCGCAAATGACATATCAGATAAAGGGCTAGTATCCACAATCTATAAAGAACTTACCAAAGTCAACACCTAAAGAACAAATAATTCAATCAAGAAATGGGCAGAAGACATGAACAGGCATGTCTGCAAAGAAGGCCAAAAGGCCAACAGACACATGAGAAAGTGCTCAACATCACTCAGCATCAGGGAAACAAAAATCAAAACCACAGTGAGATACCACCTCACACCAGTCAGAATGGCTAAAATTAACAAGTCAGGGAATGACAGATGTTGGCGAGGATGCAGAGAAAGGGGAACCCTCCTACACTGTTGGTGGGAATGCAAGCTGGTACAGCCACTCTGGGAAACAGCATGGAGGTTCCTCAAAAAGTTGAAAATAGAGCTATCCTATGACCCAGGAATCACACTACTGGGTATTTACCCTGAAGATACAAATGTAGTGATCCGAATGGGCACATGCACCCAAATGTTTATAGCAGCAATGTCCACAATAGCCAAACTATGGGAAGAACTTAGATGTCCATCAACAGATGAATGGATAAAGAAGATGTGGTATAGAAACACACACACACACACACACACACACACACACACACACACACAGGAATGCTATGCAGCCATCAAAAAAAGAAATCTTGCCATTTGCGAAAATGTAGATGGAACTAGAGGGTATTATGCTAAGTGGAAATAAGCCAATCAGAGAAAGACAATTATATAATCTCTCTGATATGAGGGATTTGAGAGGCAGGGCACGGGGTCGTGGGGAGAAGGGAGGGAAAAAATGAGACAAGGTGGGACCAAGGAGGGAGACAAAGCATAAGAGACTCAATCTCAGGAAACAAACTGAGGGTTGCTGGGAGCGGGGTGGTGAGAGGAATGGGGTAGCTGGATTATGGACATTGGGGAGAGAATGTGATATGGTGAGTGCTGTGAATTGAATAAGACTGATGATTCACAGGCCTGTACTCCTGAAGCAAATAATACATTATATGTTCATAAAATTTAAAAAAAAAAAAGAGAGGAAAAGAAAATAGGGCTCCCTTTCCTCCCAGTTCCTAGTCAAGGGCCGTGGTATCTTCTGGGGGAGGAACAGGCTGCCAGGATTTCTTACTATCTTCTCAGCAACATGTTGCCTAGGCTAAATTCCAAGTACGCTTCGGGGTTGGGGCTTTCCTTGACCTGGACCCACTGAGAGAGCAAAGTCTCTGCTCTAGGCCTGGCAGGTCCTAATCCTCTTCCCCCTGGATCTCTCATATGTAGAGGTTCAAAGCTGAAAGAGGCCAGCTGAGATGACCTAAGTCTGCTACCTCCACCCGACATCCTGCTCATGAATCAGGAGTGTCCCAGCTCAAGAGGCGCTCAGAGATTTGGCTCAGAGACAGAGTCATGTCAGGACTCCACAGCTTTCCCAAAAGACACAGATTTTATTTGGAGCTGAGTGTTGGGGTGCTTGAGTTTATTTGGGGCTGAGTGTGGGGTGTTAGAGCCTAAGGTTCTTTCAAAAACAATGCAGCCGTTTCTGGAAAGCTGGTGAGAAGACGCTGGTAACTGCACTATAACAGCAAGCTAAATCGAAGGCCAGCTACCTCACCAGAGAAAAAGACAGAGGGGGGAAAAATGTCCTCTGGGGATGAGAACAGAATTCAAATACTGGCCTCAAAAAAAAAAAAAAAGAAAAAGAAAAAAAAATCCCTCTCAGAGGCTAGCAGACCTTAGAGAAATGTATGCCCCAAGGCATTACTGAAAACAACAGAGCAATTGATCAGCTATTAGTGCATCCAACAGCCACAGCTTAACGGAGAGATCAGAGAAAGAGACGAAGAGAACCTTGCTCAGATGGCAGCCCTGGAGGGACTGCCCCTGTCCTTGGGCTGCACCCTCTGAGAGGGGATGGCAGGCGCTTTCCTTGTCGGCTGGCCAGTATTTCCTGGCAGCAGGTGACAATCCTGAGGAAGAGACCGAGAGGTCCTGCCTTCACTGGCCCCAGCGTCACAGCACTGCTGAAGCACAGCCAATAAGCACCTACTGATAGGGTCCATGATCAAAGGAGCGAAACTGATACGAAGCGAAGGTCAAGCAAAGCTTTATTTCCAAGCATCCAGAATCAAACCAACCGGTCGGGGCCACCTCTTACAGAGAGAGTGACCACTCCCAGCCTCACAGACTAACTTTTATAGAGCAAAGACCATGTGGTTGAGCCTGGCCACACAGAGGTGGCCAGTGAGATTGCAACACACAGAGAAAGCTGCACAGTCATGCTAGGTCACACACGGGTGGCCAATTGAATTACAATTCACCCCATAGTAGCCATTTGAACTAACCTATCACCCTGGTCAGAATTGGCACCCGAAAGGCGGGGCCCACATTCTTTAGGGAAGTAGTAATTGGATGTCTCCTCCTGGCCTGACTCATCCTTGCATTCGGGCACTGTTATCTTCACCTGACCTGACCCGCCCTTGTATTTGAGCTCTGTTATCAGGGACTGGTCGACCATATTTTACTGTTTTCCCAAATTTGCTTCTAAGTAAGTTCCTCAGCAGGGGGGGGCACGGTCTGTTTAAGTTTTACAGCATAAACAACAAAATCACTGTTTAACCCAGATGGAATCCCACTGGCTAAATAGGCCCTTATACTACTGGCAGCCTTTTTGATATGGGAGAAAATAAATCCCAACTTGACTGTAAACCAGACCTCATGCCTGCAACTTGCTGCTGTCCATACATGGGGAGGAAGGATACAAGGCTCAGGGTTTTGTTTCTCCAGACCTGCTAGGACTCCGTTGGTAAGTCATATGTGGGTAGAGGGGAGGGGTAGGAGTGTAGTTTGCTTAAGAGACTGGGTACCTGGGGGTGCTTGGGTGGCTCAGTTGGCTCAACATCTGCCTTAGGCTCAGGTCATGATCCCGGAGTCCTGAAATAGACGTTGGAGCCCCACATCGGGCTCTCTGCTGGGCAGTGAGCTTGCTTCTCCTCTCCCTCTGCCTGCTGCTTGCCAGTGCACTCTCTGTCAAGTAAGTGAATGCAAATCTTTTAAATCTTTAAAAGTAAATACAAATCTTTAAATACAAATCTCTAAAAAAAGAGTACAGGTACCTGGATTTTACCCTAGGACCTTCTGACTCAGCGGTCCTTGGTGAGTCCAGAAACCTGTGTTTTTAATAAGCATCCCAGGGACTTTAAAGACAATGACATTTAGGGGTGCCTGGGTGGCTCAGTGGGTTAAAGCCTCTGTCTTCGGCTCGGGTCATGATCTTGGGGTCCTGGGATCGAGCCCCGCATTGCACTCTCTGCTCAGTGGGGAGCCTGCTTCCCTCTCTCTCTCTGCCTACCTCTCTGCCTGCTTGTGATCTCTGTCAGTCAAATAATAAACAAAATCTAAAAAAATAAATAAAATAAAAAAATAAAGACAATGACATTTAGGTCTCAGTGCTTTACTTTAAACTTACTTTATATTGGTGTAATTTACTTTATGTTAGTGTAATTCTCTTCTATACTTTTTAGTTTTCCTTAGATTTATATATGTTGAAAAAATTGTTGTCTTTTGGGGATATAACTATGACCAGAATTTCAGGAATTATGTCTATGTGAAAAGGTAACTTAAGATCATTTAATTAATGGATTCATTTTAGCCACATTTCAAAGAAAACTTGGTAATATATAAAAAAGGAAGTCCTTGTACACACCTTCTGCATTAAGCACTCTAAATGAGAAGTTATTCAACTCAGTAGCTCATAAAGGAATACCTTAATTTTAGATTACTTGTGGGCACACAATAAGATGTCGGTTCTCCTCCCTGCTCCTGTCAGTCTACTCCTAGTCTGTACCTCCTCTTTTGTCTATTCAAAATTAGTAAGGAATAGTAAATATTCTTTTCTTGTCTTCAGCAATGATTTTCGAGTTCTCCATGACCTCTGTTGGCCTGTGGAGTGCAACAAAAACATTCCTCACTCTCTCAAAAGCTTGAAGGCAGTGCCTCCCATTCAAAGAACTCATTGATGGCATGTGCTTCTAGAAAATTGCAAGAAATAGCGTACTGGGGAAAAAAAAAAAAACAAAAAACTTCTTGGATGACACATCAGTCCAGCTTGAATTCTAAACAGCCGCAGGAAAAATGTCCCTGAACTCAGGACCTATTAAACTCCAATGTAAAAAAATTTCTGTCCACTCTAAAAAGAAATGTCACTTTTCATCCCTATTCCTCTATTTAGAAAAATAAGAGCCATATCCCCTATCTCAAAGGCATGGCTGTGGAATATACAAGATTTCAGTAAATAATTTGGGACTGGAAACTGCTAAGTGCTAAGTGTTATTTTAACTGCGGCGCCTGAGAGCATCTGTCTGCATTTCTCCGTGTTGTGCTTGGGTCTGGGAGTTCGGTGAAGGCTAGTCATCCCATTTAGCTTCTTCATGACTCATTGATCTAAGCTTTTAGACACTGCTTGAACTTCATGTTTCTTGGAAAGTGGTTAGAGCTAGTCGCAGACAGCTCACTGGGGACACCTTGGAGTGCCCCAGAGCAATATTAATGATAGCTTGAACTGGATATGTAAGGGAATCTGAAAGGTAAAAAATTATAGGCCTATAGGGTATATTTCCTTCCAATGCTTCCAATTTTGCTCTCGGGTAGACTTTTTCTAAAAATATGTTTTCTGAGTGACTTAAAAATTCCAGTAGCAATAACTCGTCTGGCTGTGACTGTGGGTTTTCAGCATCTCCACCAAGTTTTATGGTGAAGATTCTGCAGAGCAGTAGAAATCTGAAATCTGGCACCGACCCCAGACTCATACTGCTCCTGGGCTCTAAATAATAAATATTCCTTATCCAATATTCCATCCAGCTACCCTTCCAGCAGGCACGAGCACATTTGTTATCAGTAGAAAACCTGAAGATTCTGGAGCCATTTTGTGTATTTTAGTTTGGTTTCCTCTGAAAGCAGAGCTTGAGAAGGGGTTATAGGCCAGGTAGTTTGTCTGAGAGGTGATCTCAGGAAGCATGAGTGAGGAAGGGAGAGATACAGAAAGACACAGAAGAAGGAAAAGGATATAAGTGTGCATTATTGTTTCCACTGCCAACGGCAACCTGGCAGCTTGTTCAGAATCTCTGTGAAATGAGCAGACTACTTTCTAGAAATGTCCTCCTGAAAGTCAAGAGGCTGAAGCCATTATTCACTGGCACTCATCTCCCATTGGTTGAAGGTCACTTCCAAGGGTATTTGCTTCAGGCTATGCCTACAAGCAGACCAAGCAAGTTCCATTGGCATCTCAGAAAGCCCTGGAGGGTTGTTGCAGTCCATGCTCCTATGAGGTACAGCAAGGTGAGTCAGAGTCCTCATGCCTCTGTCCACGGCAGGTGCAGCTGGAGATGAAATGCTCCAGTGGAACCTGCTACAGTCCGACCTCTTGCACTATTCACACTGCAGCATGTCCCTTACTACGTCCACTCGGCCAGTACATTTTCAAGGTGGAGACTGGTTACAGTTTCTAACAGAAAGCTTGATGTGGGCAGGTATACTAGAACAAGCTACTGTCCTCCCTACTGCAGCTGGTGTCAAGTCCAAGGTTGGAACTTATCATCTCTCTCTGCAGCCACACCTTCTGGATTTCCCGCCCCCTCAGCCAACACTGCTGCAGAACTCGGTTGCTCCCTGGTAGGGAGACACAGACCTTCATCCCAGAGGGATCCACATTCTTGATTGCTTAGCCCCCCCTTTTTTTTGCAATGGTTGTTACAATTTTCCAGTAATCATCAGACATAGAAGGGCCCCAGGGGATCCCCAAGTTGCAGCCATACTGCCCCCTTTAGCTTCTGATAGTAACCAGAAACAATTACACTAAAAACAGAATACCTTTTTTCCTGCTGAAATTGTGAATCAGAGCTCCAGTTTCAGGGGAAATCAGCCCTCACTGTTCATTGGTGGAATGTTTGTTGCTCCCCCTAACCACCCTTTGCTCCGGACCTCTAATCCAGGAGGGCCATAGATCTGGAGAGCACCTGTCCTGCAGCTGTGTTGCTGCTCACGATGGGGAGTGAGGACATCTACTTGTACCTTTGGTTGATGCGGATGTCTGAGAGTCCCCATCCCAGGCTTCAGGATGCCATTATTTCCTATGAAGTCCCCATGAAGCTATCTTCATGTGTAATCTTGAGATTACACATTCAGCCTCCATCGAGCTCTGAGCCTTAAAAATGAATTCTGGGATGCGTTTTTGGTACATTTTGCTCTATGGCTGCAGGAAATAGTTCAAAATGTTGCCATGAGCCCTAGCTGTCATAGCCCCAGGCTGAGAGCTGACTAACCTGCTTCTAGATTCTCTCTTCTGTTCAAGCCTCCTAACCTAATGCAGTTAGGTTAGCAAAAGTGAGGCAAATCTATAGTCATCCTATTTCCCGTTGGCTCATACCGCTCAGGTGCTGGAGCCACGGAGTCACGTGATGTTTGCCTGCACCCACCCCTCATCCTGGTCACCTCACGTATGCTTTAATAATCATGATGCAGGCACTCCCGGGATGACAGTCCCCATCTAATCAGAAACGGGGTGATGATCTGCCGTTGACCAGATCCGGTCCTCAGTATGTTCAAGAATCACTTCCTGTACCTGTCTTAGCTTAAGTTACATTACCCTAATAGGAGAGCCTGTGACAAGGATTAGAGCCCAGCTGTGTGGGTTTTTTTTGTTATTTGTTTGTTTTGTTTCTTTTTTCAGAGGTGATCGCAGGGGAATGAGGAAGCAGGGAAACTGAGACAAGAAAAGATGAAAAGCCTATACAAGGGCACATTATGGGGAAGGCTACCATAATCAGCAGTAGCTCAGCATTGCTGTGACTGCTAGAAAGCGGAGAGAATGGCCCCAGAACTGTCCAGGGTCTCCCTTCACCTGATGGAGCAGCTATGTTTTCTGCCTTTCTAGGCTGCACGTGTGCACAGACTGAAACGAGATCCTGCTGAGCTGGATGAGGACAAAGGAGAGAATGGCAAAAGATGCAGGGTGCTCAGTGGCAAAAGACGCAGGGTGCTGGGTCTGTTGAGCTGGCGGCACAGAAGCAGGCTGAGCTTCCCGGGAACTGGCCACCACAGTCAAAACCGAACGAAGCTGCTGTGAAGGGAGCCCCTGACGCGTTCGCTCCCTGCAGTGTTCCGGGGAGGAGTAATCCCATCACCCAACCTAATACCCTCCCCACGGTGAACCTCATCCTGGGGGCCGCTCTGCCCAGACACCACGCCAGCCAGCACTGGGGGTGGCTGTGTTATTCGTGTGTGGAAAGCAGCCCAAGATTCCCAGCGTGTTCTGCACTCCCACGGACTGCCCTGCAGAGGACACAGGCTGCATGTACAAATTGCAAATTGCAAATTGTGCAAAAAGCACCTTAGGGAGCAGAGCCTCATTTCCCACCACTCCTCACATCCCACGTCAGGCAGGGTCTGGCCACACTGAACTTGAAATCCCTCCCCAAAGACAGGAGGCAGGGTGTGTGTGTGTGTGTGTGTGTGTGGTGATGGTGGTTAGCACAGGGCTTGAGGGTGATAGACTGACCGGTTTTAGATCCTGCCCCTAAGCCATGGTACATTCGTTATCAAGTTAAAGGAACTGCCTGTGCTTTGGCTTCCTCAACCTGAACCAGAGGAAATTACCTCTTCCAGAGGCTTATCTGAAGGGTTACATTTTGGTTTTATGTGTTTATGTACATATGGTACGCGATGTGTTTTGTACATGGCCTGGTGCGTAGTAAATGGTCTGAAAACATTCCCTGTGGACAGCAGCTTTGGTCTGCTGGGTCTGCCCCGTCTTCCTCATCTTCCCCCATGCACCTCTCCCACGCATCCTTCACAGCCTTCCCTCTGATGTGTCCTGTGATGGCCTTAGTCAGGGTTATTCACCACACGGCGCTAATAACATTCACAGACACCTGTCATCTTACATGAGACATTGCCAGATGCCTTGTGAAACACAAATGTCTTCTGCGTTCCCCTGTATTCCCCTGTACCCGCCTGTATCATGCTAGTAACCCTATTATAAAAGAAAATCATTTTAAATCTTATTGACAACACCTTACCATTAGAAGATCCAGGTTATACTTGTCCAACTCTTAACAATCATTCTGATAAACCAGTCTGGTCTCTTCCATAGGTAGAACCTGTAGTTTGTAGAATGAAAGTCTGATGGCCCCCTCTGGTTTGTAGATGACATGCTTGTGCTAGCTCGGGTCCTCAAAGAACCAGTTTCCCCGGGCAGGCTTAGACATGCATGCGATTTACCCGGGAAATGTCAGGAAGGAAAGGGGGGAGGGAATAGGTGCAGGAGACAAGAGCCTTTAGGGGTGGTGCCTTGTGACAAGAGAAGGGACTGGAAGGGCTGGTTGGGTGGGAAGGGTCTCAGACCATCACGCAGTTCTGAGATATCACCACATTGATAGGAGGTCCCCAAGCAAATATGGCCTGTCAGAGGACTCCCACATGAGGCAAACTGGCCTGCTGTCCTGGCCCTGTCCTTCTCCAGCACTGATGGGGGCAGGAGGGATAAACAGGGCCTCAGCATCCATACTGAGCCCTCAGCAGTGTAGCGGCTGGAGGTTCTCGGGAGACTCTAGAAGGGACCCTCTCCGCGGTTGTCACAAGCCTCTCTCTTTCCAAAGCAATACTCTCCCATTTTGCATCTTTGAGCACACATTATTCCTGGCTTGAAGTCTCTCAACAGCTTAGAGCAACATTTGTCGAGCCCAGCAGACTGGACTCACTCCGAGCAAAGTGTTGTAGGCCTACACACACATCTAGACCCCATGCGAAGTCCCAGATGATCTGAGCAGAGCGTAATCTGCAAGGACGTTTTGAGTCAGGCAGGAAGAGATGATCGCTCTGATACTCAGCACTCATTATTTCTCCCATGAATGACATTTGGCCCAGCTCGTCGTTCAGGCTTGCCCGGCCCCAGATGTGTAGAATTTTAAATGAATAGTTAGCTAAGTTTGGGGTGTACTGAATGTTGATCTCTTCTGAGCAGTTGATTGCAGATGTTTTTGCTGCATCATTGGGCTTTGGCTTCTAACCAAGTCCAGGCATCTCAGGCAATGCCTTTGATGGATCTGGAGCTTTCTGTCTCATTCAGTGAATCGTTCCTTCATTTTTCCACCCCCCGCACATTTCTTGTTAAGAGATGTTCATGTTAGCCGCGGTTGGCAGGTTGAGTGGAGAGCCTCAGACGCTCTTTTAACGGAGAGCTTTGTCTCTGTCCTGTACTATAATGAGTTTGCCAAGCTCATCTTTTGTCTCTATTGATGAGCATTTGGCTGCAATTTTTTTTTTCTTTCCAGGAGGGAATCTTTCTCTATCTACGGATCAATTTGGACTTGACGTTTAAAGCTAAGACTTCCTTCTATTTCTGAGCAGTTTTGTGGATAACCACCTTCTACAGTCTGTCAGTTCCAATGCTATTTAGTATCTTTCCTAATTTAGTGTTAAGAGCATTGCGGAAAATATAAGCAACCTGAACTTCTGAGACTTGACACCAGTATTAGTCAGTCGTAATTCATCTGTTTGTTTGTTTCTTTTTGATAACCAGGGACACGGAGAGGCTTTATCTTGTCAACACCCTCTACCTCTGCAAATTGAATGCCATGAGTTTTCCCTTTTAGGTGGAGTGACATAGTTAACTAATTTTCTGTTTGGGGGTTGAGGATGCACGAGAGACTCCTGATTTTATCTCCCCAAAGAGAGCTGTGAGTGGCAGTTTCGAACTGTTGAGGAGATCATGCTCTCAGGGTCTGAGAATCTCTGTGGGTAACTCTACTGCTTCCTAAGCGATGAGGTCCAGGTAGTAGTGTCCTCCGGAGGAGGCTGCTGGAGACTCCGAGATGAAGTTACTGGTTAAAACCCGTTCAATGCTGAAAAGAATACTTCCTCCTTTGACCACCATCTCCCTTCTTACTACAATCATTATTTAAGGATGTAAGTGCTTCACAAACAGCAGCTCATTGTTTTTCAAATCAATTTGTGAGGTAGAAAAGGAAATGGAAGCTTAAAGGCATAATCTTTATCAGGTCTGAGATGGTGATTTAAAGCGATGCCCTTCTGCTTGCATGAAAGTAGTTTGATCATTCTACATAACGTTTGGTGTCACCTTTCTTTTTCTACGTCGTCTTATTTTTAATTAGGTTCCCACTGTGGCGTCCCAAATCAAGGAGTAGTGTATCACAGACAAAAATACATGGATAATAAGTCACGCGTGACAAACGGTCTTGCATTGTGCGTACAGTTTTCTTCTGCTGGCTCTTTCATTCTCTTTATTTACGGCAAGAGAAAAGAGCTTTTTGTCTTTTTCCTTCGGATACATTTTATACGCGTTGTATTGCGTGTTCTGCCTTGTTCTCCTGGGGACAATGCCTGCTGCTCTGGCTCTTTGTTTCTTGCCTTCCATCAGTGTGGCCACTTAGCACACTGTTTCAGGATGGGAAACACAAAGGCAGCGTTCTCCTCTCCTTGACCTTGAGGTCTGATATTTAAGGGGTCTTCTTGTCCTGTGTCCCCCACATGACAATAAGGACACTATGACTGCCTGGGACCCACTCGCTGTCCAATTCCACTAAGTGAAAATTTATGGAGAGTAGTTCCATGGAGTTATAGGGACACACGCTTTATGATTATTATTATTGATTGAATAGGTTTCAGTCCCTTTCTAAACCTGGTATCCAGGGTGCACGGTGAGGATGGAGAAGGTACCTGTGACCTTGGACGCAGTTGTTTGCTTTCCTGTTTGCTTTCGTTTGTCCCTGAAGTTTAAGTGGTAGGAAGTCTCTTCTAACTCTTTTATAGACACTGAAGTGGATTTTAATTTTTCATGGTGGTTTTACTTCCTTAAAAGTTACAGTTTTTAGGACTAATCCTCTTTAGATTATTAGATTAGATTATTATTTAAACTCCAGGCCCTAGGAGTTTAAACTGGAGTCAAGTTCGAATGGTATACACCAAATTCAGGTACGGGCCCAGGCAAACGTCTTCAGGGAAAGCATTTTCAAGCTGGAGGCTTTTATAAAAACATTCCAGAAGAAGAGAAGAAATTATCAGAATTTATTTCTGGCCCTTTATTGTTTTATTCTCCTTTCCAATTTGATATAGAGTGAGTTTTTTTTTTTTTTTTTTTAGATCAAAAACGAAGATTGCGGTACTTTGGGGAAGGCAATCATTCTATGATATAATCCCTTTCAATAGAAAAACACACTGAATTGTAACAATCCAGAAATAATAACTGACGTCCCACAGTATCCCCAAAGAGGAAACTTAGTGTGATTGGGTTCCCCTACCTGACACATTTCATGTCAAGTAAGGAGAATATCTGTGTGCCAGAGGCCATGTCCGGTCTGTCAGCGGGGGTTTCAGGGAGGGTTGGAAGTGCCTGCCCATGGAAGGTCATCCTGGTCTGTGACTGCTTTGGAAGCCATTGACCTAGCTAACGGTTGTGGGGAGAAGGAGGTCCCGGTGCTGGGTGACCTGTGTTAGAGAAAAAAAATCCTGGGGGATAGAAAAGAGCCTCAGGGTTGGACTGATGAAAAGCTCACAGAGAACCCCAAAATGATGAAAGCCTCTTATGGGCTCCATTGTCTTTGCTGGGGGGCCGTCTGGGACCTGACACCCCACTGCGATTTTTAGGATGAAGTCAGTCCAATTCACAGGGTTCCATATGTTAGCACTTTTGCCAGTGGTCCTGGGGGGAGAAAAAAAAGGAGCTGTGAATTCCACAAGATGAAGAGAGAGCCTCACCTCTCTAATGCCCCATCTCTCTACCGTATAATGCACCGGAATCTCAGCACAGCTGATAAATCATCTTCCCTACCTCCCCGACCTTGCACCCCTCTGCCCCTGCTATTCTCATTACATGGAGACGGGGAATAAGTTAAAGAACACCAGGAGGTTTCACCCTGGGCAAGAAAGGAAAGGTGGGCAGTAGTACAGAGAAGTGGCTGTGACCTTGAAAGTAGCGAGAGCCCATGACTTTTCCTGCTTCCAGCCTTACAGAAGCATTTCCAGCAGGATGTGTGTACTGGTTATTTTATTTTGGGTGCTTCTGGATATTCTGTATATTTTAAGATGTTCTGGCATCTTAAAAACCTTTTTTGGCTGGGGAGAAACCACACCCCCTAAAGCCAGGAGCATTTAGACCAAGCATGTCTTTTATGTGCAAACTAACCAACCTCCTCTCTCCAGTTGGTGCACCTGGAGAGGCAACATGCCTTTGCCCAGATCACACCAGGACCAGGTTGTGGGAAATTAGTGACCACCCCTTAAACCTAAGGAACCTACCGGAAATCATTCAAACAGCCAATCCTAACAGCCAGTCCTAAACCGTTTACCCTCTCCCTGCCTTGCCTTTCCCCTGGAACTCCCAATAAAGGGTCTAACCTTAGCTTCCCCTGGTCCTGCTCTCAGTCTCCTCACCACCCTGCATCTTCCCCCACATGGTCCCGCATGCCATGTCTGCACCTGTGAATATAAAACCTTAGTTTTCCCAAATCTTTCCTGTGTCTCCCATGTCCGGCCACACCTGGATGGGTGATCATCTCATAAAAGAGCACAGAACAGTATGAAATGTTTTAAGTGTGCTCTGAACTGTTGAGAAATATCCATAGACCTCAATGACAAGAGACACAAAAGTGGCTTTTCTTTTAACAAAAGAATTTCTCAACTATCGTTTTCACTTTATTGGACTCGGAAACCAGGCACTGTGCTTGGCCCTGAGGGGATACAAGGACAGAGATGTTATGGATGAATCCCCGGAAGATCACAGAGTCTACAGGAAAAGATACATAGAAACAAATAGTTGGATATTTAATGCTGAATGAGAGGTAGACAGCTTGGGGGGGCAGAGCCAGAAGGGAGGGGTTGCCTCCCTTTGAGTATAGGAGAAAGTTGTTTAGACCCTTGTTCATATAGTCAAGTCACTATATATACTTGACTTTTTTTTTTTTAACTTTTTATTTATTTATTTGTCAGAGAGAGAGGAGTAGAAGCAGAGAAAGTCGCTGGCAGAACAGGCAGAGCAGGCAGAGGGAGAAACAGGCTCCCCACTAAGCAGGGAGCCAGATGTGGGATTGGATCCCAGGACCCTGGGATCGTGACCTAGCGGAAGGCAGACGCTTAACCCACCGAGCCACCAGGTGTCCCTGTACTTGACTTTTTAAAGCAGTTGTATTGACAGATGTCCAAGTTAAGAGGCTGTATGTATGAATTTCCAGGAAAAGTCAAGCATTGTGAGGAAGTTCCTTGAAGAAACAAGTTCTCGGGCTAAAGGTTTCAGGACTGATGGTGCTTGGCTAGTAAAACTAGATGCAAAATAAAGCGCTTTTAAAATGCTGTATTCTCACTGGACATAAAGCTTAAGAAAGGTCCGATTTTTCGCTACAGATAATTTCTTTAGATTTTACTCTACTCCTGTAGAAAATACTCACCTTAATAAAGAAAATAATAATTATTCTTCTCATCTCTACACAATTTTTTTTTTTTTTACTTTGTATTATACATTCTGACTACTGTTCGTATAGTTAAAAAGAGAGAAGAAGAAGGAGGAGGAGGAGGAGGGGAAGAAGAAAGGAATTGCCAGTCCTATTATACTGAAAACTGTCAGCAAAGACCCCCTCGATCATTGAGTCCCTAGTAGTGTCGAAGGCATCTATTCTTATTCTTGTAATTTTTAGAAAATGTAATACATACAGAGTAGGAGACTGTTTTCTTATTACGTAACTCATGAAAATGACTCTTATTGCTTTATGGTCCCCTTGCACACATAAAGAGTAAGGAAATAAGGCTAATAATAAGAAAGTGCTTTGTGAGCTGCGAGGGCTGGGGTGGGGAGCCCACGGCTGCTTTAGCCAAACTCATGTTGCAAAGAACACAGGATGTGTGTGCCATCTGGATGGGGAGATGGTGCACAGCCTGGCTAAACAACTCCTTCATTTAATTCTTTCCTTTTCATCTGTCGGTAACACAATAAAGGAAATTAAAATCAGTGATCGATTGTGTTGGAGTACATTATCATCAGGACTGAATCCGCAAACAGTGCACCCAAATGAGAAGCTGTTTAATCACACTCTTTTTTTCCACGTATCTAACTCGGTGTATCAGTTATTTATTTAACAGTTATTTTATTCAAAAGAGGAAAAGAAATTCATTTATTCCATTTGAGTGTTTCTCCTGTGTTAATATGTTCTATTTTCCTTGATGAATTTATTCTTAGGAAAATATACAAAAATTTTTATTTATTGAGGGGAAATCATTAGCATTTAACCCCTTTGATACTACTATTTCAGTTTTTCCCTTTAACTATTTGTTATTAGTTTATTTATTTTAGTTCATAGAGATTGTGGGTATGAATTCTGACATTTCAATAGCAAAATTAATTTTTTTCATTAGAAATGGCATAGGGGTGCTATTCCTTTTACTGAATCAGACTATCTTAGTACATTAACTTTCACTGGGAAATTAGTTTGATACCCCAAAAAATAGAGAGGGGGAAATGAACCAAAGTCCTCTAATGATCAGATTTCCTTCCAAGATAAGCTAATGCCCTAGAAAAATTGGCTGATCTGTTGCCTAATATTTAGTTAAATACTCATGTGCTCACAAAGACATGCCATATTTCTAAATGGGTTATGGTACTGAGAGTGACTAAAGGAAGCTGGTGTTATACAGTGGTTAACTTAAAAAGTGCAAGATGAATCTGAACAAAAGTTTGAGAGATTGTTTTAAAAGAATGTTCTTCTCTCTCCTCTTTGAAAGTATTCAACTTGATACTGGAACAGTATTCATGTACTTAACAAACAAGTATAAATAGTGATCAATTTTAGAGAAGGGAGCACCCCAACTTCAGTGTTTGTAGTCTCTTTACAGTGGATTGCGGTTGTCCATGGTAGGTAGTTTTGATGATGCTGATGCAGCATTTCCCAGAATTCACACAACTGTCACGTTTCCAACCATCTGCCTAACTGCTTTGTTCAAAAGGAAGGTCCTGGAATAAGAAGCAGTATTGTGGCTTTGGGTTAGGACTCAAGTATGTTACATTATCCCGAGTCATAAAAGAGACTTATAAATGTTACATTTGTAAAATAATGTTTTCTAATTGGTTACTGTTGTTTCATAACAACTTCATTGATTTTTTTTTTTTACTTCGATTTTATGTATAAAAAAATCTGTTGCGGGACGCCGAGGTGGCTCTGTCAGTTGCGCATCTGTCTTCTGCTCAGGCCATGCTCCTGGGGTCCTGGGATAGAATCCCACATAGAGTTCCCTGCTTAGTGGGGAGCCTGCTTCTCCCTATGCTCCCCCTGCTTGTGCTCTCTAGAAAATATTGATTATGTTTCAACCTTCAACATCATAGCATTGATTGTTTTGTTATAGATAAACATATCAGTTTAAAAAAGTTTTCTTCTATTCCTACTTTGGTACGAAGCTTTTACTATACATGGATATTGGATTTCTCATATATTTTTCTTGCATCTTCTGAGATGATCCCATGGTTTCCCTCCTTCAATCTGTTAATGTGGTAAGTGACGTTAAAAGACTTTCTGTTGCTAAAGTATTCCTGTATTACTGGATATAAACAATGCCATTATTCTGTATTACTGAGATAGATAGATATCCATCCATCCATCCATCCATCCATCACACTGAGCATACACACCAGTCAACTTAATTTTGTCACAGCTTCAGGAGAATTTTGTATCTATACTCTTAAGCAAGTTGGCATAGCATTTTCGTGTCATCTGCCTAGGGGAAAACAGACTGAAAACCACACGCTAGAGGGACGGGACTCTCTTTCTGCTCCCAGTGTCTGAAGTTATCTCCATTGGTGGCTCCAGGCGTAATAAGGCTGCAGTGGCAGCCGTTCCGGAAGTACTAACAGCATCGCTTTCAGCAGCAGCGCTGCGGGGTCCCGCACGGAGGAGGCTACAGGGGCAGCAATGGGAATAATTTAGGAAGTAATAACAGTATTTGCTGCAGCTGGAGCCCCTGATGTGTGAGTCCTCATGGTGGCAGCGCCGATGACAGCAGTAATGGGCAATCCTGGAAGTGTAACTTTCCCAGGCTTTTGCTTAAGGAGCTGGACTTGGACTTCCGAAGCCTTGAGGCACCAGCTACTGACCTAGGGATGACATTATCACTCTTCCAAATTAGAAGCATCAGAGATTTCTTGTCACAAATTTTTGAAAAACCTGACCTTTTCATCCGTTGTCCCAGACACCCTTGTATCTGGATTTCCCTATGAAATGTGATAAATAGGACTCATTTGTTAGCCTGCACAGTGTTTAAATTCTGATTTAATTGCCACGGTCGAAAAATTGGGAGAGATCACATAAAAATACAGTTTCCAGCCTTCTCTTGACAGTTTTCAAGAGAGGGCAATGCTGATCCAGCTCCCTGCAAGGCAGCAACTGGTGATGCTGAGTAATGGCTGCCCTTTAAATATGGCTGCCCTCCCCAGTTCTCCAGTTTCCCCACCCAGACCGCCTCCACATCACACCTCCCGCCAGTCCTGTGCACATTTTTATTTACCACACCACTGTAAACGGTTAACAGGCATAGCAGAACTCCAGGAGTATTATTTATTTTCTTTGCTTACAAAGCAAGATGTATTTTATACATTACATAAGTTGACTTAAACTTGAGTTGTAACATTGAGAGCCACCTGTAGCTGCTAAATAACAAGTAATTAGATTAATCACATCAATGTCATTGTAAAATTAATCCGTAAAGCAGGGTTTTTGTTGTAGTCATTGGTGTTTTCTGTTTTGTTTGGTTTGCTCTTTGTCTTAAGCCTAAGTAAAAAAAAAAAAAAAAAAAAAAAAATGACATTATTTGTGCCAGATTCCTAACTCTTTTTGGCTTTGGATTTTTTTTCTTCCATGTGTATGAATCCTTTGAAGTCAACCAGGGCTGACTGCGAGAGGACTCTTTGTGCAATCCAATCAGGCTAATTTCAATTTTAAGTGCAGGAGACAGGCATGCTTTTCATCGTCTCCTTTGTGTAGCTATGATGGATTGGCTAGTGTTGAGTTAGTAAGATTTCCAGGAAAGGACAGTACAAATGCTGTCCTAAGCAGCCTGTTAATAAATAGACCTCAAGTCTTAAAATCTCCCACTTGCTATTTTATTTTAAGAGTAAAGGTTCACTAAAGCACAGACTACATTTCACTTTGCAGTTTCATCTCAAAAGCTACCAGTATTTACATTCTCCCATGATTCTAATAAGAAGTGCAAGTAAGGAATCCCGGTCTAAAAAAATTTACAGATTTGTAAGAGTAAGAACTAGTAAGAGAAAGGAGAGTTTCATGTTAATTTAAATATACTCTCTAAACATATTCCTGTTTTTCCTTACTTATTTAAAAATACTTTCTAGAAATATCTTTTCCAGGGATTGTTGGTAGAATACAATGAGATAAGCTCTTTGATACCTAATTAAAATTGTATTTAAATTATTATTGTGCATGTGTTTGTTTTCTGTTGTTAAGTGTAAAAAAAATCAAATCATAATATGACAAGAAGCACGAGCTATGTGAAACTTAGGGAATAATTAAAGTGTTTCCTGATGATTTTCTTTACTTTTTATTGCTGGAATTATTCCAAAAGAAAGAGAAAAACAGATGTATAAAATAATGAACAACAAAAAAAGAAAACCAGGGGCGCCTGGGTGGCTCAGTGAGTTAAAGCCTCTGCCTTCAGCTCAGGTCATGGTCCCGGGGTCCTGGGATCGAGCCCCGCATCGGGCTCTCTGCTCGGCAGGGAGCCTGCTTCCACCTCTCTCTCAGTCTGCCTGCCTCTCTGCCTACTTGTGATCTCTGCCTGTCAAATAAATAAATAAAATCTAAAAAAAAAAAAAAAAGAAAACCAAAATCAATTATATAACCAAATTCAATATCAATTTTCAATTAAAATCAAGATAATTTTTTAAAAAAACTGTACTAATCAAAATAATACCAACCTCTTACTGCACATTCACCATGGGTGTGGGGCAGTTCCAATGGCTTTATGTTAATTTACTCCTATAATCTTCATAATACTTCTGTGTTAAATACCTTTATCATGATTCTTACTTTACAGAAAAGGAAGTAGAAGTAACCTGTTTCTCAACTCCATGGAGCTAATCCCTGGTAGTGGGATTTGAGCAATAGGAGTTTGGAGGTTTTACCACAACACATTGCTGGCTCTCTTTTGCCATGTATACATGTTTACATGTTTATTCACAATCACACTTTGCTAATGCTTTCTCCATTAGACATGCACATTAAAAACATCTTTAGGGATCTCAGGGTACATTAATTCTATCTAAATCTGTCCCATAACTTCCTTCCTGGGTCAACTTCAGTTTGATTGAAGTACTTCGAGATCTTTGAGGCCAGAAGTAGGAGTCTGGTGAAGCTTGGAGAAGGGAGGAACAGTTAGAAAAGACTTCACAGAGCAATGGACATTTAGTAAATTCATGGATAAAAAATCAATGTACAGAAATCTTTTGTATTTTATACATTCATATTGACATAACACAAAAAGGAATTAAGAAAACGCGGGGCACCTGGGTGGCTCAGTGGGTAAAGCCTCTGCCTTCGGCTCAGGTCATGATCTCAGGGTCCTGGGATCGCCGCGGCATCAGCATCGGCATTGGGCTCTCTGCTCAGCAGGGAGCCTACTCCCCCGCTCCTCTGCCTGCCTCTCTGCCTATCTGTGATCTCTGTCTGTCAAATGAATAAATAAAATCTTAAAAAAAAGAAAGAAAAAGAAAACAATCCCAATTACTGCACAAAAAATAATAAAATACATAGGAATAAATTTACCCAACGAAGTAAAAGACCTGTACTCTAAAAACTGTAAAACACTGATGGAAGAAATTGAAGGCAACACAAAGAAATGGAAAGACATTCCATGCTCATGGGTTGGA
This sequence comes from Meles meles, assembly GCF_922984935.1. Classification (NCBI taxonomy): domain Eukaryota; kingdom Metazoa; phylum Chordata; class Mammalia; order Carnivora; family Mustelidae; genus Meles; species Meles meles. Next base: position 90,950,860 of record NC_060066.1, on the reverse strand, counting down.
AGAACAAATATGGTTAAAATGTCCATATTATCCAAAGGAATCTGTAGATTTAACACAATCCCTATGAAAACACCAACAGCATTTTTCACAGAACCAGAACAAACAATCCTAACATTTGTATGGAATCACAAAACATCCCAATAGCCAAAGCAATCTTGAAAAAGAAGAAACAAAATGGGGTATCACAATTCAGACTTAAAGTTATATTACAAAGCTCTAGTCATCAAGGCAGTATGGTACTGGCACAAAACAGACACATAGATCAATGAAACAGAATAGAGAACCCAGAAATAATCCCACAATTATATGGTCAATTAAGTTTCAACAAAGGAGGAAAGACTATACAGTGGGAAAAGTCAGTCTCTAACAAATGGTTTTGGGAAAACTGGACAGCTGCATGCAAAAGAATGAAACAGGTCCACTTTTTTATACCATACACAAAAATAAACCCAAAATGAATTAAAGATCTAGATGTGAAGCCTGAAACCATGAAAATCCTAGAAGAGAGCATAGGCAATAATGTCTATGACATTAGCCATAGTACCATTTTTCTAAGTATATCTACTGAGGGAAGGGAAATAAAAGCAAAAATAAAGGATTGAGACTATTTCAAAATAAAATACTTCTGCACAGAGAAGGAAATGATCAACAAAACTAAAGGACAACCCACTGAACGGGAGAAGAGATGTGTAACTGACATCATTGATAAAGGGTTAGTATCCAAAATATATAAAAAGCTGATATAACTTAACACCCCAAAACAATTGAATTAAAATTGGGCAAAAGACTTGAATTGACATTTTTCCAAAAAAGACATCCAGATGGCCGGCAGACACATGAGTAGATGCTCAGCATCACTCATTATCAGGGAATGCAAATCAAAACCACAATGAGATATTGTCTCACATCAATCAGAAAGGCAAGATCAAAAACACAAGAAACAACAAATGTTGGTGAGGATGTGGAGAAAAGGAACCCTTTTGAACTGTTGGTGGGAATGCAAACTGATGCAGCCACTATGGAAAACAATATGGAGTTTCTTTTTCTTTTCTTTCCTTTTTTTTTTTTTTAAGATTTTGTCTCACAAGTAGGCAGAGAGGCAGGCGGGGATTGGGGGGAGCAGGGTCCCTGCTGAGTGGAGAGCCTGATGCAGGGCTCGATCCCAGGACCCTGAGATCATGACCTGAACTGAAGACAGAGGCTTAACCCACTGAGCCATCCAGGTGCTCCAGTATGGGATCCTTAAAAAGTTAAAAATAGAGCTACTCTGCAATCCAAGAATTGCACTACTGGGTATTTACCCCAAATACAAAGCACTAATTCAAGGAGATGCATGTACCCCTGTATTTGTTGCAGCAGTATTTACAATAGCCAAATTATGGTAGTGGCCCAAGTGTCCCTTGAAAGATGAATGGATAAAGATGTTACACACACACACACACACACACACACACACACACACGAATATTATTCAGCTATAAAAAGGAATGAAACTTGCTATTTGCAACAGCATGGATGAATCTAGGTGGTATAATGCTGACTGAAGCTTTTCAGTCAAACTTTTCTGTCAGTCAGAGAAAGACAAATACCACATGATTTCACTCATATGTGGAATTTAAGAAACAAATGAACAAAGGAAAAAAAGTGAGAGAGACAAATCAAGAGACGGACTGTTAGCTATGGAGAATAACTGATGGTTACCGGATGTGAGGAGGGTGGGAGGACGCATTAAATAGGCGATGGGGATAAGGAGTGTGTGTGTCGTGAGGAGCACTGAGTGAGGTATGGAAGCATTGAATCACTCTGTTGTATACCTGAAACTAATAGAACACTGTATTTTAAGTATACAGGAATTAAAATTTAAAAACTTAATAAAAAAATCAATAGGTTAGGGGAAAAAAAAAAAAAAAGATTTCCTAGAAGGTGGAAGCTGTTCCTGGCCCCACAGTACTCCCAATTTCTCAACCTAGAGCAATCTACCCAAAGTCTGTTCAAACAATTACTGTTCTATTCTTTAAAAAAAAAAAAAAAAAAAAGGAATTGAAGTCCATGGGACCAGGATGTAATACCACCTTTCCTTCCATCTCTCTATGATCTTTAGTCTCTGGGTCACACTTCTACATTTAGGAAGAAGTTTAGTGCCTGGTTCATGGATTTTGTTGTTGTTATTGTTGCTGTTCCAATTCTTCTCATTTTCAGGGAGGCAGAGTTCTTTGACCACTTGATATCTAACTATTTCCATTTCTAATCAACATTTTTCTCCCTCCCTACTGTGATTGTGATCTGGACCTTTGTATCAGCCAGAATTCCTTCATCTTTGGAATGACCTAGACCACTTTCTGTATCTAGCACTCAATAGAAATTGATCCTGCCAAGGATGCTCTCTAGTCTTCTTCCGACTGAAATATTGGTCTTCCTTTCTCACTTTATGCTGCCATGTCCCTCCTCCTGAAAGTCTCCTCCTTGGTCTCTCTGCCTTCTATTTGTTGAGGATAGTAGAATCCTCTTTCCTATATAGACTCCAGCAGACAGTGCCAGGGTTTCATAATGTAGTCACTAATGGAAATTGCACAACAGAGGATAAATATCTAATAAAATTGCTGATAGGAAATGGCTTAGGATGGTGACTTTCTAAAGCACGTACTATTAATGGAAGTAACAACTGGTGAAATTTCAGGGTCCTGCTTCGATTAGACTACACCAAAAATTTTATTCAAAGACATGTTTATTTTGGCTTAATAGTCAACTGAACATGAAAAATAATTGAATTATCTACATCAAGTCATTAAAATTTGTCCTTATGCACCCACCTGAAACAATTCTACAAATAAAACAAGTTTTTATGTGTGCTTCTCTTTGCAGACACTTTATGTAATATAAATTGTTGAATCGTTAACTTTCAATTCAGCCAACAGCACTATAACTTACACCCGAACCAAGCTTGTCTAACACATGCATTGTCTCCATAGGGCGGGTCACAACCTTCTAGTGGTTGGGGGTACTAGACGGCACTTCTGTACTATGCTTGGAGGTCATTTCAAACAGCAAAAGCCCCAGCAGAGAAGCACAAACAAGCAAGAATGACATTAAAATAAACTATGAAAGGACACTTGTTTACAGCACGAGAACTGACACGAGAAGGCGAAGCATCACGTTGCTTGCTTTTAGATGGGAACCTGTGCCGCAGGCATCGAAATTTTTCCCCTGCTCCGCACATGTCCCAAAAGGACTGCAACAGTGCTGGGTGTTGACTTGGGGATTACAAATAGATTTTAGCTAGCTGGTGAATTTGCAAATATCAATTGTGTGAATAATGAAGATTGCATATGTTGTGCGTGTGTAGTCATTAGTGTGTTCTCAGGGGTTTTTTGTTTGTTTGTTTTTGTTTTTGTTTTTTTAAAGATTTTAGTTATTTATTTGAGAGAGAGAGAGAGAGCCCATGAGCAGGCTCAGGGGTGTAGGAGGAGAAGCAGACTCCCCACCATGCAGGGAGTTCGATGCGGAACTCCATCCCAGGACCCTGGGATCATGTCCTGAGCCAAAGGCAGACGCTTAACTGATGGAGCCACCCAGGTGCACACATTCTCAGGTGTCTTTTATTGATAATGGTACATGATAAAGCATGTTTAAGAACAGACCTGTAGACTCAGGCTCACGTTACTCATTCAGGCATTCCAGAAGCTTAATAATCTAGTCACTAATTATCTCTTCCCACTAGTCTTTTGCTTCTACTGCTACTGCTGCTATTATTACTACTACCACTTCAATGTTCCAAGGTTTGCAGTCATTTCTTTGTAATCTTCCTTCTCCTTTCAGACCGTGAGCTCTTAAAGGGCAAGGGCAAAGGCAAGTTTGTATCCCCCAACACTTGTTACAGTGGTTCATTGCACAGTCTCAGGAACTATTAGACCTAGCACTGTTGTCATGACATTATTTTGGGGAACACTGTACTGGATCATACTAGAAAAGAATGCTCTTCCATGTAGAAGAAACCAGTAAGAGAAACCAGTTAGAAGTGCCCAGTGTCAAAGAGAGATTCTGAAGAAACAGAAACTCAGGGAAAACAATGCGATTTGTAGGCCATGATGGCTCTCATTGAAAGGGCACCTCTCACAGCTAGGCAGTGGAAGAAAGGAGGCAAATTTAGATGTGTCCATTTTCAAAGTTCCTGTTCTTTCTCTCAGGTCATGGTGTCTCTGTTTCAGATAAAGGCATGGAAGGAAAAGAAACCAGATTTGTAGTTTGCAGTAGCTTTTGGTGTCGTGTATTAGGAAGGAGTGATAGTTAGGTTTGGCTGAGTGCCCTGGATTTACCCTATTCAAGTCCTTGGATTCCCAAAGGAAGTTCCAAAGACAACAGAGTTTCAATTTCCTGTTGGGAAAGCCCAATTCAGACTGGTCTTCCTTGGTGAAACTTGCATCCCTGAACTGAGAACTTTGCGCAACTTTCGACTGGGAGAAGAACGTCTTAGAAATAGACGGTCTTCTGGGGAGAGCTGCTGGGCATCACGAGCTAGGCTTTTGCTCCAGGCATTAAAAGATAAGCAACATTAAGATTGAAGCCAAACTTGTAGTTAGAATCTGGATTGGAGTGCCCAAAGTTTCCCTTTCTCATTCAGTATCACAAGTTAGTATTGTCATGTACTTTGTAATCTGAGGACTAAGCCATCTACCTCCCCACCCTTTTTTTTTTTTGATTGTCTAATGATGTCTATGCTTAAAATGATGATGATGCACTCAGAATATTTGTTGTATTTACCTTCATCCTTATCCTATGACTTAGATTCAATAGTGGTGAGAGGAAGTTTTGCCTGAATTCTTGTGCCTTTGCCCAAATAATCACATGAGAAAAAAACTGCCTGTCTTTAGGTTAAGTTCAGAGGACCCACCCCTCTCTTATGCAGAATAAGTTAAATGTACACAGATTCATAGCGACTCCCTATGTTGATCATGATAAGAAGACTGCTTTTTTTCTCCACTATCCCTTTGCAAAGCATTTTGATAAAACTTCCTCTCCGTTTGCCTACAAATACTTAGTAACTTCATCATTTTACATAAACTGTTAATTTCAACAAAAAATGTTCTTTCCCAGCATAAGATAGAAGAATGTGTGAATTTAAAATTAAATCATCTTTATGTCTGTCTCGGAGAGGCTCTACTGAAAATAGGATTTGCCAAAAATACCAATGATACCATAAAATATTTAGCGCTGTCCATACCAAAGATAACAGCAGACAAAAATCTTCCAAATTACTTGTATCCAGAATGTGGTCAGCCAGTGTTTGAGGGAGTGACAGGGTGGTCTAGAAGACTTACCTGCTGGGGCATCTCAAGTACTCCAGACAGTGGGTATGAGCATGACCCCTTCATTGCACAGGGACAAAGGGCAAAAGCACCTGGCAGCAAAAGTTTGTTTAACCACTGACTTAGCTTTTTGGATTTGCATCCTCACTGATTCCCATTTTTGCTCAGCAGAAATCTCCCCTCCCTACCACTGTCCATTTGCCCATGCACTCATTCAAGGAATATTTATAAAATGGGGAACTATAAGGAGGAAGGCAGCACAAAGAATGAGCCAGGATGCTGCCTGCAACTCTCTGAAGGAGTTCTAGAGGACTTGGGCATGATAGGCCTGTCCTTTGGGATTATAGCTTTCTGTTCATAACATGATCGTTACCGTCAACTATTTTTAAAGAAGTATTTTCATCTCCCGACCTAATGGGATTCATGGATATGACAAAGTTCTCAGTGTTTTTATGACTGCCTTCTTTACCTTTTCTACCATGATATAAGGAAATAAGACATATTATCTACAGAGTTAAATATGTTTCTTCCTTGCATACCTTCCCTACTCTGTCAAGGAAATAGCAAAAGTCAAATTCTTATCACTTATTGAATCACAGTACATAAGAACAGCTATCATGAACTCAGGGCCTTTGTGCCTAATGCAAACCCTCAATTCATGGACAGAGAACATAAAACTGGAGAATTGGAATGTGGTGAAATAAGAGGGCAAAAAAAGAAGCACAAAAAGTCATCTAAGCATCTTTTTAAAAATTTTTTTAAAGATTTAATTTTATTTTATTTATTTGACGGGCAGAGATCACAAGTAGGTAGAGAGGCAGGCAGAGAGAGAGAGGGGGAAGCCTGTTCCCTGCTGAGCAGAGATCCCAATGCGGGGCTCGATCCCAGGACCCCAGGATCATGACCTGAGCCAAAGGCAGAGGCTTTAACCCACTGAGCCACCCAGGCACCCCTAAGCATCTTTTTAAAAAATGGCCAATGATAGCATCCCACATGCCAGACTTATAAGGGAAAAAAAAATTTAACAGCAACCACAAAAAACTTGTAGACATGAAATAGTAATGATGTTAGTCATAGTTATCCGTATCTCTTATTCCAAGAGATAAATATGTGGGACATAATTATTTTGCCTCTAAATTATATTACCTAATGATGAGAGAGAATAAACTGATCATATAAGATTTCATAATCTGGCCTGCGTTACTACTGTGACAGAACAGTGAATTTAGGCTGACGGAACAACACACCAGCCTACATCCTACCCAGGCTTATACAGCACCGTTGCCCACACTGGGGTTGGCAGATACAGATGTATACACTTCCCGTTCCTTCTGTCTTCCCAGTCCCCCACTGCATCAGGGTTCATGTTCAGCTGCCACTCGAGGACTTCTGGAATTCCATCTGGAGTCATGTTCTCTAGCATGGGGTTGGGAAAATCGGTGACAGTAAAGTCTGTAAGGATGACCTCTTGCATGGGCTTAAATATTGGATGTTTTTCCTGTTGAGGAGGATAATAGTGTGTATAGTAGTTTCTGCATGTGGCTGGCTGAGCATCTAAAAAAATGCAGATTTCTAGATCCCACCCTGACTCATTATAAAAGGATTGTGTTGGGAGAGTTTATTAGTTATCTTTTGCTTGAATAACACTGTAACAAACACTGCTAAAAGGCTAGGTGGCATACAAACACGATCTTCTTGCTCAAAAGGTGTGCAAGTTAGTTGGGGCCAAGCTGGGCTGGGTCGGCCTTGGGTTCAGCCTTGTTCCACATGTCTCTCATTCTAGAACACGCCCTAAGAAACAGTAGCCATATGGGGTTGCCATTTTCATGGCAGAAGGCAGAAGCAAGGGGAGTGAAAACATGTGATGGTCCTTAAAGCCCAGTTTTGGACTGACCCATCCTCACTTCTGCCCGCATTCCATTGGTCAAAGCAAGTCACATGACGAAACCCAAGGCCATGAGCTTGGAAGGTATACTCTGCCTCAAAGGGGAGAGGGAGGAGCAATGATCACTTGGGGTGGGGTGGGGAGTGGGGAGGGTTGATGGACTATATGTAACAGTTCTACAGGTTACTTTCATGAAGTCAAAGCTATTACCTGTTAGAGGATTGCCATTTGGTGTCACTAGAGAATGTGTCACAGCAAGAGAAATGATGGACTCCATTCCTTCAGGAGCTCAGCAAATATTTATCATCACTAACATGCGCTATCCAAAGATAGAAAAATGTTAATAGACCAAATGTAAGTCAATAGCAGAGGATAATTAAGAGTAGAAAGGGAACAAGAAAATAGGCACCTTATATACATTGAGGATGGAAATGCATGTATCAAGGAAGGCTTCTCAGAGGAGGCAACACCTGACTTCAGCTACATGATGGGTGAATGTTGTCTAGAGAAGGAAAGTGCAAGAAAGGAGGACAGGGGTATTCTAGGTAGAGGAGATTACAGGGTAAAATTGGAAATTTAGAAGCAGCATTTTATATTTGGCAAAGAATACTGTGTGTTCTCCAAATCCTGCTTCTTTTCTCCTGGGTCCCAGAGTTAGATTACCTTCCCACCCTCCCTTAAACTTGACTGTGGCTGAGTACTGACCAAAGAATGAGCCCCGAAATGGTGCATTCTTTTCCAGGTCTGGCCCTTACAAACCTCCCACATGCAGGTCCGCATTTTCTCAGGCTTTCCCCCCTCCATCACCTAAATGGGAGGTGAGTGGAGCCTATGATGGAAGGACCTGAGTCATGTGCTTGCTGGTGGTAGGCGAGGACTAGGAGGGAGTACAAGAGCCATCATTGACTAGCTGTGTCCCTCCCTTATTCTAGGTACTTCTGGTTATTTTGAGAACCAAGTGAATTAAAAGATATATTAGCGCCTTAGAATTATAAATCTGGGCAAAACATTAACACGGGATCATGCCCAGCTTCAGAGACGGTTCACACTGCAGAGACTGTCAGCCAAACAAAATCATTGATTGTATGCATTTATGGCAGGAGAGCCGTGACAACATTGTTCTTCTGGCAGTCTTTTTATTTCTAATGTGCATTGACGTGTGTCCCCAAAGGTTCAAGTTTAACTGCAGCTGAGCTGGGCCTCTCTCTCTCCATCTTTCAACCTGGGGAGCGTCTGTTATCCATGAGACGTAAGGAAGAAAACGCAGCTCATTAATCAGTATGTCATCACATGACTGGAATTAAATAGTAAAGCGGTAAAGCCTCTGAGTTGATATGATAGCAAGTATCACAGGTGTATGTTTCTGCTTCCGTTTCAAAGGAAGACACCATCTGGAAGTTATCCTTCCTGCCAAAAGGAGTAGAAACATAAAGGCTCCCGTCCTTTTCCCAATTAGAACTCAGAGACAGAACAAACTCTGCCAAATAGAGAAGCCCTCGCTGGAGATCTAAAGGACTGATGAGAGGCAAGTAGGAGAAAATTCTTCCAGAAGCAACTTTTTCTGCATACAAATGATAATAACTTTTTATTGGGAATGGAATTTGAGGGGCGCCTGGGTGGCTCAGTGGGTTAAAGCCTCTGCCTTCAGCTCTGGTCATGATCTCAGGGTCCTGGGATCGAGCCCCACATCAGGCTCTCTGCTCAGCAGGGAGCCTGCTTCCTCCTCTCTCTCTGCCTGCCTCTCTGCCTACTTGTGATCTCTCTCTCTGTCAAATAAATAAGATCTTTAAAAAAAAAGAAAGAAAGAAAATGGAATCCGAACTGCGCACAAACAGAGACTGAGATTGTTTGGCAGGAGGGCAAGATTACTCACTGGAGATCATTGTGATAGAGTATCTAGAAGTAGGCTTGGCATAACCCATCAATGCTGGAAGAGAAATACAGACACAACCCATACAGAGTTTTTATAGCCACCTCTCACTAAGAGCGTTCCTAATCCTTAGTGAGGAGGAAATAAGAAATTCATGTCAGCACTCCCACTGTAATATCTCTCTATGTGGTATATTGTGATGCTTGGTTTAATGAGCATGAATTAGATGCAGTTCTGAGCCTGTGTTGTGGGTGAAATCATTATCTGCCTGTCTTAGTTTGGGCTTTTACAGAAGCAGACCCTTGGATGAGACTTCAAGTGCGAGTGCAAGCAGGCTGTTTGGGAGAGAATTCCTGGAAACCACAGCAGGGGAGTTTGGGTGTGAAACCATGGGGAAGGGCCAGTGAAAGGTGGACGATGAAACCCATTACTCCCATGGGCCGGGAAGCTGGGCAACTCTGGAAATGGTACAGAACATGCACCTCAGAGTCATCTTCTCCGAGGGCCCAGGCAGCTAAGGTATTTACATATCAACTCCTATCAGTTGGGGGGGGGGGCTCAGAGTTGCTCTTGGGAGGTGATGTTTCCAGAACCGCAGCCTGCTTCGTATGCGAAGTATTGGAGCTGCCAGGAGGAAGTGGGGCCACGTGCTCTGAATGGGATGGGTGAAAGGATGGCAGTGAGACAGCCAGGGGCGGTTTGTATCCCCTGATGCCATCTTAACAAGGCTTTCTCTACGCTGCACGTACTGCTTGGGAAAATTACTTTTGTGCATTTCCCACTCTGTCCCAGAACCAGTGATATGGCCACAAACATGAGGACCTCCTCAGGGTTATTGATAACCCCAAACTTGATTTCTACTTTTCACTTTAATCAATTTATTTATATATATATATATGACTTACATTAAAAACCGAACTGTACCATATTTACAACTGTACTCAAAATCTGTCAGTTCCTTACCATGGCTCACTATACACACACTGTGGAAAACATACTAGGCAAACCTAAGGGGAAAAGACACTGTATAATAAAATGTACTCTTCTGTGGTCATATATATATATGATTGTTTTCTTCTGTGGTGCTTTGCATCTCTTTCAGGTGAGACCATGGCCTTACTGAAGGCACATTTGGGATCTAGTGAACACAAAGGGAATCTATGCTAACTGGCCTTGAACGCCATTCCTAATTTTTAAGACTGCCTCAGAAAACCACGGTGATCTTACTAATGACTATTCATTTTTGCTCATTACCAATTATATTTTCTTATTTTGCCATTCAGAAAATAAAGGGAAATTATATGATTGTACTATCTTTATTGTTTAAAAATGTCTCGATTTCTTAAATAAAAATACATGGGAAAGAGGCACCTGCGTGGCTCAGTTGGTTGAACATCTGCCCTCGGCTCAGGTCATGATTTCATGATTTCAGGGTCCTGGGATTGAGCCCTGCATCAGGCTCCCTGCTTGGTGGAGAGCCTGCTTCTCCCTCTGCCTGCCATTCCCCCTGCTTGTGTGCTTCCTGTCTCTCTCTTTCTATCAAATACATAAAGTCTTTAAAAAAAAATGCATGGGAGAAAGCAAAAGCTGGTTCAGTGTGAATTGTAAGCTTATATCACTGATTTTTAAAATAACACAAATGGGTATTTATGTGCACTGGTATAATTTTGAGGGGTTTTAGATGCATATTAAATTACCATGGACAAATAAAAAATTCATCGTTCATATATTACTAAAAAAGAATTTGCCCCAGATTAGCATGAGCTAATGTACTTTATGTTAGGCTTTACATTTCTGATGGACAACCTCTTCAGGACTGTATATGCGTACTCTACGTGTGTAACACATTTTATGTGATTGTTTCTTATTTTTAATGATTTACTTTGGAATAAAATCTTAGACTTACAAAAAAGGTGCCAAAGTAAATCAGAGAGATCTCATATGTTTTCCTTAATGTTACCATCAGGCATAAGCATTCTGCAATAATATGGGACTGATCCTTAAAACAGACAGATGTGAGGAAACTGTAAGGGTTCATTATCTTTAGAGACAAATTCTCTCCATATATGGTACTGCAGTGGAGAAAAGTGTCTTTTTGTTGTTGTTGACTTCCTTTGTTGGCCCATGGAAATGATCCATTTCATAGTCTGCCTTTTATTGGCCCTCCTAAAAATGGGAGAAAAAAGGGAAAAAAAGGTCTTCTCTTTACTTTGGAATACTTAATGCAATCCAATACATATATAGGCAGATAGAAGAACGCATCCATACATACCAATATGGGTTGGTGGCATTGGGATTTGCTAAGACTTTGTATTAATGTTTTCTCTTTACTTTGAGTTATGCTACCTTTTCTCTTCCTTTGTTACTGTCAATTGTTAGGGGTCTAGCTAAGACACCGTGCAGAGAAATCGGATCTGATTTTCTGGAACCTTGAGAATAACAGAGGGCAGGAGAGCAAATGTTAATGGTAGGAAGGAAGTGTTTGTCTCCAGTTTGAGGACTCTGACATAACAGGCCTGCAGTAACGTTTGTTGCATAGAAATCAACAGTAGTTGCCAATACTCGGCAGTAAATTAAACGGTGAGAAAAGCTGGAACTTGTTGGTGTCAGTCAGGGCTGCTCAGTACATGACATTAGAAAAAACTCTAAATGCATATCACTGCAATACTAATTATGATAATAGCAACAACATGATCAGTGTTGTTAGACCGCTGAAGACTTATGATAGATAAATATTAATGGAGGCTTCTTTTTTAACCCAAACAGAAATGACAAATGGTGTTTGGTTGTCCCTTTCACATTTTAAAAACTAGTTATTACCAACATTTCTTGAAGCAAGATATACCAAAGGATTTTCCTCACTCTTTCTCTTTCATAATTCTTGCCTCCTCCGGGCTTTCCAGCGACCTTCAAAACTCCCATACCACTTATCCATCTCCCCCTTCTTTCTCACCTCACCTCCCAATAAAACAGCCCTTGGGGGATCCCTTTTAAGTGGTGTGATATAGAGTGCTTTTGATAGCAAGAAGTATCTCTCTCCTCAGGGAGAAAAGGAATATTGAAATGATAACTGTCCCCTCTACCCTTACCCTCAATATTCCGGAACATTCACCGCTGTGCATTACTCGAATCACACCTAACTCTACAGGCATTGGGCCAAACAAGTGGACTGAAACCTTCACAACCAGGCTTCAAACCCTGCACACACGTGTCTCCAAATTTTGCTCCAGTGTAAACTTGATCTTTGCTCAAACTGAGCAGTCATACCATTAGTACAGTGTCTGTCAATTAGGACAGTGTCTATTCTAATCACGAACTGAAGCCAGTTGTAGGAAGAGGTGTAGATGATTATAATTTGCTGGCTCCAAGAAGGTGCCAAAGAAGGGGCCCACCATCAAGCAGGTGCTAAAGAAAAAGCACATATTTCGTGGCAGTTTAGCAACTTTTCTCAGTGAAGGCAGAAAAATGATTGAGTGGACTGTACATTATCTCAGTCGAACAAAAATGCAGACCTAGAAGACTTTAAAAAAAGAAGTGAAATAATGAAGGCAGCACTTTAATTCCTTCAAGCTCATGTCTCCAATTCCTGCGCAGTTGACCCTTGAACAACACGAGTTTCAACTCTGGGGATCTGCTTACACATGGATTCTTTACAGAATAGCACTGTCGATGTATTTTCTCCTCCTATGCTTTCCTTAATGACATTTGCTTTTCTCAAGTTTACTTCATTGTAAGAATACAGTATATAATACATATTACATACAAAATATGTGTTAACCAACTATGTTATCACTAAGTTTTCTTAGTGGGCTATTAAGAGTCAAAAGTTGGGGCACCTGGGTGGCTCAGTTGCCTAAACATCCAATTCTTGGTTTTAGCTCAGGTCATGAACTCAGGATCATCAGATCAAGCCCTAAGGGGCTCTGAGCTCAGCGTGGAATCTGCTTAAAGATTTCCTCCCTCAGCTGAGGGAAACTGGAAGGGGAGATGAACCATGAGAGACTATGGACTCTGAAAAACAACCAGAGGGTTTTGAAGGGGCGGAGGGGGTGGGAGGTTGAGGAACCAGGTGGTGGGTAATAGGGAGGGCACGTACTGCATGGAGCACTGGGTGTGATGCAAAAACAATGAACACTTTTACGCTGAAAATAAACCAAAAAAAAAAAAAAAAAAAAAAAAAAGATTTCCTCCCTCTGCCCCTCCCCCACTTATGCACTTGCTTTCTCTCTCTCTCTCTCTCAAATAAATAAATAAATCTTTTAAAAGGTTATACTTGGATTTTTGCCTGTGGGGGAGAGTCAGCGCCTCAACCCTTGAGTTGTTCAAGGGTTGACTGTGTTTTGAAGGTCCTATGAAATTTAGAAATTGACATTTTAGGTGTGGTCTCTAGATGTGCTCCGTCCCACCCAGTCCTCTTACTCTTGATATAGACAATTTGATTCTCTCTGGACTTTACTGGAGATAGGAGTAGAGTCTCTCAAAAGAAATTTTATTAGGGGTACCTGCTGGGCAGGCTCAGTTAGAAGAGCATGGAACTCCTGATCTTGGGTTGTGAGTTCGAGCCCCACGTCGGGTGTAGAGTACTTATTCACTTAATAAAAAAAAAAAAAACACAACACCCTAAAAAAAGGATTTTACTAAGGAACTGAGAAAAAGAAGAAAGAAAAAGACAGATTAGAATGTCCTGTATGCATATATATACACATATGTTTAGTACTTACTATCAAGTACATTTATGTGTATATAAATATATCTTTATACATGATGTGGGAGCTCTGATACTAAAAATGTCCATTATTATAAATTAACAGTATTTCTGAGTGGAGGAGACAGGAAATTATAAAGTAAACAAAAACCCGTTTTGAATGAAAATGCAGCAGAGTGACTGGAGTGTTATTTCAGACAGTGTGGTCAGTGAGGCCTCGCCGGGACGTGACGTGAGGCTGAGACTTACGTGATGTGAAGGGGCAAGGCACATGTGGTTGGAAGATAAAGACGAACATAAGCCTTAGTCCTCTGGGGCAAGTCATACTGTCATGCCCACTTTACAGAGGCAAGCTAGACTGAGGGAAACAAGGTGACTTCTCCGAGATTCCATAGCTAGGAGGTGGCATCACCACCCACACACCAGGATCAGCTCTTCTACTTAGATTATCATTTCCTCCTCAGCTTACCCTCAGCTTACACAGTCCTCTCCAGACCTCACCCTTTCCATTGTTCTGTCATTTGCTCCTGTCTTCTCCACCCCTCTCCCCAAGAGACAGGTAATTCTTCTTTTAAATCCTCACAGAAAGAAAATTCAGTGATAGCACTCAGTGCTAACTTTCCTCACACTGGGCTCTACTCCATTCACTCCGCGGCTCTCCCTTCCCACCAAGAGCTTGACAGGAAGGGAGGGAATATATCATTTACCCTTGCAAACCTGGCAACCAGCATGGCCCTTGACATAATAAGCAATGTAGAAATTTTAGCAAATAGGACATGTTTGAGGGTGGGATTGAGGAAGGAAGGAAACGAAGGAAGGGAGGAAGATTTTTAGTTCGTGAAGCAGTTCAATTTAGCAAATGAGAGTAAGAGACTGCAGTGAAAAATAAAGGTAACTTCACACAATTTTTAGACTTGTTATAGCATCCTCTTATCTTTGCTTCTTCCCTCTTCCCCTCTTCAAAAGCCAAATGCATTTTCAACTGTCTTCAACGATTCCAGGAAGAAACTCCAGTCCCGGTCTATCAGTAGAGGGGGCAGTGGGAAAGGGAAAGATACTGGAAGACTGAACTGGTCCCCTGAAAGGACACTGCCTGGGTGGTACTGACTCTGGAGGTGGAGTCAATGCAAATTATTATACCTACTTCCTGGAGAGTGGTTGGCTCCAGGGCGTGTGTTCCTTGGGTCCTAAGCTTGAGAGGCAATGGTGAATGCGGTGAATGCGTAAATCAAGGAGCTCTTGATTCAGATTACTTGGCTTTGCATTCCTTTTCCTCTGTTCAGTAGCCCTGAGACTCCCTGTTCCATTTCCATATCCTTTCACTGGGGATGCTCAAGGTGGTGCATGGATCACCTAGCTCTTGCGAGGATTAAGTGAGTGAATATACATAAAGCATTTACACTGGTGCCTGGTGCCTGGCAAGGACCCAAGGTGTGCTAGCTGCAAATTTCATACTTCCTAAATAAGTAAATTAAATGATGATGAAAAAATGTATTTTGAGGAGAGCATATGTAATGTGGAGAGAAAGCAGGGACACTAGGTTTATTATCATCATCCATCACAATCGCTGGAGATGAAGAGACTATGATAGTTTCTGGAAGTTGTAGATAGACTTGTTCATGTCCTCTGCTTCTTCAGCAGCCTCCTACAGCTTTCAGAGGGGCTGATGCCTGAAACTTTCTGTATTGCCCTCTAAGATATGCTAATCATTTATTTGTCAGGGTTCATTTCCCCCTATTGTTTTCATTCATCATAAATCGTGATGGTTACATTTATGGTTGATAAAAGAAATGCTGATCCTTCATCCCTTGATGCCTTAAAGATTGGGTCAACAACAGTAACAGCAACAAAGGCTTCTGACTCCATTTTCCTCTTCTCTATGGTAATGGACAGAAGTGGAACCTAAACAATGGATGTTTTTGGCCCTTTTATGAACCCAAATCCTGAGGTTATTTCTGTGGCCCTACTAAAATTTCAAAGTTACCATGCAAAGATTTTTCTGGGAGCTATAACTGTTTTCAGTTACAAATGTAGGTCCTGGAGAAACAGTTCAGAAAAAGGCAGTAAATTGCAAAACAAAACAAAACAGCCCATAACTCCCTTTCATGCCTGCAGGAATGACCTGAGCGTGTGAATGTTTTAAAAATGTAAAGATCTCTCCTTTTCCTGCTAACCTACCATAAGGACCCAGGAGGGCAGCAGTAGGTTAGAAACCCCGTTTCTGTGCCAAGTCCTGAAGAAAGCCTCTTCTGTGACAAATGGCCCGGAGGCTTGCTCCCTGCTCTTCCAGCGTGCTGGAGCAACTAGCATAGTTCCACCAGGTACGGCAAAGGTGGCCATGAAATTTGACATTGGGCCCCAAGACACTTGATCCGCTGCAGACCTCCTCTGCTCTCTTGTATTACGTGAGCCAGAGCCAGAGAGTCTCCTTGGGATTCATGGAGAGTTAGTCTGGGATTTTAACTCTCTCTGGGATGAGGTCTTATTTCCAAACCCTTTCTCATTTTTTTTTCGGAGGAGAAATCACATCTTCATCGCGGAAATATCCTCCATTCCTCGAACACAGACACGCATCCTCTTCTCTCTCGCCTTGTCTCCTCTCCTGCCTGGCGACAATTTCAAAGAGCCCCTAGTTGGAAAACCCAAAACAGAGCTCCTCGTGGCGTCCCGGCTCACCCCGCGCTCCAGCTGGCGCTGCTCTTCGCTGCTGCCTCCTCGCCTCTGGCCAAGCCAACTCGTCCAACTTTGGCTCCCAGGCTCCAGCAGGGGCGCCCTCTGAGCAACCGACTGCGGCGGGCAGGAGCGTCCCCGGCCCCGGGAACCCCGAGCCGCGCTCCCAGAGTCGGGCGGAGTAGACGCGCCAGCGCAGCGCCCGCCCGCCCGCTCCTCTCCGGCCGCCGGAGCTCGTAGCCTCTGGTCCCGGAGCTCCGCCCGGCGCTCGCCCGCCCGTCTCTGGTTGCTCGCCTCTGGGACCCACTTCTCCGGACACCAAGCCCTCTCGACTCCCACCCTCTCCACCTCTCGGGCAGCTCAGCAAAACCCAGTCCCCTCCTCTACACACGCCTCCGAGGGCCCTCCCCAGCCCCAGCGTAAACCCCAGAGAGAAAGCCCGGGCCGGGTCTCCCCAGCTAGACCCGCCGCCGAAGGTCTCCACCATCACCGCCAGCCGCCCCAATTCACGCTCATTCATATTCATCGTTCTCATTCTCTCTCTCCCTCTGCCTCTCGCTCTCCAAAGACTCCTAACAAGACTGGCTGAGCCTCCTCAGCGGCACTCCCTTTCATTCATCGCCTCCCACCACACACACACACACACACACACAAACACACCCCCCCAACCCAGACAGCCCACTCCACTTTTCAGACGCCCACCTCCTCATACTCCCCTCCCCTAAACAGACTTCCACCCACTCACCATCTGTAGCCTCCCTTCCACCCCCCGCCCTGCCCGCCCGGCTCCCCCTCCCCAAGAAGCAGACCTGCACAGTGGGAGGCAGGGATCGCGCCGGACTGACCTCTGCCCGCCCGGGAAACTAACAAAGGCGGAGCGCAAGCCCAGACCCCAAGAGCCGCGAGCGGCGGCCGCGGGCCGGGCAAGCGCCGGGCGGGGACTGCTCCGGAGTCGGGAGCCGCGGCGCCGGAGGACGCAGATCTCTCCCCGCGCGCGCCGCTCGGACGCCGCCGGCACCATGGGCTGCTGCACCGGGCGCTGCTCGCTCATCTGCCTCTGCGCGCTGCAGCTGGTGAGTGCCCCGCGCGCCCCCGTCCCGGGACCGGAGCCTGCCCTGGGACCGGCCTCCCCGGCCCCTCTCAGCGGACCCTCGGACCCGCACCTCCTGGCGCCGGGTGGGCGTGTGAGCTCGGAGCTCCCGGCGACTCCCGCCTCCCCGCCGCCCCGACTCGCACTGCCCTCCCGCCCCCGGCGCTCAGCCGGTCACCCTGGCCTGGCGGGAGGGCGCGGTCTCTCCCTCTTGGCCCCGCGCTCTGGGGGTCACCGCGCACCCTGCGGGCGTCGCCTTGGAGGTCCCGGGGCCGCTGCCGCGGCGCGGGAGAGTGAGCGATTTCCCCGCACCGCCCCCCGCACCCCGCCCCGTGTTGGACCACTGGCTTTAGCACCCTCCGCTTTCCTGCCGAAGTTTCCCCGGGGCTTGCGGGCTCTTTCTTCTCGGGATGATTTCCAGTAACATTGTTTGATTAGAAGGTGCTTGCGAGTGCTCAGGTTCTGAGCAGACAGAAACCGCTTTAACTCTTACAGTTAAGACTAGGGCGATTCTTACCTTCAGCAGTTTGAAAGGTGGTGCTTGAGGAGTCTTGGATCTCCAGGGAGAGGGTCTGTCTGGCTGTGTGGTTTTAAACAGAGTATTTCAGCCCCTGCGCTTCCAATTTCCTTTTAGATTTTGTTGAAATGTTGCAGGTTCAGACAGCGACAGACTGACAGTTGTCATCAGGGAGAGAACAGAGTGGAAGGCTCCATTGGCAGGGTGGCTTGCCGAGGGAGAGCATGTACTGGGAGGTGAGAGATCCAGAGTGAAGGGGAAAAAGGCTTTCATTTCAGTGTGTGTGTGTGTGTTGGGGGAGGGGGGATGCTTTTCTAATATATGTCCTGTAGGGACCCAGACTGGCTCTGTGGTCTGTTCCATTGTCACTTGAGGTCAAGGCTACAGACCCATCCTGTCAGACTTTTTTGTGTGAAAGATTCACAGACATCTTCTCCTTTTACACTTAAATTCTGTACATGCTTGGCCAAGCTTTCTTCAAAGTGCTGTTTTTTAAAGTCACAAACATTAACTAGCGTATTTTGACTAGCAAGGGGAAAAGCTTTTCAGTGAACTTTACTGAGTAATGTCAGCCCTTGCAGGACTCATTAACTAAGAGATGAAATAATGCTCTTTCTTTGATAATTAGCCCTTGTTCCCATGAATGTATTAAAAGGTTTCACTTTTCTCTTGCCTCAGTGTTCCACTCTCCCATTAAACCCTCACTTTAGACCTGTTCTTCATTGTTTACATAATAGGTGCATGATTTATGTATTTATAGAATTGCAGTGAGGGGCAAGTTTTCTTTATGTCTATAGGCTAGTGCCTTCTGTCCTGTTGAGTAGGACATATTATACAGAGGAGTTTCCTGAAAAATAACTTAAAAAATCACCTGTACATGAATGTTTTCTTTCACTAAGGAAAGAAGGTCTTAGGATAATTTACACTTCGGTTATTAGAAATGAACATGGCTTATAAATTGGAAAAAACTGAATAAATATTTAGTCAACTCTTGACTATGCAAGATTATTGTTAGGCACACTGGATTGCATAATGTATAATGGCATAATTCTGTTGTACGTGGAAATAACATGTAAGGGTTTTTGATGCAGTGGATTTATCAATACAATTATGATTTCCTTAGTTGGTATTATAATATATGTGATGATGATATGTTTGTTGTTTCATCTATCAGCCTGGAATGCCTCCACTTTCCACATACACCATCTCAACTGGTACAAATGCAAATTACTCTTCAAAACTTACCTCATAATTCTACCTTCTCAGTGAAGTGCTCCCTGGTGCTCCAGGTAAAAGCATTCACTTCTTTTCCCCGAGTTGCATAGCACTTTGCTTTCTTCTCTGTTGGATCACATTTCATCTTCTTATATCATTTTATTTGCCTCTCTCATCTCTAGACTGTAAGCAACCTGAGGAGAAGGATTAAACATTATTCATCTTTGCAAAACTTGAGAATTCTTAAGAGAGCTCATATTAGGAGCTGAAATGTATTTGCTGAATGTTTGATAATAATTAACATTTGTAATCCACACTGGGTTTTAGCATAAACTGTTTTATTTTACTCCTAAAATTGTCCTCTGAGGAAGGCACTCATATCACTAGTTGGCAGATAAGGAAGATGATACTCAGAGTTAAACAACTTTTCCAAATCAATAGTTTTCTCATGGTAGACAGGGTTGATGGTAAACCTTTAATAACTGGATCTCAATCAAAACAAGTATGTGTTATATTGCATACATTATTACATTATGATATTGTATAATGCACTATATAGAGTGTATTTAAAGAATGTGTAGCATTCACTTGACTAATATTACTATGACTACTATTATATGTAATGTTCTTTAATCATAAATTTTATATAGCCAGTTTAATGCTGCAGATCTTTTTGTTGAATTTGGTTAACACTTGGTTCTGTAGTTCTGATATGAATGCTGGATGATGTCTTTATTTACTTTGAGGAGTAATAGGAAAGTGAACCAAGGAAGCCAGTATTGGAATTTCACTCCATCAGTGATGTGTTGCTGGTTCACAACCTCAGAAACCTCTGGGGTGAAATTCAGAACTGGCCCTGAATTTCCCTGAATAGGGAAAGGAGGAGAGACTGAAGGAAGAGGCAGGCCACTCCAGATTGGTAGGTGGTAGATTTCATTGCTTAGGTAACTTACACATGAAGTTGCTACAAGATGAGTAGGTCATTGCCCCACCTTCTAGAATCTTAACAGAGTCTTTCACTGGGTTACCATCTGGATGGTCTGAATAGCACACTGCTTTCTCAAGGCTGTGTCCTTGAAACGACACCAACAGTGGGCAAGATGTATATTCCAAGGACAGGGGAAGGAGTAAGGAGGCGTGTATAGTCCTGGTCCAGCTCGAGGGTCAACTGACGGTCACGTCCTCTCAATGACCTCCTCCTTCAGCAGATTTCTTTGCTGAGTTGGGTAATCATTTTCACATGCTGGAAAATTTCCCGAGTTTTTTTGCGTGCTATTGACAGGATAATGACATGACACATTTTAGGTTTAATGTATGTTACTAGAAAACATTATCCATGGCTTTCTGAAGCCTAGATCATCAACAGAATAGAGTTACACCCTGATTTTTAGCATTTGCCAATTTCTTTGGTGTAAATATTCCCACCTTGGCCAGTTTTAGGTACACCATTACATAGTATTTCTAGCATACAGATAAAATAGTCATAAATAACCTCAAAAGCATGGTGAAAGTAAAACACAGTAAAATAGGAAAGGATATGTTTTAAATATTTAGTACCTTTGTTTTAATATTTACTTAAATTTAGGTTTATATTATTTAATTTTAATAATTGTTCTAATTTAACAACTGGCTCACAAAATCATAAAAATGTAACTGACTCTGAGCGGGTATAAGCCAACTCCAACATGCCACTGGGTAAAACCGGTAAAAACCGGGTAAGAAGATCTAGTGTTCTTTCCACTGAAACCAGCTGTCATTTTTTTCCCTTTCATGTTTTTTTTTTTTTCCTGCTCCCACCAACTGTTGGAAGTTGGAGGTTATGAAGCAGTAAATAAGAGTGGGTGTTGAGAGGGGAATGGCATGTGGAGAACACATTTGCTGAAAAGAATCTACATGCTAATGACTAAGGGTAACTATGTGGGTCATTAAAAGATGGCACATTAGCTCTTTCTAAAAGTTAAAGAAACAAGGGAAGGTTTTTATTATCTCATTCAGATTTCCTCCAAACCCTCCTCTGGAGTGAAACATCAGGTTGGGAATAGGAATTGGACAGAACTCATTTTTAGGCTAGTGTATTTGGGTGAGCTTTGTTTTGCAAAAATCTCGGTCTTTCTACTTTCTTTCTTTTGGTCATCTCCCATCCTTACTTTTTCTCCATGCTTCTACCCCTAAGCAAATTTGTGTATTTGCCCCAGATTTTACATTCCTGTTCTTAATTCTACTAAATGAATTTACAGAGGAACTGAGAAGCCTGAATGCGCATCCATAGAAAACTGTGCCAAGTAATCCTTTCTGAAAAAGCCATTCACCACTGTGTAATGGATTCATCGGGTCACCTAAGGACTTTCAAATATATATTTTTGTAAGGATACTTTTCATTTTGCTTGTTTTCAAATAATGTGTATTCTATGATCATGTATGTGTAATCTAGAAATAAAAAGGAACACTTGATCATAGGCTTTTAATAAATCATTTTTACTCACCACATTTAAAGAAGTCTTAATTGCATTTTTTTTTTAAAGTCTAAAATTGACTCCACATGCCACAGAGCCATCTTCTTATAGGGGCCCCACTGACGTGTTGAACTTACTAGGTTAGCAGAGATTGTTCCCACAGAGCTTAAGACATTTTCTTCATATCACAGAGGAGACTTGAAGACACATTCGACAGAATTTTTTTGTCCCTGGTTGTTGTATTATTAGAGGAGATTTATTGCATCACTTTATGGAAAGGTGACAGCCATATGCCTTTTAGGCCTAATAATTAGCGGAACAAAATTCTAAACTTTTGCTTTACAGATCTACAGTAACAGAAACCTTTAGAAGATTTATAGAAAACACACAGCTTTGAACACATTCATAGTCTTTATGTTTTTATTTTAGAGAACATTCTTTCAAATTAAAGACAACTAGTGTTGGTTTTTTCCCTCACAGTGAAAACCAAGTTAACTTTCTCTCCGTACCACATTCAAGTTATCTTGTCACCACCTGTGACCCAGTCATGCTGAGGTAAAATGTGTTGAGAGGTGTCTGAATGATGATGGTGTCCTTGTGGTAACATGTTTTAAACTTAATTTTATGGAATATAGCACTCATCTGGACTACATATTTGGCAGTGGATGCAGAGATACATTTATTTTGTTACGCAGATACACTGATACTTTTGCTTTAACATGCTTTTCATTTTACCAACTCTTTCTTTTCTCCTATGAAATATAATCCTTAATCATTTAGTTTCCATTCCTCCTCTTTATTGAAAAACTCTGGTTCATTTTATGAAACTGAGGAACAGTTAAGGAAATGAAATTAAGCCTAATAACGAGACTGGTGTTATAACATGGTTGCCGTTGAAATCCTTAAAATATTCTGCATTAGCAAATTTTTTTTTTTTTTTTTTTTTTTACAAATCCAGATCCATTTATAGCTCTCTTATTATCTTGTTATTTAAGTATACATTCGAAGTATTGGATTTGCTTGGGAAATAGTCTATTCTTATGGTCTTGTTATAGGTTGATTTGTGTGTTGTACCTCCCTACTCCTCTGCCTCCCAATTTTTATTTTGAAGTCTTCATCTCTGGTAATTTAGAATCTGATCTTATTTGGAAAAAGGGTGATTGCTGATGTACTTAGTTAGATGAGGTCGTTTTGGAATAGGGTGGGCCCCTAATCTGTATAACCGGTGTCCTTATATAAAGAGGAAACTTGGACATGGGTATGCACGCAAGAAGAATGCCGTATGATGAGGAAGGCAGAGAGGTTAACATGATGTTTCTACAAGCCAAAGTTTGCCAGAGAAGCACCAGGAGCTAGGACAGAAGCATGGAATCGATTCTCTCTCCTGACCCTCAGAAGGAAACAATCCTGCCAAAACCCTATTAGTCGAGCCTGCAGATATCCAGCCTCCAGAACTGTGAGACCACATAATTTCTGGGGGTTAAGCCACTTAGTGCTATTGTATTATGATAGCCCTTAGCCAACGAATATTGATCTTTTATTTTTATTCTTTTATTTTCTTAGGACACTAATCTTATATTTCTTTGTGTTTATCTCTTTGTGTATGTGCTAATTATTTTACTGGACTTTAAGTGCACAAAGAGCAAAGACTTTGATTTACTCATGGGATCTTCCACTCTACCCTACAAAGGGTAAGCACTCAGTATATATTTGGAGAATAAATTAATGCATAGATGAATACTAAACTTTATTGAATTTTTTAATGTGCCAGACATTATTATAGGTACTTTTTGTCTATGAAATCATATCTCTCTCACCACCACTTGTTTTAGAGATTGAGAAATTAAGGCAAAGAGAGTTTGAGTAACATGCCCAGAACCATACAGCTGGAACGAGTGTTCTGATTCGAGTCTGCACTCTCTTTACTTTGTTCTATGCTTCTTGGACCTGAAATAATCAACAACATTGAACAAATATTCAGAGTCCCTAAGCAGGGGGCCTACTGGTGTGAATTATATTTGAGGGCTGAAGGGCTGTCAATAAATATGTAAACAAAGATGAAGTACTCACAGATGTTGTTCCGTGTCATTAAGGAGATGAAAAGTGTTCTTCTTAGAGGGGGTGGTCAGGACGACTTCCCAGAATCTGGAAGCTGAGTCTAAAAGAATGACCAGGAGTTGGTCACGCCTCTCTTTGCATGACCAACTCTTGGTCATTCTCAGCAGAGGAAACCAAATGGTCAGAGTCGCCAGTTTTAAAAGAGCATAGTGTGTTCCTAGGTGCACAAGAGTCCGGTGTGGCTAGGGTGCAGTGGGAGAGACTGCGTGCTATGAGCTGGTGTTGTCCACGTGCTTTGACACCTGACTTTGTTTAAGGAGCAATATGGAGCCATTGGAGCACTGTATTTTTTTTTTTTTTTTAAGGAATTTTTATTTATTTGTTTGTCAGAGAGAGAGCGAGCATTGAAGCAGGGGCAGCAGCAGGCAGAGGGAGAAGCAGGCTCCCCGCCAAGCAGAGAGCCCTACACCAGACTAAATCCGAGGACCCCGGGATCATGACCAGAGCTGAAAGCAGCCGTTTAACCCACTGAGCCATGCAGGTGCCCCCACTGGAGCATTTTAAACAAAGTCCTGCCATCATCTGACTTACATTTCAAAATACCCTCACTGCTGAGTAGAGAACAGATTAGAGGGAAACCAGAGGAAATGGGAAACAGGATGCTCTTCGTTATTCTGAGCAAGAGATAATGCAAGTCAGACACATGTCATAACGGAACAGATGGGGAGAGGATGGACTTGAGACATGATTTAGGAGGTAGGATGCCTAGGACTTGCTGATCCACACATCTTATATAACAGAATATAACTGGTGCTTTTTACTGAAAGTGTGAGAATTGGGTGTTGTGGGGGTGAAGGTGGAGAGGAGTGTTTGCCTGGAGGCATAAAGGTTCTGTTGGAGACACTTTGGGATTCTGATACCTAAGGCGGGGTACCTGTAAGGTTTATGAGCTTGGAACTCAGAGGGTAAGACTGGACTAAATATTCAGAATTGAGGCTCATGAGCAACACTGGTCTTTAAAGCCCTGGATGAAATCACTCGGAGAGAGAGAGACAGAGAGAAAGCGTAAGTGCTCCAACATAGAAATATTTGTCTATACTGTCTTACTTTATTCTTCATAAAATGTCAAGTGCTTTTGATTTTTTTGGGAATTTTCCCCAATTTTAATCAAATCATTTTCGTTCTGGTCACTTCCATGTTGGTTTTTCTTTTGCCTAGTTTGTTTGTTTTGTTTTGTTTTCCCCTAAAAGGGTAATCCATATCATAAGATTTTGAGAAATAAATTACTTTCTTTCCCCAGAACTTCATTAGTACTTTCTACTTAAAAAAAAAAAAAAATGCTTTGTTCATCTTTTCCACAATTCTGTTACAAATTTTACAATGTATGTTTTGGGATTCTAGGAAAAATTTGGACAATTATCTTGATTACATAAGGAAGACTTTCAAATACTTTCAGTATAAGAAATTCTGACTTAATATTACTTGAGCTTTGGGTATTAGAGACAAAATGCACATTAATATAAACTTTGCATAGTTTCTTTGCAAGAGTTTACACGCATGAGCAGAAAAAAGAACAGATCTATATATGTATATTTGGACTGTTTTCTTAAGCATTTGTTTTTTATCAGGTGAAGTATGTTTTGCCTAAAATAGCAGGATTCAATTGTTACTCAGTAACAATGACTTATTAAAGATAAAAACAAAAGCCAGAACAGAAAACACAGAATTTGAGGGCTTTTAAAACAAGATGATAAACAAGTAGAAGAATGTCCCTTCCTTTCTCCCAAGGTCCCAGTGTCCAAATGAAACAATAATAGTGCTAGGAAGAAAAAAAAAATGGACCCAACAGAAGACCAGCACAACTGAAGTGTCCAGGAAGAAAGGAAGCAGAGTGTATTTGAGAGAGCAGAGCCTTAATCTAAGGTTGTGTGCTTTGTGCACTGTGTTGAGCTGTGTTCTGCTTGCTTCAAGGGGAGCCCTGACATGGGGCTGCAGAATTGGCTGCCTTTTAGTTTGGCATTTTTTACAGTTAGCTGCCTAATGTCATTGTGGAGGAATGTGATATGGAATAGGAGAATAAATATATTAATTGTTGCAAAAGGAAAGCTCATTAATGGGTAGCTTTTTAGGACTTTTTGGTAGCTTAGACAACAAGGAGAAGATGAAAAAGACAACAAAAATTACTCATTTTGATTTTCTTGTAATACTTCTCATGTCACACTTGAAGGTGATTTTAATATTAAAAGGTGAGATTTTCAAACATTTTGGAGGTGTTCTGAATGTCAATTTTAGGGAGACTATTTAGCAAAAACTTGATAACGTTCGAGTGGACCTTCTTTCTTAGGTGCATCAAAAATTCATGCTTTCTAATCCCCATTAACACTAATTGCTATTAATGTGTGTGAATCTTCATGCATTTACAACAGAATATAACATTAGACTAAAAGATAACACTTTATCAATGATTAGTATTCACAATGCCAGTTAAACGGCAAATGACACACCACCAAACTCATTTACATTTTTAATTTGGTACATTTTGCAAACATACTAAAATAAAATAGGACACAGGCCCTAAATCCCTTTGATAGAACATTTTTATCTTACGGTCTAGGTAGAGAATTAGAGAACAGATATTTTAAGATGGGCATAAACAATTCTTGTGAGAGTGTTGCGCCTTACTCGATGCCATAGGAAAGGTGAAACTTTTGAACAAGTAGATTGCTGCTGTGTTTGCTGCTGGTGAGACAATCCCCAGTTCCTTGCTTTGGAGGAAAAGCGTCTGTCTATGGGGAAAGAGATACAAGGGTGAAAGCCAGTGGGCAACGGGTTGGGAAACAGGGCGAGATCATGGCAGCGTTAATGATCTTGTTCTTTTCTTTCTGTTTTTTTTTTTTTTTTTTTTTTTTTTTTTCTTTTCTGCCTAGAGGAGTATTCTTTGGAATGGTTTTCCTGATTAATTGTATTTCAGAATTATAAAGTAGAATTAAGTGTTTGAGTTTCTTCTCTCCACTCCCTTCATGGGTACGTGCATTATGAATGCTTTCCTACAGATACCCAGTTCCTTTATTAACAAGAGGTATTGGAATAGGATTTTAGCTATCGGATTCTCGTAAGAGATATGAGGTCAATGGATGTGATGATAAGTCGTAAATCTATTTCTGATGGTTTCTCTCGATTCCAGTAATTAGAGACATGGCTATACTTTGCTATTGATTAATGTGTAGTATAATAAGTGCTTGCATGTGGGAAGCCCTAGGCGATAGAGGTTGATTGGTTAAATCGGTTAATTAAGGTACAAAGAAGAATGCTCTACACTCATATGTTTCCTGTACTGATAACTAGCTGTAAATGAGCATAATTAAGATAACGGGAAATAGAGAATCCTCGTTAATGGCAACTCTTTATCAATTTGTATTTAAAATATAAATTCTTGATGAGGAAGCTCTTGTAAGTGGTAGTTTAAGAAAGGTAGTGCATCTTAGATTTGCGAGGTGCTCAAGAAATCAATCTAGAACTGTCTTTAGCACCATGGCAGGAACTATGCATGATTCTCCAACACTGAAGACTCTCTTGTTGATTCTAAAATATCTCTGAGAATGGAAATTTTTACTATTAGCAAAGTCATCCTTATGGTTTTTCTCTCAAAGATTTTACTTATTTATTTGACAAAGAGTGCGCGGGAGAAGAGGGAAGGGGCAGAGAGGGAGAAGCAGGCTCCCGGCTGAGCAGGGAGTCCCAAGTGGACTTGATCCCAGGACCCTGAGATCACATTCCAGGAGCCTCAGGTCACAACCCGAGCCGAAGGCAGACGTTTAACTGACTGAGCCATCCAGGCACCCCTGTGTTTAAATCGAATTTCTTAGGCCTTGATTTCTAATTTCTTTTCTATACACATCCCTTTTATGTGGATGAGGAAGCGCACGGGGTGGAGGGAGTGAGGTCCTGGAGCTGGCTTGTACCAGCTGGGGAGAGTTCGTGGTTACATTTCTAGAAATTCTGCGAGTCGGTTGTTAAACCCAGACTTTATTAAAAATTAATTGTATATATTTTAAATTAAATTAAAAACTCAACCCTTCCTGATTATTTTACTGCATCGTACCGTGAACTGTGCTATCCATTGTGTCTGTATGATAGAACATTCTATAGAGCAGGGTGTTGTTGACCTTCTCTTTCCAACTCTGCCTCTAGTGAGATCATATTGGTAGCTAAAAATCTATTATGGTGGAAGTATTGACATCAAGAAAATACACAAACAAAACAACTCAGGCCCTCCTGCCACCCCTCAGAGGCAGATATTAAACATTTACCAGCATGCTACGGGGCCGGGGCTTTCCTCAGAAGAAAGCCAGTTTTCTTGTCCAAGGAGGGTCTGATTTATAAGCCCTTAATGTAACTAATTAATGCAAGAATAGAAAGTATATTTCCTAGCCTAAATGTGTTATTTATTGCTCTGAGTGCATCTGTAAAATTGTTTAAACATAATGGAGGAGTTTTTATTTTCAGAAGTTCCAATATTAACTGCTTTCATAAAATAGCTCTCAGACCTCCCTGTGCATTGTAGTTGGTAACTGATTTGTGACTACAGGATCCAGAATTGATAATAATTCCTGAATTTCCTTTCTGGGTGACCGACTGTGCTCTAGAATCCCTCACTACAAGGGAAAGCCATTTCTCCCTCATGCGTGTTAATCGACTCCCATGAGCGCTGGAGGACTTACTCCAGTACCCAGCTTGGCCACCTGGCTGTGTTATTGGTTCTAATTAGCTCCTTCCACAGGGATGCCAACTAATCAATGGCAAAAAGATCAAAATACCTCCTTGCATCACATCTGGTTCTTCCAGACTTCGGATGGGCTTCAGTTTTCTGTTCTCCCCACACTGAAAATCCACAATGTCATTCCTGAAGGAGGCTCTTGGAAGGAGATTCATTTGAAAACACACGAAAATATATTTATTTTATTTTCTTACTAAAAGCTATTTTTTGAAAAGTAAGCATTGCCACAAATTGGAACAAAATCTTATGGCACCTCAGTTGCCTTGTTTCATTCTTTTAACATCTCCGTAGGCAGATAATTAATATAGTCCCATTTCCAGATGAGCAAACTGAAATACGGAGAAATGAAGGAGTATATGAAATTGTTAAGATATGGCTTAAGCCATCAGAAATGCAGGAATGTGGGTAGCAAAATTCTACGTGTCTTACCTTATGACTGGATTAAAAGAGTCATTTTTTCTTGGCTCGGGCCAAACCTGCTGGAAAGACTAATTATTTAAGCAAGCAATTTCTTTACATGAAAGATAATTTTAAAAATGTGATCCAGGTGATTTATGTAATAAGAAGAGACACTGTAGCTCTTTGAAACAGCTTTTATATCCCTTCTGCTTCTGTTAGTAGAAGGTAGCTTCCTCATGATTGATAACTCTATTTGGAGTCCCTCGGGAGGCACCCCATTTTATCCTAAAACAAAAGAATGAAATACAAGTGTTCTGCCGACTAGATACTCCACAATTTTTGCATGCTCTATTTTCTTCAACAGATAAACCACTTCTGAAATGCTTTCACTGTCCAGATATAACTTTCTTATACCATCGAGACATCTACTCCCAAATATCCTTTCTCTCCGTGAGAGTTTAGGATATATATATATTTTTCTCCTTGATGGGAAACTTCTTCTTGGCCTTGGAGTGTATGACTGTCAAAGACGGGAATGTTACAGTCGCACCACTGTCTGCGAGTCCTAAATACAGGGCCAATTAGAGAGTCATTAGGTGAAGCCTCTGAACAATTAGGAACCCTGCAAAGATCCTCTGTCTTTTCATTTGAACAGAGAGCTGTGGTTGGAAATACAGATGGAGTCGTCCTCGGGGATCTGTCCTTCATACACATGGTTCTGTTGACGCATTTCACAAGTAGGAGACTTAACGTTTTGTAACATTTCACGGACTACATCTCGCAGAGGAGCGTTGGTTATCTATTATTAATATGTTTGTTTGACTAGTCCTAAAGTATCTGTATACATACTTTTTAACTCCTTCTCCACTGATTATGTTTTTATTGGAGGGCAGAGGTTTGGGGGAGTTTTTTAAAGATAGAAGTGGTTGCTTGATTTTCTTTTAAGACAATACAAAGTACAGGATACCGATTTTCTTCATATACTTTTCTATGACAAACCCACTAGATAGTTGAAAAAAGTATGAATGGGGTCAAATTCAAGGTGCTTTGGTTTTGTCCTATTATGTTGAGGAAATAATATGATTCTCCTATTTTAGAGGACCATATCAAAACTGATGAGATAATTACTTTTAAACATTTTCATACATCTGAACTTTATATTTATTATTTATTTATTTAAAGATTTTTTTTTTTTTAATTTATTTGACAGAGAGAAAGAGAAAGAGAGACAGTGAGAGAGAGAACATAAGTACAGGGAGCAGGAGAGGGAGAAGAAAGCTTTCTGCTGAGCAGGGAGCCCCATGTGGGGCTCGATTCCAGGACTCTGGGATCATGACCTGAGCCGAAGGCAGACGCTTAACGACCGAGCCACACGGGCGCCCCTGTATTTATTATATTTTTAGTCATTATAAAATTCGAGTCAATTCAAAAATTTGAAATGTTGATTAATGGCCATTCTACCAAGGAAAGGTTTGAAATGCCCATAGGGAATGGTAGTTAAAGCTCTTTTCTAAAAAGAAATACACTTCTTTGGTCACTCTGTATTTTGCATTATATTTAATTAGGAGGTAATCTGAAATTTAGAATTGGGTCAAGCAACACCTGCCATGCCTATGTGCTTTCTGTGACTCAAAGGGAAAGGAAAAGCAGTGGAGAACCCTTATCCCGCAGGCATCAGATTTGTGGTAATGGATGGTTAGTTGCTGCATAGCCATGATTTTCTCCAGGGTGGTCTGGAGCCCTGGAGGTTGACCTCATAGGGGCAATCACAACTAGGTGGTAGGATTAACGCTGTAAGAACAACATTTAATGTGATATAATTTACCCCAAGATAGCAGCAGAGTCAGATGACATTAGAAGCACGTTGTCCAGATTGAACTAAATGTGACTTAAATGATAGTGCAGTAAATCATGACAAATTGTATCAGCTTTATCTATGTAAGCCTAAGGACTAAAATCATTGAACATTTCTGGGAGTTTCTGATAATCAGACTTATTTTCTTCTATTATGTTCATGCACAGGGGAAGTGGTGCTTTTGGTGGGACTAAACTACATATTCATGTAAAAAGTCCATTATATGCAACAAGAACAATCTGCAAGAAAGTTCTAGAGATAACGATCTTAACAGTAATAAGCTACAAACAAAAGAGGAATGGCCATTGAATATTGGAATGCATAAATACAAACATGATATGTAGCCATCCACTCCTGTTGGCATTTATCAGATATGTTTAAAGAAAAGAATGTGATAGTTTCATGTTTTCATAGTGAAGTACTTTGAGAAATGTACAGTCAATTTTAAAGGGAATGCTAATTTGGAAACAGTTCAGAAGGAACAATGAAGGAATTCAGATTATTTAGCTTAATGGTAGATTGTTGGTATAACAAGATGCTATTTCATAAAGTTGAAAGGAAAACCCCAGCCGCTCCCCCATTTTCTGCAACCCTGGAATCATAGTCCTACTGTGCATATTCTGACCCACCCTAGTTACTGAGCCAGTGTTCACAGAGTCAGTTGGCAGTACATGTGTCATCTTCAGCTTTTCATTGGCTGCCAGTAAGATTTTAACTCATAGACTTCGGTATCTTTTTTTCTTAGAAACTGAATGAAAGACAATGGTATAGCAAGATTGCTTATCAAAGATGACCTTTCCAAAGGTGCCCCGTATTGCTCCTTACCCATGTGGTTCCTGAGATTTCTTGGTGGTTCCTAAGTCTGACAACTGATCCCACCCATATTATTGGCCTAAGCCTATCCGTGTAATAAGATGCAATAACTTAGTACCGTATTTAGTTACATCCTTGGCCTGTGCTTTCTGCATCAGTCTTTGACCACCATGAGAAATGCAGATGCGGAAGTTTATACACCAAGTGTCATAACAGACCCACCTCACTCTGCAAATCCCAGCTACAGCTTGATCTGTTCAGCTCTACATTGTGATGATAAAATTGCAACATAACAGTGCCTATGCTTCTGCTCCTGTGACCACCGTCTGCTGCTGTCACCCCATGAATTCTCTCCTCTGTTGTATTTTTGTGGATGTGACACTCTTATGGAGACATTCAGAGGCCACCTGGAACAGTGTTTTATGATCTGGCCTTTTACATCCATATGGCTGAGAGAGGAGCCATGTGACATTATTCAGCGTGGTCACTTCCTTGACAAAAGAGAAAAGTGACATCAGAAACTCGTACCTTATGGAAGCACATGGCAGATAAAAACAGGTGCATAAATGGTACCATTACAGAAAACAGGTTTGATGTTAATTTAGGTGTGTAAGTGATCAATTCTTAACTGTCTACTTCTCAAATCATTGTTTAAAATTATTACCTGGACTTTGAGAGTAAATGCACATTTCTTTCTACTACTCCATTTGCTATAGATGTGTGTGTGTGTGTGTGTGTGTGTATAAAGCCACAGCAGTGACTGCTCTATAATTACTCTCTTAGGCAAAATGGCAGGCATGATCAAATTCTATAAACACTTTTGTCTGAAAAGTGTGTGTTGTGAAGCTGTGGAAGGAGGTTTTGGAAAATATCTCTATGAAGATTTGAAGAATAGAGTAGATCGGGGGCTACTTATTTCTAAAAAGATAGATGCAGCTTATAATAGTCATTTCCCTTAATTGTGGTAGATAGGTGTATATATTAAGTACACACACACGATTTATTATAGAAATTGGATTATGTGGTAATGGAGGCTGAGAAGTCCCACCATCTGCCATCTGCAAGCTGGAGGACCAGGAAACCTGGTGATATAATTCAGTCTGAGTCTGAAGTCTTCAGAACCACAAGGGCTAATATCCAAAGGCAGGAGAAGATGGATGTCCCAAAGCTAAGAGAGCAAGTTCTCCCTTCTGCCCATTTGCTTTACTTGGCCCTCAACAGATTTGCTCAATGCCCACCAGCATTCCTGAGGGTAATTTACTTTTTTTTTGAAATTTAACTTCTTTTCAGTGTAACAGAATTCATTGTTTATGCACGGCACCCAGTGCTCCATGCAATACGTGCCCTCCATAATACCCACCACCAGGCTCCCCCAACTTCCCACCCCCACCCCTTCAATACCCTCAGATTGTTTTTCAGAGTCCATAGTCTCTCATGGTTCATCTTCCCCTCCAATTTCCCTCAACTCCCTCTCCTCTCCATCTCCCCATGTCCTCCGTGTTATTCCTTACGTTCCACAAAAAAAGTGAAACCCAATGATAATTGACTCTCTCTGCTTGACTTATTTCACTTAGCATAATCTCTTCCAGTCCCGTCCATGTTGATACAAAAGTTGGGTATTCATCCTTTCTGATGGAGGCATAATACTCCATAGTGTATATGGACCACATCTTCCTTATCCATTCATCCGTTGAAGGGCATCTTGGTTCTTTCCACAGTTTGGTGACCGTGGCCATTGCTGCAATAAACATTGGGGTACAGATGGCCCTTCTTTTCACTACATCTGTATCTTTGGGGTACATACCCAGTAGTGCAATTGCAGGGTCATAGGGAAGCTCTATTTTTAATTTCTTAAGGAATCTCCACACTGTTCTCCGAATTGGCTGCACCAACTTGCATTCCCACCAACAGTGTAAGAGGGTTCTCCTTTCTCTGCATCTTCTCCAACACACGTTGTTTCCTGTCTTGCTAATTTTGGCCATTCTAACTGGTGTAAGATGATATCTCAGTGAGGTTTTCATTTGAATCTCCCTGAAGGCTAGTGATGATGAACATTTTTTCATGTGTCTGATAGCCATTTGTATGTCTGCATTGGGGAAGTGTCTGTTCATGTCTTCTGGTCATTTTTTGACATGATTATCTGTTTTGTGTGTGTTGAGTTTGAGAAGTTCTTTATAGATCCTGGATATCAGCCTTTTGTCTGTACTGTCATTTGCAAATATCTTCTCCCATTCCGTGTGTTGCCTCCTTGTTTTGTTGACTGTTTCCTTGGCTGTGCAGAAGGTTTTGATCTTGATGAAGTCCCAAAAGTTCATTTTCACTTTTGTTTCTTTTTCCTTTGGAGACATATCTTGAAAGAAGCTGCTGTGGCTGATATCAAAGAGGTTACTGCCTAAGTACTCCTCTATGATTCTGATGGATTCCTGTCTCATGTTGAGGTCTTTTATCCATTTCGAGTTTATCTTTGTGTACGGTGTAAGAGAATGGTCGAGTTTCATTCTTGTACATACAGCTGTCCAGTTTTCCCAGCCACTTCCGTCCAAAACCTATGGGATACAGCAAAGGTGGTCCCAAGGGGGAAATACATAACCATCCAAGCCTCCCTCAAAAAAATTGAAAAATCCAGAATACACCAGGTATCTCTACACCTTAAAGAACTGGAGAATCAACAACAAATTAAGCCAACTCCACACACAAGAAGGGAAATATTCAAGATTAGAGCAGAGATCAAGGAGATAGAAACTAGAGATACAGTAGAACGCATCAATGAAACTAGAAGCTGTTTTTTTGCAAGAATCAATAAGATCAATAAACCATTGGCCAAACTAATCCAAAAAAAAAAAGAGAGGAAGCCCAAAATAATAAAATTATGAATGAAAATGGAGAGATCACAACTAACACCAAGGAAATAGAAACAATCATCAGAAATTATTACCAACAGTATATGCCAATAAGTTAAGCAACCTAGATGAAATGGATGCATTCCTGGAAAACTATAAACTCCCAAAATTGAACCAGGAAGAAGTTGACAACCTGAATAGACAGATATCTTGTAACAAGATTGAAGCAGTGATCAAAAACCTCCAAAAAAACAAGAGCTCATGGATTCTTGGGGAATTCTGCCAAATTTTCAAAGAAGAAATAACACCTCTTCTCCTGAAGCTGTTTCAAAAAATTGAAGCAGAAGGAAAACTTCCAGACTCTTTTTATGAAGCCAGCATTACCCCGATTCCCAAACCAGGCAAAGACCCCACCGAAAAGGAGAATTTCAGACCAATATCACTGATGAATAAATGCTAAGATTCTCAACAAGATCCTAGCAAACAGGTCCAACAGCACATTAAAAAGATTATCCACCATGACCAGGTGGGATTCATCCCTGGGTTGCAAGGATGGTTCAACATTTGCAAATCAATCAATGTGATAGAACAAATCAATAAGAGGAGAGAGAAGAACCACATGGTCCTTTCAATTGATGCAGAAAAAGCATTTGACAAAATTCTAGCATCCGTTCCTGATTAAAGCGCTTCAAAGTATAGGGCCAAAGGGAACATTCCTGAACTTCATAAAATCTATCTATGAAAGACCCACAGCAAATATCATCCTCAATGGGAAAAAGCTTGCAGCGTTCCCGTTGAGTCAGGAACATGACAAGGATGCCCACTCTCACCACTCTTGTTCAACATAGTATTAGAAGTCCTAGCAACAGCAATCAGACAACAAAGAGAAATAAGAGTATCCAAATTGGCAAGGAAGAAGTCAAACTCTCTCTCTTCGCAGAAGACGTGATACTTTATATGGAAAACCCCAAAGACTCCACCCCCAAACTACTAGAACTCATACAGCAATTCAGTAATGTGGCAGGATACAAAGTCAATGTACAGAAATCAGTGGCTTTCTTATACACTAACAAAGAAAACACAGAAAGGGAAATTAGAGAATCGATTCCATTTACTATAGCTCCAAGAACCATTAGATACCTGGGAATAAACCTAACCAAAGAGGTAAAGGACCTGTACTCGAGGAACTCCAGAACACTCATGAAAGAAATCAAAGAAGACACAAAAAGATGGAAGACCATTCCATGCTCTTGGATTGGAAGAATAAACATTGTTAAAATGTCTGTACTGCCTAGAGCAATCTATACTTTTAATGTCATTCTGATCAAAATTCCACCAGTATTTTTCAAAGAGCTGGAGCAGACTATCCTAAAATTGTATGGAGCCAGAAGAGACCCCAAATTGCTAAGGAAATGTTGAAAAAGAAAAACAAAACTGGCGGCATCAAATTGACTGATTTCAAGCTTTACTACAAAGCTGTGATCACCAAGACAGCATGGTACTCTCATAAAAATAGACACAGACCAGTGGAACAGAGTAGAGAGCCCAGATATGGACCCTCAACTCTATGGACAAATAATCTTTGACAAAGCAGGAAAAAATATACAGTGGAAAAAAGACAGTCTCTTCAATAAATGGTGAGGGTGATTTACTTTACTGATTCAAATGCTAATATTTTCCCAAAGACACCCCCACCGACACAACTAGGAATAATGTGGATGTTCCCCCTAGTTTTGTTGAGATATAATTGATACACATCACTTGTATAAGTTTAAGGTATACAGCACGATGGGTTTGATTCACATATATGGGAAATGGTTATCACAGTAGGTTCAACTAACATCCATCATGTCATATAGATACAATGAAACAAGAAAAAGAAAAGAGAAAAAAGAAAAAAAATTCCTTGTGATTAGAACTCTTAGGATATACTGTCATAACAACTTCCTTAGATATCAGATAGCAGGATTAGCTGAAATCATCATGATGTACCTCGAATCTCTAGTACTTAACGTATAACTGGAAATCTGTACATTTTGGCCCACTTCCTCCAATCTCTACTCTGGCCACTATGCCCGACCCCCACCTCCAGTAACTGATTTCTTTTTCCAGGAGTTTTTTTTGTTTTGTTTTGTTTTGTTTTTTGTTTTTTTAAAAGATTCACACATAAGTGAGATTATATGATACTTTATGTCTGACTTATCTTACTTAGCATAATGCCTTCAAGGTCTATCCATGTTGTTACAACATGTAGAATTTCCTTATTTTTTATGGAATAATATTCATATATATATCACAACATCTTTATCCATTCATCCACCAGTGAACATTTAGGTTGTTTCCTTGCCTTGGTTATTGTGAATATGCTGCTATGAACATAGGGGTACAGATATCTTTTCCAGTTAGTGTTTTCATTTCCTTTGCCTATATTCCCAGAAGTGGAATTGCTGCATCACATGATAATCTTTTTTTTTTAACTTTCTGAGGATCCTCCATATTGTTTTCTATAGTGGCTGTACCAGTTTACAATCCCTCCAACAGTGCACAAGTGTTCCCTTTTCTCCACATCTATGCCAGCATTTGTTATCTCTTATATTTTTGCATTCTAACAGTTGTGAGATGATATTTCATTGTGATTTTAATTTGCATCTCCCAAATGACTAGTGATGTTGAGCATCTTTTCATGTACTTTGGCCTCTTTCTTACATCATCTTTGGAAAAATGTGTATTCAAGTCCTTTGTCCATTTTTAGTCAGATTATTTGAGTTCTTTAAAATTGTTTTTATGCTGTTGAGTTGTATGTATACAACTTTATATATTTTGTATATTAATCCCTTACCAGCTATATGATTTGTAAATATTTTTTTCACACTCCAGTGGTTGTCTTTTCACTTTGCTAATGACTTTTGGGGGGGCGTGTATAGAAGCTTTTTAGTTTGATCACTCCCATTTATTTATTTGTTATTTTGTTGCGTGTGCTTTAGGTTTCCTATTTCCAAAATCATTACCAAAACTCGTATCAAGGAACTTTATTTCTGTTTTCTTCTAGGGGTTTCATGGTTTCAGGTCTTATATTTAGGTCTTTAATCCATTTCTGGTTAATTTTTGTGAATGGCATAAGATGAGGTCTAGTTTAATTTTTTTTTATAAGTGAATATCCATTTATTGAAGAGACTCTCTTTTCTCCATTGAGTATTTTTCCTCCCTTGTCAAACCTAGTTTACCATATGTACTTGGGTTTATTTCTGTGCTCTTGATTCTGTTCCATTGATCTGGTTGTTTTCATGCCAGTACCATACTGTTTTGATAACTGTACCTTTATAGTAAAGCACGAAATCAGAAAGTGATGCCTCTGGCTTTGTTTCTCTTTCTTAGGATTTCTTTGGGTATTCAGGGTCTTTTGTGTTTCCACATAAATTTTAGGAGTGTTTTTTTCTACTTCTGTAAAAAATGTTACTGGAATCTTGATAGGGATTGCATTGAAACTGTAGATGACTTTTGGTAGTATTAATATTGTAACAATATCAATTCTTTCAGTCCATGAACACAGTATGCCTTTCCATATTTATTGTGTCTTTTTCAATTTCTTTCATCAATTTTTTTTTCAGAATACAGGTTTTTAACCTCCTTCATTGCATTTATTCTCAAGTATTTTATTGTATTTGATGCTACTGTAAATGAGATTTCTTTATTTCCTTTTCAGAGAATTTTTTATTAGTGTATAAAATACTACTGATTTTTATACATTAATTTTGTATCTTGCAACTTTACTGAATTCCTTGATTAGATCTAATAGTTTTTTCATTGACTCTTTGGGATTTTCTCTATATAAAATCGTATCAATTGCAAATAGAGATAAATTTAATTCTCGCTTTTCAATTCTGATATCTTATTTCTTTTTCTTGCCTGAATGTTCTAGCTAGGACTTCCAGTACTATGTTGAACAGGATTGGTGAGAATGGGCAGCCTTTTCTTGGTCCAAAATGGAAAGCTTTCAACTTTTTACCATTAAGAATGATGTTGTGGGCTTGTCATGTATGGGCTTTATTACGTTAAGATATATTCCTTCTTTGACTAATTTGTTAAGATTTTGTATCATAAATGAATATTGAATTTTGCCAAATGCTTTTTCTGCATCTGTTGAAATGATCACTGGATTCTTTTCCTTATTCTACTAATGTGGCTTATCACATTGATTGATTTGCATGTTTTGAAACATCCTTGCATCTCAGGGATCCTATTTGATCATGGTGAATGGTCCTGTTAGTGTGCTGCTGAATTTGTTTGCTAGTATTTGATTGAGAACTTTTGCATCTGTATTCATCAGGGATTTTAGCCTGTAGAGAAATAATGTTTTATCAACTATCCGGGCATCTCTTAGCCCCGTCAAATTGACACATAAAAATTACCATAATACAGCCATTATTGAGGCAGAAAGATAAAACAAGAATCTTCCAGTAAATGTTTATAAGCATTTAATAGGTACATTCTACTTGCAAAAGAAAACATTTTTGACATTTGTTTATTTTTAAAATTGTAAATTTTAATTATGTGATTTCACTTAAATGTGATATAAAGCATATTTTATATTTTAATGATGTCATTGAGTCAGTTCCCTTCTTTTTTTATTGACACTTAAATTTTACACTCTTCTGGGAAGCTCTGCATTGCTGAAACTTCTTTGGTTGCATTTTCAGGACACATTTCAGTATGTGGCATCAAAACTGTAATTAGGTGACTTTAGGTTTGGAGGTACAAGGAAATTTGAAACAATTCCAAACTTTTAATATTGCTACTGCCTTCCCAATCAGTATGGCTTAAGATTTCAAGTATGTGGAAGTCTGTGGATTCAGATATGCAGTGTAATTCCTGCATTATCATATATAACCACAGTGAAAATTAACAGCACCCTGGGGGCATATTTCTCAGGATATTCCATGCCCCACAAAACTGATCTAAATTGAGTTCTCCTTTACTTCAAAAAGAGCTCATTCTTTCTTTCCCTCTCTCCTCCCTCTCTTCTTTCTTCAACTGTTCTGCTTTCTCTTTGTCCTTGTTTCTGCCTTTCCTATCTTAATTTGTTTTCTACCTTCTATTAACTTCGTGTAGAAAAAAGGGAGTTTGAAGGGTTCATAATATATTTTATAATGTTATATATTATTCCTGAGTGCCAGTTTACTTTTGTACATTATTATTCCTATTTGATATACTTGTAACATTTAAAATTAACTCATTTCTACCAACAAGATTATTTGTGAGGCTTTTTAGAGCCTCATCTATGAAATCACAACAGCAAGTGTGATTAGGTAGATCTGAACCAGATTTCAGAAGGCATTCCATTCATTCATTCTCCCAATCATCTATTGATTTATTCATGACTTTATTCAGGTATAATTACTGAGGGCTACCCATGTGCTCTGCACTGTGTCAGACGGCTGAATAGGACACACATAACTTCCCCCTCAAAGACTGGGGTTTGTAATGATAAAACATAGTTTAGTTATGACATAGACCAGTGGAACAGAGTAGAGAGCCCAGATATGGACCCTCAACTCTATGGTCAAATAATCTTTGACAAAGCAGGAAAAATATACAGTGGAAAAAAGATAGTCTCTTCAATAAATGGTTGCTAGGAAAATTGGGCAGCTATGTGTAGAAGAAAGAAACTCGACCATTATCTTATACCATACACAAAGATAAACTCGAAATGGATAAAAGACCTCAACGTGAGGCAGGAATCTGTCAAAATCCTAGAGGAGAACATAGGCAGTAATCTCTTCGACTTGTCACAGCAGCTTCTTTCAAGACATGTCCCCAGAAGCAAAGGAAACAAAAGCAAAAATGGACTTTTGGGACTTCTTCAAGATCAAAAGCTTCTGCACAGCCAAGGAAACAGTCAACAAAACAAAGAGGCAACCCATGGAATGGGAGAAGATATTCATCAATGACACTACAGAAAAAGGGCTGATATCCAAGATCTATAAAGAACTCCTCAAACTCAACACACACAAAATGGATAATCATGTCAAAAAATGGGCAGAAGACATGAACAGACACTTCTCCAAACAAGACATACAAATGGCTAACAGACACATGAAAAAATGTTCATCATCATTAGCCATCCAGGAGATTCAAATAAAAAACACAATGAGATACCACCTTATATCAGTTAGAATGGTCAAAATCAATAAGACAGTAAACAACAAGTGTTGGAGAGGATGTGGAGAAAGGGAACCCTCTTACACTATTGGTGGGAAGTCAAGTTGGTGCAGCCACTTTGGAAAACAGTGTGGAGATTCCTTAAGAAATTAAAAATAGAGCTACTCTATGACCCTGCAATAGCACTGCTGGGTATTTACCCCAAAGATACAGATGTATTGAGAAGAAGAGCCATCTGTACTGTAATGTTCATAGCAGCAATGGCCACGGTCACCAAACTGGAAAGAACCAAGATGCCCTTCAACAGATGAATGGATAAAGAAGATGTGGTCTATATACAGTATGGAGTATTATGCTTCCATGAGAAAGGATGAATACCCAACTTTTGTATCAACATGGAGGGGACTGGAAGAGATTATGCTGAGTGAAATAAGTCAAGCAGAGAGAGTCAGTTAACATATGGTTTCACTTGTGGAGCATAAGGAATAACACGGAGGACGTTGGGAGGTGGGGAGGAGAAGTGAGTTGGGAGAAATTGGAGGGGGAGATGAACCATGAGAGACTGTGGACTCTGAGAAACAAACTGAGGGTTTTGGAAGGGAGGGGTGGATACACTGGGTGAGCCTGGTGGTAGGTATTAAGGAGTGCATGTATTACATGGGTTAGGTGCATAAACAATGAATTTTGGAGCACTGAAAAAATTTTTAAAAATTAAATTAAATTTAAAAAAGCACAGTTTAGTTACAGTAGATGTCTGAAGCACAGCGGGTTATAAAATGAGTAATTGTTTTATGTCTGGGTGTTTTTGGCTAATGTTTATAGTAAGATTGTGGTTATTATTAACATGACCTAAGAAAATATTTGAAATAATTTTTGTTTACTATTTTCCATACTTAATGTATGACTGTCTGTGAGAAGAATTAAAAATCAGAGCCTGGCTGGCTCAGTCAGAAGAGTATGCAACTCTTGATCTCAGCTTTGTGAGTTTGAGCCCCATGTTGGGTGCAGAGATTACTTAAATAAATAAAACTTTATGTAAAACAAATCATCCTTGGGGTGTCTGGGTGGCTCAGTGGGTTAAAGCCTCCGCCTTTGGCTCAGGTCATGATCCCAGGGTCCTGAGATCAAGCCCCCCATCAGCCTCTCTGCTCAGCATGGAGCCTGCTTCTCCTCCTTCTTTCTCTGCCTGCCTCTCTGCCTACTTGTGATCTCTGTTTGTCAAATAAATAAATGAAATCTTTTTAAAAAAATCATCCTTATCCCAAGGAGCTTATAGTCTTGTGACTGGAGACAATTAAGTAAATAGATAATGTCAATGTAATGTGCTCTAATACAGAACTTAACTCTGTGGCTGTGAGTAGGCATCCAACCCAGGTTAAGAGCAAGGCACTCAGGCAGGATTCCAGAAGAAAGTTGTACTGGTACAAGGTGTGCAGGATGGTGGCTCACTGTCAACCAATTTGGATAAGATGACTGATTAACATGGTCATGAATAAATAATTCATGAACAGTGTTATTGTGAACAAAGTAGAAGGTCAAGCCACATGGAACGCAATAATAACTGAAAGAATTATCAATAAGCAATGGAGTTTTCTAGAACAAAAACAATCTACCCTATCTCTTCCACTAGAGGAAATAATAGGTGTGAACATTAAAAAAAAATGCTGTTGCACCAATATGTTCCTTCACACATATGCTAAAATGTCTTGATGGGAGTCTTAGTGCCTCTTGGCCCCTCAGAGGGGAGTGATAAAGGAATCCCAATCAAGGAGCCCTGGACTCCACTCTTGATGTTATTCTGTAAGACATAGAGGCTATGAACATTTTCAGCAGAGCAGTTAAGATTCTGTGTTTTATAAAATACTGACGTCTAACTAAGACTTTATTTGGGAAAGTGATTCTACCACTG
This sequence comes from Meles meles, assembly GCF_922984935.1. Lineage (NCBI taxonomy): Eukaryota > Metazoa > Chordata > Mammalia > Carnivora > Mustelidae > Meles > Meles meles. The sequence goes on along the minus strand of NC_060066.1, from coordinate 90,908,342 downwards.
AGAAAACTCTTTTAAGTCACTAGTTTAGAAAGTGTAAAGTGGTTGACTTATTGAAATCTAGATGATTTATTTTTATTTACTAAAATTAAAAAAAAAATCCTTATTAAAATTCTTTCTAGGAAGTTTCCAGATTTAAACAATTAAGATTTTTCTCTTCACATGCACACCTTCTCAATAAATGATGGCAAGTTCATTTAGAAATATACACACATGTGAAAGGAAAATGATTATTTTAAATACATATTATCAAAACTTCAGACATGTTCAAAGGGGAACATAGCACAAAACAGTTAATCTACACAGTGTGGCTTTTAGGGAACTCTTGAGAATTGTGACACGTATTCCACTGAAGAAGTGAAGTAGCCTGCATCCATCACTGCCATTAAACAATAATTATATTTATAGCAGAATTTTTTTAAGATTTTATTTTTATTTATTTGACAGACGAGATCACAAGTAGACAGAGAGAGAGAGAGAGAGAGAGAGAGAGGAGGAAGCAGGCTCCCTGCTGAGCAGAGAGCCCAATGCGGGGCTCGATCCCAGGACCCCGGGATCATGACCTGAGCCAAAGGCAGAGGCTTAACCCACTGAGCCACCAGGCGCCCCTAAAGCAGACTTTTTACTACACTGTATTATTTTCAAAAGTGTAGTAACTCTGTTTTCTGAGTTACAACAGATAACAAATAGAACTTTCTTTTTGTGTTCCACAGTTGAAATTTTGGCTTGTATAGATTATTCAGAATTGTAGCAATAGAGCAAATGAATCAATTCGATTTTCTTGCACATATTGTTTCCTTACAAGGAACCCATTTGTTTACTTTTTAACAGGTTAGTAAATCAGTGAGCTCTGGTGAAATTGCATTGGAATTTCAGTGTTTTGGGGTCAAATATTGGCAGATTCTTCTGTTTTCCCCCATTTGTCACATTGCTATTGGCAGCTAATATGCTACCTGAACACGAATCTATTTTATATTTGAAAATGGTTATCTTCTCTAAATTGTTAGTCTGTGCTGACGTTCCAGATGATCACTTTTTAGTTTATTTTTTAATTATTTGTATGTATTTCCCCCTATTGTAAGGATGGAAGTTTTCTGTTCCACTTGGTTTTGTATTCCTCACAGGTTTTGCACCCTGATTTACACGGAGGAGCTGCTCAATCCATGTCTGTTGAATTCTGGATAAACGAGTTATTGTTTCCTGTAACATCAGGATGCTTTCGGTTACACAAAGCAAAACACATAGATAAAAGTTACTTAAAACAGTGCTATGCAAAATGTGATCCATAGATGGGTATCAGCACACAAACTTCATTTCTGATCTGGAAGGAGCTAAGTAATTAAGTGTTTAGAAACATTCATAGCGATTTGAATTTATTGTGACATTCGAGTGTCTGACTGTTATCCTAAGAATTTGTTTTATTTTACAACAGTTTTTGTTTTCAACTGATCAAAAGAAAAAAAAGCCAATAGTTTATGTATTACAGAGTGTTTGAGAAGCCCATACTTCGACACTGTTTCTTATTAGATCTCACATAACAAGAAACCAAGAGGGAAATAGGTGCTGGGGTTGGCTTCCACATTCAGCAATGTTAGGACTGAAGGTTGGTGTTTCTGGGAATCCCTTTCTTCTACCCTGGATGCGATATGCCTTCAGTGGTTCCAAGTCTCATGTTTTCCCACGAAAATACTCATCTCAGATAAGAAAGTGGTAGATGAAAAAGAGCCTTCCTCTCTTTTAGCTCTCTTTTCATCTAGAAAGGGAATCTTTTCCAGATTTCTCCCTGTGCTTATTTGACTAGATTTGGGTCACCCGCCTTCCCTCAGTCAATCCCTACAGAACTCTCAAGGGCCAGTCGGGCGTGACCCATCCTCTAAGAAGTTTACCTCCTTGCATGAACAGACCCGGGGTTCCAACAGCAAGAAGGACTAGGGAATGGCTGTTCTTTACATTTCTCTAAAGACCTAACATTATCAGAAATTGACACAACCACTGAGGATATTTCAGTAAGTGGGGAGGTATAATAATAGCTCCAGTTGATAGAATGCCTGTCGTCCTAGGTATGTTATGCGATCCTTCGTATTTTGTACAACTGTCCTGTATATAGCCAGTGTTACTCTATTTTACAGATAGGGAAAAGGAAAGAGAGAGAGGTTAACCATCTTGTCCAAGGTCACATCCCTGGGAGGTAAAGCAGAGCTAGGAATTGAGCCCTGCATCGCAAATGTGTCCACCCAAGTTCTTTCTACTGTGCCACGAAGGCCAGTTTTGTTTGATGCCATTGGGTGATCAGGCAGTGCATGTGATATCAGAAACCTGGGAAGGGCTGACCCAAAAGAGTGACTTGAGTAGATGCCCTCTTTTATTTACTTATTTGTTTGTTTATTTATTTTTAAGATTTTATTTAGTTATTTGAGAGAGTGAACAAGAGAGAGCAGGCACAAGCAGGGGTAGGGGCAGAGGGAGAGGGAGAAACAGACTCCCCCCCTGAGCAGGGAGCTCAACGCATGATACGATCCCAGGACCCTGGGATCATGACCTGAGCCAAAGGCAGACGCTTACCCAACTGAGCCACCCAGGTGCCCCAAGTGATGCTGTCTTTTAAATAGGAGGTCTGAACTAACTTAGCCTTTCCAAGTGCTCTCTTGCACATGGGTCTATACTTTCTTACCTTCAGGGAGAAGTCCTCTGCTGCTGTCTGAAGATCACCCTGCCCCCTACAACAGCTGTCACTGTCAGTTGCTGACCCAAGTGTCAAAGGCCCCCTCTCTTGTCACAGCATTGGACCTAATATGCAGATAGATGTATTCTCTGTAATTCTGCAATCTAGAAGACCATTGCTCGATAAAACTCTTATGCATGGTGGATAAGTAGAGCTTGAAACTTTACTAATATGTCAGTACTGTGTATCAGCCACACTGAAGTTTACCTGGGCTTTCATGGACTTTCAGAAACCATTTTGCACCCAAAAGCATGCCAAACACCCAACTTTGAAACACTTCTTTACAACAAAGCTCTTTGGTAAGCTGAAAATTGCTCAGTTTATGGGGTTTTGTCTCAGTCCTATAGTTTTTCATATTCCAATTCCCTAGAAAATTGCTTTTGAGATAAGTTAGATGATATATCTCTGGAGCAGTCCATTTTTTTTTTTTTTTTTTTTTTCCGTTCTACTGCAGATCTGGGCATATGATCCTAATAATCTTTGACCATGTTCCTTTCTGCAGGTGATACTCTGTTCTGGTTAATGCATGCCACATAGCAGAGTTTATAGGGCTGTGAAAATAAGATTTGGAACATTTATGTTTAATGCCCAAATATGTGGCTTTTATTACCACTGAAGATTTTAGCATTTATCAAGCTATGTGTGTTCACCTTGAGGTATGGTTTTCCTATCACAGCCATTTATTGCCAATTATACTCAGTTGTGAGTTAGTTCAAGTCAACAATTTTGACATACATGACATTTGATGATTCTCATTAATGTTGCTGACACTGCCTTTGGATGGAAAACTCTAGCATGTACATAATGTATAATTAAATATCTTCTTCAGATTCACCATTTCATGAGAAGTTATAAAAATAACAGTTGGGGTAAAATAAGTCCATCCATCGTCTAAAAATTTCCATGTAGTTTAGGTTACATAAAATAAAAGTAATAATTTATGTTGAAGCAAAACTAATGAAAAGAAGTTTAATGAATTAATTTCCTTTTAGCTCATCTGGAGGTCTTCATGCTTTTTCCATTGTTTGATAACTCAAATGTCAAATGTTTATCTTGAAAACATGTTGTAATATTGGTATTGCAATAATGAGGATGGCTATGTTGAAATTTGGGGTGTCTTGTGAAATAATTTATTATTCTTCTGAAAATATTAAAAATTGGTATTAAAACACGACTGATATTTTTAGATGTCATAACATATATATTTCTCATACATTCCTAGTGTTGAACATGAAGTACTTATAAGGCTGCTTTAATTTTACTTAAAAACAATACAGAGAGTCAAAGATTGAAATTATAAATCAGAGTGGATCTATTTCTACCTGGATTGGAATGTAGCATAAATAAGATTTACTATGACCTAAAGTTGCAACAGAATAGTTCATGACAGCAAGATAGAGCCACAAATGAGGTTTTTTTTTTTTTTTTAATTGCAATAAGCTCTATGACTTGTCTGTTCTTACTATTGTATTTATGCCTGAGATTTGTGGCAGGCCCAGAAATTGGGAATTTTACAAAGAAGCCTCTATGTGGGACTGACTCAGGGAGAGAATTGAGGATAGCTTGGTTTTGTTGTCTGTGAATGAAATGTCAGGGTGTGCCTAAGAGCCAAAGTATAAATAAACCCCAGCTCTCGACTTGTAGTTTTAGGAGGTTTGCAGGGTAATATGAGCTAAGAATTTCAATTACCCTTTATCAAGCCAATAACATAATGCTTTCTTAGTGTTATATTTTCCATGTAGTGCAGAGTATCAAGAACTGTATTTTAATTCTTTCAGGATACCAAGGTTTCCCTTGGTGTGATAGCATAGGAAACGATTTAGAATCTTTCACCTTTTTTTTTTTTTTTAAACCATGCTTGAGAAGTCATCTACCACAATCCCTTTCTTCTGAGAATACGGAACTGATTTGTGCCATCTTGTTTCTTCAGTGGGCTGAAATCCTGTGGTTCTTCAGCTTTATTCTCCATAACCCTTAGCAAAAGTCCACAAGGATCTGTGGTGAGCCAGGGGCAATTTGCCTCCCTGCTGTGGTTCGAGGCAGGATTTGAGGGGTGCAAGTGTTGCTCTACTTGCATAGCTCAGCCAAGCAATTCATAAGAATATGTGGCTAACGGTAGAGGCAGTAACGGGTGGTTAAGCAATGGGAAAAGTCTGCCCTCCAGCCAGCCTCAGGTGAAGTGGTAGGATCATAGTGTCTTGCGTGTAAGAGGTGCTCAGTAAGTATTTATTGTACAAGTGAGTGAAAGAGGGAATAGATCGATTGACTTTGGGAGTGGAAGTGGATCCTAGATTCAGATCAGTCAATATTTTTTCTTTGGAATTTCAGTAACATTATCATCGCAGCTGGGTTCTTAACCTAGGACAGTGGTGCACCCTTTTGCGTAGCTAGAGCATTTAGACTTGTGGGAGGATGTTTTGGTTATCATGGTTTTTGGAATGGTGGGATGTGTGAGGGCTACTGGCACTTAGGGGCTATCAAAGGGCCAAGATGTGAATGCCCTTCCGTGAACTGGGAGTTCCGCACAATGAGGAATTCTTGCGTCAAATGTTAAACAGCATCCCACTGAGAACTGAGTCTCCATCTGAGTTCTCGGAGAGGAAGCTTAGAAACACAAAAGTCATCACTTTATTAAGTATCCAAATACCTCGTTGGACAGGTAGCATTCAGAAGACGGTCCCTTCAGTCTTGGTAAGCCATTTAGTCTCTGTTGGAACAGCTCAAAGCCATGGTAGCTTAAAAGTAGCCATAAACAATACATGAATGAATGGATGTGGTTTTGTCTCAATTAAATTTTATTTACAAAAACAGGTGGGGGGATAGATTTGGCTCTTGGGGATAGTTTGCCAACCCTTGTTCCGTACTTAAAGAATTATTTGGTTAAAATCCAAACAAAGTACTTTCCTATTATATCTGTATCATTATATTGGTTTCAGCCAGTCGTTCGAACCAGCTGAGAACCTCTTGAATTTTAATTATCCCAGTTCTGGTTATCCAATAAAAAATTAAGCTCTTTTTCACTTTGTGTCACCTAATACATATATCTATACTTCTATCTAGTTATTCTCCAAACCAAAACAGAGACACCTTAAACAGAATAAAGCCTACAAATGGCTCTGTACCATGTAACTAGTTTTTTACTTTAAAATGATTAGCGGCCTGAGTAATAACTATGTTTGATTACCATTGTTTAACCATCAGTTAATTCATGAAACTACACTACAGTCATATTATGTGGTATACTTGCTGCTGCTTCTCCCAAGAATCAAAAAGGGATTGTCTGTACTGTATTTTCTCCCTGAAATCAAGATGTGTGTCTCTGACATGTTCTTGCTTGCCACTCTATTAACGCCAACAAAATTAATCTTGCTCATATAAAACCAACTTTTGGTAATTCGTCTGTTCACGCATATATCTTGCAGTTTGCCAAGAAGAGATGTAAATCTGATCAGTCTGGCTCCTGTACCTGCTCCTTTTAAGATATTTGCCCAGATGTGTAACATGATGACACAAATGTCTGACTGTGGTCCTGAGATCGTAGTTATGGATCCAGTAGGGCCCTGGGTGGGGAGGAAGGAGTTAACATGGTCCCAGCTCCCTCCTGCCCTTCTCAAGGACATTAGGGCCAAGGGTCCACTACACATCCTGTAAACATTTCAAGGAGATGTAGTCACAGATATCTAAGAAGTTCATGTCTCAGAATGTTTTTTATAGGGTTTTCTAGTTCAACTGCCTATTTTAAATAAACCAGGAATTTATATGATGTAGGGGCGTGAAGAGTGATAGTCATAGGTGTTCTTTATCTCCATGAGGAATAAAATATAAAAACTCAGAAACCCTAAACTTTTTTTCCTGAGACAACTTGTGCAGGTGCGCATGCACGCGTACACACACACACACACACACACACACACACGTGCACACAGCGCTCATCTGTTACTCTGAGACCAAATTGTGTCCCATTCCAAAAAAGGAAGTTTTTGGAAGCTGTGATAGATCAGGGCTCTTGAGATTACAAGTGTGCCTGTAGTTACTTTTACTGTCAAAGAGGAACAATGCCTGACATTAAAGTAATGTGAAGAGATCTTAATTGGTACTAACTGTTGTTACTAGTTATTGAGTTCCGGTGTGAATGGGACTCAAATTCAATTTATACAGAGGCTATGGGCATTTTATGATTACTATTTTTTAAAGATTTTGTTTATTTAATTGAGAGAGAGAGAGCATAGGGAGCCCGATATGGGGCTCCATCCTAGGACCCTGAGATCAGGACCTGAGCCGAAGGCAGACGCTTAACCAAACTAAGCCCCTCTGGAGTCCTGAGATGGGACATTTCAAAGGAAGAAGGAGGGAGTGGGAGTGAGCAGAGGTTTTGTAAAGTCAAGGAAGTGAAAAATTATAAAAAAGCAGGAACTGGGGGTCGGTCCCTGTGAATCCCTTCGGGGTTTGCCAACTGGCACGTATGGAAGTCCATCTCTACTCCTCCCACAGAGGCTGGGAGACACATATGTTCGGGTGTTGCCTGGAACAAACAGAAATTCTTTTGTCAACCTTGAGTTTTCTCAGGCAGGCACTTTGAGGAGGACGAGGGTCATCCTAGGGATGTGACCTAGACGTGTTAGAAACTGTTAGTTTAGGTCGTTTTAGGTCAAACAATGTTTGTTTAGGTCCTTTTAGGTCACAGTGGATGGGCCTATTCAAGAAGCAGGCTCAGAGGAACCTGACAGAGTTTTCAGACAGACCCTTTGTCACTACCCTTCACTCATCATTTGTGAGGTTGGACGCTATCTAGGATCTATGATTCCCTGAAGTCACTGTGATGATATAATTCTGGGATTCAGCACTGGGAAAGTACAGCTGGGCCTGAGACTTCTCTGAGTTTTTTCTGCCATTTTCCCCAAGCGGTAAGCTTCAGTTGTCACATAGTTACTTCAGTTTTTTTCTTTTTTAAACCATATACTCTTGTCTTTTCCAGTTTAAAGGCCAGCTTCAGGAAGAACTAGTAGAGTAAATCTAGGTGCTATGAAACATGGTCAAATATTATTTATGTTAAAGGAGTAGAATGTTTTGTAACTTATATTTAAATTATTATTTAGTATAATTTAGTGAATCTCAGTATACATTTTTTTCATATATAACTTCTCTAATACAGTTCTATTAGTATAAAATGATTTCTGTGACTATTACCATAATGTGAGCCTTGTAATTATTTTAATGTTGAAATCCAGAAAATATATTGAGCAATATTCACTCTTCTGAATTTGAAGCTTACTATTTATTTTGTTGGAATTTTCTATGACTTCTTAGATGCTGAAGACGAGTAACTATTCAAGACCATAACTTAGCTGTGTAAAACTCAGGGTATCTTTTCCCTGGGTTTAAATAGGACCCAATCAGTTGGAAATGTAGGGAAAAAAATTCAGATTGAAGAGTATGGAAGGTTACTAGCGTAGGTCTATTATGTCAGTTCTGATTTTTATTTCATAAGTTAGTAATTGAGGAGAAGTATTTTAGAGTGGTGACAAAGCTCTACATTGCTAAGCAACATCACTGGGCTTAACGAGAGAAAACTAGAAATAAAGCAATTATTGTACTTCAGATGACCTCAAGCTCTATCCTAATGGCCATTTATAAAAATTAGAGATGATGTGCTGTACACTATGCATATGCTTCATATTAATTTTGCATTTACCTACATATTCAGCTTTGTCTACTAAAATTACGTTTTTTTGGTATGTGTATTAGATTGGCATATTTCCCAATTTATTAGTTCATCTATTCATTTTAGGCACTATTCCATAGAGTGCTAAGGAAAGTTAAAATTGAAAGGCTAGGAATTGATAATTACTAGCAGTCATGCTTAAATTAATGGGAATGGCAATTTTCAAAACTTTCTTCAGTAGGAATAGGTTTGAGTTGTTTAAGTCAATCATCACAATAAAATAATTATTTTGACTGTGTTTATTTTATTTTTTTAAACATTTTCCTTATTTGAGAGAGAGAGAGGGAGAGAGAGAGCACAAGCATGAATGAGGGTAGGGAGACACAGGGAGGGAGAAGGGAAGCAGACTCCCCGCTGAGCTCAGAGCCCAAAGTGGGGCTCAATCCCATGATCCTGAGATCATGACCTGAGCCAAAGTCAGACAGTTCACCAAGTGAGCCACCCAGGCGCCCCTTGATTCTTTTAGAATTCAGCTAATATTTCTATAGTTTATTTTCAATGGTGAGTAAATGCACATTTTCTATTTTTCTGAATTTTATCTTTCCTAGTATTCACACTTTTACCACACAAGATACTGTTCTTTTGATCTTTGACTTGCATGTTTTTCCTTTGATTTGCATAATTTAATTAATTGTTAATGGTAGTTAAATTTTATTGATCACCGAATTTCAATTTTAATAATGATGTATAGAATACACTTTTCAAGAAAAAATGCCCCCAAACTAACGACTTTTGAAAATCAAGGATAAATACTATTGAGTTTGTCATTAAAGTGTATTTCAGCTAAGTTTTTAACGAACCTGCAAACAGTATTGGGTAGAATATTCTATACATAAGATAGCTCTTTCTTAGGGTATTTTCTGAACTGTGTAATTACTAGTTTGTAATTGAATAGGAAGAGATTTGTATTTTTGAGCATCTGGTTTTCTCCATTATTAAATTTAGACCTGGGCAGGTTTGTGGAGATGTATAGAAGTGTAAGTGGATGAGTATTATTGATAATGGCTGCATCAGCCACTCAGACTTCTGACCCTTCTGGGCAGTCGAGTGTTGCAAACTCTCCCTCTGTGGGCTGTGGGTTGTGGGTGACGACTGACCTCTTTCACTGGAAAGGAAGATAAGTCATTATCCTTCATGTGACATAGCTTGTGTAGTATTAACATTTATCATCTTCTCTGAAACCATCTACTATATGGTCATCTTTAAAGTTGAGATGAAATTTATTTGTATAAAGCTATTTCCCCAATTAGAAATCCAAAACAAGGGGATTTAAATCTTCTTTTGATTTATGGAAAGGATTAAGATAAGTTAACATGGGCGTAGGATATGGCCTTGAATAAAATTTGCTTTATTTATTTTTTAAATCCTGCTTTAATTACCTGTAGACTTCTGCTTCTGGAAGATGAAGTGACTGATATCGAATTACTCTTTTGACATAAACAAGTATAACGCTGGGCAAAATAGATGAGGCAATGGTTTTCAGGTGTCAGACACCACTTAGTACGGGACTGTGACCTTGAGAGAAGAGACACTGTAGGGTGCTTCCTGAAGGTGAAACAGGGGCTTCCCCAGGCAGCAGTGGAGACAGGTACTGGGTGCTCAGGACTAAAATTTGTGGAGCAGAATGTAGAGAGAGACCGTGGAACTAAGGAGTTGGTGTGGTTATGTCTCAAGACACTGGCCGTGGACTGGGCCACACATACTCATAGTAAGGCTCGGTGTAGCCCCACACAGAGAGGCTGCTGCAGGACGAAGAGATGAACGTAGAGATGATGTCCTACCATCCTAGGAGCCACTGGATTTCTTGTGCAGCACCATTCAGGCAATTGGTACCACCAAAAGCCATGTTCAGGAGTAAGAGTCATTACTCTAAATAAAATAAAACAAATAGTGAATAAAATAAAATAGACCTGCTATATAAAGCATAAAACCATTTGTGGCAGGATACAGAGATCCTGCCACTAGTGTAACAAATACCAATGTCCTTTAAGGAAGGACAGTGTAATTCAGACCCTCATGACTTGACTACATGATGGCCAGAATAAAAAAATATATATATTAGATATTATAGAACCAGCACAATAAATAAAAACATGATCCAGAATTTAGAGGAAGCGTAGACAACAGAAACAGACTTCCGGTTGATTAAAGTATTGGAATGAACAGACAAAGACTTTAAAAACTCTATTATAACTATGTTCAAGAATATTTAAAGGAAAACATGTCAATGATGCATGAATAGAACTCAGCAGAGAAGTTGAAAGTAAAAAAAGAACCAAACAAATTCTGAAACTTTAAAGTAATACATCAGAAATGAAAAATTCCTGTAATGGGCTTATCAACAGATTACTTATTAAGAGAAAAGAACTTAAAGAAAAACCAATAAAAAATGTAAAACCTTAAGGAAAGGGATGAAGTATTATAAGAAAAAATGAAGAGAACCTCAGTGACATGTAGAGCAATATAAAATAGAGAGAAGAAGATGAAAAAAGAAATAATATTTGAAGAAGCAATGATAGAAGTTTCCCGATGTTATAAAGAAAAATCAACTTACAGATTCAGGAAATTAGTAAAGCCCAAGAAAAATAAATACAAAGAGAACAACATGTTATAATCAAACTGTTGATTACCTAAGATAAAGTGTTCAAAGATGCCCCCCAAAAAACCCCAAAAAGACACATGATATATAGGGAATATATAGGGAATGAATATATATATATATATTCATACATATATATATATACACACATACATACATACATACATACAAATTATGGCTAATATTTCATCAGCAGCAGTGAGGCCAGAATGACGATGGATGTCACCTTTAAAGTTTTGGAAGAAGGCAAGGTCATGTGATAACTTAGTGTACTACACCAAGTTAAAAATGTCCTTCAAAAGTCATAATAAAATCAGACAATTTTCAGATAAACTAAATCTAAAGCAGTCTATTGCCATCAGAACTGTACTGTAAGAAATGCTAAAGGAAACTCTTGAAGCTTGAGAGAAATGATAACAGAGAAAATGAGATCCACAAATAGCAAAGAATAGCATCAGAAATTATAAATATCTAGATAAATATTTTTAATTTATTTCCTTAGAAGACAAAAATAAAAATAATGGCATGGCATTATGAGTATTATATCACATAGAGATGTAAAAGATATTAAATAGGAATGGTATGAACAAGTGGAATTATATTGCAATAAGATTCTTATATTTTACCTGAAGTAGAATATTAATTTTTAAGTAGACTGTGATAAGTAAAAGATGCATTTATAATCCCTACAAAAAATATGAAAGATAGTTCAAAGAGGTATAGCTTTGAACCAACCAAGAAATTAAAAAAAAAAATGACTATGAAGAAAACCTAAAGAGTACTTGACAAATTAGCAAATAAGTTATGATGCTATAGAAAATTTCAACACAAAATAATTGCATCAAATAAATTGATTAAACACTCCAATTAAAAGCTATATATTGTCAGACTGGATACAAACTCAAAACCTTGATATATGCAATTAAAAATCAGAGATGGGAGTAGTGCCTGACTGGCTCAGTTCATAAGGCATACAACTCTTGATCGTGGCTGGTGAGTTCAAGTCCCATGTTGGTGTAGAACTTACTTAAAAAAAAAAAAAAAAACCAAAGATGGGAAATAGATGAATGAATAAAGACACACACACACACACACACACACACACACACACACACACACACGAAATATTGTGCAGCCATTTAAAAAGACGAGATCTTGTTCTTTGTGACAACATGGATGGATCCAGAGAGTATATGCTAAGTGAAATAAGTTAGATCGAGAACAATAAGAGAAATACCATAGGATTTCACTCATATATGGATTCTAAAAAACAAAACAAATGATGAAACAAACAATCAAGAAGCAGAATCAGACTTATAAATACAGAGAAGAAATTGTTGTTTGCCAGAGGGAAGAAGGAGAAAGGGATGGGCGAAATAGATAAAGAGGGGTGGGAGGTATAGACTTCCAGTTATGGAATGAGTAAGTCATAGGAGTAAAAGACACAGCATAAAGAATATAGTCAATGATATTATAATAATGTTGTATGGTGACAGATGGTAGCTACACTTTTGGTGATCATAACAACATGTAAAGATGTTGAATCACTATGTTGTGCACTTGAAACTAATGTAACATTGTGTGCCAACTATATTCAAATAAAAAAATTTAAGTGTATGTATAGATACATCATACTGCTTTGCTATATTTGAAAGCCACTAAGAGAGTAAATATCAAAAGTTCTCATCACAAGAAAAAGAAACACTTGCATATGTGTGTTTATATGAGATGATGGATGTCAACTAAGCTTATTGTGATAATCATTCCACAATGTATCACGTCAAATCATTATGCTGTATACCTTAAACATTTATAGTGCAGTATATCAGCTGTATCACAGTACAATGAAAATATTAAAAATTAAAAAATCAAAGATATAGATATACTATGCCAACAACGAACATCAAGAAGCTAGTGTGCTTTATGAACATGAGACGCAATGGAAATCAGAAAAAAAGTATTGCCAGTTACAAAGGGGTATTTATAATGATGAAAGGGTCAATTCAAAACAATCTTAAGGTGCATTCAAGTTTTATTTACTTATTTATTTGACACAGAGAAAGCATGCAGGTTTTATTTACTTATTTATTTGATAAGTAGTCAAAGTGGTAGGCAGAGGGAGAGGGAGAAGCAGACTCCCTGCCAAGCAGAGAGCCCCATATGGGGCTCTATCGCAGGACCCTAGAATCATGACCTGAGCTGAAGGCAGATGCTTAACAGACTGACCAACCATCTGCTCCCTTAATGTTCATTCAGTTATTAACATAGTTTTAAGACATATTAAGCAAAACCACCAGCACTAGAGGGAAAATTAGATAAAGTCACAGTCAAGAATTTTAACAACTCTTAGTAAACAGTAAGAAAATCAGACAAAAAGATAGTAAGGACGAAAAAGAGTTAAACTACACTTTAAGCCAGAACAACATGACTATTATTTATAAAATAATATACTCAAAAACTGCAAAATATAGATTCAACACAGTCCCAATAAAATAATCTTAATTTTTTAAACAAATTGATAAGCTGATTCTAAAACATATATGGAAAGTAAAGGACCCATATATACAAAGTAATCATGATAAAGAACAAAGTTAGAGGACTCATACAACCTGGATTTAAGATTTGCTATAAGCCTACAATAATCAAGGCAGTGTGGCTCGGCAGAAGAACAGACACACAGATTAAAGGAACATAAAAGGTATACAGTAGATTCACATAGCTGGTCTATTCATTTTGACAAAGGCCCTGAGGCAACTGAATGGAGTAAGGATAATCTTTCCCACAGACAGTGCTGGAACACTGGATAGACATATGGGAAAATATGACTTTTAGCCCCTATTTCATTCCATTCGTGAAAATTAATTTGAAATGGATCATAGACATAAAAGTTGAACTTGTAATTTTCTAGAAGCAAACATGGGAGAATAGCATTGTGACCTTGGAACAGACAAAGGCAATATACAAAAGCATTAACCTTAAAAGAAAAAAAATTGATAAATGATAGTTCATCAGATGAAAAAATATTCATCAATAGACAAATTTTGCAAATGAAAAGACAAGCTTCTCACTGCAGAAATTATTTGCATTATACCTTCCTGACAAGGGACTTGTGTTAGAATATTTTAAGAACTAATGAAACTGGTTATTAAAAGACAAATAGCCCAATTTAAAGATGAGCAAAAGGCTTGAAGAGATACTCGTAGACACAAGAACATATGCAAATGACAAATAAGCATATGAAAAATACTCTCAGTTATTGTTCATCAGGAAAATGGGAGTTAAAATCACAACAAAATCCTATTTTGTATCCTTTAGAATTGCTAGTGCTAGGGCCCCTGGGTGGCTCAGTCATTTAAGTGTCTTCCTTAGACTCAGGTCATGATCCTGGTGTTCTGGGATCCAGCCCCACATGGAGCCTCCCATTAGGCTCCCTGCTCAGTAGGGAGTCTGCTTCTCCCTCTGCCTCTTTCCTTTCCTCTCCCGTTCCCGTGTTCTCCCTTGTTCTGTCTCTCAAATAAATAAATAAAATGGAAAAAAAAAAAAAGAATAGCTAATGCTAAAAGATAGAGAAATGGTGGTGAGGGTGTGGAAAAACTGAAACCCTCACACATCAGGATATAAAATGGTACAGATGCTTTGAAAAACTGGCAGTTTCTTGGAAATGTAAGCATACACTTACTCCACCCCAGAGTTCCACACCTTAATATTTACACAAGAAAAACGAGAACATATACCTCAAAACAAAAACTTGTTCACGGTTTTTATAGTTATTTTTTTCATATTATTCCCAAAGTGGAAACAACCCAGTGTCCTTCGATGGAAGAATGAATAAATAAGTTGTGGTATTACACACCAAAGAGAGACTATGGATACACACAATAATGTGAGTTTCAGAAATATTATATTGAGGGAAAGAAGCCAGACAGAAACTTCTAGAAGGAAACATGGAAGTTCTTACTTTATAATATGTGTATTTGTAGTTCAAGAACTTTTATTGTGATAGAAATTAGAGTCGCAGTTCCTTATGGCTCCGGGAGGAGGAACAGAAGTTGAGTGGAAGGTGGCAAGTGAGAACTTTCTGGAATGGTGAAGTTTCTGGATGTCCACTGGGTTGTTAGCTAAAGCAGTGTATACATTTGTCAAAGCTCATTGAATTGTATAAGTAAGATTTTTGCATTCCACTGTGCGTAAATATTTCTTCAATCAAAAAGATGCTTGGGGCGCCTGGGTGGCTCAGTGGATTAAGCCACTGCCTTCGGCTCAGGTCATGATCTCAGGGTCCTGGGATCGAGCCCCACGTCGGGCTCTCTGCTCCGCAGGGAGCCTGCTTCCTCCTCTCTCTCTGCCTGTCTCTCTGCCTAGTTGTGATTTCTCTCTGTTAAATAAATAAAATATTAAAAAAAAATAAATTTAAAAAGATGCTTAAGTATTCAGTTGTAGATTCCCTTTTATGCACTACAAGTCTGAATGTTTTTGGTGTTCCCAATTGTAGAAAAAATGTTTTTGTGTGTTGCACGGTTACCTGCTATTTAGCTTTCCTAGTGCCTCAGTTTCATGGCTACAGACATTATACTGTCAGCACTCTTTAAGTCAGTTCTGCATTTTGTCCTTTCATTAAAAGCCGTGTTAGTGCAGAGACCGTTTCTTCCATCTTGTTAACCATTATGTCCATTCTCTGTAATGGCCAATTGATTGTTAATAAATTTCCCATGGACTCCTGAAAACAGGTAATTAGACTATTTTACTTTCAAGGTCTGACTTTCCTTGTCTTTGGATCTGAGGCTCCTATTCTGGATCTAGGGAACATACTCCTGCTAGAGTTGCGGATACTTTGTTTACTAGGCAGATGGTTTGACAGAGTGGGCGTGGGTGCAGAGTGAGGAGGATACCTGGGCTGACTTAGTAGCTCTGAGGGTGTCAGGAATGGGAGGAGAGCCCATGACGGAGCACTCACTAGACCTGCTGAAACCGCCCCAAACAGAAGCTGCACTCATTGCATAACTTCCGAAAACCAGTCATCTGGAATACTTTTGCTTACTGAGTTTCCAAATAAACTGACAATATTTATGCTTAAAGCTTGCAAGTGTGGTGGGGTTGCTGCGCTGCTCAGTCGGTTGAGCATCTGCCTTCAGCTCAGGTCATGATCTCAGGGTTCTGGATCGAGACCCCTGTCTGGCTCCCTGCTCAGCAGGGAGTCTGCTTCTCCCTCTTCCTCCGCTGCTCCCCCAGCTTGTGCTCTCTCTTTACTCTCTTTCTTCTCTCTCAAATAAATAAATTAAATCTTAAAAACAAAAAACTTGCCAATGTGGTTATAGATTGGAAAGTTCTTAATTTCAGGCCATGACTTCTAATAGTGTACATTTTAGGTGATCCGTGGGCAAACACTTTATTTAAAACATTATCTGTTTTACATACTTTAGAAATAAATGTAACAGGCCTGTGAAATTCTATGATTCCTTTAGGGATACATTTCCATATTTTTTACAATGAATTGATTTAAAGGAAAATCATACAACAGGCAGCACAAAAGTGGCAGGGATTTTGAAGGTGATATGTGAAAATGAAAGTCTGAAAATACATTCATATGGTTTCACTTATGTGTGGAACATAAGGAATAGTATGGAGGACATTAGGAGAAGGAAGGGAAAAATGAGTGGGGGTAAATCAGAGGGGGGACAAACCATTAGAGATTATGGACTCCACAAAACAAACTGAGGGGTTTAGAGGGGAGGAGCAGTGGGGGGATAGGTTAGCCCAGTGATGGGTATCAAGGAGGGCACGTATTGCATGGAGACTGGGTGTTATATGCAAACAATGAATCATGGAACACTACATCAAAAATTAATGATGTACTGTATGGTGACTAACATAACATAAACACACACACACAAACACACACATAAATTAAAAAAGAGAGATTACCATACCAATGTTCATTGTACCAGCATTCACAGCAGCCAAGATGTGGAAACAACTTAAATGTCCATTGGCAGAGGAATAAATAAGGAAAATGTGGTATATACATACAATGGAACACTATACAGCCTCAGAAACGAAGAAAATTTCGCTATATGCCACAACATAGATAAATCTTGAGAATGTTATACCAAATTAAATAAGCCAGTCAAAGAAAGACAAATACTGCATCATTCCACTTATGTGAGCCATTAAAATAGTTAAATTTAAAAAAAGAAAGAAAGAAAGAAAGAAAGAAAGAAAGAAAGAAAGAAAGAAAGAAAGAAAATACTATTCTTGTCCATGGAAAAGCTGAAATGCCTTCCTGCCTGCCTTGCTAGGAACTATGAACTCCTTATTCAACTTTTTCTCTCTTACACCTTTTTGCTTACTGAGTCTCAGCCCAGAGTGCCACCTGCCTCCTCTATGTCTGAATACGTTCCCCAGAGGAGAGGCAGCCTGAATGCGTTTGAGAAGGGGGGTCGCTACTGGGGGGTGGGGTGGGGCACTCGACACCGGTGCTGGCTGGCTCGGGAAACAGTGGAACTCTGGGATATTGTCTGCTTTTTGGTCATCATCACCCCTGTGACTAGGATTTAGGGGGACACAGTGGTGGCCCTTTCTCTTTTTCTGCTTCCCGTGGTGCTGTCACCCTCGCTGTTCTGGTGAAAATGGCAAACCCTTGTGGTACTTCATTTCCGAGGGCATGGCTCATTCAAGACCCAGCAGTAATGAAGCTGCAGAGAATTTCGATAGGAGGAAGGGGGTAAAACATGGTGTAAGTGAGCATGCAAAAATAACTCTGAAACTGGAAAATCTCGCGTGTAATTAGCTAAAGAGAAGCCCATCAGAATTCCTAGAGAAGTGCAGTACAGACGGCCTCAGTGACATC
This sequence comes from Meles meles, assembly GCF_922984935.1. Classification (NCBI taxonomy): domain Eukaryota; kingdom Metazoa; phylum Chordata; class Mammalia; order Carnivora; family Mustelidae; genus Meles; species Meles meles. The sequence continues at coordinate 90,890,455 of NC_060066.1, read as the reverse complement.
CCAGTTCAGTCGTGTGGATATACATGCATCTGTGAGCAAGCTCTTGGGGGAACACTGACCTTTTAGTCTTCAGATTCTTTTTAGTGAAAAATGGCAAAACAGTATTTTAAAGCATTGGTCCAGGAATACTCTGGAATGACTGTGTCATTTCAAGTAGATGACTATTTCTGGGAGATAAAAAGGCACTCTTCTAGGATCCTTCAGTATTCATTATAAAACCTCTTCTTTAATCTTTCCCCTGGTATATCCCAGGCTTCACCAATTTGAAGGCCCCCAAAAACAGGTATTCACTGGAGAAGAAAAAGTCACTGTAAAATTGCGAATGTATGCCTTCTAAGCCATTGATCTGAAGTTGCCAGCTATAAAATCTTGACAAAATATTGCTTCTGCTACGTTGTGTATTTTATGACAGAGAAGAGACGAGAGAATACACAAATACATATTGTGCACCTCACCTACAAAGATCCTGTCAGCTCCTTTTTGGAAATTCTGGCTTTTGCGTATCTCATTATCAGGAGCTCTGATGTCATTTTAAGGTGTCCCTGGAATGAAAATTACAGTTTAAGAGGCTGAACCTATGACCAACCAAGGCCAGGAGCAGATTGTTATATGGAATAGGGTCGTCAGAGGTTCCCTGAGCCCCATCCTGGGCTCTGTCCTGTGCTCTGGTCTGTCCTCTCCTGTCCCTCTGCATTAGGATTTTAGGTTCCCCTCCATGTGGGTCTCAGAGCACTCTATGGCAACACAACAGTTACTGCTCCCACTGCCCCTTCTTGAGCCATTTTCTGAATTTTGGATGAAACTCGACCCCCTAGGCCTTTCGGTTCCATCCCTGTCCAGTCCTTTCTCTGGAGTCGATAGACGAGCTTAACACACATCCCTGCAGACATACCTGAGCCAGGAAGCCTGAAAGCAGTAAACTTTTTTTCTTTATTTAGAGCTTTACATGATTTATCAACTCAATTTTCTATACTTGTATGTTGAGGGGGGGGAAGGAAAAGAAAGGCTAAATTAGACACAACTTTTCTCCTAGAAAATGGAATGTGTATTATGCATGGGCATATTTATTTATGATGGACAGTCCTCCATTTACTGGACTTGCAGTAGCTTACATATCTTTTTAAAGTGCAAGATAAGATACTTATTTATGTCTGCATCCCAAATGTCTAGCCTAGTGCGTGGTACATTATAGATACTCAGTAAATGTTTGTTAAATCAAATTGAATTTTAAAATAGAGCAGAGATGGTTTATAGGAAGGAAGTGATCATACCAGATGTCTGAATGCAACAGAATCTTATCCTGGGCCATTAATTTGACTCTGAGCTTCCTAAATTCAGCACAGTATTCCCTTTGTAATAAATTGTTCAGGATTTAGTTTCTGACAGAACAGCATATAGGTCTTATTTTGAAAGTAAAAGAATATAAAATTTATCTTAGAAGGCCAAATATAAAAAAATGGTAAAACACAGTGGTCAGTATCTTTGACTATGGGTGTTTTTTTGGTCCTATTTATATAAAAGAAGAAATATTTTTAAAGTGAATAGTTCTTATTTCTGTACTCTGAAAGGTAGAAGGCACAATACTATACCATATTTCAGTGCGGAGATCCTCTGTGGGCTAGAGATAATGCTGTCTAGGAATCTTCTACTTATATTCCACTTTAATATAATAGGACTTGTATAATTTAAATGAATGGATTCCTGTTAAACTATCACTTTCAAATATTAGTATTCTTGGCAGGTTCCCAGTGCCAATCAGTTTGCGATTCCCTAGCAAGTACCAGCAGCCCAGCTAGTTTTGGTTTCTGATTTACAGAAACAATCCCAACATGAGGAGGCCCTGTTGACATTCAGTGGTGGGCAGATTAGGAGCCTGATTTGTGTTCTTACTGGAGAGAAGCCAGTTCATTTCAGTACAAGATTGAGATGCAAGGGAGTTTTCACGGGGGAGCTAATGGAAAACAAGTCAGTGGACTTTGTACTTAGAATGTAGATAGTTGGACAAATGTTTTCTACGATTCTTTGTTTGTTTTTAGAAAATTTATTATGATGTATTTCTAAATTCCTTGCAGATCTCTTTCCAGAAGACATAGGAAAGAATGAAAGGACAGTCTCAATGTATTTCAAGTGTGACAGAGAAATTCCTGGATTATTCCCTCACAACCTATTAAAAAATTTGTTGGGGGTCTGCATAGCCTAAAGAGAAGTGCAGATTCTTGGCATACTCCTTTCACAGTCCAATTCTTTTTTTTTTTTTTAATTTATTTTTATTTGTTTATTTACAGCATAACAGTGTTTATTGTTTTGGCATCACACCCAGTGCTCCATGCAGTACGTGCCCTCCCTATTACCCGCCACCTGGTTCCTCAACCTCCCACCCCCCCCACCCCCCTGCCGCCCCTTCATAACCCTCTGGTTGTTTTTCAGAGTCCATAGTCTCTCATGGTTCATCTCCCCTTCCAGTTTCCCTCAACTCCCTCTCCTCTCCATCTCCCCATGTCCTCCATGTTATTTGTTATGCTCCACAAATAAGTGAGACCATATGATACTTGACTCTCTCTGCTTGACTTATTTCGCTCAGCATAATTTCTTCCAGTCCCGTCCATGTTGCTACAAAAGTTGGGTATTCGTCCTTTCTGATGGAGGCATAATACTCCATTGTGTATATGGAACACATCTTCCTTATCCATTCATCCGTTGAAGGGCATCTTGGTTCTTTCCACAGTTTGGCGACCGTAGCCATTGCTGCAATAAACATTGGGGTACAAATGGCCCTTCTTTTCACTACATCTGTATCTTTGGGGTAAATACCCAGCAGTGCAATTGCAGGGTCATAGGGAAGCTCTATTTTTAATTTCTTAAGGAATCTCCACACTGTTCTCCAAAGTGGCTGCACTAACTTGCATTCCCACCAACAGTGTAAGAGGGTTCCCCTTTCTCCACATCCTCTCCAACACATGTTGTTTCCTGTCTTGCTAATTTTGGCCATTCTAACTGGTGTTAGGTGGTATCTCAATGTTGTTTTAATTTGAATCTCCCTGATGGCTAGTGATAATGAACATTTTTTCATGTGTCTGATAGCCATTTGTATGTCTTCCTTGGAGAAGTGTCTGTTCATATCTTCTGCCCATTTTTTGATATGATTATCTGTTTTGTGTGTGTTGAGTTTGAGAAGTTCTTTATAGATCCTGGATATCAACCTTTTGTCTGTACTGTCATTTGCAAATATCTTCTCCCATTCCGTGGGTTGCCTCTTTGTTTTGTTGTCACAGTCCAATTCTAATCTTGCTTTCTCTGTCGTCTTTTATCCTCCTTGCCCATGCTATCTCCCTGCCCACCTCCTCTGTGAAGCACACACATCTCATCCCAGCTGCTCATGCTCCAACCATGTTGGCTTGCTCAGCCTTGGCATAACCTGTACTTTCTAGTCTCCGTGTGTTTTCTCATCTAATGAATTCTTTGTCTTCCTCGCATCCTCACCTGTCAAGAGCCTATCAAAGACTTCCAGTCCCACAATTCTATGTATATAGCAGCATTATTTACAATAGTCAAATTATGAAAGCAGCCCAAACATCCATCCATAGATGAATCGATAAAGAAGATGTAGTATTACAATGGAATATTATTTAACCATCAAAAAGAATGAAATCTTTTGCAATGACATGGATGGAGCTAGGTAGAGTATAATGCCAATAAAATAAGTCAGTCAAAAAAAAAATAAGTCAGTCAGAGAAAGAGGGACACCATATGATTTCACTCATATATGGAATTTAAAAAACAAAATAAGTGAGCAAAGGCAAAAAAAGAGGGAGAGAGTGGGGTCAGCCAAGAAACAGACTCTTAACCATTGAGAACCAATAGAGTTACTAGAGGGGAGCAGGGTGGTGGGATGGGTTAAATAGTTGTTGGGGATTAAGGAGTGCACTTGTCATGGGGGGGCACTGTGTGATGTGTGGAATTGTTGAATTAGTATATTGTATACCTGAAACTAATATAACACTAGATGTTAACTCTAATTGTATTAAAACAAATCAAATATATTAAAAAAAAAAAAAAAAGGAAAACTTCCAGTCCCAGTTTATATAGTTCCTCCTTGAATCCTCTTAGGAAAATCAATCTTTTCACGTGATTTTTGCTTCTGTTGTGTCTTTTGGTACCATCCCATTATTTCTTGAGGTGTATATTCTTCTACACATGAGATTGTAAATTCCCTGAGAACAGTATTTTAATCAGCTTTTATTACACATACTTCAGTTCCTCCCTCATAATGGATACTCAGACAGTATTTATTGAGTTTATTTGAAGAGCTTTGACAAAAAGTATCTTTCCTCATTCAACATTCCTAATTGAATTACACAAAATATATCATAATAAAAATTAAGCACTTTGCTTAGTAGGGGTTCATTAACAGATATGTCTTTCTAGTCTGAAGTTCTCCTATAGAAATTGAGTCAAAGTAATCTATTAACTGCATAGTTCAGATTCTTGAGAGGACCGAAGGCTTCTACCCTTCCCCAAACACACAAATATATACCTTTTTCTGTTTTGGGTCATGTTCTGATATTTGTATCAGTTTCTTGGGAGTGAAATTTTAAATGGATCCTTGGATTAGTTTTCTCTCCTGGAAATCCATGTGGCCTCTGTTTCCTCCTCAGACTTTAGGAGGTCTAGCAATACCAGGGTTGGTTTGCAGGGAAAAGATGCAAAGACTTCAATAGAATGGTTTCTTTCCTTGAATTTCTTTTTGTTCATCTCAGTATCACACTAGTAGGCCCTTGCAGACCCAATCACCCAATCAGGACATGGATATAGAGGAATACGTGCTCGCCTCGGACAGAGGAAGTAGAGTAGATGCCTGGCTTATATGAGTAAATAAACTTTATTTATTGTAATTTATTATATATAATTACATAGTAAATAATAAAACTGATTTAGTAGTAAATAATTAGTAAATTAAATGAGTAAATTTTAAAAAGGGTAAGATTATTTGTTTCTGACTCTTATTTTTATATCCAACAAAATTGTTTAATAAAATGGTTTAATATCCAACAAAAATGCATGAGTGCAGCTGATAGGTGTGTCAGGCAGTCATCCTAATAATTATAGACTCAGTGTGACTCCATGACAATAATCTGTGCTTTGGAGTTAGGCGGACTTGAATTTGAGTCCTGGTTCACTGACTGGCACTGTAACCCTGGACAGGGTAATAACTTCTGAGGTTCTGTATTGTGATCTTCCAAAATAAGAATAGTAACACATTTCTTTGGGGACTATTCATATGCTTCAGTTTCATAGCTTTTAAAAAGACGTTATTGAATACTTTCATATAAAATTTAAGATCACCTTTGTAAAAAGTCTTAGCTGATGGATTTTAATAAAACTAGATTAAATTTGTGTATTAGAGGACTTGGTGTGGGTGTGAGTGTGTGCATGTGGTATTAAGTCTTTCCCTCCAAGAAAAAAATTGTACCTTTTCACTGGTTCCCATCAATAAGATTTTCATAGAATTCCTGTTTTTCTTGCCATAAATGTATCCCTTAATATTTTGTGGTGTTTTTCTGGTTTTTTTGTTTGTTTTTGTTTTTTTAACCAGCTGAGGATGAAATACATTCTGATTTACATTTCCAAGTGCATCTTATGAATAGAGAAAACCTTTGATTTGGGTACATTTATCTTGTATCTGAGCACCTTCCCCAAATTGTATATTAATTCTACCAGTTAGTTTATAGTAGAATATCTTATACTTTCTGATCCTATCAGAAAAAGAGGCATCTTATATTTTCTTTTTTCTAAATGTTTGTATAGATTATTTAATTTTCATGATTTACTGCATTCAGTAGAACCTCCGAGACTTTGAAGTAAAAATGGAATAGCAACCATTGCTTTCAGCTCTCTGATTTCAAATGAGTTGATTTCACAAAGTTGAGGATAATATATACTCTTGGTTTTTGTAAAATCTTCTCTTCTGGTTTTACACAGTGGTTTCATTGGGATTAAATGCTAATTTGAAGTTTTTGTTTGTTTGTTTGTTTTTTGAAATGCTTCCTTGGCATTTGAAAAATGTGAAGTGACACATGAATTTCCTTCCATGAATTTGTAGTTATGTTGGATTTTGGTAGCAGACTTTTTGGTTGCTTACTTCATTGCCATTCCTCCTTCTCCCTTTTTATCTTGCTAATAGAACTCCAATTTATACCTTAATCTGGAAAAGGGTGGCCTCTAAGAGCCCATTCCTGGGATGGTTAGTGTTACCCCTAAGGTAATTGGTGTAATTGACATCCCATTTCCTTTTATCAGTGCTCAGTCTAAATCCAGGCCTGTGGCATAGTCTAATCAATGAGACCTAAGACGAATCCTTCTCTGGTTAACAAAAGAAGAAGAAAACCCCACAGATCGTCAGGAGAGAAAGCTTTTACATTTCTGCCTTCATTCCTGCATGACCTCTAGTGTGAGAACATGATTCCAGGAGCTGCTGCAGCCCTATCTGCTGCGAGGGAACGGAGAATGAAGACAATGAAGAGTCCGTGTTCTAAGGGTGGAGCAAGAGAAAGGTTAGAAAACAACTTGGCAGAGATTCTGGGCAACTGAAGCAATGTAGCTGCCGAGTGCATGATTTCTTGAGCTCTAGTTGCTCAAAATCCAAAATCCTGCATGACCTGGTCCCTGGCTTCCCTCTCGTCTTGTTGCCTTCCCCCATTGTCACGGTGCTCCAACCTCACTAGGCTTCTTGCTGTTATAAAACACAGCAAGAGGGGCGCCTGGGTGGCTCTGTGGATGAAATGTCTGCCTTTGGCTCAGGTCATGATCCCAAGGTCCTGGGATCGAGTCCCGCATCGGGCTCCCTGCTCAGCAGGGAGTCTGCCTCTCTCTGCTCCTCTCCAGGCTCATGCTCTCTCTCTCTTTCTCAAATAAGTAAATAATACATTAAAAAATAAAACACAGGAATAGTCTTAATTCAGGTATGTTTCAGGGACTCCCACTTTTCCTTCTGCTTTGCTAAACTGCCCCAGGTTTGTGTGCTGCTTCCTGACTCTCTTCAGGTCTCTGCTGGATTGTCGCTTCGACAGAGTATTTACAAGAGCATCTCCCATCAGGTTCTGTTTCCTTATCCGGTTTTATTTTTCTTCAGACATCTTTACCATATGAAAACGCATTATGTATATATTTTATTTACTGTTTTTCCCTAATTTAATAAAAGCTCCACGAGGGCAAAAACTGTATGGCTTCATTTAGTGTTGGATCTGGAGTACTTGGAAAAATAACTTGTATACAGTAAGGCGATCAATACATAGTTGTTGAATAAATGAAAATACATTTGTTATAAAGTTATCCTTTTCCTCTGCCTGCCCTCCTCATGAGATTATTTTCATTGCTTTTACTTTTCCAGTTTTCTCTACCTAGAGGTACACCAGTCTTCACCACAATTCTACGGTTTACTGAAATAATTTGGCGCTCTTAATTCTACCCTATATTAGTCTTTTTGTCTTTTTCTTGCAGTGTATATCTTCAATTTCAAAGTTCTTTATTAAGTTTTTTTTTTTTTTAAACAAATCCCCAGTCAGCTCATCTTTACTCATTTTTGTGAAATGGAGCATTCCTTGCTCACCACTGTTTCTTCTTCTTTTTGTTCTCTTTTTCCTCTTCTCTCTATCCTCTACACCACTTTATCTTCTATCTCTTTGTCCTCTTTATGCAGTGTCAATGTCCTTTAGCTGAAGACCACAAGGAACACACCTATAGTACAGCAAGTTGAATCTGTTTGTGACAGTGAAGCAGCTGATACCATAAGAAACCCATGGGGAGCCTTAGAGGATGGTAGAAAGGATTTACAGAATTGGGGTTTATGTTTAGGGATTGGGGAGATGGTTTAAGGAATTAGGTTGGATACTGCAAGGAGCAGGTGTAGTTGTATGATTATCGTAATAGCTCTTATCTTCAAGGAGGGTAGGTGTGAGTGAAGCTACAGTTAAAATTGGTAGAGTATCAGACACCATTGGTATTAGCTAGGAAAGGAAGATGTCTGCTATTTTCTGGTTTGGACAGTGTTCGGATTTTGGTCCGAGTTTGGACATGATTATAGAGTGGTCTTGTTTTTGACATGACCCTCAAGGACAGAAGGGCTTTGTCTGATGCTCATGTGCTGTGAAATTATGTTCAATGGGAGAATGCCAAGACCTGGCTCTGAGCTATGGGAAATCAGGGACTGCTTTCCTCTGTTACCCTTTCTTTACATCTCTATTCTCTTTCATTTATTATCTCCTTAAATTGATTTAAGTATTTTTTCTCCTGTAAAGAATGTGGATGATGTACTATCTGAATTTTGCTGTTCCCCAATATCTTTCTTTCACTCTGACACATAGATGGTGTCAGATTTTGAGTTTCATTCTCTCATTTCAGTAGATAGTAAAGGGCATTCCAGTGGCTCGAGACTGTACAGCTGAAAACATAGTCAGATGGCACTCCTATATTATCTCCTTCGTAGGTGGCTTATTCTTTCTGCCTGGAACATTGGAAGATATTCCCCTGTTTTTGAAGCTTAAGAAAATTTCACCAGAATTTGCCTGATCTCTTTTTTCTTGTTTTCATTCTTAGATTAATTGTATTTCCATTTTCCATTATTTGTTTAATTACTATGACTCTCCCAACTGTTTCATTTTCTCCTTCTGAAACTTTTTATTTTTTTTTTTTTAGGTTAAATCTTCTGTATCCATCCTCGTGTGTGTGTGTGTGTGTGTGTGTGTGTGTGTGTGTGTGTGTGTGTGTGTGTTTGTGCTCATATCCTTTGGTCGTTGTTCAGAAAGCCCAAGTATTGGTTTTCTGTAAATGAAGGAAAGGAAATGTTGAAGGACTTTGGGCATTCTCCTTCCTGGAAGCAGTCTTCCTGTCCCCTATATCCCCAGTCTCCTTGAAATCTCACTGCTTTAGGAGTTGGGGGCACTCAGCCCACTGTTTCAGCTACTTGTTGCTCCTCAGAAGGACAGGACAATGTGGTCCTTTGGTGGGGAGCTGATGTCACTCTTCCCCTAGGGGTCTATAGGTCTCTGTGGTCCAAACTCATGCTTCTTAGTGCTGATCTCGTCTGAGAATGGGGATTAAATTTTCTACCAACCATTTTCATAGACCTTACAATAGCCTGAGTCCTCCCTCACTGCCCTCAAACCTAGAAACAATGGGCTCTAGAGAAGCTGCCGTACTGGAGGGGAGGATAAGGGAGCTGCATTTTAATTTCCATGTTCCCATAATTCTCTGTGTAAGATTTTTAGAGCACAATTCTGTCTTTCTTGCTACCCTCTTTGGTTGGCAAGTCTATTAGACATGACTTTTCCTTTAATTTTATTTACTTACGTATTTCACAATGTTTATTGAGTAGTTACTTTGGGCCATCAAACCTCTATGTACTGAAGCTACAGCAGGGAATAAGACAGGCCAATCTGTGCTTCCATGAAGTTACACTCCTAGTAACCTCACACCTGACGTAACTGTTCTGCCTTAGCCGAGACCAACGTTGGGGGATTTAACTAGTACATGTTTTTGGTTGATCTGCAAGACTACATCAAGTCATTTTTCAGAAAGCACCCCTGCTTAGACTAGAGCAACATTGCCTTGTCTTAGTGTTTGCTGTGATTTGTAAAATTCCATTTGGGACTAAAGATATTTTTATGTTTGGAGAAGAGAAGCCATATGAGGACTCCTTCAGGGAGAAATGGAAGAAATGGAGGCTGAGATACTTGCTGTTATTTCCTGCTGGGATACAATTAAAGGAGGAAAAAGGAGAAATAGGGAGAGTCTGAATAACTTCCAGAAGGCAGCCATGTGAACACAACTGCTGGAAAAGCGTTTGACTAACTAAATTAAACGTATCAGTGTGAACTATCTACAACCTATTTCATCACGAACCATCACTAATTCGTAAGGGATTGAGCATGATGGGAACTTTGAAAGTGCCATCCCGAATAAGCGTTTAAAAGAAGTTCCATGTGTTTGTGTTTGGAAATCTTTGAATTCATCATCTCATATTCAGGGATGGATATAGCTTATTTACTGGAGTAAAAAAATAGAGGTAGTCTACAGTGATGCGGTTAACATCTTCAAGAGAAATCAAGAAAGGACAAGAGTTCTTTCAAGTGATTGAAAACTTGAATTTTCACAGTTGAATGTTAGAGAAACGGTGTTAGACTTGTAAATTTGCAAATCCGCATCCAGAGGAGAGAAAATAAATACGTTCCTTTGGTGTCCAGTTGCTATAGAAAGGCCATCTGTCCACAGATGTTCATCAATTAGGGGAACTAGAAATATCTAAATATTTGTGAGTTGTTACCATAGGATCATATGTTGAAAAATAAAATCCCTTTCGTCTATCTTTTTAAAAGTCTTTCTAGATTGAATTGTACTTCAGGCACATCAAGATTCCTTTGGAAGTAAAGTGACTATAATGAATTTTCTCCTATTTGGTCACAAGACTTCTCCCACCAGATTCCATTACAATACAATGGTTAATCTCCCCACCCACAAATCTGTTTCTTATCTCAAACAGTATTTGATGTAACAAAATTAAACACTATTTATCACTGTAAAACAGTGGAACAAAATAATTACAAAATCCTTTGGAGTTTACTAAAATAGCTATGTAAAGATATTTTTGAATTAAAAAAAACAAGCTAATAATTTTCAACTTGCATTTTCAGCCTGCCCATCTTTAATTTTCATGAGAATAACCCCAACCAGAGTGTATTATAAGTTTCAATAGGATTGTTGGGAAAAGATATTTTTTTAGCATTAATAAGTGTCCCTTACAGTGAGAAATATTTAATTTCTTATCTCTTTTGTTGAAAATTTGAAAGTGTTTAAAATGTAACATGGCAAATGATATTTTTTTCCTTATTTTGGCTCCCTAAATATTTAGAAATATTCATCTTTATAGACTTTCCTCAAAATGAAAAATAAATCCTAAAAACCATGTATGTTGTAAGAGTAGTTTCTGCTAAAAGATGTCTGATGTTGCCTGTCAGCCCTCAGTACTGTTAAAGAGATATATTTTCCTGAATCAAATACTGCAGATGGAAAAGGTATTATTTTATTAAAGCCAGGCAGTTTTATTTTTAAAAGTGTTTGGTTTGTATTTGTTTTTTTGAGGGGATGGGAATAAACCAAAATTGTAAGAAAAGAAATAGTTTTAAGTTTTTAAGATTTGTTTATATAGTTATTACTGTAATCAGAATTTCACGAATGGCTATTCTTTATTTTATGTGGGAGTAAACAGATACTGAGGAGAGAGATTTATTAGGAAAACTAAAGATAGTTTTGAAGGTCAAAAACTTTTTTCCGAATTTTCTTTTAATTAAATCTAGCACTATGTAAAGTAGAATAGAACATTATGAAATTAACCCAGAGAGCTAGTATGTTAAGGCCAAGAAAACAGAAATTGGCTCAGTTATAGAGCACAAGATAACCTAGCTGGCTATCCGAGATCATGCATCACATATGAAATAGATCTCAGCAGTATGTTGAGTGAGGTTTCCAAATAGTTTCTCTATGCTAATTTTTTTTTAAGAATTTATTTACTTATTTGACAGAGAGAGATCACAAGTGGGCAGAGCAGCAGGCAGAGAGAGAGGGGGAAGCAGGCTCCCCGCTGAGCAGAGAGCCCGATGCGGGACTCGATCCCAGGACCCTGAGATGATGACCTGAGCCGAAGGCAGAGACTCAACCCACTGAGCCACCCAGGTGCCCCTCTCTATGATTATTAATTTATGCATCCCTTGTGGATACAGGAAAAATATAAACTAACAGGTGTTTGGTTCAATGTACTTTGCAGTCTTTTTCTCACTCAATTTTTAAAAAATTTTTATTTATTTCTTATTTTTTTATAAACATATAATGTATTTTTATCCCCAGGGGTACAGGTCTGTGAATCGCCAGGTTTACACACTTCACAGCACTCTCCATAGCACATACCCTTCCCGATGTCCATAGCCCTCCTCCCGCTCTCCCAACCCCCCCCCAAGCAACCCTCAGTTTGTTTTGTCTCACTCAATTTTTAAACTAGTTTTAGCTAGTTTCAAGAGGAACTTGAAGAGGAAGGTACAGATATTTACCGCCTGCAACAGCTAAGGCTTCTGGTTAATATGTAGCTTGGTAAGACAAGGAGTGGCCATTTGATTTCCAGAGCCTAAGGCCTTAACCCAGGCACTGTACTGGTTTCTGTGCTTTTAACCACAGCATCGCATTGTTCTTTTCCTTATTGGTAAGTGGATACAGAGGGCCCAATCACTCGTCTTTCAGTACAAGGCCTTGGGGAGGGAAGCCATGTCTGTTCCGATGTGGAGAAATACAGATTACAAATTTCTTGAGTTCAGGACATGGAATTTTTTGTCTTTGCATTTGCAAGGCCTGCCACCCTGTGAAGCTCATCATGATAAGCATTCAGAAAACCAAAATATTGCCCAACATAAGTCGTACTTATATTTTCTCTTTTGTCTACCTAAGCCTCACTGTTTTGTTTGTATGGTTTTAACTGAAGTATAGTTGACACACTGTGTTGTTTCAGGAATATAACAGTGATTTGACAACTTTAGATGTTCTGCTGTGCTCACAAGCATAGCTACCGTCTGTCACAATACAGTGCTATTACAATACTACTGACTACATTCCCTATACTGTACCTTTCATCCTCATGACTTAACCATTCCATAACCAGCAGCCAGTCCCCCTTTTTCCTGTTCACTCATTTTGCCCATCTCCTCACCCTCTTTCCCTCTAGCAACCATCAGTTTGTTCTCTGTATTTATGGCTTTGTTTCTGCTTTTTGTTGTTTCTTCTTCTTCTTCTTTTTTTTTTTTTCACTCCACATATAAGTAAAATCATACCGTATTTGTCTTTCTCTGTCTGACTTGTTTCTTCTAGCATAATACCCTCCAGGTCCATCCATGTTGTTGCAAATGGCAAGATCTCGTTCTTTTTTTTATGGTGGGTAATATTCCATTGTGTATCTCTACCACATCTTCTTTATCCATTCAGCCAGCAGTGGATACTTAGTTCCTTCCATATTATGGCTACTGTCAATAATGCTGCAGTAAACAAAAGGGTGTATATGTCTTTAAGAATTAGTGTTTTTGTTTTCTTTGGGCAAATAATTAGTAGTAGAATTACTGGATCTTATGGTAGTTCTATTTTTAATTTTTGAAGAAGCTCTATAGTGTTTTCCACAGTGTCTGCACAAATTTGCATCCCCACCAACAGTGCAAGAGGGTCCCTTTTCTTCCATATCCTTACCAACACTTGTTATTTCTTGTCTTTTTTGACTCCAGTTGTTCTGACAGGTGTAAAGTGATATGTCATTGTTATTTTTTAAAATTTATTATTATTGTTTTTTCATAATTTTGGTTTACATTTCTTTGATGATGAGTAATATTGGGTATGTTTTCATGTATCTTTGGCCATCTGTTTGTCTTCTTTGAAAAATGTTTATGCAGGTCCTCTGCCCATTTGTAATCACATTATTTATTTTTTTGGTGTTGAGTTGTCTAAGTTCTTTATATATTTTGGATTTAACCCCTTATCACATATATCATTTAAAATATCTTCTCCCATTGAGTACGTTGCCTTTCGTTTTGTTGATGGTTTCCTTCACTGTGAAAAAGCTTTTTATTTTGGTGTGGTCCCAGTAGTTTATTTTTGCTTTTGTTTGCCCTGTTGGAGGAGATGTATCTAGAAAAGGCTGATGTCAAAGTGATTACTGTGTATATTTTTTTAATAGGAGTTTTATGGTTTCAGATCTCACATTTAAGTTTAATCTATTTTGAGTTTATTTTTGTGTATGGTAGAAGATAGAGGTCCGTTTCATTCTTTTGCATGCAGCTGTCCAGTTTTCCCAGCATCATTTATTGAAGAGTCTGTCTTTTCTCTTTTGAATATTCCTACCTTCCTTGTCATACATTAATTGACCACATACGTTTGGGTTTAGTTCTGGTTGAGCCTCATTTTTTGAAACTTCTTGTGTAATTATAAATTCATAACTTAATATTCATTTAAAATTCTCATTGTTGTTTTTTGAAGGGGACCATTAGAGCTCCTAACAGATATGGAATTTATAAATAAGGAACATCACCTGGGTGTTCTGAAATTCACTCATATCTTCCTCTTCTTGTTTTTCTTCTCTTTCTCCTCCTTTTCCTCCTCTTCCTTCTTCTTTCTCTTTGCTATCAGGAGAGCTTATCATATGGGTTGAGACCTGAGCACATTTATGGATTCTAGAATTTTAAAAGTATGGGTGAGAAACTGTCTAATGCAATCTTCTCATTTAGAGATTGGGAAAGTCAAGATCAAAAATGTTATCTAAGATCAGACAGCCAGTTTGTATCACATATCAAATCTAGGGCTCTGTGTATCATAATACTGCCTTACTCAATGAAGGATTATATCTAAATGCATTTAGCTCTCATTAAGTTCTGTATTTATGTATCAGTGATTCCTTGAACATGCTATCCTTCAGGCACTTGGCTTGTAGGGCTGACTTCATGCCTCTGTGACTTGTGTGGCTGTCCAGACCCTGTCCTTACTTTAATTGCCATTTGAGATTCTTAATAATTTTTTAACAAGGAGCCCTCATTTTCATTTTGCACCGGGTGCTACAAATTTCGTAGCTGGTCCTGTATGTGGGACATTGGTGACACAGAGGTGAACATTCGATCTTTTTTTGAGGTACACACAGTCTGATGAGGAGCTGGACACATAGAAGAACTAGGACCAGAAATGAGGCAGTAAATTAACTTTGCCCAGAAGGAGAAGGGGAATTCCAGGAGAAAAGGATAACAAAGAGATATAGAAATCAGCCAGTGTTGTGAACTGTTCCAGTGGCTGTGGTGAATAAAGCAGTGGGGTTGGGTAGGATGTCAAGGGAGAAGAGAGCCTGGAGGATGGAAGCTGAAAGTTATTGCCCTTGTCTCTGCTGGCATTATTGAGGGCCTGATCAAGTTCAACAGCCATGGGACTGGGAGGTTTGGAGTTTGAATGCATAAGGTTAATGAGAAGTTCACATAGAGAGTGGGCCAAGATGATCTCAAGCCTTCATGTCCAATGCCTAGGTAGGTGGTAAATGCTCTTAATTTAGACAGCAAATGGAGGCAGGGGGCGGCAGTGAACTGAGCATACTGGTGCTGGTATAAATTTCATCTCACCCATTTCATCAGTGTTCCATCTTTTTGTGAATTCTCAAACTGCAATGACTTCTACACATTGACCACCTTCTGTAAAACTTCTTGACTTTTCTGTCTCATCCTTCTGCCCCACCCTTCACCCTCATGTATTTTATACATTTACCAAGTGAGAAATGGAAGCCACCATATTCCCCATCTCCCTACCATCTATCATCATATTTCCCTTCTTTTTACCATTGAACCCACCTTTCCAAGGGTGGCTTATCTACTCCTGATCCCATAGCTTCTGGTTTCTCAGGTGGATGTGTTTTCTCTCCATTTTCTCCCTTTTCTACTTTTTCATTCCTCTTAATGTATAAAGATGCCTTTTATCTTAAAAAAAAAATAAAACCACAATTTCCCCTGTTCTACATCGTAAGAATATTTCTAGGATATTCTCCTAAAAATCTCTCTACTTATTTTGACACTTATCTTCACCCTCTTCCAGTTTACTCATCAACCCACATAATATGGTTTCCACTCCTGATAGTCTATTGAAATGGCTCTTGCATGTGGCTTTCTTATTGCAAAGTCTAATATTCACCTTTCATTCTTCATTTTGCTTCTCTTGACCATTTTCCTTGAACTCTCTTTTTGATTAACTTCTGTAGTGCTTTTCCACTTTCTCTCCTTGCAAGATCTCTGCATATGATGTCTGCATGTTATCACAAGGCAAGAATCAGTCCCGGAGGTAGCTTCTTTCTTACTTCATCTCTTGTCACCTGCTGTCCTCTCTTCATGTGCCCTCTACCTCCTAAATTCACTCCCTGGACCAGCTCTTCCTTCCTGATCCCTGCAGCCTGTTAGCTGTCTACTTCCTCACTGGTCTCTCTAGTGTGAGAATTCCAAAGTGCAGCCCTTGATCCCCTCTCTCTCACCCATGTCAATGTCTTTGGCCAATTCGTCCATCTCTGACACCTGTTCCAGCCAGTTGCTCATGACAGAAACCCCAGAGTCTCATGCTCCCCCTCATTTCTCATACCTGGTCCATAGCAAATCTTTTAGGTTTCATCTCCAAACAGCTCTTGAATGTATTTGCTTTAGTCCATTGCCATGACCGTTAGCCTGTGATAAGCCACCACCCCTTGCTGGACCACTGCTAGCATCTGCTAGATAGACAGCTCTACCTCCTCTCATTCTCCATATGGCAGCCAGGATGCCCTTTCAAAGAGTAGCCCAGATCGGATTCTGCCAACAACATCCTACCCCAATTAAGATGCTAAACCCCAGTCTATAACTGAGATTGTATATTCCCTGCCTTTCCCTATAGCCTGACCTCCTGCTGGCCTGACATCCCTCTGTCTGCTTGGCCACAGCCACACTGGCCTTTTTTTTCTGTCCTGCGAAAATCCCATGCTCTTTCTACCCAGAGCCTTCCCGCAAGCCACACCTCCAAAGAGTCGATTCCCCTAATCTTTGTTTTTAGGGGTCAGTGTAATGTCACTTTTTCTAGAGAAGCCTTCTGTTACTTTCTAACCTCATTTTTGTCTTTCATGGCATTTTCCCAAGTTTAGCTGCATATTTATTCAGCGGACTGCATGGACCCCCAAGACCCTGAGCAGTCCACATGTGCCGTTAAATCCCGATCACTCACAGAGTCCCAGCGACAGAGTGCGTCCTCAGTAAGTCCTTGTCAGATGGATGAATGAATCTGGAGAAGTTTAGGGATGAGAAGAGAATGTTTTCCCTGCACTTCTAAGACATAGCTTCTCCGAATTGAGGAACCCATGCCCATCTCATACAGCTAAGCGGTCGGTGTTTTGTGTACTAACATTAAATTGCTACCAAAGTAAATAAGTGTTTGATTTGGTGATTTCTCTCTTGTTCATAAAATGTTTGGGGATCTGTGACAAGTATTGTACGATTCTATCATTTTTCGCTGTGTTTTTTTTTTTTCATTGTTTTGATTTGGTTCAGTTTGGTTTAGTTTTTGGAATCAATGCTGAACACTTGGTGAAGAGAAGAATCTCCTTTCTCATCTGTAGCCACTTGCATTGCCTCTGTGCTCTGTGGGGCAGGGTGTTGGGGTGACAGGTGCCGGATGAAGCCCTGTCATGGGTCTGTGTTACAGGAAATGGAGCCACACGCAGTGGTTCTGTGGCCTGCCACAAGGACAACTCCTGACCACAAGCTACAAAGTGCTCTACCCCGTTTACGCAGGTCTGTCTTCCAGGGCGACTGAGTGTCCGGTCATCTTGCTGGAGTCAAGGCTCCTCAGATGGAGAACTTGGGGTTACAATTGCAGAAGGGCTTTTTCTGCCTTCACAGAAAGGTTTGGCTTCAATCAATTTGTTGATTGTTCCTGCATAGATAAGATCTATATTAAAGATCATTTTAGGGACACATTTTTGTGAATTTAAGAGTTAATGGTAATTCAAAACAAAATCTATGAATACTCTAGGTTGTGGTATGTGCTTTTTGTAACAGACCTGTATGAAGATGTTCATAGATAGTATATTCAAAGAGGGTTTTTTAGTTCCTCTTAGAAATGGGACACTAATGGAACAGTATGTGGATGTAGAAAGGCTTTATTTTATTACTTTTGCCACATTTTTCTTCATTTAAAAAAACAACAACACTACTTTGTTATCAATCTGGGAGTATATTGTAAACTGAAAAATGTGCTACTTTGACCTTGAGTGTGGGTCAGGAAATTGTAAAGTAGAGATTTGAGGAATGATGGTGCTGTCAGTGTTGAAACCCATAATCAGAAAAAGAGTCACTTCCCTTTCACTGGGAGGAGCTGAGTGCCTAAATTATGTTCACCTCCTGTAGTAGTTTTAACAAGTTGCTGTTGTTGACTGGAAGCAACATTCGCATCATCCATTTGGACCCTAGTTTGTTTGTGGGTTGTGGCTCTGGTGTCCATGTGTATGTGGGTTGGGAGGGATGGGGGAAAGCCCTCCTGAGAAGTGGCTATGCAATAAAGATGAAAAAAAAAAGCTATAATAACCTGAAACGTAATTATATTATTTTAATTCAAAATAGACGAGAAGAACCCTTTTGGAACAGATGTATAAACAAAATTAAATTAAAGGAGAAGCAACAAATGAAATTATAATCCTACTGATATATCTCTTATCTCTATCTGGGGAGCATAATTAAATAAAGTTAGGTATGGATCGTAATGAGATTATCCACTCAAATGGAAAAGCAAAGACAGACTTCAGTAAAAAGTTTTATTTCTAATTATAAAAAAAATAAAAATCATGGTCAATTTTAACCTATTATTACCAGCTTTGAAATATATAGTTCTAGTAATTAAAATTAAATGAAGTCATGAAATAAAAATGTAGTTGAGATAAATAAAATTTAAGAAAAATCCTATTTAATTAAAATAAGTCTTTTTATTATAATTTGTAGAATTTATCTTAATTTTAGTGCTTGATATCAGATGGGAAAATGGCAAAATACCTTTTTCATATAAATAATTTAAAACGTTTAGAGAATTCAGCTAGCAAGGAACACTTCTGGTGGGGCAGAGAGTGTGAGATGGGGTCAGAGAGTGCTCTGAGCATTTTTGGTCCATTGAATCAATATGATCCTTAAAATGTGTACTTTCTTTTCTTCTTAGCCAGATTTTGTAGCTCCTTTAATATCGGAATCATTATGAAATATAAATTACAGTGGAAAAGAGAGTGTATAGAAGAAAATAAAGTGTACATTATAATAGTAGTAAACTTCATAGAAATGGTAAAGGTCTACGAATAGAAGATTACCAAACTTTATAAAGAATAAAGATTTTAGTACACAAGGAAGCTGTACATTGCTCTGTTTTGCAAATATTAAATATATAAAAAGTATGAATTCTCTGTAATCTACTTCATATATATTTTTTTAAGATTTTATTTATTTATTTGACAGAGAGAGAGATCACAAGTAGGCAGAGAGGCAGGCAGAGAGAGAGGGGGAAGCTGGCTCCCCGATGAGCAGAGAGCTGGACGTGGAACTTGATCCCAGGACCCCGGGATCATGACCCCACCCGAAGGCAGAGGTTTAACCCACTGAGCCACCCAGGCGCCCCTCTACTTCATATATTTAAGGAAATTAAATCACAATCTCAAAGAGGAAATTAATTTTTTTTAAAGATTTTATTTATTTATTTGACAGAGAGAGAGCGAGAGAGAGAGACCAAGCACAAACAGGGGGAGTGGCTGAGGAGGAGACAGAGAGAGAGGGAGAAGGTCCCCCCTGAGCAGAGACCCCAATGGAGGGCTCCATCCCAGGACCCTGGGATCATGACCTGAACCAATAAGCCACGCAGGCACCCCACAGAAAAATTATTCTGAAATTCACTCGAAGTAAACAGTAGTAAAATAAAAATTTTTAAAAATGTGAAATGTTACTTAAGCTAATATAGATATATTAAAAAAACAAATTAATTTAAACACAGACTTTTCTTGTTTGGATGAAAAAAAATAGAGTTCTAAGACAGGACAGGTTTCCTAGAAATATTTCTTTATATTTTGGAATTTAGTAAGTACTGAAGGAAGCACTACAAAACAATGAAGATGGAGGAGGAATACTTACTTAGTGGAATTGTGAGACTGATTAGAAATTTAGGGAACGATCCATATAAAACTTACCCTAAGCAGTCAGTTTCTGCAGGAAGATAGTTCTCTCTTTTTTTAAGATTGGGAAATCACGGGGCGCCTGGGTGGCTCAGTGGGTTAAAGCCTCTGCCTTCGGCTCAGGTCATGATCCCAGGGTCCTGGGATGGAGCCCCACATTGGGCTCTCTGCTCTGCAGGGAGCCTGCTTCCTCCTCTCTCTCTCTGCCTGCCTCTCTGCCTGCTTGTGATCTCTGTCTGTCAAATAAATAAATAAAATCTTAAAAAAAAAAAAAAAAAGATTGGGAAATCACAAAAGAAAGTATCTATGATTACCTGAAGAGTAAAAATTGTGTGGTGAAAATTAAAAAGACAAGCAAAAGATTAATATTTGCAACAGTATAATGAAGATTTTTTTATACTGAGTTCAATAAACTAACGAGAATGATTAAAACTTAATAAATGAATACCAATTGACGTTTCTTAAAAAATGAAGATAAGACAATTTTCCAAGAATAAAAGGGATACTCAAATAAATTACAGAATATCTTCTTCATAGAAAAATAGGCAGCATCTTAAAATAATGGTAAAAAACATAGGTAGCCACAAACAAAAATTTTTGGTGCACAGCAATAAATAAGAATGCAAGACACAAATTTGGTGCAATCTTACTATGAAGTAAAAAAATGTCTTAAAATACAGGAAGGGAATACACACACATTATGAAATTTGCATAAAAAGTTGTATAAAGACTACAGGGTGTTTTATTTTTCCTCTATTAGTAAAGCTTTCATTGTCACCATTTTATAGTTTCTAAATTAAGGCTAAGCTTAGAAAGTTTACTAATAAGAATCTGAACAAGTTCATGTACTTGAAAAATAAAAAGCAGAAAAAAATAATAAATTTTTTATAATTACTTTTATTCTCAAAAGTTATACTGAACCCATAAATATAACACTTCCCATTTGATTATCATGTTAAATATCAATTTGAAATAGATACTTTATTACACAAGAGAATACAAGTGATATCTTTAGGAGTGGATGATATAAACTGTTAAGTATATTTTTAGCACTAAGAGGGTAATTATCTTATTTTTCATTTGAACTGCTGTTTCTTGTTGAGTGCCATTGGTGGAAAATCTGGTAATTGTGGGTGTCCTTATTTGTCTTTCTTTTTACACACGTAGCATGCTCCTCTCAGCCAGGTTCCGGTATAGACCCATTTAACCACCTGTGTGAGAACCATCCCCACAATCTGCCTTTTGCTTTATTGTCCACTGTCCTGTATCCTCAGTGTCATTTAGCTCTATACCTCTTTCCTCCTCATGTCTCTTTTGTGTTACAGGATCCCTCTGGGTGCTTGGCCAAAGGTGCTGGGTGTTGTCTGTAGGGCCAAGGAGTTGGGTTGAACTTTATGGGAATACATATTAATCTGAAAACTACGGAAGGGAGGCCTAGTTCTAAATTCCAGAGTGGCGAGTCAGGGAGAAGCTAAGTCCAGGAGGGAGTCTGGTAGGTAGAGAGGATGAATGAATTCAGAGTAGGAAGCCAGGAGGTAAGATTTTACAAAAACCAAGTTCTAATTAAATGGAAGGAGGACAGTGCTAGAAGGCTCCAGAAGCAAAATAAAGAATAAAGAAAATGCACATATTTTCATTCATGTCACAAGTATTTACTGATTGCCCGCTCTGGGCACACCCTGGACAGGACTGTGACAATGTGATCATCCTAGAGTGATGGAGTGTGAGAGCCTGAAAAGGATTTGTGTAGTGAGAGGACAAGCAGTGAAATGATCTACTTGAGATAGGACATGAGCTTGTGTTCAGTGGGCCTAGTCCCGTCTTACGTGTTGTGATTGGCTCTCCCTTTCAGGGAAAGTTAAGACAGCACTGAGAATACATATCCTGCCTTCAGGAACAGGGAACATTTTTCTTTACATGAACAACTATCTGAATCTTGTAGTGCTTCAAGCAGTACATATTGGGAATCTATATATGTTAATGATATCGTTGCCATTATTTTCTGATAATGTTCGATGTACCGGAGTGGGCACATTTGTATACACATTACTGCAAAGAGAGCTTTTCAATTGCTAACCTTCCCAGAATTCTGTTTCCGTCTTTCTCAATAGACATTTCTTAGCAAAGAAGGGGTGTGTGTCAAAAGTATATTCCTTTAGCATATTTTATGATGAAATATGCCAATCAAATAGGGAGAAGAGCGGTGACTCATGATTCTTGCCCTCGATTACGTCTTATGTCAGTGACAGGTTATCCAAAACCATACAGATTGAAAGGGAAAACTTGAAAACACAAGCTCACACTGAAATACTAGTTTAAAGAGATGAAGTAGATATTGAGAGGGATAAAAGTGTTGATGTTCCATTCGTTAAGCTTTAGAGTCCCAAGGAATATGAAATTAGGCTACTACTCCTCAATTTGTTGACTCAGCCATTTAAAATACTCATTGGTGCGCTTAGGGAATCGTTAAGAATTATAGCGTCTTAAAGTGCTACCCACTGCGGTCCTGTTCTCCTTGTCCTACTTCAGGTCCCAGGGAGTTAGTCTGAACACTTTTTTTCTATCTGACTATGGTCAAGATTTATGGTTTGTCTTTTTAAATGTGTTAGCTATAACTCTAGGCTTTAACAGTGATGACGATGATGGTGACCATAGCTACGGCCATTGGAGGACTTATTTCTCCAATAGGAGCATTTCAGCTTGAGCCGTCCAGTCTCTTTTCCACTGGGAGTTGGGGGAGGTGACTGGCCTGAGGCTTGCAGTTTGGAAATGGTGTGCAAATTGCAGGAAAAATGAGTTTTTATCTCTTGATATGTGCTAGGTAAAATTAGAGCTTAAACTACCATGTCTTCCAGGAAGTGAAAGTCAAGATCACAATTTAAAGTAAAGATTATACTTTATGAAAATATTTTAGTGAGACATAATATAAAATAGGAGTAACATAGCATCTATATGATAATAAAAGCTTCTATGCTTTTGAACTCATGAAGTTGATTCTTGCAAGTCCTGTGAAGTCGACTTGAAAGGCTCAATTCGGTCATCATGTTTTAAGGTGAGGGAACCAAGGTGTACAGACCCTAACTGACTTGCTTGAAGCAGGGAACTAAACAGGGAAAAATCTTCAAGTAGGGAAACTGCAAACTGCATGCATAAATCATATTCAAAAACAAAACAAAACAACAAAAGGAAAAAGAATATCTGGTTTTCATGTTACTCTGTCAATTTCCCTTTGTCTCACTGAGTCTTTAATAAAGTCTTAATATTTTACAACTGGTCCAGCAGAGCCAAATATAATTAAATTAAGCAACTTCACTTGGCCCAGAGTTGTGAAGGGGAGAAGCTTGGGTCAAGGCCTGTGGCAGCAGGAGTCTTTGAGAAATCCCTACGGGGAACAAGTATCAGAGCCATCGGGGCTAGCTGTCCCAGTTCTCACCACACTTCTCCCTGGAATCCCTGGGAAGCTCAAATTCTTGTTCTATGAAGGAAGCCAAAGATAACCTTCTCCAGGGAGTAAATCCACTCTTGATGGTCATCCTGGCTCTCAACCACGTCACAAGTGTCACTGGGAACTGCCCGACCCCTACAGTTTTATACTCTGTTCCCTGGATCCCAGCTCCCACCACGCCTGCTTCTCAACTGCACCGAGTTATCCATGTCACATCCCTTGTCAATTCCTCCCTTCCAGTTTTCTCGCTCATCTCGGGAGGTTTCCCTCTTCTACCTTAACCATGAATCTGCAGTTCAGCTGTTCTGTCAGTCACTTCAATGCCATTTATCGATCTGCTGTAGATACCCTACAAATTATCAGCCCTGTGTTAGTCCCGTCGTCCACCTGCACTTGGGTTTTTGAACGATGTGGAGAAAATAAGACACTGTTGTATAGATTGTTGCTGATACACATTTAGAGTCTATAATTTAGCTAGACCCGTAGAACTTTTATGGGAATTATACTCTTATTCCAAAGATCATGCGTTCACATTCCTCAGAATGATTATTCCAGATCTTTAATGCATCACTTTAAGCACTTATGTCACTAACAGCCTTTCTCATACTGAATAAAAGACAGGACTCAGCTGCCTTAAATGCTTATTTTCAGACCTCCAGATACATCTATATTCATAGTCCTTCTCCCCGTCTTCTGGTAGGATTGTAGTGGTGTCTCATTATTTTAACATGCCTTTCCCTGATGTCAGCATGGTTAAGCACCCTTTTTGTATACCTGTTGGCCATTTGAATCCCCCCTGTGTGATGCCTGTTCAAGCCCTTTGCCAATTTTTCAGTTTTTTAAAATTAATTGATATGATGGCTGTTTATGGATCCTGGATAGAAATCTATTAGTATTTACCTATGTCACAAATATTTCTTCCCTTGTGTGGCTTTCATTTTTACTTCTTTTTTTTTCTTTAAGGATTTATTTATTGATTGATTTGACAGAGACAGAGATCACAAGTAGGCAGAGAGGCAGGCAGAGAGAGAGAGAGGGGAAGCAGGCTCCCTGCTGAGCAGACAGCCTGATGTGGGACCCTGGGACCCAAGCTGAAGACAGAGGCTTTAACCCACTGAGCCACCCAGGCGTCCCTCATTTTTACTTCTTAATGGTTTCTCTCTTGTACATTTTCAGCCTCTTCCTTTTTCTGCTGCTTCCTTTACCCATTCTTAAAATCTGTCTCCACATGCCCTCTCTTTTTCCTCCACTTGTATTTACTTCTCAAGTAAATGCAGTCTTCTTTTACCTGTCATTCTTTGAAAGCTGGCTGTAACAAATGCTTCCTTACCAACAAAGGCCATAGATACTTTTAGTTTTCTTTTTCCTTCTGGTCTGATTTGAACTCTCCGGAGCATTTTACTGACATCTCTGTCCTACTTGACACTCCTCTGCATCCCTTGACTTTCTTGTCCTGACTCTCCTCTCATATTTACTCAACATTTCTTGAGCAGCTGTTGTAGTCCAGGTGCATGGAACTTAAACTCATGGAATCTCCATTCAAGTGGCAGAGTTTGAGCCTGGAGAAGCAGATCATGTTCAGGATGCAAAGAAGAAATATCAAGGCTTTGTGGGAATTAGAAGGACCCAGACTCGTTTGGCAGATTGTAGCGAATGAGGAAGGCTTCCTGGAGGAAGTAGTGTTTCTACTAAGACCTGAAAGAAAAACAGCATGGCTGCCATCAATCCACCACATTTTATAAGACTACAGAGTTTGAAATTGTAAACCTGTTTTTTTTTTCCCCCGTCATTGAAGATAGATGTCTTATTCTTTCTTGTACTGCTCACACCAAGTGCTATGGCCCACCAGTAGTGTGGGAGTAATAACTCATTGAGTAGTCAAATCAGTGCATATATGACAGTGATTTTGAATTGTACCAGATATATATAATGCTTGGATCTTTAACCCTGAGTTATATGAAATTTGGGATGACCTTAGTATTTGCAAAATACATTTGCAGGACCACAGGCTGAGAAGGCTGCAAATACAGACACTCCCCTTTAATTCTTGCAGTGAGGCCCACTGCAGTTTTTTTCTACACAGCACTTGGCTTTGATCTTCCCCATATAAAAGTGATTTAGTGGGTTACTCCAGAGCCTGGCCATTTGGTCTAGGTCAGTAATGGTCCCGAACGAATAGCCTTGTGCCACTGGACTCAGACTCAGACACAAAACACGTTTCCCCTGATGTATTTCTCCTCCATTGTCCTTAAGCATCTTGTAAATAATAGCCTTTACATGTTATGAGCCTTTTACGGGCCAGATTTTGTACAAGGTGTTCGGTTAATATTATCTAAGACCTCAACTAGTTCTGTGAGATAGGTATTTTATAGATTAGTAAAATGAGGGACAGAGACACGACGTACCTAGTACAGGATCCCATCACTAGCGGTGGTGGGCGATTTGAGCTCATGCGTCTCTGACTCTACATCCTTATCACTTAACACATCTCTTTTCAAACTTGGCACTGATCTTTTCCTCTGGTTCTCTAAGGTGTCATTTACTCTTTGGAGACTGAAGTGTTCAAGAGGAGGGAAATCTGATTTAATCTTCAATCATCCATTCATTCCACACAAGGTTTTGTGCCTCATGCATGGCTGTGTGTGCCACGCGTCATGCCGTGTACTGAGGTTGTATGAAGAGGAATAGCACGCAGTCCCCTTCTTCAGTGAACGCACAGGTGGTAGGGAAGAGAAGCCAGTTAGTGAGTTGTTCCATTCAGGGTGATAAGGGCTACCAGAGAGACCCGTACAGGGTTGGAGTACAGCACAACCAGTGAGCGGGGATCTTTCTTAGCATGGCCGGCATCCGGTAGGCTCCTTGAACTTAGTAGCCGGTCCAGGGACCTCTAATTATCACCCCAACATGCTGAAGTATATGGCTAGACTTGTTTGACTAAAAGACAACGGGCTTAAGTGCCAAGGTGATCTAGCTTGGCCCGCAGGGGTTGTAACTCTTTGAGCTTCTCGGTACAGGTCTATATTCCAGCTTCCCACACTGGTGGGATGAGCAGAGAGGCCAACCTTTGGCTCAAAAGGACTCTTCTGGCATGCTGTGAAGGCATTCTGTTGCACTCTCTGTCACCCTGGTCCCCCCCATCACTGTCCTGTTTTAGTGTTTGTGCACATGCCGCCAACCAGCGCCAAGCTGCAAGTGGCATGAAGGCTGCTGTCGTGAAGGGTACACAGCCCCATCACCTGACAGCTCTCCGATTACTTTTCCCAGTAGATTTAGGGCTTCTTGCAACTTACAGCCTCAGTCCTGGGGAAAGAGCAGAATCAGGATTTAGTGACCTTGGGGCTTCTGAATGGCTGAGTCGGTTCAGCAGCTGCCTTTGGCTCAGGTCGTGATCTTGAGGTCCTGGGATCAAGCCCCACATCGGGCTCCCTGCTCAGTGGATAGCCTGCTTCTCCCTCTCCCTCTGTGCACCCCCCATCCCCCGCTTGTGCGCTCTCTCCCTTAAATAAATAAATAAAATCTTAAAAAAGAAAAAAGGATTTAGTCACCTCATTGGACCTTCCCATGCCTCAAGCTACACATGAGATGAACTAAAGCTATTCAACTTGGGGAGATAAATGGAAGCATCCTCAGATTTTTCTGTTTCGGACTTGCCTTTCTGTCTGCCCCCTCCCTCTCTCTTGCTCTGTGTCAGCAGCACACACACACACACACACACATTCTGTGATTCCTGTGGGTCTTAATATGGCAAAAACAACACTCCAAAGTCAGTCCTTCCTTCCTTCCTTTTTTATTTTATTTTATTTATTTATTTGACGGAGAGATAGAGAGAGAGAGCACAAGAAGGCAGAGGGAGAGAGAGAAGCAGGCTCTCCACCAAGTAGGAACCCCATGCAGGGCTTGACGCCAGGACCCTGGGATCATGACCTGAGCTAAAGGCAGCCACCTCACCGACCGAGCTACTCAGGTGCCCCCAAAATCAGTCCTTCCAATTTGAGCCAGTCCTTTAAAAGAACAACTGCTTACAAAAGAGTGGCATATAATGGAAGTAAATATGAGGGTTATCTGGCTCAAAACCAAAGTCGAAATTAAACCAGGAATGTCAACAGGGCCTTCAGCTCGGGATCTACAAAAGCCCTACTGAGTGTTACCCTAGCCCCTGTACCCTTTAGAAAATTCTTGGTTTTCAGCAGCTGCCACCACAGGCTGTCCCCAGAATAGCCTGAATGCCACTCCTTACTCAATCTGAGTGTTCCCACTTCCCTAATTACCCTATAAGGCTTCCAAGATGAATAAAAACATGCCCATCTAGCCCTGCCCCCTTGACATGTTCAGAATTCTCTAATGCAGCTATTCATTGAGGCATGACTTGGCAGTGTTTTCTGTTTCAGGTTCGCCAAATGGGTAAAGCAAGGGCATTCATGTGGGTTACCTATTCATTAGAAAGAAAGCACTTCTCTCTTCTTGCTCATTAGACTCTCCTACTTCCCTAAACCACATGAATAAAAGGCACCCTTTCTTCTTTTACCTCAGCTGGGTTCCCAACTTCTTTTGCAGCCCTCTTTTATCAAAGGGAAATTTACAGGTCAGGATTTCAAAGAGGAGGCATTATTTCTTGGTGCTATACAGAAAAAATAATTAAAGTTCATTACACAAAAGCTGTTTCTCTTTAGCTTTTTCGAAAGAAGTTGTATCAATAACAAGGAAACTGTAAACATTAATTTTAAAAATATCATTTTTTAAAAAAATTATTTTTTTAAAGATTTTATTTATTTATTTGACAGACAGAGATCACAAGTAGGCAGAGAGGCAGGCAGAGAGAGAGAGAGAGGGGGAAGCAGGCTCCCTGCTGAGCAGAGAGCCCGATGTGGGGCTCAATCCCAGGACCCTGAGATCACGACCTGAGCTGAAGGCAGAGGCTTAACCCACTGAGCCAGCCAGGTGCCCCTTAAAATATTGTTTTAACTAACCTTATGCTTTCTTATAGTCACAGACTAGCCCAGGTTAGTTGATCATCAGGCATGTGAATACGTCCATTGGAGGCTTGGGAGTGATTTCTGGCTTTTGTCCATAGAAGCTACTTCATGAATATTTGCTGCATCATGATGTAACCCTTATCCTCTCCATTGTCGCAGAGGTGAGAAACACTAATGGCAGATCACCAAAGAACATGCTGCAGGGGCTCATTTCCTTCTTAGTAACCAAAGCATGTTCTTCTTAGTAAACAAATGCATAAGGGAAAAACAATGATGATGGGACTTAATGTGGTGATAATAGACTATTATTTAAGGCATCTTGTGTCCTGGGGTTTCTCTTAACAACAAAGGTCTACAAAGGTTTGGGCTGTTAACTCCTCCCACTCGTGCTTCCTGAGAACACAGTGGCGTTTTGACAAGTTCATGTAGCAAGTCTCTTGAGCTGCACCCTGAACTCTAATGGGTGGAGCAAGTGTACAGTGTCACAATTTTGTTTCCTGGTCATGATTCTGGACTCCTGGAGACGTTTAAAAACAAGGCCTAGAATTCAAATAGAGCAGGGACGAGTGGGAAAATGTGTTCTTCAGTGGCTGATTTACTGTTTCTTTTGAAAAGAGCTGAGCTCTTTGGTCACTAATTCTGTAACAATTAAAATGAAATGTGTGAAGCTGTTGAATGATGCCTGGGTGAGCCTAGTAACCCTGGGAGGGCTCCAGTGTGTGAGCTAAGCTCCCTGTTCTCATTTGCTGAAGTCATCACAGGACTCTTAAAATATAGCCAATGACTGAGGATCTAATTTTTAGCCCTCTCATTTCCTACCTCTTACATTTTTGATAAAATTTTCCTCCCCAAAACGTGTTTGCTAACACCTAACTGTTCTTCAGGGTGCCCACGTGAGCTTTATCCAGACCTGCTAATGCTAATTTTGCAGAAGAGATTGCCTTAAAATGAGGACCCTTATGGAAATGGTAGCTTAATGTGGTGAAGGGATTTGCATACATAATTCAGAAACCATGAGAAAATATGGTTGACTTACCAAACAATAGTATTGACAGGCACTCTGTTACTTTTCTCTTAAATTGGAGATAATACATCTAAGGTAGGAATCAACTTATTTTTCAAAAACTTCAGTGTGAAAAATAAGATAATTTCAAAAGTCAAGTTGCTAAGATTGCAGAATCTTTCAAAGTAGATATTGAAAATATTGCCTGGTTCATAATAGAAATACAGCACCTAAAACTGAAGGCCTAATGTCCTAATTTTAATGTTATAAGATTCTAGGGGCATAGAATAAAAATAATCCACGTAGATTGCAAAAGTTGTTTGAAATTATTCAGGACACATAGACACTTAACACATATTTGATGAAATGTAAGGACGGAAATAGGATGAAGAAAGAACAAAGAAATTGAGAGCCAACAGATATGAGGGACTAGTCTCACTGTTGCTGTGTCCTGGGTCGATGACTTCAATGCTCCCGGACTAATATTCTGATTTAGTTGTTTCACCTATCAGGAGTTTAAGCACCATGGAATGCCACAGAAAAGTATCTGCCTCTGTTCAACTTGACGAGAGGGACAGACAGCATCCTGCTGTGATCTGTGATCATGTCCTTGACATATGGATGTTCAGGGTGAAGTTCCTAGGTTGGCAGAAGCTACTCAAAAGTCACAGGAAAATTTATTTTTGGGTGGCCCAAACCTTGCTTTGGAAAGTCTGGAAAGACAAAAACATAGGGAAATAGCACATTGCCTGGCACCGAATAGCTTCTCCATGAGCAGTGACTATCATTAGCATTATATTTACTGTAACACGCCTTACCCTTGATTATACAAATCATGAAGAAGTATTTTCTTACCTTTTAACCCTCAGAGTTGCACACCCATTTTATTTGCTGCTTTAATTATTGGTAACTGTTTTGAGAAGCGATATTTCTATTAAGTATGACTTGAAAGCTTTGATGGTTGTAGATCATTCAGCAGAAATTGGGTTTTAGGAGAAAATAGAATTTGAGCTAAGATATTTCATAATTTATACAGATGGTAACATTGACAAGAGGAGATTGCAAAAACTGCAACAGCCTTAAAAACTCACGTTAATGCAGAATATGGTTGTTTATTCATTAGGATAGACATGTACCAGTAAATTTCACAGAGTGCCCACTGGCTTTGTTGTTTCTCACTGACAAATGTACTCCCAGAGTTTTTATGTACTCCCACTAGTTTTTATTTATTTATGTATCTATCTTTATTTTCATTCTATTTGTGTTTGTGTTTTTTTTTTTTAATTTAAATTTTGTTAGTTAACATCCAGTGAGGCCACTTTTTTTTTTTTTAAAGATAAATAACTTGTGATTTCCTTTCCAAAGAAAATGGACGCTGTTCTTCTTCCTCTGCATGTTCCTTTAAAATACCTGTCCAGTGTCCTATAAATCTCCCCAAGGTCTTAGCGTGATAGTGTCCCCAGGCCCACCTTCTTTGTCCTTGGGCGCTAATGTGTGGTAATGGATAAAAAAGAATGAAAGGCCGTTCCCTCCTTAGAACCCCTTCTGTGTTCTAAGAACCTGTGGTTCTTGGGTATATTATTAGGTTTGAGGACCTTGATTCATTGTCGTGTTTCACTTTGACAAATGGGCAGCTTGGCCTGAGCCTTGAACCCTCTCTACTCTGCTCTCTAATGATTCAGCTATTGCCCTGAGTTCTGGTCAATCAGTTTGGCCACAACATAAGAAGTAGGGGATGGTGACTCTTCTGGCCTAGCACTTTAATCTAGTCAGCTTTCTTGAACTATTCACATCGCTCTTGGAATTTTGTTCTGTAATCAAGTACTGTGATTGAGCTTCCTTTCCATTCTTAAGTTTTAAACTGTTTCAGCATTGAAAGATTCAGTGTATACCTGTCATTAATTTGCCTCTACGTGTACTTTTTCCTTGTATTTGTTACATTTCTTACTGTTTTAAGTGCTTGATAATTTTTTCTTACTCTTTATATTACTGAATTTTAGTATAGTGAGAATTAAATTTTATAATTTTTTGCCAAGGAGTTATTTTTATTGAGATATAATCAACATATGATTTGATGTTCAGGTGCCTGACATAACAATTTGATATTTGTATGTACTGCAAAATGATCACCGCAGTAAGTCTGGTTACCGTCCATCACCACACACAGTGACACGCTTCTTCCCTCGTGACAAGAATCGTAAGATCTACTCTCTTAGCAACTTTCCAAAATACAGCACAGTAATGTTAACTACAGTCACCGTGCTGTGCATCACATCCCCAGGCCTTGTTTCTGGCATAACTGGAAGTCTGTACTTTTTGGCCACCTTGAAAGTTCTCGAAGGAATTCTTGAAAGGACTTGTTTGCCTTGTACCGTACATGGCAGGTGGGTAATGTTGAGGCCTTGCCCATGAATTCAGAATTAAGAACAATAAAACAGCTAAGAAAGGTAAACTGTTAAAGCAGAATACAGGAGGTAAGAGCTGAGCTGTGAAAACCTTAATGAGAGTTTTTCCCAGTCAGAGAAACATCTGACTGAATATATTCATTAGCTCAAGAAAGGATGTGTCAATCACGAGAAGGTGGCGGGAAGAAGGAGGAGGGGCAGAGGCAGGTATGGCTTAGCAATAGAACACAGAAGAGGGAATCAGAGTATCACATTTGGACACTGATCATTCAATAACTGATAGTTTTGGTGAAGTGATAGGCTTGGCCAAAGAGCCAGGTAATAGAATTTCGTGTTCAGGATGAATGACTCACCACTGAGCAGATAGACACCTCGAACCATCCTAGCCCCAAGGCTATTACCCTTTCAAATCATAGAACTTGCCTGGTTCTGATCCCAGTACTCACCAAGAAATAAGAACAGGGAGAGCGGATGTGGGTCATGACCTCATCAGTTCTGCTACAGTCTTACTCCTCCCTGTACTTTAGAAGAGTCAAGTTGCATTCTAATCTACCACTTTGGTTTTTGTGAGCTTGGTAATTTGAATACCGTCCGGAGAAATGATTCACTGCTGTAGCGTGCTCACATTTCTGAGCCTCTGGAGCAGAGGGGCCTGTCCTTGTCCTTCTGCTGCCACTCCAGAGACCTTGGGTAGCTAAGCAGCTGGCTTCTGGGGATGAAATTACCACCCCTCAGGTGATTCCTTTTTTAATGTCCTCTTACCTAATCGCTTTAAAAGAAACAAACAGCTCTTTTTCTCCTTATAGTCGAACTCACTCTTTTCTATTAAAAACGTTGCACAAGGAGTTTTATTGTTCTGAAATTCAGTGGAGATTAACAAGTCAAATTTTATTTATGAACATGTTCTCTCTCCTTTTTCTCTCCATTTTTTTCTATTTTCTTTTTCTTCCTCCCTCCCTCCCTCTTTTTTCTTTCTCTATCTCTTTTTCTTTCCTTTCTTTTATATTTTTCTTTTTGACTTCATTTCATATGAGGTTTTTTTGAGCACGACTGTGTGCCAACCACTAAGTTTTGTATTCTAGATATACAAAAACCATATAATCTTGTAAGAAGAAAGAGACGCATAATCAAATATGCGGTAAAAGGTTAAACATATTTTTCATTGTGGCATGAATTCAATTTAACTCCACAAGTATGGATTACACTTCTCTTGTGTGCAAGCACTCTTTTGGGTTTTGTGGGAGATGCAAAAAAAAAGAAGGCTTGGTTTTAGGTTGTTGTGATATTAAACATGTAGGAAATATAAGAAAAAACAACTCTAGGCAGAATGTGAGAAATTTTATGCAAATCGTACAAAATGTTTTTGTAAGCAAAAAGAGATAGTGCTTCTAGCTGAGGTATTCTGGGATAGGGTGACTGGTGTTAGGTTGTGCGGCAAGACTGACTGTTAACTGAATTTAAATGGAATGGCGTGAAATCAGGGCAGAGGGATTAAGGTGGGGGGGTGGACGAGATAGGGTAAGGCAAATAGAGCGGGTCAGAAGTGACTGAGGTGCTTAGGCTTAGAGATGACATTCCCTCAGTGTAGGATGGTCCACATGTAGCTGGTCAGGAGAGCAGAGCACTGAGTTGGGAGCTGTGGTCCAGGGTGAACAGATAGGGCAGGCTTGGCTGGATGGCTAGGTTGAAGTCGGAGCCAAAAGTGGTTTCCTGAAATAGCTGTGGGAGAAGCCAGTTATCCTGAAAATTACTTAAAGAAAATTATACATTTTTCACTTTTTTTTTTTTTTTTTTTTTTTTTTAGTGGGTATAGGCTGGAGTGGTCTAGTCAGCTACAGCCCTGACTGACTCCTCAGACAGCCAGCTTTCCTCACACTCTGTGTCTGAGGATGATGTGGTAACTTGAGGACTTAGTGTTTGTGGGGAATGATACGTATTTCCTTCAAGCTCGTGCAAGCATGGATGTTGAGACAGCTGAGTCAGGGACTCGTGAGAGCCTTAACTCAAGGTAAGGAATTGGAAGTCAATTTGTATGGCGATGTCTGTTAGAGAGGGTTTGTCAGAGAAGGCAATGATGAAGAGCTATAGTTGAGGAAGATTATTCTTCCAAAAGCAAGTCTGGATACAGGAGGACTTTTATGGGTATATTGCAACCTCTTTGGAAGAGGTATGAGAATGCTCAACTAGAATAATTGTATTCTATATGAAAGGTCATTCTCACGGGACATGATGGAATTGGAATCAATAGAACTTGGCAATCAGTTAACTATGGGCGACAAATGAAAAGCAAGAGTCATGTCATGCAGAGAACTTGAGTCCAGGTGATAAGCCAACTTCTGCAAAAAGGAAGGTACGATTAGCAGAAGTGGGGAAGCCAGCAAGTGCATAAAGAGATT
This sequence comes from Meles meles, assembly GCF_922984935.1. Taxonomy (NCBI): domain Eukaryota; kingdom Metazoa; phylum Chordata; class Mammalia; order Carnivora; family Mustelidae; genus Meles; species Meles meles. The sequence goes on along the minus strand of NC_060066.1, from coordinate 90,856,468 downwards.
TGGAAACAGAACTTTCAGATCTGCTGAGAAATCTTGTGTGTCACAGCTGAAAGGCTACCTGTACAGCCCGCTGACAAATGGGTGGAGATACTTTGCTTACCATCAAAATAAAATACATATTCTCTTTTGCGTCACTCTTGGAAAGGTGAAGCATCTATGTAAGTTTATATTGCAATTTGAAAAGGCATTGTTGTTAGCCTCAAGTTACTTCGAAAATTAGTGAGATCTAGACCGGTTAGAAAATATCCTGTTTTATCCAAAGAAAGAAGATTGCATAGTTCTGTAACTCAAAATATCCATCCATTATGAAACTGTGCTCAAGTTATATACCAAAAGTTGCTTTGCTTTATAAAAGTGGTATTTATTTTACTTTGGATTTTGAATTTAAAAAAATAGTACTGTTTGCACATACCTTGTATGTGAAAATTGAAACAAATTTGTTTAATCATGATTTAAGAAGTTGCAAGTGTAACATTAAAAATGTTATAAACTGCTGAAAAAATTGCATTTGAATTGCTAAATTATATGTGCTTATAAGAAGCAGCTTATGTTTATTGTGACAGAAAGCTGCTCTGTCTGAATATTTCCTATTTTGAAAATGTGCATACAAGTCATATTTAGGGTTTGAAAAGCAAGGAGCTGCACATCTTCTAAATTACTACCTATAACCTCCCAAAGCCTTGAGTTTGTTACCTTCAGAGAACCAACCATGAGACTTCAGAACTTTCTAGTTGTGTATTTGTATGATTTTTGGTTGAATGTAGGTAAGTATTGATCATTGAGATTTTGGTACTGTTGAAAATAGAGATATCTTCTGTATCGTGACTTAGCAGGAGGCAAGGATTTTTAGTTTTTTTGAAGCCATCTTGGTTATTTATATGAAATTTTTGACATATCAGTAGACCTCTAAAAATGCCAAGCAAAGTTTAAGCTATGTACTGTATATTAGACAAAATGGAAAAAATTCCTGAAATTTTTCTGTTTTCCACAATTCTTCTTGGAACTATATATCTTGCGTTATTCCTCACTTATGCATTAATTTCATAAAGCCTGATAAACAAAGAAAAATTACTTTTTAAAAAAGATTTATTTATGTATTTTAGAGGGAGGGAAGGAGCAGAGAGAGAAAATTTCAAGCAGACTCTCTGCTTAGTTCGGAGCACAACGCAGGGCTCAATCTCAGGACCCTGAGATCTTGACCTGAGCCGAAACCAAGAGTCAGATGCTTAATCAACTGAACCACCCAGGGGATCCATGAAGAAAAAATTTTTATAAAACAGAAAATTATTATTGATACGATGTCAGGCTGGTGATCTAGTAGTATAACTTGTTCATTGTATTCATAAAATAGCTTTTGCTTTTTTCAGATTGCCTTCTTTATACTGAATCTTGTAAAATACCTTAGTGTGAGAGATAATTATAGGCTAAAAGGAAAGGGAAGATTTAAGTTAAACTAAAAAAAGGAAAAGTACTTAAAGACTTAAAGAGGAGAGTAGATGAGATTGGTGAAAGCAAGCATTTGGTCTTGCTTTATTAAAACTTGGTCTTTTAAAACTATTTGATTAGGAAAAGAGCTAAAGGACAGTGAAGGACAGGGAAGACCCCTATGTTTAAAACATTACAAAGCAGGCTGTAGATATGAATCCTTAAATTGTGGAAAAGAGCAGTTTTATATTAGAAAGTATCTAGAAAATATTCTCATTATATAAATATTACCACACTATGGTAGATGCTGGAGTACATGGGACTTCCTCTTTTTATTTATTTATTTTTTTAAAGATTTATTTTTTTTAGAGACAGGTGGGTGGGAGGGGTGGAGGTAGAGGGAGAATTCCAAGCAGAATCTCCGCTGGGTGAGGAGCCCAACTCCAGGCTTAGTCTCAGGGTCGTGAGATCATGATCTGAGCAGAAATCGAGTCAGATGCTTAACTGACTGAGCCACCCAGGTGCCCTGGGTCTTCTTCCTTTCAAAAATAAATAAATAAATAAATAAATAAAATAAAAAAATCATTAGCTTGTCAGCTGGTTAGTCTGTTAAGATTCTCAAGGTCAAATAAAATAAAAGTGGGTATTGCCTTCACTTGGACATTTGATGAACCACTGATTAAGCAAAGGAGCTGGTTCTGTTGGCCTATCCTTAGGGTTTGTGTAGTAAGATCTGCACAGACCCAGAGTCTGCTGTCATCTGAAACTCAATGAAGCTCTATGCATGAGACCCAGCACCAACCAGGGAGTGACCCCCCTGCCACAGACCTCACCACGAAGTTGGGAGTACGTGGGGCAATGGTAGTGACTCCAGGATCACTCTGAAGGTGCGACTGTTTCTCTCCAGGCCTGGAGGATTTCAACAGCCAGTCTAGAGTCAGAATCAAGACCACCCAATACCCACAGTCAGAAAAAAACCAGCACAGCACAACTTCTGGTCAAAAGAGAGGCTCCTTTGTCCCTCAAATTCATCTCACGACTGAGTTATGCCTGAAATCTCAGCCCTTGAAGAATCATTGCTTAGATGCAGGCTTTGATAACTTATTTTAAAAACCTGTTCAAACCAAATCAAACCAACGAACCAACCAACCAAAAAACTCAACCCACACACACTGTAAACATGTGGAAATGTAACATTTAAGTTGTTTCCTGCCATTTTACATCTTCACTTTATGGCAGAACTAACCAAAATCTGTATGTTTTGGTGAGGAGATTGGCAAAGAGGGATGCTGGGTAAATGGTGGAGGAGGGTAGAAAGGGGAATAAATGGGCTGTGTGTTCTGTGCCAGGTACTTCAAAAATGTACTGTCTCATTTATTCCTCAGGAGAGTCAGTATTATGAGCTTTATTTTTAGGATGAGGAAACTGGAGCCTGGAGATGTGAGGAGTTTGAAGTTCATTCTGACAATAGGTGGCAGATCTCCCCTTCCACATCATGCCTGTCTGACTCCCAACTCCAGGATCATTTCAGTGCCTGGGACTGCATTCCCACGGGCAGCCAACAAGTAGGAGAGGAGCCCACAACTCTGTGAGGCCATCTTGATGACTTACAGGCTGATGGAGCAAGAAGGGTTACATGTGAGGGCTGCACTAGAAGCTATACTTGTCTGGGTCACCCTTTATCCATTTTCCAGACTGGCTCAAGTCCATCTGAGATCCTTGGTGCCAGTGAGCATTTATCTTAGTGGTTTTCACGTGGTGATGTGCATGCCACCCAGGACACATGAAGACTACTTGAGGTGTGCCTTCTCATGGAGACTTTAGGAGGGGCAGTTTCCAAATTCTCACCTTCCATATCGTCTTTCATAAAATTATTCTACCTGAAATATGCCTGTGGCTGATATGGGCTACCTCTTCCACATTCCCACTCTCAAGTTTCATTCTCCCATTCTGCAAAATAAAGGCTCAACTCTTTCCCATCCTTATTTTTTTTAAAATTTTTATTTATTTAAGAGAGAGAGAGCAAGCGAGCACAGAGGGAGTTTGAGAGGGAGAAGCAGACTTCTCGCTGAGTAGGAAGACCAATGTGGGACTGGATCCCAGGACACTGAGATCATGACCTAAGCTGGAGACAGATGCTTAACCCACTGAGTCACCCAGGCACCCCATCCATCCCGAATTTTATTGTAGTGTATGGTTCCAAAGGGTAAAAATCACTGGAGGGCCAAAGAAAGGAACATTCAAAATAGTGATGTTAGTATTGAGAGAAAGGATAATATACAGTGACAGAAAATGAAAATCTTAATTATAGACAGATTTTTTTTTTATTTCTTTTCAGCGTAACAGTATTCATTTTTTTTTTTGCACCACACCCAGTGCTCCATGCCCTCCCTATTACCTACCACCTGGTTCCCCAACCTCCCACACTCCACCCCTTCAAAACCTTCAGATTGTTTTTCAGAGTTTTTGCAGAGAAGTAGAATAGATTGAACAAATGTTTTCAGAAAAAAATACGCATGGAAATCAAATTTTTAGGGGCATGTGAAATGTCACTATGAGTTCATGTAGAGAAAGGAGCTATATACAATTTCTGATCCTTTAAGATTGTTCATGTCTTTTGAAATAGATGATATTGGGTTCCCTATAATATTTAGATTCAATGGATATATTTAGAAGAGTAATATAGCAATTTTATTTCATTTAAATTCAATTAATTAACATATAGTTTCAGAGGTAGAGTTCACTGATACGTCAGTTGCATATAACACCCAATCCTCATTACATCATGTGCCCTCCTTAATGTCCATCACCTTGTAACCCCATCCACCCCCACCTCCCTTCCAGCAACCCTCAGTTTGTTTCTTGTAGTTAAGTGTCTCAGCAATTTTATTTTATTCATTTATTTAGCAATTTTATTTTAAAGTACTTTAAAGTATTTAATTATAGCACAATAACAATTATATCTTTTGCAACTTCTTAATCTTTATAGATGTCCGATCCATAGAAATAAGTTAGTTTGGAGGAAAAAACATTGGGATTATGTAAACAAATAATGTTGGGGGCACCTGAGTGGCTCAGTTGGTTGAGCGTCAGACTCTTGATATTGGCTCAGGTCGTGATCGCAGTGTCATGAGACTGAGCCTTGTGTTGGGCTCTGTACTCAGCATGGAGTCTGCTTGAGATTCTCTCTCCCTTCTCTTCTGCCCCCACGTTACCTTTGCATGTGCACTTTTAAAGTCTTGCTAGGTTATGGGAGATGTTCTGAGTTTATAATCACAAAGACTGCCATTCCCAAGAGACTACTGGTAGAAATCTGAAGATTTGAAGCTGAATATTCAAGTCTTCTTCCTAATGAATTACCATATGTGTTTCTGTCTCCAGTTTTCAGTAGACAGAAAACTGATAAGAAGGGCTGTATGAAAATAAATGTCAGATGAGCAGTGAGCTGACATGGGAACAAAGCGAGTTTAAATTAGCTACTTCTAGCCACCACCGCCCCCATCCTGTTATCAACTACTGTTTCCAGCAAAGAAACAGTGCTTTTTCTCTATGTCTCTTACAGGCTAATTATGGATGTATGGTTTTAGATCCTTGAAATTGTTGCAAAACAATAAACTCTTTTCAAGCCCTCCCTACTCTTGATTAAATAGATAATTGAGACTTTTCCTTCAGGAAATTAGTTCTACAGGTTGAGCAAAGTTTTCTCATTGTTAAAGGTCATTTTAACAATGCAAGTTGTGTCTTTGAAAAAAAAAATTTTTCAGAATTTTATTTAGTATCCCAATTTTCTTTCCCTTTTTTCTGAAAGCTGGAAAAATGATAGCGCAGGTATTGATACACAACTGGCATATAAACTTCCCCATGATGTAAGTCAGAATATTTCTTTGGAAGAGCAAGTGCTCAAGGCATAAATGTCAGCAATTTTTTAAAAAGCTTGTATTAATTTTAAGGAGCTGAAGGGGAAACAGTAGATATTACTGATGGGAATAATAGACACAAAGGGCTGAATGTATAAGGAGGTTTTTTTTTGTTTATTTTTGTTTTTGTTTTTGTTTTTTTTAATTTGGGGGAATTTCCACATATTTCACTAAAGGCTCCGAAAAGCATGAAAGTCTGTCTTTTCAGAAATGGGATGGATAAGAATTCCAGCACCTTTTGTAAAAGGAAGCAGACATTAGCACACCTGTTTACAGTGTATGAAAGCCCATATTCAGACCAACTGTCAAGCTGCTTATGGTTTTGAGTTTCTGTGCTCTGGCATTTATTTGTTTATTCATTCACAACATATTTTGGGGGCTACTGTGTATCAAGCACTGGAGATCTTGCTGTCAATAAGAGAAACCCTATCTGTGGCATGAGAGAGAGACACAGCAATGTTTTCACTTAAAGAGAACTGCAATAAAATGTGTGTGTGCACTGTTATCAGAATTGTTTACGTTACTTGTCTCTCTCTGTTAGACTGATTATAAGCATCCTTTAGTGGGTGAATCCATCTGAGAAATTACCTCTCTCAAGTTCCCATGAAAGCACTTAGAATAAGTTTATAAATTAAGGAAGGATTTAAAATACTCTGAGTTTAATACAATTTTGAAGAAAGTGTAGAAAGCATAACTGGATAAAAAATTTAATTTCCTAAATTACTGGGCACATTTTAGCTCTTTCAGTTTTTCATAGCACACCAGAAAATACTCCTGCTGTATTAAACTGTCATTCTGCCGACATGTTCCCGAGTCGCAGTCTAGCTGTAATGGCGGTCATTGTCACTTGGGTGTGCCATTATCCAAGCCTTCAGTCAGGTCTCATGGTTCCCATTGCAGTGAGCAAGTGAAAAGGCCTCGTGTCTTGCTCTAATGACAGCCCCAAGATATATGAAGAAACCGGAACCCTGCCCTTGACTTTGGATTGCTGTTCCCTGTTAGGCAGCATCGGCGGTATTGATAGGAAGCTGATCTTTCCTTGTGAAAGTGATTCTCCCTTCCTTAATCATTACCTGGCTTCCATTGGGATGCTAGCCTGTATGACATACATCTTCCTCCCGAGTAGAATCTAATGATCAACTACCCCGACCCTCAGTTGTGTTACATTAGGTTTCAGAATTTTCTTTGATAGGCAGTCTTATTCTTATGTCAAAGAGAATTCTGGCCATTTGAGGTATCCTTGTGATGACTGTATCTTGCCAAATAATATATTTGCCAATAATCAAAACATTGTATCCTTTACAACAGATATTTTAATATGCAATTTACACTGTATTTCCTGGTAGCAAACACTTATGGGACAAGGCTCTGTAATCATGAACACTAAACCCAAAATTCTCCAGTGAAGGGAAATTCTTTGTTACAGGAGATTAAATCTTGAGAGCTCGACCTCATGAAATTTCAGGGTGAGATAATCTGCCCGGCTTGCTTGCCTTCACTAACTGTGCTCAGCTTGGAGGACTTTCCTGGGGATAGAATGGCCTGGTATTTGGTGCCACTAGATCATAAAGGAAGACTTAATAGATTTTTTAAGACACAATCATCATACAGGACACATTTTCTTTTTCCGACAAGGATAGCAAATCTGTTTTGGCACTTGTTAAGGAAGTAACAACCCACTGCTTAGCTGACTATCACAGTAGTTTAAAAAAGAAACTAGAAAGGGAAATATTGATGAAAATGGAGTTCATAGAAAGCTCTTGAGTAGTCCATTTCCAGAGTTCTACAAATACAAACTGTAATGTGAACATAATATCATGCATATTATTATTTTATAGATTTCTGTTACATATATTCAGAGCACTTGCAGCCCAGGACCCACCCATCTATTGAATGTCTTGACCTCAATTTCCATGGGAGCTTTAGGGATCCTTTAGGATTTGTTGCAAATGCTAAGGATGGATGATCTTTAATGCTGTTGGAGTCACCCAATTGTCCATAATACTTCTCTGGCGTTGATTTAGCAAGGGAGCTAGTTTTTGAAGGTTGTTTGTCTTGGGCAATTAGAATAAGAGGGTATCCCTGCTTCCAATATCTAAAATATAAAATGTATCTGAAAGTAAAATATAAATATATCTGAAAGAAGCATATTAACTTGGGGGAATGGCAGAGGTCAAAGATGTGGCCACCTTGGTCTAGGGCAGCAATGTAATAGTGTAAATCACTGCACTGGCAGTGATGACCAATTATAAAAAGATGAGTTTTCTTAACTGAAGTGCCAGTAACACTGTGAAATAAATGAGTGGCAGTCTTAAGAGCAGGTTGATGTATTTTCATCAAGCTTCCCTCTGTTACAAGCAAACTTAAATTTTGTTTTTGAAGAGTGGATGGAAATATATTAGTATTTGTTCTCACTGGTTACTGCAGAATATTTGAATATTTCAAAACAAGTTTTTGGTTTTTTTTCTGCAAAGCCATATTATAGGGGGAAAGCACTATTTAATAGGCATCTGCAAGCACTTGCTGAATAAATACTGTATGATGAACCTACTGTAAGTTTTAAAGATCTTATAAAGGTGAATGAGAAAATTTGTTAAGGTAATAAAATTGGGTCAGTGTGGCTGGGTGGCTCAGTCAGTTGAGTGTCTGACTCTTGATTTCTGCTCAGGTCATGATCTCAGGGTTGTGGGATTGAGCCCTGTTTTGGACTCCACTCTCGGAGGGGAGTCTGCTGGAGAGTTTCTTTCTTTCCTCTTCCTTCACCCCTCCCCCATGCTAACAACACTCTCTCTCAAATAAATAAAATAAATCTTAAAAAAAAATCATGTCATAGATGGGGAGAAAATATTTATAAAATATATATATTATGAAGGATTGTTATCTAAAATATACCAAGAATTCTTAAAACTCAACAATAAGAAAGTAAATGATCCAATTAAAACAAGGGCAAAAGATCTGGACAGACGCTTCACCAAAGATAGGATCAGCATCATATGTCATCAAGAAATTTTACATTAAAACTACATGCCTATATAAATTTACCCAAAGAGGAGATGGACCCTTGGGTTGCTTCCATATCTAATCTTTTATAATCTAAAAAATAAACTTGTTTGTAAAAAAATACATTAAAAATCTGATTGCATACTCTCTTTCTCTCCCAAATTCAAACTGACCTTTCTACCAGTAATTAAACATAAGATTGATTTGATAACAATGTGTTGAATTAATAACATGCATGTTAGAATGGGTTATTTTATCAATGGTCATATAATGCTTTAATTTCTTTGAGTATAAGTTGACACACAGTGTTGCATTCTAATGCTTCTCCCCCCCCCCCCCCCCGGGAAACATTACACAAGAGAACTAAAACTTTAAGTGCCAGTCTCTTTTAAATGGCCTATGTTAAGCCAAAAAAAAAAAAAAAAAAAAAATGCCAGAAAAAGCAGAAAGAAAGCACTAAATTCCCAACCAGTCAACAGAACAACAAGGCACATTTAAACCATTTTGATTGCTCCCTGGTAAAGGAATGGGATCTTTGAAGATTAACAGTTTGATAAGTCACAGCATCCCACCCGTGAAAATGAAATGTAGCTTTCCATTTTGCTGATAGTCCAAAGTAGCAAATTGGTTATTCTCTCTCTTGGCTGCAAGCTTGGGCATCTTGGACATTTATGTCCTTTACTGTCTAGGAGAAAAGATATTATATAAAAAGAAATGTCATCTTGCAGTGTTTTTCTGTCCCCAATCCCCTAGTTATTAAAGTATACAGATATAATGGGTATTTTAACTTCCCCATGAAAATGAATTCAGATGGAATTAGTTCAAAAAGAGTAAATGTATGTACTTTTAATCTTGGAAAAGATTGCTGACACATTACTCATTCTATATAGTGCAGCTTTTTAATAATTTATCCTCTATCACATAACCTATTTTCTGAACACAAAATATCATTTATTAAATATAGTATCACTGTGTTATCTGTGCCCTTACTTGTAGAGAAGTCAGGGGAATTCAACTTATGATAACTATAATTGGTTTAAATAATAACATAAGATCCATAGTATCAACACATTATAGGTGCTGAATAAATAAATACTTGTTGAATGAGAGAGTGAAAATTAAATCAGATTTGTGTATATTAACACCCAATAACATTAACTACTAATTTTAAGGATTCTCTTTGTGTATTGACTAAAATTTTTTATATGGAGATCATTGTAGATTCACGTACAATTTTAAGAAGTAATACATAGAGTCCCATCCATACTCTACCCAGTTTCCTCCGACGGTAACATCCTGCAAAACTATAGTACAATATCACAATCAGGTAACTGACATTGACGGAATCAAGATATAGACATTTCTGTCACTACACAGATCCCACCTGTTGCCTTTTTTTCTTTCTTTCTGAGTGTTTTTTTTTTTTTCCAATTCTTTTTAAGGTGGCAAAATACACATAACATAAAATTTACCATTGTAATCATTTTTCAATGTGTAGTTTGGTTGTGTTAAATACATTTTTTTTATTGTGCAGCCGTAACCATCATCCATCTTCAGAACTCCTTCCATCTTGCAAAACTAAAACTCTACTTATTACACAATAACTTTCCACCCCTCCATTCCCTTGGCAACCACCATCTCACTTTTTGTCCCTATGATTTTGACTATTCTAGGTATCTCTTATAAGTGAAATGATACAGTATTTCTTACATTAAGAATAATAAATGTAATTTATTTCATTTCTTACATGGCTTATTACATTTAGAATAATGTCTTCAAGATTTGCCCATGTAGTAGCATATGTTACAACTTCCTTACTTTTTAAAGGAATGTGTTCATTCCTTATTCATTCATTCTGTTATTCATTCTCTCTCAATTGACACTTGGGTTGCTTCTTTGTTTTACCTATTGTGAATAATGCTACAATGAACACGTGTACAAATACTTCTTTGAGACCTGGCTTTCAGTTGTTTTCGGTATATACCTATAAGTGAAATTGCTGGTTCATATGGCAAATTTATTTTTAATTTATTGAGGAATTGTCAGTTTGTTTTCCAAGTAGTCACACCATTTTATATTCCTACCAACAGTCCACAGTGCTTCCGGTTCCTTGACATTTTGACCAACACTTGTTCCCTCTCCTCTCCTTATCTCTACCCTCCCTCTCCTTTCCCTTCCCCTCCCTCCTCTCCTCTACCCTCCCCTTCCATTCCCTTCCTTTCTCTTCCTTTCCCTTCTGTTCCCTTCTCTTCCCCCCTTCCTCTTCCCTCCCTTTTCTTTCCTTTCCCCTCCCTTCACTTCCCTTCCCTCCCCTTCCCTCTCCTTCCTTTCTTTCCTTCTCTTTTTTCTTCTTTCTTTCTTTTATAGCAGCCATCCTAATAGATGTGAGTTGATATTGTGGTTTTGATTTGCATTTTCCTGATGAAGAGTGATGTTGAGCATCTTTCCAAGTGCTCATTGGCTTTTCTATACCTTCTTTGGAGAAATGTCTATTCAAATTCTTTGCTTATTTTTGTGCTGTTTTTTTTTCTTTTTTGTTGTTGAGTTTTAGGTGTTCTCTATATATTCTGGGTATCAACCCATTATCAGATATTTGATTTGCAAATATTATCTCCCATTCTGTGGTTTGCCTTTTCACTCTGTTGATCATGTCCTTTGAGGCACAAAAGTTTTAAGTTTTCATGAAGCCAACTTACCTTTTTTTTTTTTTTCAGTTGTCTTTGCCTTTTGTGTCATATCTAAGCAATCACTGCTAAATCTAGTATCATAAAGCCTTTTGCCCCATGTTTTCTTCTAAGGGTTTTGTATTTCTAACTTTTACATTTAGGTCTTTGATACTTTAGTAAAAAAATGTTTTTGTTTTTGTTTTTGTTTTTAAACGTAATCTCTATATGCTCCACAGAGCTCTAACTTACAACCCGGAGATAGAGAGTCATATGTTCTACTGACTGAGTCAGATAGGAGCCCCAGTCTTTGATCTATTTGAGTTAATTTTTGTATATGTTGTTATGTGAGGGTTCAACTTCATTCTTTTGCATGTGGATATCCAGTTTACCCAGCAACATTGTTGAAAAGACTGCTTCTCTCCCCCATTATATGCACTTGGCATTTTATTGAAAATCATTTGACCATAAATGTGAGGGTTTACTTCTGGACTCTATTTTATTCCATTGGTCTATATGTCTGTCTGTATGCTAGTGCCAAACTATTTTGATTACTGTAGGTTTCTAGTGAGGTTTAAAATCAGGAAGTGTGAGTCTTCCAATTTTGTTCTTTTTTAAGGTTGTTTTGACTATTCAAGGTCTCCTCAGATTCCAAATGAATTTTAGTATGGATTTTTCTATTTCTAGAGAAAATGTTATTGGGATTTTGATAAAGATTACATTGAATCTATAGTTCACTTTGGGAAAGAGCAACGTTTTAACAATATTATGTCTTCCAATTCATGGACATGGGATATCTTCCCATTTATTTATGTCTCTTTTTGTTTCAGAAATTTTTTTATGGTTTTCCTTGCATAAATTTCTTTTTTTGAATGTTTGTTATTTTAAAGATATTACCTTAATAATGATTTTTTTTACTTATTGGCTCAGTTCTTATTACATTACCATCGTATCACAATGTTGCATTGTATATTGATCCATCCAGCTTATTTTATTTATAGGCAGATAGAGAAGAGCTCATCAATTGTGCCAGTGGGCTAAAAATGTGTTAGACCAGTTAAATGACATTTAATGCAGAATAGGTAGAAAATAGTGTCAATAGAGGGGCACCTGGGTGGCCCAGTTGGTTCAGCATCTGCCTTTGGCTTGGGTTATGATCGGAGGGTCCTGGGATCGAGTTCTGCATTGGGGGTCCCTGCTCAGCAGAAAGTCTGCTTCTCTCTCTCCCTCTGCCACTCCCCCTGCTTGTGTTCTCTCTCCCTCTCTCTGTCTCAAATAAATAAATAAATAAATAAATAAAATTTTTTAAAAAACAGAAAATAGTGTCAGTAGACAAACCTATGATTATAATAATTCAGCTTTTGAATTGCATCTCACTAAGCTCAGCATTACTGTCTATAGAACTCACAAGTCCAATGAAAGGTAAAATAGTTTAATATCCTTTGCATTGTTTATGGTTCTCATTTTCTTGCTTAATGGACCTGCTATTTCAGACATTGTTTTCCTTTGCTTTTTTAATCAGCTTTAATGTATCAAAATACCCATAATGAGACAAGGCCTGTTACAAGTAAAGCATGAGAATCTATGGGTAGCAGTATATATTTTTTTCTTTTCAAGATGTAAAGAGATGATGTAGATACTATCTCATGGAGCTTTCCTGCCTGCTCAGCTTTCTGAGAGTAAATCACCATATGCTGTTAAGCCAGTCCTCATTGCTCCAGATAGCTTATGCAAAAGAAGACCTTAACAATCCAGAGTTTGTTGTATCCTTTTTTTTCTAGTAGAAAATATATCTAAAAGATAATAAATCAATCTTTTACATCTTTAATTCTCCAGAGTAATTAACCCAAAACTTTGCATAAACGTGTTTACTTTTTATTCATTTGCTGATTTATTAATTAATTCTCAAATATCCATTAGGACTTCTAGGGCTAATTGCACTGCTGTGCACTGGAGACTGTGAGCTCCCCAGTGATTCCCGCCTCCTGCTGCTCTTACCCTTGAGTTGGTCCCCTCCCACACTGCACCACATTTGGCCTGTGTGACTAATTGAATATTGCAGAAATCATGACATGGCACTTCTGAGCTGTAGCTTCCGTCTTGGGCTTTCTTATCTCTTGGATCACTCTGCCTGGCAAAGGATGATGGGAAATGACATCATCCGCAGCTCTGAGGAGTGGCCCATGTGGTGAGAGACCTGAGTCTCCACCACCAGTCATGTGAGTGACCTGCCAGGTGGAGACTCAGACCCAGTCAAATTGCACATTGGTTGCAGCCTCACAAGGAGCCATGTGCCAGCACCATCTGGAAAAATCTGCTCTAGAATTCCTGGCTTGCAGAGCCTATGAGATAAATAAATGTTTGTTCTTTAACTCTGCTACGTAGGGGATCGTTTTTCACACAGCAGTAACTAAATGAATACAGAGGCACATAGATGAGCAGGACAGCGTCCCTGCCTTCAGGAAGCTTCTACTTCAGCAAAACTAGGGTTGTGCTGATTTACTGCTCAACTAAATGTAGGTGCAACGAGGGCACACAGAAACAGCCCCTCTGTCTTGGAGACCAGGAGCATCTGAAGAAATGGTGCCTAATCTGAGGCTGGAAAGATGAGGACACGGAAGAAACCAGAGGGAAGCTTGGAGAAGGAGAGGTGCAGTGATCCAGACAGAAGGGAGAGGATGAGCGAAGGCCCAGGGCAGAGAGAAGCAAGTAAAGTATTTCCCAGGGATGGGGTTCAGCAGGGGGGAGGGCAATGGAGAGTGTTGAAAGCTGAGGATGGAGAGGTGAGGAGGTAGCCATTGAGGAAAAGTATGGAAGCTATAGGAAGGAGTTTGACTTCTGTCCTAAAGTTCTAGGACAGCCACTGAAGATCTTTAGGCAGGAACTTGGCTATGGCTGAGGGTACAAGGCAGGGTAAGTCCAGAGACAAGGACGCGCTGACACAGTGTATAGGAAGTAGTGGTGGGAGGCTTTGCTCGATGGAGGCTAGTGCCAGTGGACAAGAGAAGGTTGGTTTTGAGGCATATTATTGGGTTACAACTGGCAGAATTTGGCACCGACATATATAATTAGGCATATTTGTCTTTCACTTTGTACTAAGAACCCAGGAAACCTAAGTCACACCTGCCCCTCCCCTAGGCCAGCTCTCTCAGTGATACACACCACTGAAGACCCAGTTGCCCAGATGGAAACCTGGGAATCATGGGAAACAGCTCCCTTTTCCTGGCAACTGTATCCTGTTAGCAACCAGATTTTATTTCTTTCTAATGTCTGAAATACTCCTTTTTTTCTTTCTTTGCCTGTTAAGTAGTGTTCGGTAAACACTTAACATATTTTCCCTCAGTTATTGTGATACCTTCCTCACAGTTTTGCCCCTAGCTATACCTTCTTTAATTCTCTGTGCTCTTGCTAGAGCCATTAAAACACACACGTGCATGTACGTACAATCACACACACACACACACACACACACACACACACACGCTAATGTGAGCACCTCCTACTTGCTCAGACTTGTTTCACTGGTTCCCTATATCACTGAAGTCACAGTCCAGGCTCTGGTTGTTCACTTCTCTAGCCTCCTCTTGTCCCGCTCTTTCTCCCCCTTCCAAAGCCCTATGCACAGCCCTATAAACTACCGGGGTCCTATCTGTCCCTTCCAACCTGTGCTCACCTCCCGACTGGATCCCCTCCTCTTCTTTCCCGAGCTAATTCCACATATCTGTGAAGACTCAGCTCACATGTTATCTCTCCTTGGATTCCTAAGCTGAACATCTCTGATTCCTGTCTACGCTGGCTCACATCCCGGTATATGGTAATTTGTGGTTCACAGCAGTCTCCCCTACTGATTGGTGAACTCCCTGAAGGCAGGAACCATCGCTTATGCTCTTGGTACTACGAGCACAATGTCTGGCATAAAATAGACAATAAATGTCTATGAAATGGCTGAGCGGCCAGAAGGAACATTGCATTCCAACATTCCGCTTGTTTTTTCTGAAGGCTAGAATCCAAAGAAGCCAGTCCTAAGCATCAGGAGTCTTTGTTCATCTTTAAGAGTTGGGGGAACTTGAGTACGTCTTTCTTACCAGTGGGAGGAAGGAATTTGATTTTTATCCTGAGTGAACTGGAAAGTGAATTAATACACTGTAGGGGCAAACATCTCCCAACTCAACTAATTTATGTAGTTCCTGGACTGATGGGTTATTGTGTATCTTGGTCTTTGTTTGCGAAAGACCAAATAAGCAGTGTTTTAGAGGAGTACTTTTAGAATGATCATGAGTGACTTTATTTCAGGTATGATTCAGCCGTTGTCTTTCCGGAGTGTTCTCTGAAGTCAGGGAGATCTCCCCAGCTGGATGACCTGGGCAGAAACATGCTCTGACTGATCATGATATGAATTTGAAGGGAACAATTAAGGAGTTATTTCCATTTTGGTACTAATAGCAAGCCTTTTTACTTCTACGTCCTTCAACCTGTCTGCATTTCAGCTGCAGCTTCAATGGAGGCTTCTGTCAGGGCTGTTAAAAAGACTTTGAAAAGGGAACATGTGAAATCATAAGTGCTTCAGAAATAAGAACATGCTTTCAGTCCATTACATTCTTAACCCCTTGTTTCTGCTCAAAAGACTTTGTTAAAGGTCAGTAAGAATGTTTGAACAGCTTATGATTTAGAATTCCAGGAAAGCGTATTGTTCTTATTCTAAATATCCATTGTTTGTAAGTAACTTGGTTTGGGGTATTCTGAGTTTATATTGTGAGTACAAACAGTAACTCAGCATCACAAAGAAATAAGCATAAACCAGACTGAAACCTAAATTTCAAAGCCTCAAGCCAGAGAGAATGTACATGAGCACTTGTAATTAATTTGGAGTTACTTTCCCAATTAGACAAATGAATAACATAACATCTGCATAAAGCTTTGAAGTTTACAAGGAGCATTTCCATACGCTTTTAAAAAATTTCATTATAATGATTCAGTGATATTGGTAATAATATCATTTCATTCGACATATAAGGAGAAGGTTATGTGGCGGGCAGCCCTACTAACCTATGAATGAGTTGCCATGGGAACCTAGGTCTCCTATCACTCCTTCTACTTGGTATGACATCCACTTTCTGTTTCTGTTTTTGTTTATTAGTTTCTTTATAAATTTTTTTTTTCTAGCACGACTTACAAGATGGTGTATGAAAATGCATAAGCTAATACTAAAAAATATTTTCGGGTTTCCCATTACACTAGCACAGAAATACATCATTTTACCATCAACTTTTCCCGTAAGAAATAATTTTTTTTATTGGATCAAAAAGCTAGAGCTACTGGTCTCTAAAGGATATTTCCTTCAAGTACTCATTGGCATTTTTGAACTTGTGGCTCATTTCACCTTTTTATGACTCCAGAAATTAAATGATTCTTGGCTGTACATCAAAAGATTATCATGTAGTTATTATTTATTTTTATAGCTCAGGTGAATCTGGTACTAGCTTATTATAGTGTACATCCCATTGGCCAAATGAAAGCAATCTGGAAATATGACATGCATTTTTAATAATAAAAAGGCAATAATTCTGTGTTCTGCAGAGGTGTACCAGCAGCTACTTAAGTGAGGTTTAATGTCAAATAAGAAATACCGTGATGCCCTTACTGAAATCCTGTGATAGTAGCATTTATCTGGCCTTTTCCTGAAGTCAGGTGTAAACAACCACTTTGGAAGAGGATTTACTAAGCATCAACTTCATGTATCATTTTTCCTAACTTGTATACATGTTATGATAAAGTAAAAATACACAGTAAAAACTTCCCTTCTGTTTTTAGAGTGGTAGGTATTCTGAAACATTGATAGAGACACAAATGTATATCATTACATGCTTTACCTATGGCTTTGGGCCCAAGTATCATTATCTGAAAGTATTAAGAAAGAGTAACTAAAAGCCATAGAAAACTTATAAATCCCATTTTAGAGAATAATTACAGCTATCCATCACCAAACTGCTGGCAAGTAATAGCATTGCCTCAGTGGATTTTTTTTTTTTATCCTTTTTTATGGCTCTGGCCTTTCTTCAGGTGTTAAGTCTATATGCCATTAAGTGGATTTGAAGGGCTAGGAGGAACAGAAGCCTGGAACACTCTAGTCCTATGACTTTAAGAATCTGCATTAAAAAAAGAGCATTGACACAATATGGAGAGTTATCCTAAATATTTGGAATTTAGAAGTGTAGGGCCCTGTGGAGATTACCCAGTATTGGTAATATTCCAAAAGGTACGTTGTATGTTATCCACAGTGTTTGTAATAGACATAGAAGTTCTACTCGTATGCTACCTCCTGTAGGAGACTGTTACTCACTCAGTGATGTAGACACCAATCAAGTGTCTTAAAATAACAGAAAATTATTCTTTCACAGTTCTTACTGACCAGTGTAGTGGTTTTCAACTTGTTTTTAACTGTAACCTGTGATTTACATTGTTACCCAGAATAAAGATGCACAACATATACACACACACTCATATACATTCAAATACAAAACAAGTTTCTTCAAATGATAGTTATTCTAATTCTGTGCAGTGTACTTTGAGATTTTCCATTTTCTATTTTTTCTATTAATATTTTCTATTTTATTTAATTTGTAGAACTTCTCACCATTGTCCCCTGAATTGATTTTGCAACTGTAGATTTAAAAAAAATTTTTTTAAGATTTTATTTATTTACTTGACAGAGAAAGAGAGAGAATGTGTGCCGGTTGGGGTACAGAGGGAGAGGAACAAGCAGATTCCCTGTTGAGTGGGGAGCCCAATGCAAGGCTTGATTCCAGGATCCAGAGATCACAACCTGTGCTGAAGTCAGATTCTTAACTAACTGAGCCAGACAGATGCCCCCACAACTGCAGTTTGATTTCATAATCTGTAGTTTGAAAAATAACTGTCTAGAAGAGGCAGAGGACAAAGAGTCTTGTGGGTCATAGTTGCAAAATAACTTGTTGTTAAAATTTATTCCTACAAGAAGATCTGGGAATTGATCTAGTAGGGGAATATGAAAGAACTTTTCACACCAGTTCTTTGTCCAGTGGCTTCTCTGACGAAGCATATGCTGAGTATCTTTTGATGTATGTTGTTTGATTCTCTGCCAATGATGTGTCTGCTAATTCTGAGCTGCTCTGATAAGACAGTAGTTTGAAGGAGCCATAAAACCGTAACTTTGGTGGGTTGTGAAAATAACATTATGCCCTTGAGAAGTCATCACATTTTGTGGAAAAAAGTTTGAAATTTTTCTGGTTTGTGTAGAAACTATATCTTCATGTTAAGGAATTGAACTAGGAAAAAATAGGGGGGAAATGACCATGAAGGTCATTTATAGGTCATTTATAGATTATAGGATTCCTTCTGGCAAGTATACAAGGTAGCCATTCTTTAGTTTTACACTAAACAAGAGTGTACTCAGTGCTTGGAATGCAGCACTAAACAGGACTTCACAAATCTACTGTCATGGAACTTCCATTCTGCAAGGACAGATAGAAGAAAACAAGCAAACAGACAAAATAGCTGTGAAATGGGATGGATTATATGAAAGGAGCAAACATGAGCAGAAACTGAGAATGTTGGAATCCGCTCCTGACAAAGAGTGGTCAGGGAGGGTCTCTCTGAGCAGGTGACAATTAAGGGAAGAAGCGTGAGAAGGAGCTGCCTGTGATTAGATCATGGGGAAGAGCCTTCCGGGGACTAGGTAGAGTCCAGGATCAAGATGTGGTTGCTGCGTGTGGGAACTGAAACCCCAGAGTAAGTGAAGCCTAGTGAGTCAGGCTAGGGAGTTGTAGGAGATGGGAATGTGAGGGAGGTGGCCAGGAACCCATCCACGGGGCCTCATAGACCATAGTAAGGACTATGGAATTTTTTTTTCCCTTTAACCCAAGAGGAAATTACTCACATGCTTCTGCAGGAGGGGTGAGTTCCAGTTTATGTTTTAAGAAGCTAAAGTTTTACTGCTGTGTAGAGATTGAACCAGAGAGAACCTTTTCCTCTTAAACTGTAGGGGAGGAGAAACAGGTTTTCCTCTGCCCTTCTTGGTTCTTGGCTGTAACAACCCTGCAATAAAAGACCAACAGGAGCAAAGCCAACAGAAGTTTAAAACCAGTATATCTACTGCGTGCAGGGTAAGTACTTAGGAAAATTGAGTTAACTCTCCAAAATAGCCCAAAACTTCTCCACCTAAAGACAAAACAACAAGTGAAGGGTGGGGAGTCAGTGCTGGTAGGTTATCAGAAAAAACACTGCGAACAAGGATAAGGTTGTTATGCAGATTTAAGTCCAAGCCTTCTCCATTGATAAGAGTTTCTAGAGATTTAGAGTCATTTTTCTCTTCCTGGTACAGAGAATGAGACATCCTGGGGTGCCTGTGGGGCTAGGTGGGTTAAAGCCTCTGCCTTCCGCTCAGGTCATGGTCTCAGGATCCTGGGATCCAGCCACATTGGGCTCTCTGCTCAGCAGAGATCCTGCTTCCTCCTCTTTCTCTGCCTGACTTTCTGCCTACTTGTGACCTCTGTCTGTCAAATAAATAAATCTTAAAAAAAAAAAAAAGAGAGAGAGGGAGACATCCTTAGAAATGAAGATTTCCCTTATAAACATAAATGCCTCTTACAAAAGGGTAACTTGAATTTCATTTTAGGTGCTTTTCCTGTTTGCCCGTTTTAAAAAAAAATAACCAGCTCAAAATAATCAATGTGTCAAAAAGGTGTATTTTGAGGGTGGCATATTCTGCTCCTCTTCACTACCCATTAAAATAATGACATTTTTATGTGTCTAGAAATCGCTGCATGTACTTTGGTGCTATTAGATTACTCTTTGAACTGTTGGCTACAGCAAGATTTCTGTGTTGCTTATTTTAGAATTCACAGGACATGCAGACAACTCACTTGTTAGTCATTAATAAATCTGAGACCTTTAAAGGCAAGGTAAAAAAGCAACAGTGGGAATTTAGAAATATTTGTATTTACTTATAAATTCAACAGGGATTGTTTTTCAGGTAACTATAGTATACCCTGTCTCTTACTTTAAAGTACATAATTTGGTTCCAAATATATTTATAAAGTTACTCTTAGGACAAAAAGAAGGGGATGGAAATCCTTACATTTTGGGCATCTGGGCTTGAAAGCATGTTAACAATAATAGAAAGTCTAACTGAAATTAATCCTAGAAATTACTGAACTTGTGAGTTAGAAGAAACCTTAGAGTTCACCTAATCAAAATCCCTATTCTACTAAGAGACAGAAGAGGTCACAGAGTTAGTTGGTGATTCCTTCAGTCAAGGTAGAGTATCAAAAGCAATTGACTTAAACTACGTGCATTAACTCTCTAATGAAACTACTTCACAACAATATAATTCAATAAAATACCTTCAGCCTTTCTCCATAGTTTTTGCGGTTTCCAAAGAAGAGTCCAAATTGATGCCCTTTTGTATAATCTAACAGAAAAAATTATTTCTAAAATTTAGAGCCAGGAGGCAAAGCGAAAGCAGAAATTACTTCTTTTGTCAGTAATGATACCCGTGAGGTTCATCATGTTTCCCTTTTTCACTTTGTGTCTAGGAGCTCAGTTAGATCAACCAGATTATAGAAATTTTCTCCCTTTTCATTCTGTTGTTTCTGATTTCCTGTTCAATTCTCTTTTTTTTTGTATGCACATTTTTATTGTAAGTCACTCCAAAATGCCTTTTGAAAGCTATTGAACTATAAATTATTCAGAAAAAAATAGGGACAAAGTCAAGACTGTAATTTAGGTCCTCCAACTCTCAATCCAAATTTCAATCCATTGCATCGTTGTTGGGAAACATTCATATCTCTATTTTTTCCCATTAGAGAAAAATAAAAATTAGCTCTTTCTAGTATTTTTGTAAGAGAAGGATATGAAGCAAAAGAGATGTCTGTCTACATCTGTCTCTATAACTTTGGCTAAAATTTCAAAAACTTCATCACACCCTTAACTCTCAAGCAAAAAAAAAACAAAAAAAAACCAAAAACAAACAAACAAAAAGCAATTAAAAATTGTTTTATTTTATTTGTTTAGAAATATGGAAGTATTTTATTGACACTCAAAACTGTCCAGTCTTGTATGAATGCCTATATATTTACAATCAAAATCTAGGACAAATTTGTGTTTTCTTTTGCACACAGACTGTATCCACAAAGACCAATGCAATAGAAACCTTTTACATGAAGCTTTTCCTCTGTCACAAAAGTGTCTGGGTTCTTGCTTTCTGAATCCATTAATGTATTTGAATATCACCCAGTCACAAACTGTGGGACATCAGGTTGTCGGGCCCCCACCACAGCCCCCCACCCCTGCCCAGTGGAGAAGGCTGAGACTTCCGCACAAAGGCATACTCGGAGTTCTTGATGTTTTCATCTGGTGACACGTGTTACAGGCTGCGATGAAGGGACAAAGGGTTACTACCACCACGGCAGCCTCAGCCAGCACGGCACAGCTGTCTAATGCTCTCTGAAAAGAATATATTAATAATGTCAAAAGTTGGGTGAAGCCATCAGTCATGACAAAAGCTGCCCTTGAGAGGTTAAGATTTGCTGTCTCAGAATCCTTTGGGAGCCATGGTAGATGTTAGAAAGTTGGAGCGGGGCATACTTTCATATAACTGCCACTATTCCAATAATAGCCATTGGGAGGAGAAACTGAGAATATACATCTAGAGGCCACATCTGATGAGAAGAACTCAGTGTGGAAAATACAAGTGGAGGATGTTATTTCCAGCTGGTATAGATCATATTTCCTTTATTATCATTATTATTGCAGAGGACTAAGAAATGACATTGATTATTATTAATCCTTTAGAAAATCACTTTGGAGTCCACGTTATGGTACTAGCCCATAGTCCCAACTGATTACATTGCATTCAAATCCTGATTTTGTGACATGACACCTGGACTACTCTGGGCAACAGACTTAACTTCACTTTGCCTCCCCTCTTCATCTGCAAAAGGGGGATAATAGTAGTACCTACCGTGAAGGATTGTAGTAAGGATTGATGAAGCTAATATTTGTAAGTTGCATTGCACACTGCCTGACATAAAGTCAGAATTATTTGAATAGTTATTATTTTCATATCAATTTTCCTATTTACTCAGTTGAAAAGTTATTTTCGTAATAAAACATGATTCTCTCATTCATATATGTAAAACTACCATCATAAAACTCCTTTTTCTCTTGGGACTCAAGTCCTTCCAGCTCCATTTTCCAGGCAGCCCTGAGGACCACTCAGAAGGGACTGCAACAGTAATGGGTGGTCTTGAGTCGAACTCTTGGGTCCCAGCACCTCCAAGAGGATCCTTTCACTTTTCTCCTTGACCAAAACCTCTTCTCCTAGGCTCAGAGGGTAAGAGTTGCTCCGATTTTCTGTCCCTCCCACACCATGTAACCCAGAGTTCATTACCTTTTTTGTCCAAGGACCGCTTTGGCTATCTTTTGAAGCCATGACTTGCTTCTCAGAGTAGTATTTTTAAATCTATAAAATAAAACACAATGGATGACAAAGGAAATCAAAGATATTGAAATAACACTTACCAAAGTGTTTTTAAAATGTTGCAGGAATATATGTGCTTCCTTATTACTACAAGCTTTATCAGAGGACCTAATAACTTCCATCATTCCAAAGTGGTGAGGAGCATGACCAATGTTTAAAAAGAAGTATAATAAGTATCATGTGAAATAAAATTAAAATACTGTCATTTTTATTGGCAACAAAGTCACAGGTAGTGCTAATACTACTATAGTTTGTTGCCTACATTCAGTAATTGAAGATGATAAATTTCAATTTGATATTAGTGAAAATAAAAATATATTATTTTCTCATTTAAGTTGATAGAATCCCAGAATTCTAGCCAAGGTCCCTTAGTGAATACCACGTCAAGGATCCCTGTTCTAATCCCAGATTGAATGAATACTCATTCCATTCTGGTCTTGGATAAGGCAGGAAAGAAGAACATTAGCATGGGTCAGCATCCCTGACCCAGACTGCTGTGCACCTCTATCAACAGTGTCCTTGACCTCCTCTTCACAGTAACCTATCCCCACTGTCGCTCTAGGCTATTTTCTAGACCCTTGGCTTACTACTACCATTAGCTAGTTAGTTTCTTTCTTTCTTTTGATATAAATGACATAAAATTTTTGTAAGTTTAAGGTATACAATGTGTTTTTTATACATTTTATGTATTTTAATAACATTACCACCATAGCATTACCTAACACCTCCAACAGATCACAAAATTTCCATTTCTTCTTTGTGGAGACAAAATTCAAGATCAAGTCTTTCAAGAACTTTCAAGTCTACAATACAGAATAGTTAACTATAATCACATTGTTGTGCATTAGATCCCCAGAACTTACTCATCTTCTTGCAAGTTTGTATCCTTTGACCAACGTCTCCCCAGATCCATATCCCCCCCGCCCCCCCTCCCCCGGCCTCCAGCCCCTGGTAACCACCACTCTACTCGTTTTTGAGATTTCAGAGATTTTTTTTTTTTAATCCCACATATAGATGATATCATAGAGTATCGGTTTCTTTGTCTGATTTATCTGATTTAGCATAACGCCCTCAAGGTCCATCCATGTTTTTGCAAATGACAGCATTTTCTTTTTTCTCATGATTGAGTAATAATCCACTTGGGCTATTTCTGTATCTTGGCTATATGGAAATACAGCAACAAACATGGAAGGACAGATATCCTTTCAATACCCTGTTTTCATTCTTTTGGATATATATACCCAGAAACTGGATTGTTGGATAATATGGTGCTTTTATTTTTTAATTTTTTGAGTACCACCATACAGTTTTTTTTAAAAGTGGCTGCACCAATTTATATTCCTACCAACAATGCCATTTCTCCACATCTTTCCCAATACTTATCTTTTATGTTCTTTTTTTTTTAAAGATTTTATTTATTTATTTGACAGACAGAGATCACAAGTAGGCAGAGAGGCAGGCAGAGAGAGAGGAGGAAGCAGGCTACCCGCTGAGCAGAGAGCCCAATGCGGGGCTCCATCCCAGGACCCTGGGATCATGACCTGAGCTGAAGGCAGAAGCTTTAAACCACTGAGCCACCCAGGTGCCCCTTTTATGTTCTTTTTTAAAAAGATTTTGTTTATTTGAGAGAGAGAGTAAGCAAGAGAGAGTGAGCACAAGCAGGGGGATCAGCAGGCAGAGGGAGGGGGAGAAGCAGACTGCCAGTTGAGCAGGGAGCCTGAAGCAGGGCTGGGATCATGACCTGAGCCAAAGGCAGACTCCTAAATGACTGAGCCACCCAGGGGCTCCTATCTTTTGTGTTCTTGATCAGAGCCATTCTAACAGATGAAGTGCTATCTCACTGTGGTTTTGGTTTGCATTTCCTTGGTGATTAGTGATGTTGAACATCTTTTCATGTACCTATTGTCATTTGAATGTCTTCTTTGGAAAAAAGGTTATTCAGCTTCTCTGCCCATTTTTCATTGGATTGCTTTTTTTTTTGTTATTGAGTTGTGTGAGCTCTTTATATATTTTGGATATTTGCCTTCTATCAGATATATGGTTTGCAAGTATATCATTTCCAAAAATTTTCTTTCATCCTGTAGTGTTTTTATTTTGTTGATTGTTTCTTTTGCTGTGAAAGGTTTTTAATTTGTTGTAGTCTCACATTGATTTTTGCTTTTGTTGTGTGTGCTTTTGGTGTCATATCCAAAAAAAATACTGCCAAGATCAATGTCAAGGAGAAATTTACCCCTTATGTTTACTTCTAGGAGTTTTATGGTTTCAGGTTTCATGCTTAAGTCTTTAATCTCTTTTGTGTAAATTTTTGTAATTGGTCTAAGGTTAGGGTCTAATTTCATTCCTTTGCATAAAATTATCTAGTTTTCTCAACACCATTTATTAAGAGACTAGCCTTCCCCTACTGAGTATTCTTGGTTTCTCTGTCAAATATTACTTGACTATATGTGTGAGAGTTTATTTCTGAGCTCTTGGTTCTGTTCCACTGATCTCTGCCTGATCTTATGCTAAGACCACACTGGTTGTGATTACTATAGCTTTGTAATACAGTTTGAAATCTAGAAGTATAGTGTTTGCTTTGGCAGCACATATATTAAAATTGGGACAATACAGAAGTTAGTATGACCCATGCAGAAAGATGACCTGCAAATCCATGTAGCTTTCCATATTTTTTAAAAAAGAAAATCAGGTATCGCAATGACTCCAGCTTTGTCCATTGTTTTCTTGCTTTTCTGTCAGAGTGATTATATCTAATGCTGAAAGACAGGTATTGAAATTCCCTCCTATTATTGTGTTGTTGTCTGTTTCTCCCATTTCTTTTTTTTTTCCCTCAAGATTTTTTTTATTTTTTTGAGAGAGAGAGAGAAAGAGGGAGAGAGAGAGTCCCCAAATGCACATGAGTTGGGGGAAGGGAAGAGGAAGAGAATCCTCAAGGAAACTCCCCACTGAGCACAGAGCATGACTCAGGGATCAATATCATGATCCAGGAGATCACAAGCTCAGCCAAAATCAAGAGTGGGATGCTCAATCAACTGAGCCAAAGGCTTCTGGGTCATCATAGTCCTTGAGCTGGATCTTGACGGACTTCTCTGAAAACCGAATAAATAAAGCACTTTTTGAGGTCAGTGTGAAGTGAGGAGCAGTAAACATCAAATAGTCCATTCTCTGTGACTCCCGTTTAGAACAGTTGATGTCAATGGCAAATATACTGTATATAAGCACATGATGTACTAATGTTCACCATGTATATGTATTATACATAAGCACGTAAATACATACTATGTTTCTAGATACCTATATTTTGAATTACTGTTATCACAATAATACTCATGCTTGTGGTATTTCAAAGTTCTATACACTAGGGGGAAGAACTTTTAAATGGCATTTTAAAATGAGAACATTAGATTGCCCTCTGCTTTGAGTTTTGTTTTTTTTTTCCATCTAGGGAGTTTAATATTTATACATAGGCTTTTAGTAGAGAGTAGTGCATTGCGTTTTCTCCACTCTATATTTTGCTTTTCTTTATGAAGTGGCAATGCAAAAGGGTGAACTGCATGATCTAATAGGTACTTTATAGTTTCTAATTGCTATATTTTTAATCCTGCAACTCAGTTGCCTATATGTGTTGACTGAAGTCGGTTTTCTAGCATGCTAAATAGGGAGTGTTAAAACTAAGAAATTTGAAATTGTGTCGTGTACCATATAGGCTATAACATATGAAATTGAATAATTTTAAAAACTTTTTTACCTATTAATGAGTTTCATTTTCTTGCATTAAAATGATCTTGGAAATAATCACATATACATTTCAAAGGCTTTAAAATCATCCACATACACAATAAGTGTGTATGAAGGGGATGATTAGCTCTCCAATTTTGCTTCAGAAGGTATGTAAATGGTAAGACTTGGCTATTGCTGGGTCTGCCAGATGCTTCTGCTTTGATATTATGGGGGCTGGGCTCCACATGCCACCAGAAAGATGGATCTGAGTCGTGTTACCCTACATTAGCAGTTCACTCAGGAATCATCAAGGCCACTGCAGACCATAAGACTTAAGCCAGGCTCTGCATGATTCAGAGAAACCACAGGGTACAATAATTCAGTGACCATCGCACAACAATTCAGATTGTGATTTGAAGTGGGCACAGTAACTTCTCAGCAGTTTTATTCTACAAGCAAGTGAATGCTAAAACATCCCAGTTTATCTTTCATTTATTATGGTCAAACTAAAAATTCTAGCAATGAATGATAGTACACAATAGGGGAACCACAGGCATTTAGAGAAGTGACAGTGGCATACATTCTTGAAGAACCGGTTCAAACACCTGCTTTGGATAGATACAGTTACAAGTGATGCTTTCCATTACAAACTGTAAATTGGTTCTGGATGATAGAGTAGTAATTGAAGGCTTTAATGTGAAGACATCTGCTATAAGTTCAGTTCACTAAAATAAGAGTGCTTGGATTGTCTATGTCCTCTATAACTTAAAATGACATTTCTATGAAGGAAAATAGGAGCTTTTGTTGAATTAATTTTATCCAAAGAGGAGAATATATTGGTGCTTTAGATCTGTGGGAGCCCATGAAGCTATTAACATAGAAGTCACAGTGGAGATAAAAGAAAATGTTGGGTATCTCCAGATATGAATCTTGCCTTTTCTAAAGAAGATATCAGAAAAATTTAGAAGAAAGATTCATCTCCATGTTCAAAGATTCTGAAAAAAGAGATCATCTAAGAATGGATAAGAGACTTTCAAAAAGCAAATCCTGGCTATACAATTACAAATGATCCTAATGCAGATGAAAAAGTAAACATTTTTGTGGAAATATAAGTAGACACATAATAAATCAACCTTTGAAAGGAGATGACATAAAAAGAGCACAGAAAAGGTGCATAACTAAGTAAGGATTCTGAAAAAAAGAGGAAGAAACCTTTAAAAATGCCAGAAAGTCTAAGAGCTAAAATGGGACGTTGTTTTGAAAAATGTTAAAAATTTTAAGAAATAATTTTGCAAAAATAATTGGTGCAAGGATAATAAGAAGGATGTGATAGGCTCACTCCTGGGATTGCTAAGCATAAGTTACAAAATTATAATGAGAAAGCAAGAACTACCTATTCTTCATTGCTTCCATTTTGTCTAAGTACAAGAATGAACTTTAAATCAAAAGGAAGACACTCTTCATTCGCATAAGAGATCAGACAATGAGAAAGTACTTAGTTATTTAAATAAGTCAACTCTCAGAAGAATGGTTAGGTCTTTAAAAATACATTATATGTTTATAAAAAAAAAAAATTGGAAGGGGAGACGAACCATAAGAGACTATGGACTCTGAAAAACAACCTGAGGGTTTTGAAGGTTCGGGGTTGGGAGGTTGGGGGAACAGGTGGTGGGTAATAGGGAGGGCACGTGTTGCATGGAGCACTGGGTGTTGTGTAAAAACAATGAATACTGTTACGCTGAAAAAATAAATTTAAATACTGAAAAAAAAAAGTTTGAAGATATGATCTTAGATTCACTGTCAGTGTATATATATATATTTTTCTCACAGTCATTTTGTCTATGAATATACTAGGTTGTCAAAGGTAAGCAATCTTGATCCTTATTTCTAAAATTGAGGAGAAGATAAACTCAAGCAACTATAGATTATTATACTATTTATCTCTAGGGAGGGCTAATAAACAGAGCATAGGTGAGTATTTTGAAAAGAATGTAGTAATCACTAGGACATCTCCTGGGTTCACTAAAAACAAGTCATCTGACTTAAATGATGTTCTCTCTTTTTGTAGGGTTACTAATCCCGGAAAGTCTGCTTGTCAGATTTGTGGATAACATGTTTTTTTTAGGCATTGTAGATAAATTACTGACATTACCCAAACTGAAAATGTTGGCTTGCATGAAATAAACAGACAAGATGATTTCTATCATCTGTCTATCGATTGATCTGACTCCAGAGGGGGCAATATATATTTAACAACATTAATGTACAAATGTTCAGTGGTTTCAGTTTCTCATGGTTGCTCACAATTTTTATGGGAGCCACTTGTGTCTCTGCCTCCTAAAAGTAGCCAACACAGTCTTAGCTTGCTTGCCATGAAATGCTTAAATTATCAGAACTCTTCACTGAGCAGTCCTCATCTGGAGCATCCAGGTTGCTTTTGAGCTGTGAGCTTTAAGACAGACCCTAATAAATAGGAATTTCCTCACCTGAGGAGATTGAAAACCATGTCATATGAGAAACTGTTGAAACGGCTGGTAGATATTAGTGTGGAAATGATTAAGCATGATGATTATATTCCAGTATGAGAAAAATCATCTGATCTACTCATTGCTCACCCAAGAAGTAGAACTGACTAACGAACATGAGCCAAAGCCTATCTGTCCCGTTCAAAAGGGACCAGAAGTGTCCCTGTTTTGCCGGGTTTCAGATAAGTCCCCTCCATTTTTAGATTTTCAGTATAAGTTTAGCAGAAGTATTAACTGGCTGCTTAATCCTTGAACTTGACCAGGTTATTATTCAAACACACCTGACCTAGAGTACCTAATTCTACTAGTAATCATTTGATAAGTAACTCCATGTGGACAAAGAGTGAGTCTAAGTATGTCCTGAGCCTTAAGCTATTTCTCAGTATTTCCCATTTTTATTTCTCAAAATACATCATTGTATTTCTTCTGTCATACTTAATTGTGCAATCAAGCTGTGTGTACAAGGTGGTAGTTAGTTTCCTCAGATACCTGGAAGGCCATGTGTCTTCATGTGGAAGTGTAGCAATGGGATTTAGAAAAAGATTTATTTATTTACTTGAGAGAAAGGGGGGAGGGGCAGAGGGAGAGAGAGAAAATACTCAAGCTGACTCCCTACTGAGCATAGAGCCTGACATGGGGCTCTATCCCAGGACCCTGAGATCACGACCTGCGCTGGAACCAGTAGTTGATACTTAACCAACTAAGCCACCCAGGCGCCCTACAATGGGATTTTATTTAAAAATACTTTATCCCAGTAGGGAGTGTTGCAGCAAGCTTCTGTCCTTTAGAGAGGAAGAGAGATGAGATAGCTGAAATTGGAGAAGGGAATGGATTTCAGGAAAGCTAAAACCTAGGTTTGGGCAAAAACCTAAGCAGACAGATAAAGATTGGAACTGCACATGGGTGGTAGAGAAGACAGAGTGCAGTTTGTTCAGTTGGTAGATATCTGGATACATTAGTGGGTAAAGGTGGTTCTAAAGATAAAATCTTGGTAAAGTTGAGGAAAAGAGAAACTTTAAGAAAGATGTGATTGGAGAAGCAGAGGTTGAAATTTGCTGTCTTCACAAACACGAAAGCTAAATATCTGACTGCATAGCCCTGGGTCTCACCAGCATCAAACATACAGAACTAGTTGGGGTCTATCTAGGAAGAGGAAGCAGGTCAGGCTTATAACCAGGTTGTTGAAGTCCCTGCAGTTCATGGAGCCTGAAAAGAATGTGGTCTCTCAGACCATTTCCATCTAGAAGATAACTAACTGTTCAACCTGTCCCAGTATCAGAGCGTCAACTGAGATGTATCAGGACCCTCTCCAGGTGAATCCCTGTCCCACACCTCCCTCCCATTTCTCCCAGGGTCTGCAGACACACTTGCTCTCAACCTCCTTACAACTTTGAGGGTTGAAGTTGTGTTCTGGCAAGGGCTCTGTTCTCTTGACAAATTAGTATTTGCATTTAGCTCAGTGTGGTCCAAAATATGTTGGAACTCTTTTTGGAGTTTGGAACTCTCATGGGGATATAAAATGAGGCAGCTGCTTTGGAAAACAATATGACAGTTCCTCAAAAAACAAAAACCAAAAACCAAAAAAACATAAACTTAGAATTGGCATCTAGCAGTTGCACTTCTGGGTGTATACCAGAAGAACTGGAGAGTGAGATCTTGAGGTCCGTATGTTCGTAGCCATATTCTTCACAAGCCCAAAGCTGGGAACAACCCAAATGTCCACTGGCAGACAGACAGCTAAACAAAATGTGGCATATCTGTACAATGGAATACGGTGAAATAGTCCTTTAAAAAAATGAAGTCTTGACCCATACCGCAACAAGGATGAACCTTGAAAACGTTGTGTTAAATGAAGCAGCCCAGACACAAAAGCACAGATAATTTAGGACTTGACTGACATGAGGTACCTAGAGTAGTCCAATTCACAGAGACCAAAGTAGAATGGGGGTGACCACAGGCTGCTAAGAGAGAAGAGAATGTGAAGTTATTATTTGATGGGTCCAGAGTTTCTGTTTGGGAAGATGAAAAAGTTCTGCAGATAGACAGTGATGATATTTGCACAGCAGTGTGAAACACTTAATGCCATTGAACTCCATGCTTAAAAATGGTTCAAGTGATACATTTTATGTATTTGATTTTTAAAAATATTTTAATTTTTTTAGTGTTTGGAGCAGTTTTAGATTTACAACAAAATTGAGAGGAAGGTATAGAGATTTTCCATATAACCCCTCCCCTGCCCCCACACAGTATTATATTATCTTGGTACATTTTTTTTTTAACTAAGGATAAATCTACATTGACACATCATAATCCCCCAAGGTCAGTAGGTTACCCTAGGGTTCACTCTTGGTTTAACACATTCTATGGGTTTGGATAAATGTACAACGACATACATTCATTATTACAAGGTCATATAGAGTATTTATACCCAGGGTCCTCTGTGCTCTGCCTCTTCATCTCTTCCTTCCTACCACAGGAACCACTGATCTTTTTGTTGTCTCCATAGTTTTGCCTTTTTCAGACAGTCACTGAGTTGGAATCATACAGTAGGTCGCCTTATCAGATTGCATTCTTTCACTTGGCAATATGCATTTAAGTTTCCTTCATGTCTTTTCGTGGCTTGATAGCTCATTTCTTTTTATCAATGAATATGGAATATGTCATGTATATTTTAATCATCATAAATATATCAAAATATGTTGCCTTAGAGAATAATGAGCTCTTCGTCACTAACAGTGATCAAGCAGAGGCAGGATCTATAGAGATAGAGACAGATTTAGATACAGAGATAAAGTTGGGTTTTTGTTGTTGTTTGTTTTGTTTTGTCTCATTTTTGTTTTTGTTTTGAAAAGTGTCTTACAGCTACAGAGACTGGAGTCCTGGCCAGAGTCCTGGCCCAGCCACTTACTAGCTGGGTGACTTTGGACAAATTACAATTTCTCCCTCCTCAGGCATCTGATTTATAAAATATATAGTTCCTAAATTGAAGAGATGTTAGATCAACCAAGTAATATGATAAATATGAAATTGCCCCAAACAATCCGTTTTGTGGTTTACCAAATGCCCATTAAATGTTAATTTCTGCTGGGGTAATGTACTGAAACGTTCCTTACAACGCTTCAGAATTTATGATTCTAGGAGGAAGTAGCTTTAACAAAAAGTGATGATATTTTTATTTTGAGATACCGTGTGTGTAATCTGGATCCATGGAAGACAGGGTTGCAGAAGTCACCCTCTAAGATAGAGACCAAGATTTTCCTTCTGGGCTGGGTCAGTAAAAGTTACGATTGAAAAGAGGGATGAAGCTGGTGGTTTGCTCAAAGACCAGGGAGATGTCAGCCAAGAATTGGACATATTAGAAGAGAGAATGATGCTGCTGGAACAAGTCAGACTTCTTATTGGAGCAGGGATGTTTAGGGAAGTCAGGTAAGGGTGGGGCTGGATGCCAAGATGCTCCTGCTGTGAGTGACCTTGCTGCTGAACTTTGGCCTGTGTTTCTTATCTCCTTGCCCACGCCCTGAGCACCCACGCCTTTCAGTGCTCTGATCAAAGCCTTTCCAACAACCCCTGAAAGAAATGGCAATTCCCTTCTGCATCCTACACATATTTCTCTCATAACACATATATCATTTTGTTCACTTATGTTGATTCCAACCTATTTATTAAACTTTAAGTGCTTTGTAGGGAGAGGCAATGTCTTCTCTGTCTCCCCAGAAGTTACAGAATAAGTGAATTAAATAACAAAGACGTGCAGACAAGGAGGCTAAAACATGGAGGAGCCAGGCAGACTGCTCTGGAGGATTCTTTGAGGGAAAAGAAGTAAGCTGAACATCATCTTCTTAATGGCCTTACCTCTCCTGGCTTGGAAGATAACTGACCTTTGATCTAGATCTTGAAGAATCAGATAGAAAGAGGTTGCTTTGCTCACTTCTCTTGACTTTA
This sequence comes from Meles meles, assembly GCF_922984935.1. Taxonomy (NCBI): domain Eukaryota; kingdom Metazoa; phylum Chordata; class Mammalia; order Carnivora; family Mustelidae; genus Meles; species Meles meles. The sequence goes on along the minus strand of NC_060066.1, from coordinate 90,823,761 downwards.
TCTCACGTAGTCTGAATATTATCTGAACTCCCAGTCACCACGAGGACATTGTATGTTACCACTCCAGTTCTTGGTGGGCCTACATTCTCCCCACTGCTCTGCAGATTCTGCAGTACCACCAAGACACCTTGGGCACTACCACTGATTTCCTCCTAACCAGTGGCTCTCATGGTATAGGCAACACATTAATGATTGTGGGGTGAATGAGTTAATGATAAAAATCTTAAAAAACAAACAAACAAACAAACACCTCAAGGATTTAACCCCTTTCATGGGCCCACTGCGTCATGATTATTCTAGCTTCAGGGACCCCGATTTCCCATTCTCGGTCCAGTCAGAGAGACTGATGGCTTGGGAGTCTCTACCAGTCAGAAGAACAAGAGTCCATCTGCTTTCTTATTAACTGATCAGCAATTAAATCAAATCGACAGCCCAATCCCAGAATGTAGTGTAGCTTGTGACTTTAAGATCAAAACCTACAAAGCCTCAGGTTGCAGCCCAGGACCAGACAGACAGGTGGCATCAGTATAAATGAGACCTGTGACAAGGGTTAGATGCTCCTTGATGTGTAGATCCTTAGGGGAATGTCTGCCTCCTTTACACAAGGGGGAAAAAAGGTCAACCCTGGGACAGGGTTAGTTTAAGTATAGTCTAATAGTTTCTATGTGCATTTTTAGTAAGAAGTATTAGTCCAGGGATTGTAATGCAATTAGAATTTAAATTCCAGTTGCTTGTAAGAAATTACTTTTCATTAGTACTGTGATCCGAAATGGTTTCAGAAATCCCCTGGCTTCCAAAGCATATATTTGAGGCATAGCCTGGATCCCCCTTGGTTAGCATACTTGTATTCATTCATTCAGTATTCATGTATTCATTCATTCAGTGATTATCCAAAAAAAATTTTGAAGTATGAATGAACGGGATATTATCTGTTTTCTAAGGAAATTAAGGCTATAAAACATATCACTAGATAACAGACTCCTCTATTTTGTTAGACACTTTATGAAGGCGGTAACTATGTTTTATTAATTTTTATATCACAATACCTTTTATAGTTCCTGGCACATAGTAGGCATTCAATAAATACATTTTTATGACTGAATAAATTTCCTACTTTTATAGAGAAATTTTATCAAACATGAGTGAATACTTTTTCTTACCAAACGTGAAGAGTGATAATTTCTCATGGTTAATATCACTGGAATTGAAATAACCACAAAGGCAAAATTTAAATATAAAATAGACCAACTGGTTTAAGATTTCAAAGGTATGATGTTAATAGACATTTTCAGGTTCTGGGAGAAACTTCAAAGCTAAAGCTCTAATTGAATGGCTTCTTAAGGAAGTGAGTGTGCATGAGGGATTTGAGAGGACATTGATTACAGCTCAGTAAGAGATGTTTAAGAGCTGAGGTTTTAACTGAGTAGAGCAGGTTTTGTTTTGATAAGTAAATGCAAAGCATTCAGGTCATTGTTTTGTTTGTTCGTTTGTTTGTTTAGGAAAGAGGAAACATGTATAACTCAAAGCATTAGACACATGGGATTTCTTGGAAAAGCACTTTTAAGAATTATTAAACAATAAAAACACAAAACCCAAGAACCACTTTGTCAAGGATATTTCTCTTCTTAATATCAATTATATGTACTCATCGACCTGCAAAGAGAACTAAAGATCATCTAGGCTGGTTTCTTCTGAGACAAGTCAAGGAGGGAATGTAGAGAATTATATGAAATGTAAAGGATGTGAGATTTTGGAGTATTTGAAAATTAGCAAATTAATTGGTCCACAGTTCCATGGATGTCGGTAGAAGACCCAAGACTCCTGGGTCAGAGGTGGAAGTTTATGACACACAGGAATGACAGTAGCCAATCTGTTGGTTATCTGTGGTCCCAGTCCCTGACACCCAGGACCCACAGGGGAGCATAGAGAAGGCCATCTGACACATGCACACATGGGTTGCATTACAGAAGCGCCCCGAGCTTGAGGGCTTGGAATCTTTTCCAGAGGGTAGAAAGCAAGTCTTTTCTTCCCTCCACAAGAGGATTTATCTTTATTACCCTGAGGAGTAAATATGCCTGCCCTTTTCTCTGGAAGGAGACACTGTCTTTATCTTCCAAGTCTATTTGCTATCCAAACATCCTTGAAAACAGTCCAGAATAAAGGGCAGTCAATGCCTCACTCCCAAGAATTGCACAAATGTGAGCCATCCATGAAGAATTGTCTCTCGACAGAGGTGAACCGCTTACGAAAGGCTGTGCAGCTGTCTTCAAGCCTAGGCCTCTTTTCACGCCACCATACTATTTCCCCATAAACACCCAAGTCACAACAGCGTTTTTAGAACATACAGCTTTTCATTTTCTGGAAGGCTTGCTGCTCCCAATTTCAGAGGCAGACTTTGAAACCTTCGTGACAAGATTTAGAGCGTCGGTCCTAGATATTGTTAATTCCTGAGTCCACATTGCTTAGTGACCCCGTGGTTGAAGGTTAATACTGGCTTCCCAGTTTCAGTTTTGATAGGATTTGATCAGGTGTCTCTTGAGTCAATGGAAACAGTGGTGGTAGTAAAGAATGGGACAGCACCCAAATGTCAAATAAGCCTGAATAGAAGGCAGCTCATGGTAGAAGATGATTCTCCTACTTTCTGTGTAGGAACTCGTATTTTTGTCCAGTCTGAATGTCTAACTCTTGGAGGTGCAGGTGAAAGTCTACGGCTTATTTACAATTCTTAAATTAAAATTTTAATTACTTGTACACACTTCAAATCACATATGCAATTGGGTATATCAGTTAAAGGCTTTTTCTCACATATCCTGAAACAATGTCATTCACATTCTTTGCACACATCTTCAACATTTAGAGCTGCTTTGGGATTACCTACTGTAATTTTTTAGGACTGTTATTTCCACATTCATTGAAGTCCTTTAAAATTCAGTAGTTTTTTTTTTTATGATGTTGTCACTATAAGATTTATCTTAAACCATGAATTTATTAGGTATGTTGTAGGTATGTCATGATCTCTAACATGGAAGAAAGCAATCTACCCCTTCTCAAGGCAATATTTTGAAACTTTTGAGTACAGCATTGGCAAATATGAGGACATAACCCTGAGCGTTAATCCTAAATCCAGGTTCTCTTTCTTGCTTCCCCCGACTTCTGTCAGTTCATCCATCAGAGCTCCAGAAACAACTCAAATAGAATTGGCTGAGAACATTTTAGACTAATGCAGTTTCTTCAAGACAGTTAGTTATGAAGTACCCTGAACCAGCAGAGATTTTCTAAGAACTTGAATATAGGAAAAACTCCACTTTACTGAGAGTTGATTTGAGAGATGGAGGGGAATCCTCGCCTTATTATATGTGTGGTACATCAGCTTATTTTAGCTGAGTAATTTACATTTCGGAACCTCTGTTTCTTATCATTAAAATAAGAAAAACTGTATATACTGCTTATGCCTTAGCATTGTTGGGAGTGTTGGGGAAAATAATGTGAAAGAACTTTACAAACCATAATTTCCACGTGTTTGTGTCTTGGTTTATGATGTCACGTCATTGCCATTCTAGTCTTCATTGTTGCCATCCATGGTCACCTAGCCACTTCATTTCAAATTTGGGAGTGACTTTGGATCTACTCCCGTATCAAACTAATCGCCAACTCCTGCTAAAATTTTTCTTGTGGATATATGCTAGTCTTTCTACTTCTCTTTTCATAACCACTCCTAGCTTTGTTCTGACCTTGCTCATTTTGTCTTACAGGCCCCATGACCACCTGGCATTCTTTTCCTCCCAGCCATCAGAGTCACCTGTCTTAAATGCGAATCAAACCATGTCAGTCCTAAGATGAAAATCTCTAAATGTCTCCCATTTGCCTAAACATACCTATAGTTCATTTTTTATTACCAAGTTCTATAAAAAAATGTTATCTTAAAAAAAAAAAAACATTTTAGAGGCGCCTGGGTGGCTCAATCAGTTAAACGTCTGCTTTCGGCTTGGGTCATGATCTCAGGGTCCTGGGATTGAGCTCCACTTTAGGCTTCTTGCTCAGAGGGGAGCCTGCTTCTCCCTCTGTCTGGCACCCTCCCTGCTTGTGTGCTCCCACTCTCTCTCTCTCTCAAAAAAAAAATAATAATAAGTAAATAAATAAATAAATAAATAAATAAATAAAATCTTCCCGAAGAGGGGCGCCTGGGTGGCTCAGTGGGTTAAAGCCTCTGCCTTCGGTTCAGGTCATGATCCTGGGATCCTGGGATCAAGCCCCACGTCTGGCTCTCTGCTCAGCAGGGAGCCTGCTTCCTTCCTCTCTCTGTCTCTGCTTGCCTCTCTGCCTACTTGTAATCTCTGTCAAATAAATAAATAAAATCTTAAAAAAAGAAGAAGAAAATTAGAAATTCTGTAGAGTATATTCAAAACTCTTATTGTTGGCAAATGTTCATTTGCATATTAAAGGCTCTTCAAAGTGCTGGAATAAAGATATTTCTTTCTTTTCCCAAATAATGTTATGTTCTCAAATTATTCAATGATCAGATTCTTTTGTTTGGCAACCAACATCAGTTATTGCTCTAAGAAAGACACATAGGACAAAGCAAGCCTACAACTAAAGCTGACACACCTACTGAACGTGGTCCAGGGCCTCTCCTGCTCTCTGCATCCTCCCTTCTCAACTGACCTGTCCTGTTTCCCTTGACCGTAAAACTCTAGTCCCTGTCAGCAGAGTTTACAAGAAAAGGGGGGTTTGATTGTCTCAGACATTGAGATATAATCTAGTATCTTCAAGGGCAAATAAGTTGTACTATTTTAGCTCTATATATTTATAATTGTTCTTAGGCAATAATATATCACCTAGTCTTTTTCTTTGAAACAGACATTATCAAGCTGTCCGTTCTTTGTAGGTAGTGCATATATTTCAAAGGACTCATTGAACACTAGATTTCTTCTTTGGATTGTCATTTTAAGAGCAAACCTATTGGAATACATTACGGATTCACACTGTGGAAATAATGGATGGAAAACCAGCATACAGTATATCAACTTCTCAAGCCTCCGTGTCGTTAGTATCTCAGGTACGGATATGGAGGAAAGGCTGGGATTAGGTAACTGATGGTTTCACCATGAAGTACATAAGTTTTTAAGATTGAGAGTTGAAGCTAATTAATGTTCTTTGACTTTTTTTTTTTTTAAACACTCAAAGGACCTGAAGTTAGTAGTTTGATAATTAGGCTGTTCTTCATTTTCAGACAGAAATTAGACATGATTAGGAATGCTGAAGTACTGGGCAGGTCAATGGCGCATCATTATTAGAGCCATTTAATGCATTTTAATGGTGGTTGATAAGGTACAAAATGCTACGTAAGCCAAAAGAAGAAGTTTTATTCCATTGTATGTGAACTGTAGATATAAATGAGCTCACATTTGCATTTTGTATGCATCAGTTCAAAAAATTAAACATTTCCTCTTAGATGTGAGTCGTGGAATATGTAATTTGTAAGAGATGAGCACAGCTCAAGCCAGCACCCGTCCACACAGGTGCACCACCAGACCTGCTCATACAAGTTGTCCCTCACAGGGAGTTAAGGAAGAGATGTCTTCAGCACTTGGGTTGCTGAAGAGCAATACTTTAAGTTGTAAGGTCAATCGGTTGAGTAAATAGTTCATTCCATTTATATTCTCATATTGTTAATAAATATAAAACAGCAACTTACATGTTATTGTCTTATTTACATCAAGCTTATAGATGTCACTGATTTATATAGGGAAGAAAACAAACAAAGACAAGCAAAAACTATAGTGCAAATACATATCATGCTAAGAACAATTCCCGTTTCCGGGCACTTCAGTTAAGCGTCTGCCTTTGGCTCAGGTCATGATCCCGGGGTCCGGGGATTGAGCCCTGTGCAGGGTACCTGGCCCAGCGAGGAGTCTGCTTCTCCCTTTCCCTCTGCCCCTCCTTCCTGCTCACACTCTCTGTCTCTTGCTCTCTCTCAAACAAATAAATTTTAAAAATCTTAAAAAAAAAATTCATTTGTTAGCATTGTTTTTAAACCTTTTTACTGGTTCCCATGTATGTTAGATAATATTCTTATATATAAGAATTAGTTTTCTTAAAGAACTAAGTGTTGGAATTTGAAGTAATCAATAAATAATATCCTTTCTGTTGGTCTAGTTTGGAAATGAGACTAAGGCACAAGCAGCTGGAGATAAAAATAGCACTTTCTGTTTTTAACCGATAAGGAGCTACTGGAGCTTATAGCTTATATCTGTTAAGTTAAATGGATGTACTAACATTTCATGATAGATAAGCTAGACCATGGACCACTGCATCAGAGGGGAGATTCAAGTTTGCAGAGCAGGGACACTTATCCAAGATGGCTGCCTGTCTTTGGTCCAAGGGAGGAGGACAGAGACCACATTCCCTGTGCTCCACCCCTGAGAGGACCAGCTGCTGCCACCTACCAAATGACTGTTCCATAGAGATGAGACAAGAGCCAGAACAAGTCTTCTCTCAGAAACCAGAAGAGAGGCAGCCAGGATCTTTCCCACTTAGAAACTCTCACTAATACTCGGATGTGGGTAACACACTGTGATTTTTGGTAGGCGCACACGTACTTTACTCTTTTCTCTCAAGAGGCCACTGCCCTGTTGTCTTGCGGGAAGCCAAGGGGAACCCAGGTGTGCCTTCATTCTGCTTCCCTGTGTGAAACATCACTGAAGCTTGTTGATAAAATTCCTGCTTGACAGGACAGAGCTGGAGTCCAGAGCTATCACAATATAAAAGGCAAAGGAGAAACAGTCCTGCTGTCAAGCTCTGTAAGGCCCAGCAGCCTCAGCTGTGACATCTCTCTGTGACCCATGTCGCTACTCGGCCTGCCACATCAGAAAATTCACCTGAGTGTAGTGCAGCCTTGCCGCACTTGGCCGGGAGTTCTTTCCAGGTTCCACACTGTGCAGTGCCCTCGGAGGAGGGCTTTCTGGGAGAAGCAGAGGTGTCTGTCTGGATTATGGAGCTGCGGGGTAGCTATCACACTGGTAGCTGTGGTTCCTCGTGGGACTGTCTGCGCGTCCATGTGGGGATCTCCACATGGATGGACCGCTTACTGATGGAGCTTCCCAAGCAGCTTGTGCTTAACCCCCTGATTATTTAAGATCAAAGAACATTTCAATCAGGACATAATCAGGCGGGGTTGCTCGAAAGAAAACCAGCTTTTTATCCTTTGGGAACAGTGAATTGTTCTTTCACGATAGCTATTGAGGGCATAGGAAGGCAGAAATAGGTATTTCCTAAACCTCATGGTGGTTCTGGACAGCGAGAGTCTTTACTCTTCTCCTAATGAATTATAATGCAGTTCGCTAACATGTTTAGAATGGACTAGGCACTGTTCTAAGGGCTTAACATTAATTAACTCATCTAATGTGAATTAACTCATGAAGCCTCAAAACAACCCAACAAGTTTATACTAACTTTATTTTAATTTATACTTTTTAAATTTTCAAAATTTATTTATTTATTTATTTGACAGACAGAGATCACAAGTAGGCAGAGAGGCAGACAGAGAGAGAGAGATGGAAGCAGGCTCCCCGCTGAGCAGAGAACCCTATGTGGGGCTTGATCCCAGGACCTTGAGATCATGACCTGAGCCGAAGGCAGGGGCTTAACCCACTGAGCCTTCCAGGTGCCCCTATACTTTTTTAAAAAAAGACTTTGTTTAGGGGCACCTGGGTGGCTCAGTGGGTTAAAGCCTCTGCCTTTGGCTCAGGTCATGATTCCAGGGTCCTGGGATCGAGCCCCGCATTGGGCTCTCTGCTCAGCAGGGAGCCTGCTTCCTCCCTTCTCTCTGCCTGTCTCTGCCTACTTGTGATCTCTGTCTGTCAAATAAATAAATAAAATCTTTAAATAAAATAAAAGATTTTGTTTATTTATTTGACACACACACAGTGAGACAGTGAGAGAGGGAATACAAGCAAGGAGAGTGGTACAGGGAGAAACAGGCTTCCTGAGCAGGGAGCCCTATGTGGGGTTTGATCCCAGGACACCAGGATCCTGACCTGAGCCAAAGGCAGACGCTTAACGACTTGAGCCACCTAGGCACCCCTATAATTTATACTTTCATATCATAAAAAAAGAATGGGGTTTGGTTCTTAGGTTAAATAACCTGTTGAAATTCATCCACTTAGAAAATTGCAGAACAAGGGCTGGAGCTGGTCTCTTAGCCAAAGCACATGACCCTTATAAGAAGCCTCTTCGCAGCCGTATAATGTAATTGTTTGTTATCCCTAATAAACTAAGTGCAATTCTAGAAAGTGAAATCTGTGACTTATGGTTATTTTTTAAGTTATAAAGGAAATTATAACTAATGCTATTTATTAGAAAGGATTTTTAGTTTTGGGTTTGATTTCAATGGCATTTTTAGTAAATGAATTTCTTTTTATGGGACTTGGTCTTAAGTTGTGGATCATTGCTCTTCTCTGCCTTTCATGTTCATATCTGAAGTAGTGCATGATTTATTTGGTTGTTTCCTTTTTTACTGTTGGTCTTTTCTTCCCTCCACTAGCATAGGAAGCATCATGGATTAAGTACTTGGCAATAGTAGGAACTCCTTAAATATTTGTGCAATGACTAAACGAATGAATGAATGAAGTTAAGAAGTTATTTATCTAGCCTCCAGTGACCCATTTTGTTTCTTGCTGTAGCTTCAAACAGAGGATAACTGCTAATAACTCAAAATTTTTAGGGAGTCGAGACAAGTGAATTAGTGAAAATCCTTGCAGGTCCACGATTTTGTTAAATGTTGTACTTAGTGACTCATATTCTTAATACAAGTATGTGCTTAGTGATTCATATTCTGAATATAAGTATATACTTACTTATTTTTAATTGATGTAAAGTGAAGTGAGCAGAAGAGTTAAGTGTTTAAAAATAAAATGTCCTCTGCCATTCACAGCGGTTGCAATAATGAACAATCTTGTGCCTGTTTCTGCCTCTAGACTTTGTACACGTGGTTTTCTCTTCCCATAGAGCTCACTTCTTCCCTTTTCCCCTTGTTAATTCCCATTCTTTCTTTAGATCTTAGCTTCCATGTCTCTTCCTCTAAGAGGCATTGCTAGGCCCTCCAAGATGGACTGTACTACCTGCTTTGGTCACCTTTATAATGCACTGTTACTTATTCTTTTGGTCTGTTCCCCCCAACTAGACTCTATACAGTTGACCCTTGGCAGCACAAGGATTAAGGCCACCAATCCCTCCCTCTGCCACAGTCTAAAATCCACATATAAATTTTGACTCTCCCAAAACTTAACTACTAATAGACTACTGTTTACAGGAAGCCTTACCAAAAACATAAATAGTTGACTAACATGTATTTTATGTTATAGGTATTCTGTACTGTATTCTTACAATAAAGTAAGCTAGAGAGAAGAAATGTTGTTATTAAGAAAATCATAAGAGAAATACATTTATGGTACTGTACTGTAAAAAAAATCCACATGTAAGTGGACCTGTGTGTCTCAAACCTGTGTTGTTCAAGGATCACCTGGAGTTCTTGATGGTTGAGATTCTCTCTAGCACCGAGGTTAGCATCGGATACAGCAAAGAATTTCAGTCAATATTGAGTGAGTGAGTGAATGAATGGCCACCAATAGCTAAGCAAGTAGAAGTGCTATTAGAATTACTTTCAGATAGAGGCGCCTGGGTGGCTCCGTCCTTTAAGCATCTTCCTTTGGCTCAGGTCATGATCCCATGGTCCTGGGATCGAGCCCCGGGTCAAGCTCCCTGTTCAGTGGGGAGTCTCCTTCTCCCTCTCCTTCTGCCCTTTCTACTTGTGCTCTCTCTCTCTCAAATAAATAAATAAAATCTTAAAAAAAAAAAAGAATTACTCTTAGGAAATGAATTTGGAAAACAGAATAGAAGCAGGGTGCTGGAATCAGAAGGACAAGCTTAGACTGTTCATCAAAACTCAAGTGATCACAGTGGTTTCTGGCTTTTAAAGAGCTGGACACGGATCTATCAGCTCACGCCAGGTAATTTCTAGTCTTCTGTGTCAATTCCAGAAGCAAGGAGAATGGACTATAGCACCAAGAAAAAGAAGCACAGATAACACTTGGTGAGGAAACAGCAGCTGCTGTCCCTGTGAGTCACACGCAGGGACAGTTTCCCAGTTGGGTACACCAACCCATGAAACAGGAGAAACTGCAGAACAGAAATCATAAGTCCAAAAAATAAACTGAGGACATCATAAGGTAGAGGGACATAAAGGAATAGTGTGGGAGGGCAGGAAAGAGAGTGTAAGTGAAAATATGTAGAGAACGCGGGAAATCTCTGAAAGAAAGAGTAGTAACTGAGCTCTGTTTACAGACAGAAGTGCCCTGTAGCTCATGCTTACCGATCCTGTGTCCCATTCTCCACCTGAGACTCCCTCTGTGCACACGGAAAACATCTTCTGGGACTTCCGATTCTCTTGGCAGTGAATCAGCATGATGATGATCAGGGTCTTATCCCTGGAGATCCTTTTCTGGAATATTCTCTAGCTTTGTATCCATAGCTCAGATTTTACCTTGTGACTGAACCCTTCAACTGGGAACAGTGGGTGGCTACCTAACTGTCTGGAGCCCTGAGCATTCAGTCTTTCTGGACCTTGCTGTTGTCCTTGTGGCTGTTTTTCTCCTTGAAGAGTTGAGTGAAGCCACAGTACTGTCCCATGGAATGAAAATGCCATCAGCCATGTGACCATATCTTCTAAAACGCTACTCAAAACTTAATGGTTATTATTGACATAGATAAAATATATTATTCAAAAGATAATACAAAGCTGTAAATTTCAAGTGTCTTAAATTATCAGAGGAAAGAGATATCATTTCTACCTGGAATGATCACACCAAAATGCCAGGGATTAGAGGAAAATAATTTTGTGTCTCTCCCACAAGCTAACCCTGAGCAAGCCAACATTTATCATAAATTCTACTGTGAGTCTACTATCTCAATAAGATAGTTTCTTTTTCTAGCAGGAGAAATGAATTGCTAGTCTGAAATGGGGAAAGAAACTGAAATCAGTTCTTAATGTCTTTCTATTTTTCAATACAGATTAGAAATAGTGAAAAAACCTATGTAGAATGATGCAGTGTAACATAATAATGGGGAATGGTTACCCAGAGGATAGTTCTCATTTGATTTTCCTTCTCTCTCTAGAGGTTTATGTGACTTTAAAATTTTTCACATAGCCTTTTCTTTAAAACCCATTGGGGTATAAGGAAAAGGGGATGTTTATTAGGCATGTTAATGAGTGAATGAATAGTTTTCTATACATGCTCCGTGCTCGGTTGTAGTTCCATTAAAAGAAAGCACTAAAACAAATTAGGGCATTACTTCATGTGTATATTAATAGATTCAAACCTATTAACATACCAAAAGTCAATTAGCAAATTGAGACTTATAGCAATGCCTTAAAGGTGATTGTAAAACCTTTTTAATTTTTTTTTTTCCTCTCCAATCCTTCAACTTCTCTAACTTGGAAAGTTTATGAAACTATAGAATGTGATCGTGAAGAATTTAGCCAAGCCAGTGCTCTTTTTTACTAAAATTGTGGGCCTACATCTAGCTCCTACATCTAGTAATTTTTGACATTGACTGGAATCCGGAGTTTAGATTTTATTTTTAAGGGTAGCAGCTTATATGATAGACTTTACCATTTTCATACAGTCATTTCTCTCCTGCATGGAATTTCAAAATCATTACAGGTAATTTTACTCTTCTATTCTTCCCATTTTAATTGATTTTATTACCAATGGGATATTTCAATTCCGTAGTTCACTTAAGCTTTTCTTGCTTCGGTCAATTAAAATATACATGTGTTAAACATCTTTATTTGCAGAGACATTGACCAAGCTGTTCTTCAGGCCAAATAAGTAGAGCTTAAGGAGGGCTGGTTAAAAGATCAGCTCCAATGGGGACAGATTTATAATTTTTAAAAGATACCAGAGGATGAAGAATCAAAAGAGACAGAATCTGAAAATTGGAATCTAGGTACCTTGGTTTTCAAACCACTTTGCTCTTTTTATAATTGAGAGGGTTGTTTAAATTAAGAAGATTTGATATTTTATAGGATATTATTATTATTATTTTGATCTATTTCAAGCATGCAGAAAATATATATAAAAACAAAACAAAACAAAACGCAAACACCTGTGAATCTCTTGCCAATCCGGTTCTCTCTTGCCCTCCGCATTGCAACATTTGATGTCTATTTTTCCCCATAATCTTTTTATACTTTTTATTTATGGACCTATAAACAGTATGGTATTGTTTTGCATATTTAAGCTTTCTTTAAATATTAGTACATAAAATTTAACTATGTATGGTATCACACTATTATTGCTTTTTCTGCTGAACCTAATGTTTTTGAGACTTATCCGTATTGACTCATGAAGCTCTAGTTCACTTATTTTCATTTCTTTACAGTATGTTATGCAGAAGAATGGACATTTATGTTATTTCTACTTTTTATTATTACAGGCTCTGGCACAATGAGCCTATCTGTCTATTATCTGTATACTGATATATACATTTGTATGTAGAGAGAAAGTCTGTATGTATATTTATATGTACACAGATACATAAATATATATATGCATATATATAATGAGCCTGTATATGTATCTCCTATACACATGCTACAAGAGTTTCTCAAAACTTATAGGAGTGAAATGGATAAAGCATGGCCTAAACACAAATCTTCAGCTTACCCAGGTCCTAATGTTGCCGTTTTCATTCCTTGCTGCAGGATACCAGGGTGCCTATTGCTCTGCTATCTCAGTGCTTTCTGACCCTAAGTTTTTGCTTATCTTTTGAGTGAGAAGTGATATCTCATTGATTTGATTTGCATTTATCTCAGTAGTGTGAGCTTGGGCATTTGCAAATTTGCGTTATATGTTTTTCAAAAATATTCAATGAAAGTGCACTCATTAAAAAATTGGAAAAAAAATTGGCTTTCAGGAAGAAAAAGATTGCCTAACGTTCCATTATTTATGGATAACTACTACTTGCATTTTCTATTTTAATACATTTCCACACTATTTCATTTCTTTTTGAATATTGCTTTTTATAGTTACATCTATATATCATATGTTGATTTTAAACAGAATTAATTTATGTTCTAGATGGAAGATAAGTTAGAAATATCTGTTTCCGGATGAATTATTAGTCTGCACCATAAAAGAAAAATGACATATGCCATTCAATAGGTTTCAGATGTGCCAAAAAAAAAAATGTTCCTCAAGAACTGTGACAGTGTTGATTACTGTAACAACGTGGCTTTTATGAAAGGAAGAAAAGAATATTTTGATTAATAATTCTAGCTCCATGTTCGGTATTGTTATTTAAGGAATATTACCAAGAATGGAATTATGAACACCATCTATTGTATGAAATAATCATTAAAATTGCAAAACATTCTGTTTGAACTGTGGGCATGAATGCAGCTTCAGAAACTCATTTCCTGTGAGTAGGAGCAGGACAGATCCACAAGAAAAGCTGTAGGAAAGGTGCAAAGTCCAGCAGCCCCCTGCTCAAAACAGGATGGAATGTTTTGCTTTGAGATTGAAACCGGTAAAGGTGGATTCACCAGTCCAGTCTTCTCTGAGCCCTGAGTTGTAAATGTGTTTCTGTTCAGGACTGACTGTAGTAGATCTGAAAGAACATTTATAAACATAAATAGATCAATGTGATATGTCCTGAGCCTTAGCATAACTCGGTTTTAGCCCTTCTGTTGCTTTAATTCACCAATAATAAGAAGGGGATTGACAACTCACTGAGTTATTCACAAAGTTCTATCAACATTAAGCTTCTCTTCTTTTGAATTTAATGTCCCAAGAAAGCTAAACTGAGGCAACATATTTCATTGTTGTTGTGATCTGGGCGATAGCCTATTTTCTTATTTCTCTCTTTCTTTTTTTTTTTTTTTTTAAAGATTTTATTTATTTAGTTGACAGAGAAAGATCACAAGTAGGCAGAGAGGCAGGCAGAGAGAGAGAGAGGGAAGCAGGCCCCCTGCTGAGCAGAGAGCCCGATGCGGACTCGATCCCAGGACCCTGAGATCATGACCTGAGCCGAAGGCAGCGGCTTAACCCACTGAGCCACCCAGGCGCCCTCTCTCTTTCTTTATCTGCCTCTCTCGTGTTCTCCCACCCCTCCTCTTCCCTTTGCTATTATTATTATTATTATTATTATTATTATTATTATTATTACTTTCTTTGTCCTTTCAAGATACGTATATATCACTACATGTATGTCACTTTCTGTTTTTTTCTGGCTGGAATGAAATTTGTGATTATATGCATAGTAAGAACTTCAAGGAGATTTCTTGAATTAAAGACTTAGTTCCATTTTCTTTTATTATGACTTCTGTTTCAGTTATTGCTTCTTCCTCAGGGATAACTATAACCTGTGGGTTTGAGAACTATTTTCTGGTCTCCATACTTCTGGTGGTTTTCTTGTTTTAGTATCTTTAGTTTTTCTTCTGAATTCTGGGAGAACTTTCAATGTGTTCCGTTTTTTTTTAGTGTGTTTTCTGAAATGTAAATTTCTGCCCTCTAATGTGGATTTTAATTCTGGTTTTGCATTTTGTAGTAATTTTAATACACTTGAATTCATTCCTTATTTTATGTCTCCATTATATTGCATGCTGTTATTTTTAATTTCAGCCTATTCTGCTTTCTGTGTACGCTTGGAAATGTTAAAGAAGTTTCTAGAATTTACTCCTGATAACTATGGTAAATTATTTTCAGTGATTTGCCTCTCTTTCATTTCTTGTAAACTAGGCTATCTTTCCCTTCTTTGACAAGGACTTATCAAAATGTCATTGCTCTTCTGCTTTGCTTTTTTCCTCTATTTCTAACATTTAATGATAGAAACATGTGTCAGAATTTAACTTAGTCCTGCTTTAATCAATCAACATAAAATGCCTTTCACTCTGGATTTTCTAGGATTGAGGAAAACAGTATTGATTAACTGAAGATTATAACAAGGAATTTATGAATATGTAGATATGCATGTGAGTCTTGCCTTTCTGTGTATGAGTGTTCGCTTTAAAAAAGGGGAAAGAGTGTATTTTAGGTTATATGCAGTTATATACTTTAAATACTATTTAGTCATATACAGAAGGCATTAGCTTTTACTATTGTTTCTCTAAAAAGATACAAAATGCCATAAGTAGATGCATCTTGATTTCTCTTAGTGATGTTCTTCTTTTTAAGAGGGTGAGTTCATTATTTTCTCTGAACTCTGTAATAATATATTTCCCATTTATGCTTCTAACAAATACCTGATTTTCTGCTTGAAGGAGAAAGCTGTCAGCTCAACAAATACCTTTAGACATTTTTGTGCTTGTGAATTCACGTCACATGTTTGTGTTAAAATTAAGTAGCTGGAGCAATAGATGTTATTTAACTAGGGATATGCTTTCTTATAGTTTTGATATAATTTGAGTTTTATATGCTTGTTTCTATTCTGGCTTCATCCTGAGATAGTGTTTTGATTTTTTTTTTTTTTAATGTTTCCAGGTTGTTTTGCAAAGATGGCAACCAATTACAATCTAATAAAACCACAGCTTTATGAAGTATTTACAAAAGAGCAAAACACACATAAAGACAGATAGATCACCTTGGGTAACACTCTGTTAAGTAAGAGCTATAGTTAATATTTTATTAAAACCACTTTGCATGAAGACATTTATTTTTAAAACAATAGCTAGCATTTACATTCATTATGGCACAATGGAAAACTTCCAGTAGTAAGGGAAGGAATTCTTGTCCTATCTCCTTTCTGTGAAAGAAATAAATCTCAGGTGTTTGCCTAGATATAAAGGTAAAATCAAACATCTTTCCATTTACCAATGTCTGATTTTTAAAGGATGCAGTAATAAGTTCAAACATACCCTGTTATTAGGAACTCAAATGTACTCTGTTATGAGTGTGCCTTTATTTGAAGAAAAATAGGCTTTAAATGTGGATGTGAGGTAACCATTGAAGGAAGGGATGCTACCTTCAAGTTCACAGTAAGAGAATGAAATCTGGGCTGTATCAGAAGAGTAAAAATAATTCCGAGGAAAGCATAATCTCAAAACCAGAGGCTCTAAATGGGAGCATAGTTTAAGAGGGATTCAAAGGTCTAAAAATGGAAAATTTGACCATACAGCCTTAAATCTTCTTAATGACAAAAAGGAGATCTATAAAATTAAAAAATACCCTTCAGTTTTGGAATGGATAAATGGTGGTATGTCCACAAAATGAAATATTGTTCAGCAATATAAAAGAATGAACTACTGATATGCACATTTGGGCGAATCTGAAATATACCAAGTTAAGTAAAATAAACTGGACTACATATTATATCATTCGATTTATAAAATATTCTGGAGAAAGCAAAGCTAAGGAAAGTGATTGCCAGGGGCAAGAGTGACTTTATTACAAAGGAGCAAGAAGGAGTTTTGTGGAAATATTCTTTATCTGGATTATAGCAGAAATGACCTCATTCTCTGCATTGAACACTATTTGCGGAACTGTCCATTAAAATGGTTGCATGTTACTGTTACGGTAATTATGCTTTAAATTTAAAAATGGAAAATATGTGGCTTCAAAAGGTATTCAAATTAACAAAATGGCCAATAAAGATGAAAGAATTTATCAATTTGTGTTTGTAGTCTGGGTATAAAAATAAATATTGAGTTAAGAGCATGCGCGCATGTGTGAACATGTGTAATCATTTCAAAGTCATTCTAAAAGTCATTCAAAAGTTATTCCTAATAACATTGAGTGTGTTCTAAGACTTAAATTTCCTTTTACTTTAGTCTATCGAAACCCTGGAAGGACAGATCTACAGAATCTACTCAGTGATTTTAAGAAAGAGACGACCTCGTATTAGAAACTAAAGTAGACCTTACTGGCATGAGGCTTCCAAGAACAATTGACTGGGCATTGATAGGAATTTAGTTTTGACATGACCCAGTTGGAAAATTCTGGTGGAAGTTGGACATACATGAAAAGAAAGGCTGTAAATCTGAGAAAGCATGAATGTTGCAAAAAAACTCTGCTGTTTTGCCTATGACTTGTGTCTCCAAACCTTCTTGCCTTTCCATAGTTTAGTTGTAGTTTGATTTGAGTATAAATAAGGCTTTTCAGATGATCCAAGCCATTTTGACTAATGTGGTTAAATTACAGGAAAGTCATGGTCCTATGTTATATGATGTTGCCATTTATTTACTCCTAGTGGACTGTTGGTACCTATTAGACCTAAGAAATCACTGCTGCTGTCCTAACCATCTGAAAACAGCAGTGCTGCTTTTAAACATGCTGAAAGTAAGCAAAGGAAGACTTTTTTTTTATTAATATATAATGTATTATTAGCCCCAAGGGTACAGGTCTGTGAATCGCCAGGTTTACACCCTTCACAGCACTCACCATAGAGGAAGAATTTAATAATACATATTATATTCTCTTCTCCCCCTGCCATATTTGTGCATATAATATTTTGTCCTCACAAATCTTTCAATAAGCAGGCATAATTCATCTGTTGCTTGAAAAGGTGTCTTTCATGTAAATTTTAGCTGACTTTGGGTTTCTGAGTAAGTACTTAAATATTTTTGTTAGTGATGTATGACCTGAAAGTCCTATTGGACTTTCCAGTGAGACCACTGAGTAATCCTGAAGACTAGCTAAAATGGAGTAGAGCATTTCATTGCATTTTTGTCTTTATTTGGATGACTTCCCTCCACTTTCCTCACAATTAAAAGTCAAAATAGCCAAAATTCTGATGCAGAAGGATAAAATGATAACTAAGACCTCTTGTTCTTTCTCTTTTATTGTCCTTCACCTTTTGATCTTAAAGTATACCTTTTAGCAATTCCCTTTCTCACTTTTTGAAGGGATTTTTAAAAATTATAGTCTCTATTATTGATTTTGGTTAGGAAAATAAACATTCTTATACTTGCTATTAGGGCAAGTGAATTCTGGAAAACAATTTAGCAAAAATTTTTTTTAATTATAGAATTCATACATTTCCTTTGACTCAAAAATTCTGCTTCTGGAAAATTAGCTTAAGAAAGCAATCCTGGGTTATTCTAAAATATCACCAGAAAGAAAGTCAGTATGGAGCTATTTGTAATAATTAAATGTCAATTGTGTGAGATGCTATGTTTTATCTAATATTATCCCTTTTTGCTCCAGATAAATAGAGGTTACTCTAAAAACCTATAGAATTGTAGATGAATTTTGAAATATAAGAAAGTCTTATCTTGACTGTTCTGTCACTAAGTAGATAAAATATGATTAGATAATTCTTCTGGCCAGATTTAGTTTTATGGACTCAGGGGAAAAAAAACCCTGAGGGTTTTAGAGGGGAGGGGATGGGGGGACAGGATGGGTTCGTCCAGTGATGGGTATCAAGGAGGACACATATTGCATGGAACACTGGGTGTTATATGCAAACGATGAATCATGGAACACTACATCAAAAACTAATGAAGTACTGTATGATGACTAACTTAATAAAATAAATAAATAAATACATGAAGAAGATTTCTATGTTGAAATTATTTTAAAAATCAATATGACTTCATAAGAGTTACTAGAGTTCTTAGAGTAACTATCAGAAATCTCATCTACTTAGCAATATTTTTTGGACCCTTTGTTCTCATTGAGAGGGCAGAGATTATACCAATCTCTTTTGTTTCATGTCTTATTGCATTCTGCCAGTTTGGAAATTTAGAACGCTTCTAAACCAAGACTTTTGGATAAGTTATTTCAGACATTCAGTTTAGTTCCCAGGAAGAACCTTTACAGTGGAAATAATGGATCATTTGATATAAAATTGCAAGGCAAGCAAAGCAAACCAAGAACTTACTTACATGAAGATGTAGGTTACACTTTATTGCACCGAGGAAATGAGTGGTCATTAATTGCAGCAGTCCATCGACAAAGACACTTTCTTATACAAAGGGGTTCATTGTCACTTCAATAAGTTGTAGACTTGACTCTCCATGCGCTCTGTAGAAATTATACTTTTTGACCTCAGGAAGCCACCCAGCTTACAATACAATACGTACTCACAATGAGAATGGTATCAGTGGCCTTCTTGGGAAGAAAACCACTTTGGCAAGTACAATTCACTAAAAATTCCATAGAATATTTTCAGCACTGGGCCACGGATTTCTACAAAGCTGAGTCTTAATTCATTAGTATTGACAATCGCAGTCTAACCCTGGTAGGCCTAAATTGTTAAAATTATGCCTTGGTTTCCCCAAGAGCGAGGCAATCCCTCAGGTGCCCGAGAATTCAGGAGTCCAGGCCAAGAAGGATTGTTTGACAACTTTAGTAAAATGAGTGTTTTCCCCCTAGGCAGGTTGCTGCTGGTTTTCAGCTATGAGTTCGATCCATGAGATGAGGGCTTTTTAGTGGCAAACTGTGCATCGATGCAATGGTGTGACTCTATAGCCCCCCAGATTCTGCTAGCAAAGGAAGTCCTGGCAAACGACACAGTCCTAGAGGCAGGGGTAGGGAGTGGATTTGGATCTTTGAAAGGCATCTGGCAAAGTTCCAGTCAGTGGAACCTCAAGCAAATGTGTTGTTAAAATAAGAAGTTTTAACCTAACTCTAGTCGGCAATGTTACAGCGGATTTCGTGCGACAGCCCGTGTGTCACAGTGTGGATGGCAATGCTACGGCATCTCCCTGTCCCATTTATTTGAGTGAAGGGGATCATTTGCACGTCGAACTTCTGGAAAAAATAATCACAGCTAACATCCATGTGCACAAAGAGAGGATTATCCAGTCTTGGGACAACATTTACACAGTGGGCTTTTTAATTTGTTTTGTTTTGTTTTTTTAGATTTTATTTATTTACTTGTCAGAGACAGAGAGACCGAGAGAAAGAGAGAGAGCACACAAGCAGGGGGAGGAGCAGAGGGAGACACAGACTCCCTGCTGAGCAAGGAGCCGGATGCAGGACTCAACCCCAGGACCTTGGGATCATGACCTGAGCCAGAGGGAGATGCTTAAGGGACTGAGCCACCAAGGCGCCCTTACACAATGTTTGTTTCCTTTATTTGCGGGTTTGTTAACCCTTTGAGTATTTCCTATGTGTAAATACTCTGGCCCCCCTTACCCCAAATTAAATAATCCCTGCTCCTTTAATTGAGATGCACTCTTTGAAACAAATTGATGATTCTCAACGTTAAAATCAAAGTCAGTCTTGTGTATTTTGAATTAACCAGACAAGCTTTTTTACCCACTGGCTGCTTGATCTTTAGCCAGTATTTTTCAGCTCAGACATTTGAATCTGTCACCTATAAAATGGGAGCAATATGATCTGGCCTCTGTTCCTCACGCAGTGTGAAGATCAGTTATGTCCGTTCTACGAACACTGCGAAGGATAGCACAAAGGCTGTGTGTTAACACTGAATAAGCACTGCAGACTTTTCCTTGGAAAACACGTTTGAAACCCGTAGTTAGCAGGCCCTGGCAAGGAGCTAAGTGAACCCCACGCCACGACGTGATTCCAGGGGTGTGCCATGGCAAGATTCCAGGAGTGTTCCAATCCCACTCTCAGATCGGAGAGTGGGAGCTGGTTGTCCGAGCTACTCAGTAGGTGTGAGCCCACGAGTCATTTATTCAGGCAATGAATTTCAGCTGGTTATTGATTCATAAAAACACAATCATGCTGTATTTAAGACTGTTAAGTGCCAATCCCACCTACCCAATTTACTGATTAAAGAGACTGGGATTTCGGGGCGCCTGGGTGGCTCAGTGGGTTAAGCCTCTGCCTTCGGCTCAGGTCATGGTCTCAGGGTCTTGGGATCGAGCCCCACATCAGGCTCTCTGCTCTGCGGAGAGTCTGCTTTCCCTTCTCTCTCTCTGCCTGCCCCTCTGCCTACTGTGATCTCTGTCTGTCAAATAAATAAATAAAATCTTTAAAACAAAAAAAAAAAAAAAAGAGAGACTGGGATTTCATAAACAAAGTATATTCAGAACATATCCTACCACCCAGAGAGGCTGCTTGGGATAAAGGCCAAGCAGTTCCAGAAAGAGTCTTTGACAGTGTTAGGATGGATAACTCACATGCGCTCTTAAAACTCCAATTAGGAAAAAAATCTATTGGACAACAGTAACTTCTCAGGATTTGTTTTGGACAGAACTTCCATCCATGTATGTGGTTGCTGCTGTTGTGTGGCATTCTTGTGTGTAGCAACTTTGGCTGATTTCTGAGACCTCTTCTTTGCTCAAGTCCATGCACAAAGTTCTTACTTGATATTGGGCCCAACGTTAGGTGCTGGGAACACAGCCAAGGAGAGGGCAGACATGTTTCCTGGCGCTAATGAAAATCATTCAGATAAAATACAAAATGCAGAACCGCCACTGTTGAGAGCTATGAAGGCACAGCATGTCAGGCCATGAGGACTTCCCCATGGAAGAGAAAGTCACTACAAGAGCCCGCAGCTTCTCTCAGTTTACTCTGGGAACTAAGAGTTCTATATTCATGGACACTTCGCACGTGACATTCTGTGAGGTATTAACAACTAACAGACTCTGACTTGGAATTCAGAAAATGTGCATCACTGGAGAAAGGCCTTCCCTCAGGTCCTAAGCTCTTTATCCTCTTTTATTACCTTCCCGCTGAATATGTGGCCCAAATTGCATCTCCATTGGCTCACACCTTGTTCCCACCTTGTTCTCCAATAGCACCCCCAGGGAACCAAAATCCCCTCCATTTGAAAATCAGGTGTTCTAAATAGAGACTCTGGAGTGATACATTCCTCTCCTCAGGGGCCTGCCATTGTCTGAGTCACCCTGTATCTTGGCCCTTCCGTTAGGCTCCAGTGACATTTTCCCTGTGGACAATCTAGGTCAGACTCATGTTTTCGCACATAAAGCTATGATAACTGCCTCTAAGTCTTGCTTCTGGACTCAGATGTCCAGCTTCTAGACGTATTGGAAAGGTTCTGCCATCCCCTACACTGCCGTGTGGTGCTAGGGCTCCAGACCTGGTTGTGACAGTTAATTCCTGAAGGAAGCGTTAGTGCAGCCAGTGGGGGGTCGGAAGCGGTTCAGATGGCCGCCTTCAAGAGGGAGGTGATACTCGCGTTCATCCTTCACAACAGGTTGAACCGACATGGGCAGAGAGAAAGGGAAAAGGATGAAGGCCTTTCCTGCTTGAAAAAAATCACAGGAGCATTAATGTCAACGGGAAAATGCCCAAGTTGTACTGGAAAACAGTGAATGTGGAACATGTTTGGTTCTCAGCACATGTCCTGTGTGCCAACCACATGGTAAGTTCCCCCGAGATGTTGCGAATGAGAAGGTAACTAAGATTCTGTTCTTCAGACTCTGACCGGGAAGTCAGGCTTTGGATCAGAAAGGAGAGAGGGGACCATGTTATGGTGCTTTCAAAGGTTGAAATATGTTCAGACCCCAATCTTTCTGTAAAAATACACTTTGGATGTGGCTCTGGATGATTTAAATAAATGATATAAAACATTTTCCCCTCTAGATGGTGGTGGATATATATCTAATCTTATCTAGAATGGGGTCTGTGGAAGATACGCGCTTGAGTCACAATAGCTACATTTTTTTTTAATTTTTAATTTTTTATTTTTTTTAAAGATTTATTTATTTGACAGAGATTACAAGTAGGCAGAGAGGCAGGCAGAGAGAGAAGGAAGCAGGCTCCCAGCTAAGCAGAGAGCCCGATGCAGGGCTTGATCCCAGGACCCCGGGATCATGACCTGAGCTGAAGGCAGAGGCTTTAACCCGCTGAGCCATCCAGGCGCCCCACAATAGCTACTTTTATGCTTAATTACTTTATGTATATATATTTTTTCTCTATAGAGCGTGAAATAACTCAGTAGGAAGACCTACATTTTATGCAGATGAAGCATTCTAAACTTTTTTTCATGAAGTTCCGTCATTAGAAAACTTTAGTATATAAGCATAACTTTTGATGAGGAGGTTAATGTAATGGAAAATTAACAATAGAATAAAAACACATTTTACTATCTAATTAGCATTTAATTAGGACTGAATTTTCATTTCTTCTATTAAAAAATGTTGTTTGCTGGGAACATGCATGTTCTTCTTTCTAAAAAAATTCAACCTCCCTGGTGGTCTAGTGGTTAGGATTTGACGCTCTCGCTCTAAAAAATTCTCCTCTTTTTCTCTCTGCTCTCATATACCCCATATATCAATACATAATTTCATGTATATGAACACATTTTTCTCTTTATTCTTCCTTTGGAATAAACCTCCCAAATTCCCTTATTTAGGCATGTCAAAATTATTGCAGACTTTATCTTTCTTATAAATGCTTCATTTCTTAGAACCATTTTTGGCATAAGAGCAATCTCTTTTAAAAATTTTGCTTGATTGTTAAGCACATTGTAGTCATAATTTTTGACAGACTCTGTACATTTAAGGGATCAGAAAAGAGAAGACTGAAAATGGTGCTTATTTTCAAGTCCATGAAGGGTGTTAATGCTCTTCCTCTATTATTGCCTTTACAGATTAGAAAAGATCAAGTGCTAGATTCTGTAACATCGGTAGATATGACCTGTATTTCCTTTGGCACAGATTCTCCGCTAGGAGCTCTTAACACAGGTTATCTCCTCAAGCTGGCCTTTTCACTGTACAGGTGAGGATAATGAGACTCAGGCAGCTTATCAGCTGGGACTTGAATATGAGTAGACCTCCCTGCCATTCTGTCTTACTGTCTGAAGGAATTAACTGTATTTAGGAAAAATGTTCTGGAAACTAAGGTTGTTAAGTAGTAACATGGATCCGTAAAGGAGTTTGGCAACTAGTATATTAACATGATTTAAAGACACGATAAAATGTTTTTGTTCGAAATGGCTTACAAAGGCTTCTGCCTGAAGAATGAGAAAGAGACAACAGCCCTTGATAGGACCTAGGATGTCACGAGAGGATTTTTTTTTTAAGATTTTATTTATTTATTTGGCAGAGAAAGACAGTGAGAGAGGTAACACAAGCGGGGGTGGGGAGGTGGGAGAGAGAAGCAGGCTTTCTACTGAGCAGAGAGCCCGATGCGGGGCTCGATCCCAGGACCTTGAGATCATGACCTGAGCTGAAGGCAGAAGGCAGACGCTTAAGGACTGAGCCATCCAGGCACCGCATGGGAGCATTTTTAAGTGAATACATACTTTGCACATTCAAAGGTTAAAGAACTCACTCATGCCTCGGTGGGATAACCTGGACTATCACTTGTCTCCAGACTTTCTCTTTTGCCCTAAGTCTGGTTGTTTCTATTTCTCCCAGCTACCACTTTCATATAATGAGCTTTCCATCTCTTTATCCTATGAGATAACAAAGGGAGTAGAGGCTAGAGCATTCCAGGGATATCTTCTGGCTTATCAAGACAATCCAGTGGGTGGATGCCCCAGTTGCCAGCACTGGTCAAAAGAACCCAAGGCCCTTTGCTGAGCATGTGTCTGTGTCAGGGCCCTGAGGGAGGGGACAGAGGGCAAGGCTAAGTTGCCCCGTGTTGGTCTCAGAGAAGCCTTGTCACAAGAAACAGATAGGAGAGGCGGTCTAAAATCTGAGATAAGCAAGCTTTCATTTTCAACCCCGGAGTTTCCAAACGAGTAATTTCTCTTTAACATTCAAGTGAGATAAAATGAGAGCAAAACAAAGGAAAAGCTCCCTCAACTATTTTAAAACATTATAAAAGCCTAGGTTTTCACAATCTACTGCTGCTACTAAAAATGTGGGCACTTAAAGCAGATCACAATAGGTGAGCTCAATCAGACGTTCATGTGTGAAATATAAGCTCGGTTGTAAGCCATTTTGAAGAACTATAATGCCAATAGAGAGCAAATGGTAATGGATTTTTTTTCCCCCTGTGAGGCACAGATGGGACTTTATAATTTACTTCTTATGAGGCCTATTGAAAAAATCCCATGGTGATCTACTTTCGAGTATCCCTGTTTTTAAAAATATCAATTACTTGGTTTTGCAATTAAAAACATAAATTAACTACGTTTTATTCCATATTATTTTTTCTAGAATCATAAAGGTGAATAAAGTACTATTTCCATACTTATCCAAGACCCTTTATTACTTCTCAATGTTTGGAACTTTAATTAGTTTGCTTTTTCTTCCCCTTGGCATTGATAATTTTTCCTGTGGTCAAAATTTTTACCTACTTCTTTATGTGAGGACCTTTAAGAATACCGAGAATCAGTTTTCTTCCCCATTCACCAAGAAATTTTTATGTCTCCCATCAAGTTGAAGCTAAAAGTTTACTCTTTGCCTAAAGCTTCAAGCATGCATGAAACCACTTTGATACAGGGATGCCTTTTAAGTGTTTCCTTCAGTACCCACAGGAGTCATCTGATCCTTTGGCTTAAAAAGTGCTGTTTCATTAGGATGGTGCTTTCTTTAAATTAAGGGGGACAAACTTTACAAATTAGATTAACCATGGAAATGAGGTTTTGCTTAGCAATGTGAAGGTTTGCTGGACCCAAAGTAGGCAAAATGGCCAGTTATGTAAATAGTTGGATTAAACAGATTTACTCTGGTCTAGGACTCTGATAGATGGGATGAGGAGATTTTGGTCTGCAGCCAGGTCTAGAGCCCAGTTCTTCTAACTGCTAACTTAGTGCTCTTTCCAGTAAATGATAGCTGGTTTTATATTACTATCAATATATACATATTCATGAGTTCTTTCCTAGATGTGAACATAGAATTTTTACCGAGCCGCATGTACAGGTTGACCTTTCTCTCTTCTTCCTTCTGGTTCACTCCATCAGTCCTAAGCTAAGAAGTTGTTTGTTAGGAAGGACAAGGGAACCCGTGACCCCTTTTTGCCCCCAACAGTGAAGGATTGCTCTCTATCTTTCGGGACTGCACTGTATTCAGCTGTGAGCTAGCACCATGTCTAATATTTTGAGCATGAATCATCCAAAGATTCAGTGATTTTATTTATTTATTTATTTATTTTAAAGATTTTATTTATTTATTTGACAGAGAGAGCAATCGTAAGTAGGCAGAGAGGCAGGCAGAGGAGGAAGCAGACTCCCCGTTGAGCAGAGAATCCGATGTGGGTTCGATCTCAGGACCCTGAGATCCAGACCTGAGCTGAAGGCAGAGGCTTAACCCACTGAGCCACCCAGGAGCCCAGATTCAGTGATTTTAGATGATTTCTTTGATTCTAAGGATGAGATATAGACAAGGAAACCAAATAATATATATAGCTTCCATTAAAAAAGTCTTAGTCATAAATACAGAGACTCCAGAATACCACGAGGTTTTAAGGCTTAGAACCTACAGATTCCCAAGAATAACCAAGTCAGAGGTATCAAGCAGGATTACAGTGGGATATCCTAAATTAAGGAATAAATCAAAGATCTATAACATATCATTGTAGTTTGTTGTAAGAGATCTTTTCAGTATTATAAATTCACGTATTACATGGAACATCTATTTGGCAGTGTTTTGTATAAAGGAGGTACCCTATACATATATATGCTGAATTCATTCATCTTGGAAGCCTCCGTTTGTTGAAAGTCTCATTACTCATGGGGTGCAAGGATCGTTCAGGAAGTATAAATGAGACAACATAAATTTAGAATCAGAACCCAGAGAACCTTATCTGTTTCTTAGAGGCATAAATTTTCCCTAAATAGTGCCCCCAATGTAGATTATCATTTTCATTATCATCATCATTTTCATGAGCATCTAGAACATCCTCTTCTTCTTTTATTGAGCACTTTGTACCAAACTTTCTACAGACATTATCTTATTTAAATTTCAGCCATAACCCTCGAGAGTATTAATTGCCTCATTTCACAGATGAGGACATTGAAGTGTCAGGTGGGTATTCTTATTTCCATTCTACATATTATAAACTGAGTCTCAGAGACATTATGGTATTTACTTAAGTCACTCAGGTAGGAAAGAGCAGAGCCAGAATCCAAATAACCCAGGTCCTACTTCAGTTCAACTCTGTCAATGCTGCATGATTTCACAGTTAACATGGAAAAAGAGAATTGTTCAATTTTTGTTCTAGTTTGCATGCATAAAATTCGTTTGTTTTTGGTATAGGTCTATGAATTTTGACAGATGCATAGTGTCATAAATCTATGACCACAATCAATACAGAGAATAGTTCCATTATCCCTCAAGATTCCCTGTGCTATTCCTTTGTAGTCAAACCCTCTCCTACTCCTAACCTCTGGAAACTACCGATATGTTCTCTGTCTTTATTCCTTTCCCTTTTCCAGAATGACACATAAATGGACTCTCCAGTATATGGCCTTTTTGCCTTGTCTTCTTTCATTTAGCATAATGCATTTGAGATTCACACAACTTGCTGCGTATAGCAACATGGATAAAACGGATGTGTACAACTACCATCATTTATTTTTCCATTCAACAGTTTGGGATGGCTTCATCCCAGGACTGGTGGTCACCAGCCTATTGGCCAGTGAGCCTCAGTTCTCATCGGCATGATCTCTGCTGCATTAGCTTGGGTTCATTCATATGGAGGCCTTTGTGTTCCAGATCTGTGGATGGAATAGAGCCTGTGCTCTGGCCCTTCCTTTCTCTTGCTTGTCTAAGCATTTTCCCATCCTTTGCTGACATCTAATTGGCTACTATTCTGTGGACCAAAGAAAGTCACTTGGCTAAGCCCCAGGGTTATGGTGTGGAGAAAATGACTCCACTTTTTGAAAGATTACGTGACAGTCACGTTTCAAGTTGCATAAAATCAGGGAACTTACTTATTACTCACTTCAAATTTCAGTTTACTCATCTTTAAAGTAGTTATAATAATACCCATTTATAGGATTGTTTCAAAAATTAAAATTAAGTTTTTTATTTTAAATGGAAAGCTCCTAATAAAGCCTCACCATTGATGATCAGTAGACGTGATTATCCCTGGGTTATCTGGCAAGGTTACTGTTAAGCAAAAAACACTAGGATATAAAGGATATGATTGATCTCTCCCAGCAAAGAATGCTAGTCTCTGATTGTTCTGTTGCCTCAGTATTATTTTACATTAGTTATTTAAATTAGGTCTAATTTTTAAAATAAGTGGTAAATATGAATAATAAAAATAATAAAAATAAGAGTTATAATATGATAACTCTTCCTTTCTGACTTAGTGTGGCTACTGGGGAACAAGTTAAAAGCAAAGCTTATCTTGTGTATTAAGATATACAGTATAATTCCAACAGCTGATACCGTAAGGCAGCACGATATAGTTGAAAGCCTGTTGGATGGTGTTGGAAGACCAGAGTTCGAACACGAGCTCTACCATTTACTGAGTTGCCTCATGAGAGTTACTTAAACTTGGTTTCATTTTTTTCATCTGTAAAATGAGACTTTTAAAACTCATTTTGTTCACTCCGCATGTCATTGCAAGCATCAGGTGAAATAGTGCACTTGAAACTCCAAATCAATACATGAGAGAGAGGACCAGAGGTAGTAAGCCATGCATCCCATGTACGTGACAACAGACTACACTTGTCAGGATTTGGGATGCGCATGAAAGGTCATAGTGCTTATAGTAAAATTTTCTGTTAATTCATATGATCATCTTTAGAGATGGTCGCGAGACCCCTCCTAGGCCAGGCCAGGCCGGTAGCATAATTGAACTGAGTAGAAAACAACAGAGGTGGTAGATCCCGTAGTAAACAGAGGAGCTCTTGTCCCATGAACAGGCAATCAACGACCACTATTTACTTCTAGATGAATGTTGCTGCCTGGAACCCTGGGCCACATGGTAGAGGGGCCCATGTGATTTTTCAATAAAGCCGGCATACGACATTTATTTAATTGTTTGCCGAGGTAAATATACCAAACACAGAGCTGATCAAGTAAAAGTATGCAGGCTGCCATTTGCAACTTCTGATGGAGCATGTCACTGTCAGCTTAGTTCTGCAGTCTTTAGGAAACCTACCATGTAAAACGATTCATCTTACCTTCAACAGCTTGTGCTTACATTCAGAAAGAACCCTTTATTTTATGGAGGGCACGTGTGAATAAATAGATTCTCACCTTTGTTCCTCTTAAGGACAGCCTTACTCCAGTTAGGAGGATGAAAATGCAAAAGCCTGTCTGTTGTGGCAATACTCCCCCCTGTTCAGCACATGTCTTGTTGCCGTGATAACACTTGGGGAAAGTCACTTAACCACTATCTTTATTTATGTAATGAAGGCATTGAGCTAGATTAAATCTGCAGTAATTCTCACCTCTAATATCCTATGTGTCTACAGTGAGACTGATAGTAATTATAATTTTAAACATACTGTTCAATGTGCTTTGTCTCTTTTCTTGGGAAAGGAGAAACAGTTTAACCCTGCTAATGGCATCTTGTTGCATTCAAAAAGATTTCTCTTTTATATAAATAAAGCAAATATTTTTCCAAAAGTCCTTCCATAGGCCATGGTGTTTTTACCCTGGGTAAATTTAACTCATATGCCTTGTTATTAAATGGTATTGTGGGGTATCAGAGTAAATTATTATCTATTACCGCAGAAAACTGGCTTTTAAAAATATTTAATACTTTCTCCAAATGTTTGTTCAAGATTAGGCTTTAATTTACTAATTTGGCACCATAACAATATATGATACTAGCTTCCTGTGAATCAATATTTATATTACAAATGTTCTTGTGAAGGATGAAATGTCTTGGTTTTTATAAATGTGTATTTTAAGACCCCAAAAGTGTTTTCTTTTTCAGATTAATAGTTTATATTGATTATCTCTAATATACAAAGCCTGTTAGATTGCCTTGTCTTTGTTCATTTATAAATATAGCCACTTTCAATTTAATAGTTGAACATTATATGTGGGGCATGAATTTATATCATAATTTTGGAAAAAAATCTAAGAAAAAATTTGTCACACTTGGCCATTGCTTATTCAGATCCAACAAAATCATATATGGTTGCAGATGAACTTAGACTTAGGGTAGTTGGAGAAAAATCTTCAAGCATTAAGTGGACTAAATGCAGTTCATATCTAATTAGCTACTTTTATCAAAGCTTGGCCATTAGATTGCACACCAAGTTCTACCGTAGGCACTTTACGGTCATTACCTGAATTAATTTTTAAAACAACCATCAACGTGCATTATCTTAATTAAAAAAAAAAAAGACACCAGAGCTTAGTGAGATTGTCCAACTTTCCCAATTACTTTGTCTCCAAATTGGAATTTAAGCCAGCTCTGCCTGCTGATAGGTCTCTGAGCTGTCAGAGACAGCCACTGAGTGCTGTTGGGCATAAGGTGTGTGCCATCCATTTCCAGACAGTAGTCCTTTCTGTTGTAACAGAAGCTGTAGCTCACCAAACACTGTGGTCAAGCAAGAAAGTGCGCTATCAGCTTTCTTTCTTTCTTATTTTTTTTATTATGTTATATTAGTCACCATACAGTACATCGTTACTTTTTCATGTAGGGTTCCATGATTCTTTGCTTGCGTGTAACACCCAGTCCTCCATGCAATCCTTGCCCTCCTTGATACCCATCACCAAGCTAATCCATCCCTCTTCCTGTCTCCCCTCTAAAACCTTCAGTTTGTTTCCTGGAATCTATAGTCTATCATGGTTTGCCCCCCACTCTGATTCCCTCCCCCTTCATTTTTCCCTGCCTTCTCCTAATGTCCTCCATGCTATTCCTTATGCCCCACAAATAAGTGAAACCATATGATAATCGACTTTCTATGCTTGACTTATTTCACTCAGCATAATCTCCTCCAGTCCCATCTATGTTGATGCAAAAGTTGGGTATTCATCCTTTCTGATGGCTGAGTAATATTCCATTGTATATATGGACCATATCTTCTTTATCCATCCATCTGTTGAAGGGCATCTTGGCTCTTTCCACAGTTTGGCTCTCAGCTTTCTTAATGGGCCAGATTCCTAACAGCCAAAATACAGACTTCTCTGGTGAAACCGCACAGAAAACAAGAGCACGCCCTCCAAATCAGCTTATATTGGCCTCATCTGCTTACTTACAGGTAAGTAAGACACTGGGAAGGACAGACCCCCTAACTGAAAGTATTTCAGGCAGGGGGTGGGTTGGTGGTGTGGCAGGAGGCAGGGAGCATTGCTCCGTAGAAACTGGAAACAGCCCCTCTGCCTCCCATCGACACATTTCAACCACAGAAGAATGAGATCCAGATTATCACCACATACAAAATTCCTGCCCTTTAACACCTTGATTCCACCAGATAGAGAAACATGGCCCAAAGATTCCAGGCTCTCAACCCACCTGGGTTCCTTTTCCTGTGGACAAGAGAAAGAGAGAGAAATAAAGGTAGAAATGGCCTCCCCCAGCACTTCCATATTAAGACCAAGGTGGAAATGAGAAGGCCAGGTAATAGTGTCCCTCTCCAGCCATCCAGGGCAGGCCTCAGGCACGTGTGTGTGGGAATTCTCTCAGCTGCCCTCTCTTTAGGGTACAGAAAGTGTTTGATGTCACTGAATAATTCTCTCATTCTTCTTCCCAATATCTTATATTAAATAAATTTGCAGAAAATGAAAACTCGGAGTATATTTGTGTAGCATATCTGGACGTAGAAATAGGTGCAGGTGGGTATCCAGGAGAGCTGATGCAAAGAGAGTAACTCTTTATTGGGTAGCTTCCTGATGCAGTTTCGTAGTTGAGGGTAATGCAATTAATTCTGTGCCATTTTAGTATCATTTATCGTACAGTAATAGTAATGATTTATCTTAGATAATGTTATTTTTTAAAAGATTTTATTTACTTATTTGACACAGAGAGAGCCCGTACGTGAGAGAGAGCATAAGCAGGGGGAGCAGCAGACAGAGGCTGAGGGAGAAGCAGGTTCCCTGCTGAGCAGGAAGCGCAAAGCAGGATTTGATCCCAGGACCCTGAGAGCAGACGCTTAACAAACTGAGCTACCCAGGTGCCCCTAGATAATATTATTTTGCCTAATTTGTGTTACTGTTGTTGTTTGAGAATAATGGAATTCAGTTCAGTCTAAAGAGAGCCTGATTTGTCTTTCTTGTCTCTGCGGGGATCAAATTCCTGTCAGTACTGGAAGCAACAGTTGCCTGCACAGATGCGTATGCCGTTTTTGCTTGGCACCCTGGGAACTCTCCTGTGTCCAGCTCTGTGGAGTCCACATCTCTGTCACGATCTCACTGGTCAGAGGGATCACTTTTATGAACACAGTCCTTTAGAATGGCCTTAAATGAAATGGCAGTAATTTGGTTGATGGAAATAAAGATCAAATTCCGGGTGTACAATAAAGTCAAAGCCATGAGATAACATTACATAGAAAGAGCATGTGTTGGGAATATACCTGGTGTTAGGTGAGAGATGGGAGAATGAAGACAAGGACAAACCATAGTTAACATGTAGAAAAGTAATGTGGACACAGTGAAGGAAGAAGAGAAAAGATACCTTGAAATGGAATAAAACAACATTAGGAAATCCTGTGGATAAGAAGTGAAATGCATAGAAGTATGACTTCAAAATAGATTTTAGTGAAAACAAAGCAATAGGAAAATAGTGCCAATCTTTGAAATATACTCTGCAGATTACAATAGGAAATATGAAATACTAGGTTAGATTTTTAAAACTTATATTACTCAACGTAATATGAAGACGAGTGTGTGTGTGTGTGTGTGTGTGTGTGTGTGAGTGAGAGAGAGAGAGAGAGAGAAAATATTAGATTCATTTGGGAAGAACATTTAGTATCAAAAACATCACAAACATTTCTCATGTTTTATAGAGTGAAATTGTTATATGGCTTATTCTGTCCCAATTGAGATAATTTTGGTTTGGCTCATTAATCTCTGACCCTTTCCTAGTAACAACCACCACAACAAAACACCCACTAGACAACTTGATAAAGTTCTACTTAAAGCCCTACAAATTTATTTAGTAGGAAAAAAATTAAGATTGATAAAATACCAGAGCTGCCAAGTATTTCAACATTCTAATAAAATAAGCTTATGAGAAATTTTTCAGAACAGGTCCATACTTTTGAAAATTGTTATTACTGAATATTTCCACTCTGTGCGGTAGATAAGTTTGTTGGCAATTACATGATTCCAGAGCAATTCAGAACTCAATAAACATGTAACATGGAGAAATGTTTATTGCAGATTTGTAAAGAGCTTTTTGCTAAGTATAACTTTTTAAAAATATGTAAAAGTGATTGGGCATTTTTGTAATGGAGTGAAGCTCACTTTTAGAATTATTTTGCAAGTTTAAGGATAGAAGTTAGATAAGCTTTACTATTAATTATAATGGGAAGTTGAAACATTTGAATTGCTTGGGGAAATTCTAGCTACATAAACTTCAAAAGTTATCTTGGTTTCTTGGCCACTTCATTATGCAAAGAAAAGCACAAATGTATTATATCCATTGAACCATTAAATGGCAGTCCAGCGAGCCATTAAAATTAATAGGTCATCCAGGAACAGGATAGATATAGCAGGAGGGGGAAAAAAGCAAAAACCAACAACAACCATGTTGATGAGCTGTCAAAATATTGCATCTGTTTGGTAAGATGAACAGAGAAGCGATTATTTTTGGTAATTGTCTTTCCATTTCCATCGCCATATTTTGTAGGTGTTATTGTCTTTAAAAGCAGCAGATTAGATTTAAATAAAAATATTCTAACTCCTCTCTTCAGAAATACTAAAAATGAAATGTATGAGTTGGAGATAAGAAAACTTGATTTCATATTCTGCACATTCAGTCTCCTGAACTATATAGCAGTACAAATCTTCACGTTGACAATGTGAGAAGTGTTGGTTTATTGACATAAAAGGTTAAGTAGAAGGTTAAGAAAGGTAATAGCAGTGCAGGCCCCTATATTCTGTTTAAGTAGAATCTGTGTTCATGGTTCATAGAAAATGTAAATGAAGCATTATTAGCTAGGAAGTGATGCCAGGGTGAAACACCCAATTTTCTTGAAGGAACTAATGTGTTTGTATTTGTAGTATCATTTGATATTAATCAATTTATATTGATATAAATTGATATCACTTTATATTCAAGTAATATCACTTGATATTCCATCAGTGTTTGAGGAAATTCTTTGCTTCATCGGAAATTCTTTCTTTATGGCATCATTTGGTCTTATAAATAGTTTTTGGATAAGAAAAGCATCTTATAAATTAGATATTACCATTTTTGGTAATTGTCTTTCCATTTTTAAAAAAAATGATTAGGAATTTAAGGATTCAAACTTTACTAGTTACCATAGAGGCTTGTAAAAATTGTTATGAAACTTGCTCATTATGGAAGGTCATAAAAACATTCACACTTACCTAAATGATGCTTATATGCCACTGTCACAACTAGACAGGCAAAATAAGGCTTCAGTTTGTAGGAAAGCACAAACAGGCAAACACATACACACAAATGCACACGGTAACACATCTGAACAACAGAATGGACCACAACAGTCTTTAATTTCCTATATTTTTATAATATAATGTAAAAACCGTGAAAGTATATAGAAGTTAAGGACTATTATGCCAGAAGTCTGAAAATTACCAGTAAAATACATTGCTGATATTCTACTGCCAAAATTTACTTCTTATTTACTATGGATAAAAAGATGTTGTGTTTCAGATCTTATGAAAATTATAGACCAATCCATAATCTAGGAGCTGTGCTAAAGAATTCATAAAATAGTGATAAAGACAATATATAAGTTATAGTCACAGATTCAAGTGGCCAAGAATGCAACAGTATTTTTCGCAAATGTTAAACTTCCAAATCCAGGTCCCTATTCCCTCTGATGTGGACAGTTTGATCTACTTGGATAACACTGGAAAATTCAGTATTTTTTGGTGAATTCAAAGTTTAAACTCAACCAGTTCTGAGTTCTCACCCCTCCCTCCACTCCTCCATCTGATGGCATCTAAATTCCAGTGTGGGGGCTTGGGACTGTGGCTCGTGGTCCTCAGGGAGAAGGACATCTGTTCTATGGTCATCCACCATCCTCTGTTGACATTCAGAATGGTATCTTGGAGCTGCTAGTCTTTGCCAACTGACCCTGTCTTTACTGCATCCACTGCTGGAGACAGTTCACGTTGTTCCTGTGAGAATGATGTTTCGCTACTCTGTTTCTGGAGTCTTTCCTAAGAATACTTACTGTTTCAGTCTTCACCCAGAAATCAGAGGTCTCATCCCCAGTCAGATACCTCTTCTCCAAAAGGAAGATCTACAGGGACTTCTTTAATTCTCCTTCCCATTCCACACTTGGACTTTTCCTGGAGGACTGGTAAGGTACGAGAGCACTTCTCAGAAACCTGTCATTAACTGAACCTCTTGCCTGCCTATGCACACTGCCTGCTTGTATCAGTTACCTACTGCTGTGTAACAAGACACTCTAAATTAGTGGCTTAAGACAACCCATTTATTTGCCATGAATAAGCAAGCTGGGTGTGTTTTCTGTTGGTCTTCTGTGAGGTCATTTAAGTGGCTGAGGTCATATGGAATCTCAAGTCAGCTGATGGACCCAAGGTAAATCTACCCCCATATCTTGTGCCTCAGTTAGGATGGCTGGAACAGCTGAGAGGACCAGCTGGACCTCTCTTTACACAGATTCCCCAGCCAGTAGCTCAACTGCTTTCCATGGCCAGTCAGAGTCCAAATGCATAAAAGCTGCAGCTGCCAGGCTATTTACACACAACTTGTAGCCATCTTGGTCAAAGCAAACCTAAAACTCGCTCAGATTCAGAAGAAGGGGAAAATAGCATCTACCACTTCATGTGAGGATAGGAAAAATTAATACAGACTCTCCACGCCACTGCTGACAGAACTTTCTCTGTCTGAGCGGGAAAGGAGTTTCTTTGGTCAACATGAATTCTCACCTCCTCTTAAGTCCTTTCTGTTCTTGATATTTTGGAGATTAGGAGCTGAACATTTATTTACTAAAGGTTTTGAGGTTTATTTTAGGTCACAAATTAAAATTTGGTTGCATTTGCATTTTCTCTTTCTCTGAGGAAATACAGCTCAGTTTCAGGGTCTCATTTGAATAGTGGGCGGGCCATGGGAATGGGAGGGGACAATTTTAATAAACAAATGTACATAACTCATTGGTTAATATTTCACCTTCTCCTGCACATACTTATTTTTGGTTCATTTGTTTCAGATGGGGCACATCTTTCATCTTCCTGTTCTTAGTAAAATGCTTACTTTTAAAAAAAGTTGCATTATAGAAAAATTTTGAAAATTTCACTCATCACTGCAAGAATCACTTTTGAAACCTCACATTCTAAGAGAAATTGAAATGTATGCAAGTGTCCCCTTTGGAGAAGATTATTCCGTTATTCCAGGGATAGATCTCTGGTCCCCAGATGGCCCACTCAGATTTGCTCAGGCCCTGGCATTGTGGTGCTCACTGAAGGCTTCATTGGAGTAAAGGGCCTGTGGAGGTCTGAGCCAAGAGGTGATGTAGCCCAATAAGATCACAGGGACCCCTCATTTCATTCCTCTCCATATTGAGAGTACAAGCATTTTGAACTGAGCAGCTAACACATACACTGAAACACATCATCTGAACGATCACTACAGATTAAGTGAATTTATCAGCTGTCTCCTTTCTGACTCCTGGGGGAGAATGAATGGAACTAACTGTGTAGTATGTAGTAGAGACCTAACAGTCTGTATTGTGTTAAGGAGAGAAAAAGATAAGATTTTTCTATTGAAAAAGATAAGACTCTGTGGAGTAAGTCTCTACTGTCCAAAATGGTAGTCACAAGCTTTGTGTGGCTATCGAATGTTTGAAATTTGACTGAGGGAGTGAATTTTAATTTTAGTAGATCTTAATTATCTTAAATTTCAATTTAAAAACAATCAGATTAAATATTCTTCCATCAGTCATAACTTTACTGTTTTTAGTAGAGTTATATTCTCTAAGGACTGAAAATTTACTATCCAAATTGAGATAAAACACATATCAGATTTCAGAGACTTAATATGAAAAAAGAATGGAAACCTCATTAACAATTTCTATATTGATTACATGATGAAATGATAATATATTGAATTAAGTAAAGTATATTATCAAAATTAATTTTACCTCTTTATTTTTATTTTTTTAATGTCCTGCGAGGAAATTTAAAATGACTATGTGTCTCACATTGTATTTCTGTTGAACTCCCCTGGAGCAGACTCTTCAAGTTAAAACTCCAACATCATTTAAGTGTCCTGGATATAAACTATTATTTAAAAATAGAAATTTTACTTTTGTTTTACTGTCCTAAGAATATAAATTATATTTTCATTTATGGCATTAACAACAATTTACTGACAACCTACTTTGTATTAAGTCCTTTGTGAAGCATCTGGAATGTGTTGTACCTATGACATAAGATTTATGATCCCAATTTTACATATGAGGAAGCTGAAAGTCATAAACATCAGGAAAGGTTGCATTGCAATCAGAGGTAGAGTACGGATTTTGGGTCTAACTCCAGAATTTGCCAGATAAGCTTTTCTTGGTTAAAATTCTTCTATTAACCATAGTTTATGCATTTAATTCGGTATTCATTAAGTACTCCAGAGGGGACAGATAACTGCAAAGGTGCTGAGGCTACAACGGGTGTGCTGAGTTGGAAAAAGAGAAAGAAGACCAGTGACTAAAGAGTTTTGTGCAAAGAAATAAGGTTGGCAAGGGCTCAATTGCATAAGGTCAAGGTTTGTATTTGATTCTAAATGACCCAAGTCCTTGAGAGTCATTGACCAAAGGAGTGACATAATCTAATACCCATTTTAAAGGACTACCCTGGCCTGTTTGTAAAGAATCCATGTAAAGGGTGAATATAGGAGTCAGGCCACCGAAGAGGTGTTTTTGCCATTGTCAGGAGTGAACTGAGGACTTGAGGATGACTACAGAATAGTTGAGGGATATGTTCTAGAAGTGAAATGAACAGAATCTGCTAATGAGAGGTATTAAATGAATTTACATTGTTTCTTCCTAAGTGTC
Source organism: Meles meles (assembly GCF_922984935.1). Lineage (NCBI taxonomy): Eukaryota > Metazoa > Chordata > Mammalia > Carnivora > Mustelidae > Meles > Meles meles. The sequence goes on along the minus strand of NC_060066.1, from coordinate 90,785,799 downwards.
TTGCTGAAAATTTAACTCCTGGATTTATTGGAGTGAGCATTTCAGCATGTATTTTTAAAGGCTAGATGGTATATAGTACATGGAATTAATGAGAAATACAGGAATGTGTCAGGTGCTTTGGTAATGAATCTCAACAAAATGGAAAAACTAATAGGAATCTGGGCTGGATCTGGGATAAAGATTCGGAGTCCAAGGTTGTACCCTCAGTCATTCATCTAGTATTGTTATTGTTGTTGTTGTTGTTGTTGTTGTTGTTATTTAGGACTGTGCTAAGAATGAAAATGCAAAAAAAAAAATGAAAAGTTCTTTACTCTTTTGGCACATTTAATATGCATTTTGGAGTTACTTTAGTGAATTCTGTATGTGGTGCACATAAGACTATGACAGGCTTTCCTGGATTTTGTATTTTCTTATCTACTTATTAAGATGAGGCAGTGAGTGATGGTGCGTAGGAATCCTCTAGTGTCCTCATGCAGGTCAGTATTGTCTTCTGGTTTAAGAGTTCTTCATTAGTTCTCTGCTTGCTGAGAGCAATGAAAATGATTCTGGACGAATGTAATGTTACCCATTCACTCAGTGAATTCTCTCACTTACTCAGTCAATAAATGAATTAACATTTTTTTTTATTTAAGGGTGTTATTCCATTGTCTGGCTATACCATTTTGTTTCTCTGCTCACCACTGGATGGACATTTGCATTGTTTGCTATTTGAAGCTCTTCGAGATATTCTTTGGAGTGTTCTAGAAGAATCGTCTTAAAACTCCCAGCTCATGAATAGCATTTCTACTATGAGTGCCATTCTTTACCATGTTCAGGATTTTAGAATTTCATGGGAATGCCATTGGCCTTGCTGTTGTGGAGATACTGTTCCTTACTACCATTTTGACCTGTAATTAGAGTAGAAAATAAATTTTATCTTCCCATCTGCGCTTTTAATTACCTATTTCCTCAAAACAAAAACAAAAACAAAACACCAGAGCTTCTAAATTCATGCTTTGTTGTTTCGTAGAGTGAGGATTTGATGGTATCAGACTTATTATGTTTAAATTAAAGCATTTCTATCATGAAGTATGTAGTTCTTTTTCCTTAGGAGCACAAACTACTCTATGGGCAATAACTCATTTAGATCTTCAAATTCTGTGGAGGGTTGTAGGTGATAAGTAGTATATCTAATTTACAGGGAGGACAATTGAAATAGAGTGACGTGGAAAATTGCTCTGAGTCACTGAGCACAGGTCTAATGGAACTCAGAATGGAATTGGGGTCTCTCGACTCCCAATTAGTTCTCCATACACTAGATCACACTACCTGTGCCCTCAGTCCTTGGCAAATAGATGATAAATTTTATATAAAGCTAACTCTCAGTTACCTACAGTTATCCACAGATTCTGTTTTACAGTCATATCATTGATCTTTAGCTGGTTATGAGGTTTCTGCTGGCATCCTTCTGGTTAGCTGTCTCATTGCTACTGTGCAGAGGCAGGAAGAAAGGCAAATAGAAAGGCACTGATAGAAGCAGAAGGGTCTTGCGTGTGGGAAACCCATAACCTAGAAAGTTTGGGGAAACAGAATAACGGTTGCAGAGCTGGATGGTGAAGATTATACTGCCCTCAATTTCGTGCAGATAGATGCAAATTGAAATGACATCTTAACCTTATATGTCATTTCCCGCACATCCATGGAAATAAAGTAAACATAAAGACAAATCTAGCCCACCACATGAACGAGGAGCCTTTGAAGCTAGAGATTTCAGGGTTCCCCATGGTTCCTGCCCTTCCATTCCAATGCACAGGCAGATTTCATCTGAACTATCGAATTTCTGATATCAAGGAAATGACAAACGTGTAGGTATATGATAGTCATGTAAAGATTTCCAGACAGGAGTGGTGACAATTAAAACAAATATGTCACAAAATTCAAAAGGAAGATTATTTCAAATTCTTAAATTTCACCTAAGTAGTAATTTAGTCATAGTGCCTTGGAGAAGTAAACTGAAGTATGGTCAAGATTAGTCTAAAGAATGATTACTATGCTGTTTTATTTATTATTATGTTTATTTTGATTTCCCCATGATTTCTTTTTTTTTAAGATATTTTTTATTTATTTTGACAGAGAGAGAGGGGTCACAAGTAGGCAGAGAGGCAGGCAGAGAGAGAGGAAGGGAAGTAGGCTCCTTGCTGAGCAGAGAGCCCGATGCGGGGCTCAATCCCAGGATCCTGGGATCATGACCTGAGCCGAAGGCAGAGGCTTTAACCCACTGAGCCACCCAGGTGCCCCGATTTCCCCATGATTTCTAATGTGTCTTCTTGAAGATCAGATTTGGCTGTGCAGTTTAATACTAGAAATCATAGCCATAGTTTATATGGGATAAAGCTGTTCAACTTTATTTTTTTCTTTGGATTGCCTGGAGATATTTAAATTATTTTTTTCAGAAGATGAACTTAGGAAACATATTTTCATTGCTGAAATTTATTTAAACAAGCGATGATAATATAAAAAGGGAAAATGGAAAATACAGTAAGTCTTCAAGGTAATATAAGTGGCGTAGGAGATCTCTGAAAGGGGCTTCCTCTAAGATTTTGCTTGACTGGGAAGGCGTGTGTCTCATGAATTGTATTCCAGCACCTAGGACAGTGCTTTGTCCATAGGCAGCTGTCAATCAATATCTGTTGATGGTCTAAATGAACAATGTAGAAAATCCAATTTCAGGGGCTTGGAGAATGCAAAGGATGTGAAGAACGGAGAAAGTAAGTGTCAGTTTATCATTTAAGGTATTTCAACTACAAAGAAAATAAGAAATGTCTCACAGATATAAGAGCTTTTCTAGCATTGTCAGAGGCTGAGAAAAAGGTTTTAATGTAGCAGAGCCAGCGGATGGTATAGGAGAGAGAGGAGTGATATATAGAATAAGATTCCTGGACACACAGGAGGGGATGGGACCCCAAGCAGAAGTAGCAGGTTAGTCTCAGATGAGAGAAGAGAGATTCCTTCTGTTCATTCAGAAGTGAGGGGGAAAGGGAGCTCATAACTAAGGCTGCGCAGTTGGGAGAGGTCCTCTATGGTGGATGCTATCTTTTCTACAAATTAGCCCTTGTGTGGGGAGTGACTAGAAGTATTAACCGTGGAGATGTGGAGAAAGCATGGATAAGAAGAGCATGAGCTCCTGGTGGCACAGTCACTAAGATGTGGGGCTCTTTTATGGCCATTGCAGCAGGAGATCCCAGGGATGAATAAGAAGATCATGGTCCACAGAACCACCTCGTCAAGTGGGTCATTCCACAGTCCCTGAAATCACCTAGATGGTGGCAGGACTTGGGTGGTGATGAAGTCTAAGCACCAGTAGTAGCATCTTCAGTAAATGTGGGAAATGACAGGGAAGTAGACAACAAAGACAAGGAGAGTAGCATTAGCCATGTGGCCTAAACTGAATGCATACTCGAGCAAGTTAACTATTCAGACAAGATCAGATAATGAGCCAGCAAAACTCTACCAACTGTGATAAATCTGGCTTTCTGTTTTCTTGATAATAAATACTTATCTTTTAATTCAGTTTCTCCTTGTATAAGGGCAACTACATGAGAAAAAAATCCCACAGGAATATTTCTAATTGTGCAATAGTTTGTTCTCAAATTAGAAAGGGAATCTAAAGCTAGAATTATTTGCACAAATCTAAAAGAAGGATTTTCAAAAGTGTAGACTGAGTAATGTAAGCACCAACTGCATTCCTGTTTATGTGCCTTTTACAGTAAAATAAATTATTGTACACACACACCCTGAATGTTGTATCAGAATCCACTTTTCATTATTTATCTAAAGCTTTTTGGGAAATGCAATTGCAAATATTAATGTTAAAAGTTATTTTGGTTACTCTCTCTTTAATAACCCCATGATATTATCTTTATAAATATAGCTTTAGGTTGGCTCTTTCTTTTTCAATTATTTAAGGAGGTAAATGAAGAAAAAAAATTATAGATAATTTCTGTATTTTCAAGTGTGATTTAATTAATCTTCACAGTTGCTAAACCAGAAATAGAATGATCACTTCCAAGTTTACAAATGTGCTAGGTCAGTACATTCAACAAAACTCATACAGGAGTCCCAGAAATACCTGTGTTCCAGTGAACTCAAGTTCTTCAATCCTTGGAGAACCATATTTGCATTTTTGCATTGCTAAGTTTGGTAATGTGAAAATATTTTGCATTGATAAGGACTTTTATTAATGCAAAACAGACTTCTGCCCTAGTTTTACATGGTTTTAATATTAATAACAATATGCCTGAGATTATGCCACATTTCAATGTCAGTAAATCGGTGGGTGGAACAAAACGTGAATAAATTATTCACATACAAACACGAGCAGTCTTGTTTTTCAAAAGCTGGGCATTGGGGAATAACAGTATAGGTAAGAGAAAAACAAACTGAATAGGATGCCGCTACAAATGGAAAAGGGCACACAAATACATTTTGCAAGAAGTGCGCATTGCTAACTTATATGTGGGCATCGTTAAATACGGAGTCAGTTTCAATGTTAAATCTCACAGATGTTTAAATAAATAAATACAGGGGCGCCTTGGTGGCTCAGTTGGTTAAACCTCTGCCTTTGGCTCAGGTCATGATCCCAGGTCCTTGGATTGAGCCCCACATTGGGCTCTATGCTCAGCGGGGAGCCTGCTTCTCCCTCTTTCTCTGCCTGACGCTCTGCCTACTGGTGCTCACTCTCTCTCTGTCAAATAAATAAATAAAATCTTTAAAAAATAACTAAGTAAATTACAAAGTGTAAAGTCTAACAGCCAAAGACCAGTTTTATCCCATTCTATTCTATTCAGTAAATATTTAGTGACAACTACGTGCCAGAAACTGTGCAAAGTGCAGATATACAACATGATTATAAAAACTTTCCCCCAAAATGTGAGTTATCTGGATCTATTTCATGTATTCTCACATCTTAGTTTTGATTTTATTCTGAAATAATTATGATCTCCATACTTGATATGCCTATGCTCACAGACCTTATACATAGTAGGAGCTCCATAAGTGTTTTTATAAGGAGCAGGAAAATCGAGGGAAGAATGGATAAACATTATGTATTTATATTCTAAAAATATTCATTTCAGAGAAATAATGTGTTTTGTGCCAAGAGAATTCAAAGTAAAAATACCTAAAAGTAAAAATACTGAAGAATAAAGTGTAGCTACTGAAAATTCTGAAGAAATGAATGGTCTGACAGAACCATGCTGATATTCTCTTCCGAAATGTGGTTTAGCATGTCTGAATTACATTCCCCCTGAACAGAAGAGGAAAAAATACTACTGAGCCCTTTCTATAAAGACGAAATATAAAAATTGGGACTAATTTATAACTGAAATAGTCTGACCAGCCAAAAATAATAAAGTAAAATTTGCTTCTGGGCTTTGTGAGAAGACTTTAAAGGAACAAAAATATGTGTAAGGAAAGATTTACATTTGGCTCTCCACTTCTGTCTCCAATTAGCGTTGTGTGATTGTATCATTCATTCAGGGAGTGACATACTGTGAGTTTGACCCCATACAATTCTGCACATTCGTAGGCACTCCCATTCAGCACTAAGCCTCCCTACCTTAACCCACGGCATCATCCCGTGACATTACATTTTTTTATTTCTATTAAAATGCAGTTAAAAATGTAGTTTAGGGGCAACTGGCTGAATTCAGGTTCCAAGGTTTTGTCCCTAATATGATAACAGTTCTCAAATTAAAACCCATCTGGAGCTCTACATTTCCTCATGATAAAGTCCACGCTCTTAAGACTAATGCAGCCCTGGGTGATCGACCCTCTAGCCCCAAATCTGGTTTCTCTGTCCCCAAGGTGGGCATGTTGCTGCTCTGACAGTGTTTCCAGCAGCTCAGCTTCCTCTTAACTCTGGGCCTTGGTGTTTTTTGCCCATGTTCCTGGAAAACTTTTTCCTACGCTCTCCCCTTGGCTGTGTCCTCCCTTCTCCTCACATTTCACTTTACTCTTCACTTCCTTAGGGAGAAAATAAGTAGATCCTGAGATTTGGGCCAGATATTATGTCTTTTTACTTACTTCTGAATTCCCAACTGCTAACACTCTTACAGGCTTGTATTGGTTATTCATTCATTCATTTACTTACCATTCAACAGTTATACACCGAGCATCTTCTAAAAGCTAGTCATTGCTGTAGGCATAGGGAATACAATAGTAAATTAAAATCCCTTCCTTGTGGATCTGTAATGAATAGCCAACACACGATAATTTCAGAGAGTGGTAAAGGCTATCAAGAAATAAATCAAGAAGAAGGTAAGATGCTCACAGGATTTAATTTGAGCTGCTACATAAATAATGTAAAAGAGATAGCCATGTGATGCACTGAAGATAGGGCATTCTAGTAAGCAGTAGTAGCATGTGCAAAGGCCCTGAGGTACATGAGCTAAGCAAAGTCAAAGGACAAAAGCCAGCCAGAGTCACTGCAGCATAGCGACAAAACTGTAGAATGACAGGTCACGAGGTCAGAGAGCGGGCAGAAGGTACTTCAAGTGGGATGTTACAAATCATGGTACAGTGTTTTGATTTCATGTGAATTGCTTTTGGAAATCCTTGGAGAATTTTGGGCATGATGTGATTTTTGCTTTAATAAAATCACTCTTATTGTTACTTAGAGAATAAAACAGAGAGATGAAAGCAGAAACAGAGAAGCTAGGAAAAGGGCTATTACAGCAGTCTAGGCAAGATAGATGATGTGGCTTTGACCAGGGTCAGCAATGAGAAATGACTGGATTCAGGATCTCTGGGGAGATTAGAGTTGGCAAGATTTTCCAATAGATTGAAGGTGAAAGGTGATAGAAATTTGATTCAACTTTATTGTTTAAAGAATCATTCATAAAGAAAAACTTGGGTTTTAGAAGCCTGCAAAGATGTTGCACTTGTCATAATTATGTTCACAGTAATTATAAGAGAAATGTTAATACCTGAAACTTCTAAATACACATCATGTAAATTTCTTCTAAAACTTACTAGTGTAAGGTTCTGCCTGTGGGTCTGTTTCCACAATTATCATTGGCCAATCAGTATTAGTGTTTATTAAGAACAAAGACTCAAATTTACTGCCTAAGTTTTAACCTGTTAGTGGTTTTGTAGCTGATGCTTATAGCGTCTCTTTGCCTCCTTCTTGCTCTATAAAGTGGAGGTAATAGAGGTAATAGTAGAAAGTTTCTTCATATGTTAAGGTGAGAAACACAGGAGTTCATATATGTAAATCACTTAGAAACCTGGCATAATAATTCATACTCAGCAGTGTTTGTTATAATTATCTACCTTGGACAGAACTCTGGTAACCTGTAGTGATAACACTATTTTTTTATACTTGAGGATTAATATCTGTACTGCTTATAAAATGTTGGTACCACAAGAGCCAGTTGCATTACCATTCTTTTTTTTTTGTTTTAAAGATTTTATTTATTTATTGACAGAGAGAGATCACAAGTAGACAGAGAGGCAGGCAGAGAGAGGGAGAGGGAAGCAGGCTCCCTGCTGAGCAGAGAGCCCGATGCGGGACTCGATCCCAGGACCCTGAGATCATGACCTGAGCTGAAGGCAGCGGCTTAACCCACTGAGCCACCCAGGCACCCCGCATTACCATTCTTTTATATCAAGGGCTGGTGTCCTATCTCTCTGGGAACTTTCCTGCATAGCTTCATTCCTTCCCTCCTTAACATGGAAACATGTTAAAAAATGGAGGCTGGAGTGGATTGAATGGAGTGGGTTGAAAGAGTAGCATCAGGGTGAATCACATACATGCCTTTGGGAAGACAGAAGCTCTGTGGGACCCCTCAAGGATTAGGGTCATGAAGGAACCAAACAGTGGCATGGACCAGCCTTTACTTTACTTGTAGCAAATACTGCAGTGAAAAGTAGAGGATGGATGATGTCATAAGCCATGCGGTCCAGCATCAAAGAAGTGCCCATGATGAAAATTACACAGCCCACCACCAAGAAAGAATGATAAATAACTAGTATTTCTTTTATGTTTTCCTTTTTTTTCTCATCTGAGTTCCTCTTACCTGATAACTCACATCTCTCCTCTTAACCCCTTACTTCCCCCAAATACCTATTTCCCTTACTCAGTTCTCCATTTTTTTTTTCTTGTTCTTTATTCCTCACTCTTTCTTCTTGCTTCTGAACATGACTTCAAAAGAATAATTCCAACAGTGGTTGGACTTTTCTCAGAAGTTGGGAAAGGAGAAGAAACTAAAACCACGTTTGTTTTTAGTAGACAAGAAGAGGGAATGGCAAGGAAAAAAATATATACATTTATTCATTATTTACTGTTTCCACAACCTGTATCCCTCTCAAACACACCACATTTATTATCTCAGAACGTGGATCAGCAGTATTTCACAAGATGCCGCCCTGGGCTAAGGTCCTATCTGAAGGCTTACAGAGGACCTGTTTCCATGCTCGTGAGGTTTTTGGCAGAGTTTCAGTTCCTCCAAGGCTGTTGAGAGCAGGGGCTCAGTTCTTAGTTAGCCTTTGCCTTGAGGCCATCCTCAGATTCTCACCCTGTGAGCCTCCCAAACATGGCACTTGCTTCCTCAAGGCAAGCAAGGAAAACAGTCTGCTAAGAAGACAGGAGTCAAAATCTTATGTACAGGAATCACAGAAGTAATTTCCCATCTCTTTTGCATGACCCTGTTGGTTAGGAGCAAGTCACTAGGCTAGAAGGTAGTTGAGGTGTGACTACAAAGGTGTGACTACAGGAGGCTGGGATTTGGGGAACCATCTGAGAGTCGGCCTGCCACAATTAATAATTTTTATTTGGTCACAAAAGTTTAAGAATTTTACAGCCTTTTTTTTTTTCTTTCCTAAAATTACTCTCTAACCTTAGTTTTGACTTTTTTGTTTGTTTGTTTAGTGTATGTGGTATATATGTTTGTCGTGATCTCACTTTCATTTCTCTGGCCCAATTGTCTACTGATTTTCCCCACCCTTAGGTTAATTATAATTAGCTCATGGCTGCTTCCAGCCCACATCTGAATATTCCCTCCTGGTTGAGGTAATCACGTAGATCAGATTATACATGTGTGTCTGTGTGTGTGTACATATATACTTAGACATACATATATATGTCAAAAACATGCAAATACAATAATATATTTCACTCTTATTACTTCTTTTTTGCTCTTTCATCTGTTCCTCTAAATTATGGAGCACCCAACTTTACCTTCCATGTATTCTGGCCACCCCATTTCTATGCCATTTCTCCTGTTTTGTTTTGTTTTTCCCCCCAGCTATGGCCTCCTCTCTTTTCTCTCTGCCTTAATCTTGTTCATGTTTTAAGTCTAAATTCATGTGTTCTTGATGAGTCTTTGTCTCTTTATAAGTTCACTAATTTTTCCCTTCTCTTAACTAACAAAGTATAATAATTTATACCATATAAAGTTATCACTTGACTGTAAATTATTTTGAACCAGTATCCAATTGTTTGAAATTTATGAGTCTCCTTTCTCTAATAAGTTCTTTGATCAGTATTGCTCACTGCACTATAACCAAGGATGATTTATATTAGTTACCACTAAAGTTTAATGAAATATTGTTCTAGTGTCTTTCTTAGGGAAGTCATGCCTTATACTTAATCTCTAACCTCAATGCCTAACGTTTGGCTGAACACATACAAGGTATTCAGTAAATGCTTATTGAGCTGGTATGGGGAACTATTAAATATTTAAGGCATGTAAGTAATTTCATTGAATATGTTTTCAACATCATAAAATGTAGGTTATACCTTTCTAGAATTAGTGTCTGCTGCAATGTATAAACCACATGCAAACCCTTAAGAGGGATCCTGCATAAATTTAGGAAACACATAGAGTTTGTATGACACCCAAGAGTTTTTCTTCAAACACAGGAGAATAAAATTGTAAGTTGTTCATGATAAAAGCTAAATATTTCCTTAAAACAAAAGGAAAAATAGGATACTTTAGTCATTCTCACTTTAAAATAATAGTAATTTATATTCTAAGACTATTGTTCCCCAGTTTCTGGGCTCTAAACTTTGCTCAAACACTGGCCCTGTGATAGACTTTGTACTTATAATGTTAAAATATTATATTTTAAAATATCATATTTGTGTACTTTTTTAGATTTAAAAGCATTTTTTAAAGAATTTCCACTGATTTAGACAAAGATCTTTAAGTACAATAAATATTTGAGAATTTTCTTCTTCTAGTATGTATGCTTTAACTCTACATCGGAAAAGGGGAATTGTATTTTTCTTAAATTTGTATGTGATTATGCAAATAAAATAGACCACTTCATTGTTCCATGCATATTTTTCTGGGAAAAGGTCAATGAAAAACATTTAGAATAAGTCTCAAGTGTGTTGCCATTATTTTTAGTTGTCAGTAAAATACAAAGTTTCCTTTATCATAATTTAGTTAGCCACATTGCTGATGCTGTAATAACGGACTGTCTTAGTACATCCAGGCTATTATAGCAAAAGTATCATGAGCTAAGTAGCTTATTAAAAAACAGAAATTTATTTCTCCAGTTCTGATGACTGGAAGTCCAAGACCAAGGTGCTGGCAGATTTGGTGTCTGGTGAGAGCCCATTTCCTGTTTCACAGATGACACCTTTTCTTTGTGTCTTCAGATGCTGAGAAGGGTTAGGGAACTCTGTGGGGTCTCTTTCATAAGCACACTAATCCCAATCATGAGGACTCCGCCCTCAATACTGAAGCATCTCCTACAGGTCCCACCTTCTAACACTATCATTTTGGGGGTTGGACTTCAACATCTGAATTTTGGGAGACATAAATATTCAGACCATCCATCAACCAAGTTCAAGTGTTTGTAATAAACTAGATATATAAAGGCAAGACACTTACATAGAGTTTTTCTATGTAGAATTCAATTGGAATGATTTTTTAAATACTGCTTTTTACTGATTTTCAAAACAGTACATTGTTATTATAGAAAAAAGGAAATCATAGGAGATGTTAATAGAGAAGAAATAAAAGGCACAGGTAATATCACCACTCAGAGATAATTAATTAATCTATTTATGTAGTCCTCCCTTTTTCTATGTGTGTATATGTATGTGTGACTTTTTCTTACTTCCAAAAAACATGGGATCATAGAAATAGTTTTTTTTTTTAACTTAACATTGTATTGAATTTATTGTCGACAACAGACAGTTTTCAAAAATATTATGTGTAGTGGCTATATTATAGTCTATCATATATTTATCTACCATAAATTTTTATGTATCATAGTTTATGTACCATGTTTTATGGTACATAATTTATGTACCATATTTACCATACTATTTATGATGCCATATATGTATCATATGTACCATAGTTTATTATCTTTTTTAGATATTTTGATTGTTTCCCCCCCACCTTTTCTTTAAGATAATGAAACTTTGAACATAGCTCTAGGTATTCATTACATTATTCATCACAATAGATTTCCCCAGTGGAGCCACAGTCTCCTATGACTCTTGATAAACATTTTCAAAAAATCTTTTTAAAGACTGTACAAGTGCATATGTGTGTCTAGGGCCAGTAAGTATATTTGTGCATTTATGTTAATAGCAGCTCCTGGAGTTGTGAAGTGCAGAACTCCCACAATTAAACTTTGATTACTCCTACCTGCAAAGTACGAGTGTACACATCTCACTTAGTGTCACTAATATAAATGTAATCACTTTTAAAAACAATGACATTACAAAAGATGCAAAAGCGCTGAGCATCAGTTAAGGTTCAGTTGCATTTAGCAGAGACTTAAAAAAAAAATGTGGTGTAAAGAAGGTAGAAGTTGGTTTTTCCTCTTACTCAGAGGTCTAGAAGTAGGCAGAGGGGGGACCATAACTGGGAGTTGGGTTCTTTGTCACAATGTTTTCCAAAGACGCTTGCTGTTGTAATTGTTTCTCCACCACAGCATTTTGCTGCCATCCACTTGGTCTAAGATAATACATCACCACAACCACCGTGTTCCAAAAAGGTGATGGAGGAGGGGGTGTAGCTCAGTGGTAGAGCATTTGACTGCAAAAAGGTGATGGAGGAAAGTGAAAAGAAGAAAGGGGAGCCAGAACATTCCTTCCTTTCAAGGATACAGTGCAATTTGCTTATAAAACTTCTGTACACAGCCTATTAATCAGCATTGAATCACCTGGCCAAAGCTGCTAGAGAAATTGGAAAACAAACTGTTTATTTTGGCCTGTTCTAGAACCAGTTAGAAACAAGGACTAATTGAGAGAAAAGAGAAGAGCAGTTTTGAAGGATGGTCTTACCGTGCCATACAAATATTCTTAAATTTACCATGTGTTTGATTACTATGGAGGTTGACATTTTTTTATACATTTACACACTTTGGTGAATTACAGAATAGTTCCCTCTGCTAATTTTTTTAATTATAATTTTTTATTTTTTTAATTCCTTCTCAGTGTTCCAGGATTCATTGTTTATGCATCACACCTAGTGCTCCGTGCAATACGTGCCCTCCATAATACCCACCACCAGGCTCACCCAACTTCCCACCCCTCGCCCTTTCAAAACCCTCAGGTTGTTTTTCAGAGTCCACAGTCTCTCATGGTTCATCTCCCCCTCCAATTTCACCCAACTTTCCCTTCTCTTCTCCATCTCCCCATGTCCTCCGCATTTTTTCTTATGCTCCACAAATGAGTAAAACCATAAGATAATTGACTATTTCTGCTTGACTTATTTCACTCAGCATAATCTCTTCCAGTCCTGTCCATGTTGATACAAAAGTTGGGTATTCATCCTTTCTGATGGAGGCATAATACTCCATAGTGTATATGGACCACATCTTCCTTATCCATTCATCCATCGAAGGGCATCTTGGTTCTTTCCACAGGCATCTTGGTTCTTTCCACAGTTTGGTGACTGTGGCCATTGCTGCTATGAACATTGGGGTACAGATGGCCCTTCTTTTCACTACATCAGTATCTTTGGGGTAAATACCCAGTAGTGCAATTGCAGGGTCATAGGGAAGCTCTATTTTTAATTTCTTGAGGAATCTCCACACTGTTTTCCAAAGTGGCTGCACCAACTTGCATTCCCACCAACAGTGTAAGAGGGTTCCCCTTTCTCCACATCCTCTCCAACACACGTTGCTTCCTGTCTTGCTAATTTTGGTCATTCTAACTGGTGTAAGGTGGTATCTCAATGTGGTTTTGATTTGAATCTCCCTGATGGCTAGTGATGATGAACATTTTTTCATGTGTCTGATAGCCATTTGTATGTCTTGTTTGGAGAAGTGTCTGTTCATATTTTGTGCCCATTTTTGACGTGATTATCTGTTTTGTGTGTGTTGAGTTTGAGGAGTTCTTTATAGATCCTGGATATCAGCCTTTTGTCTGTACTGTCATTTGCAAATATCTTCTCCCATTCCGTGAGTTGCCTCTTTGTTTTATTGACTGTTTCTTTTGCTGTGCTGAAGGTTTTGATCTTGATGAAGTCCCAAAAATTCATTTGTGCTTTTGTTTCCTTTGCCTTTGGAGACATATCTTGAAAGAAGTTGCTGTGGCTGATATCGAAGAGGTTACTGCCTATGTTCCCCTCTATGATTCTGATGGATTCCTGCCTCACATTGAGGTCTTTTATCCATTTCGAGTTTATCTTTGTGTATGGTGTTAGAGAATGGTCAAGTTTCATTCTTCTACATAGCTGTCCAATTTTCCCAGCAACATTTATTGAAGAGACTGTCTTTTTTCCACTGTATATTTTTTCCTGCTTTGTCAAAGATTATTTGACCATAGAGTTGAGGGTCCACGTCTGGGCTCTCTATTCTCTTCCACTGGTCTATGTGTCTGTTTTTATGCCAGTGCTGATTTTTCCATTGGATTTAGTTTTTGGCAAGATTTTTGTTAAATTATTATTGTTTATCACATTCATTTCTTCAAGTATTTTTTTTAAATTTTTTAAAAAAATATTTTATTTATTTGACAGAGAGAAATCACAACTAGGCAGAGAGGCAGGCAGAGAGAGAGGAGGAAGCAGGCTCCCTGAAGAGCAGAGAGCCCGATGCGGGGCTTGATCTCAGGACCCTGAGATCATGACCTGAGCTGAAGGCAGAGGCTTTAACCCACTGAGCCACTCAGGCACCCTTCTTCAAGTATTTTTATAATGTTTTTGGTTTCTTGGAGTCTTATGGGTGATGTGGTCAAAATCTACAAGACAATTTTATTTCTCTTATACTTAGGAAGTTTTCCCATTCCTCAGGATTATATTCATCAATATTTTACTCTAGAATTACAAAAATCAACTTTAACTTATAATTCTCTTTTTATCTGCAGAAGTTTCTGTTTGTTGGCTTTTTGGTTTGGGTTTTTGAAAATGCTAAGAAAAGAAATATCCAACCTGATGCTTATTTTTTATAAATAATTAATGGGCTTTCTTTACTAACTTAAAAAATAATTTATTTGATATTATATTGAAAATTTCATAAAATGTGCTGTGTTCTTCAGTCTAGCACCTCTTTAAGGATTGTCAGTTCTATTTTGTTGCCCTCTCCCAGACCGATTTTGAGCTAGGATGTGTGAGTATGGCATATTCTAGCATGATCCACTCAGGTTGTTTGGTGTGACTATACATCACTATCAAATACTTTGCCTATCACTCTTGTTCTTTAGTTTTTGCTTGAGTCTCACATTCTAGTTTTTCTACCTTAATGGAATAATAAATATTTATTTGGTAATTGACACTTCAAACATTTTCTTACTTATTTGTTCTCCTAGGTTTGTTTGGTCATTTTTTTTTTTTTAAGATTTTATTTATTTATTTGACAGACAGAGATCACAGGTAGGCAGAGAGGCAGCCAGAGAGAGGAAGGGAAGCAGGCTCCCTGCTGAGCAGACAGCCCCATGGGGGGCTCAATCACAGGACCCTGGGATCATGACCAGAGCCAAAGGCAGAGGCTTTAACCTACTGAGCCACCAAGGCGCCCCTGTTTGGTCAAATTTTTAAACAGCTAATTTGCTTTTGTTTAGGACTATATTAAAATGTTAAACTGGAGGGGTTAGTTTATTTTGTAACATTCTACCCTTTTATTTATAAGCATGGGTCTATATTAAAATATACTTTGATGTCTTATTGAACTCTTGTAGTTTTTTAAATGTACATAACACAGATTTCTTTTACAGTAATTTTTAATACTTTACATTTTTTATTGCTATGGGGAATCAAATATTTTTCTAATATAACTCTAGCAAGAAATACTAGTTATTAGGCATCCATCTTTTACATGGCACTTTACTGAATCATCATATTAATTGAAATAGTTTCTCAATTCCTTTTTTTTTTTAATTTATTATTTGACAGAGAGAGAGATAACAAATAGGCAGAGAGGCAGGCAGAGAGAGAGAGGGAAGCAGGCTCCCTGCTGAGCAGAGAGCCTGATGCACAGCTGGATCCCAGGACCCTGAGACCATGACCCAAGCCAAAGGCAGAGACTTAACCCATTGAGCCACCCAGGTGCCCCTCTCAATTTCTTGATTACACATTCATCTTTTCCTTTAATGAAACTTGATCTGTTATTTCTGTTATATGCCTTCAAACATTGGCCAGAACTTCCAAAAAAAGTGACTAATACTTATCTTCCAAACTGTTCATAATTTGAATTGTCATCCCTCTAATATTTCACCGAATTCCGGGTATGGAGGGGAATATATCCTCAAAGTTATGATTCAGTAGATCTGGTATGTATTCAAAGGTCATGAAAAGGAACTAGATTATGTAGACATAAAAAAATCCATTGGATGGATCACAACCAAAATTAACAAACCTTGAAAGTTTTCAAGAGAATTACATTTTGACAATACAAAGGCAAGAAAAATGAGAAAATGAGTTCTGATAAACTGTATTATAGATTAATGATGTATTTAACACTTGGAATTAAAGTTTACTAGGTGCCTATGTTCCAGTAATATATATATATGTGTATATAATGTATACATATATATATATAACTGACTTTTATATATACTTTTGCTTTTATATATACACATATATATATATATACTTCAAAATTAGGAAAAATGGTATAGAAAAAAGCTTTTTATGTTTAAATTAGTATATGTTACAATAAAGTTGGTTTGAAGGATCATTTTGTTATTGCTTTTAAAAATTATTCATGCAAAGTTTTAAAATACAAAACAGAAATAAAAATGCCTAGGAGTATCTTTCCTGGCTATACTGAGCATTAAATAAGCTCTGGAATATTTCCATCATTTGCCATTTAAACTGAGTAAATGGGGAGGGTGGGAGGGAATGGGGAGAAAAATTATTCAGTGATACTCTTCTTATGATGCTTTATTCCAAGGTGTAATCACTTCTTAACAAAATGTGTGGTGTGGCTATTAGCAACGATTCCACTGCTCATGGCAGGAACTCTGAAGATTTCATAAGAACAGTCAAGGAAACACGAACAATGATTCTACTCTTCTAGAGATTTTCAGCAAACTGGATTCAATTAAGCACAATAAGTATCTCTTCAACTGGTCTTAGAAAGCCTTCAGAGGATGTGAACATGCCTAAAAAGAACAGTATTTCATGAAACCACTGATTGTTCCTTTTGGCTGAAGACCTTAGCCAACAGTCCATATTTAGCTACAAGGTATGAAATGTTACCTGCTTTCAGTTAAAGATAACATGAAATACCAGGGAACGTTAGGAAACAACTTACATACAGGTATTATTTTAGTATTAATGACTCCTGTTAAGTGCTATCAGAGTGGAAATTCTGACACCGAGAAGGGCATTTACCCAGAATACTTCCAGGTCAATGATGCAGCCTATAGTGTTTCTGTGTAGTGTTGTTAGCATCCAGTGTTTGGCATCTCACAGATTTGGGGTTGCATCTTAGGCAAATATCCCACCTGTCTAAATCCCAGTTACTCATCTGTGAATTAGGAATTATTTAGAAATATTATCTATTTCTGCTTCTTTGGCTTGTGAAACTTGAGATGATACGTTGTGTGTGTGTGTGTGTGTGTGTGTGTGTGTGTGTGTGAGACAGAGAGAGACAGAGACAGAGACAGAGAGACAGAGAGATATCAGAAAAGTCTGGATCATAATAACACTAAATACATGATGTTTCTTCATCATTATCATCAATATCATCATGATCAACTTTGTACAGAGTCATGAAGTTGCTGAACATCTTAGCCAGGCATTTTTTTTTGTGATGTAGTGATTAATGATACATAAAAAGCTAGTATGAGGTTCTAATATTAACTCTACCTAGAATCTACTCTTCCAAAACCTTTCAGTTTTTATTGTAAGCTATAGCACAGATGATTTCAGAGCCTCAGTTTTGCAGTGAGGCATTTGTGGGTGTTTACATATATTCCTCAAGGACATTTTGATGATAGTCTATAAATTATGGAAACTCCCTTCGTCCTTTCACTGCTACAAATGGCTCAGTATAATAATGTCATTAAGAATTCATACCCAAGAGGAGGTGAGACTCCTTTCCTCCATCCCCTCGCTGCCACACCTCAGGCCTTGATCTTGGGACAGGGCTTTAGCTTTTCTAGAAGCATCGTGGGGCCCACAAGGCCTCATGTTTGCTCCTCACCCTCCAGAAAGCTGTAGTTCTGCCCATCAAGGATTCATTAGAGATACTGAGCCTGTTGTCTCCTCTAATCCAAAAAGTCAAGAATTGCTTCTCTCTAGTTTTATGACTGAGGGATCCTTCAGTGCTTTCTCATGTGTCACTATCTGCTTCCGTTGCCTTTCTCCTCAAAGGGTATTTTACTCATTATCTATAGATGGTCCTCCATTAGGCCTCCCTTTGGACATATTCCTTTTATAAGTATTGTCAATTTTGTCTTTCTAAAAAGCAGAGCCTGACAAAGAGGGCTCATGGCTGGTATTGTATGAGGCAATATGATCCACAAAGAATGAATGAAGAAGAGGGAGAATTAAGGAAGGAAGGAGGGAAAGGAGTAGAGGATCTGCCTTTATTTAAAATTCTTATATTTGGCTCCTCATTGATTTTTCAACTTAACGTTGAGTTTCTTTTAAAATTTACTTAAAAATATTCTGTATGTTCGGTACTGAGATGTTGAGGTCCTCTTAATTTTTCATCCAAAGCAAGTGCTTACCCACCTTGCCCCAGTTCCAACCCTGTCTGTGTCACGAGTTATCAAGCTGGCTGCCAACAAGTGAAACTGACTGTCTGATCCAGGAACTTTGTTCCTCAAAGTGTATTGGCAGAATCTGGGGGCCATCCAGCAGCGGGGAGGAAGTGGGAAGAATGTATGAGTCATCTTCCATTTCTGTTGCTTTAGATTTTAGTTAGTGGGTATTATCTCCTTTGCACTCCGAGGGTATGCATGTGAGAGCTTGGGGAATGAGAGGCACATACATGGGCAGAAGATGAGGCACTGTGTGGTTATGCCTGCATGAAGGTGGTCAGAGGTCATCCAAGTTGAAAGACGGAGCAGATGAGGTAGAGAAGATGTGAAAAGGCGACCAAGAGGGGCACCTGGGTGGCTCAGTGGGTTAAGGCCTCTGCCTTCGGCTCAGGTCATGATCCCAGGGTCCTGGGATCGAGCCCCCCATCGGGCTCTCTGCTTAGCGGAGAGCCTGCTTCCCTCTCTCTCTCTGCCTGTCTCTCTGCCTACTTGTGGTCTCTGTCTGTCAAATAAATAAATAAAATCTTTAAAAAAAAAAAAAAAGCGACCAAGAGGAGTCTAATAGAATCTATCCCTGGCACTATTCAGCCACTTCAGTGCCCTCCATTGGGTGTGGCTGCCATAATAAAATGAGAAAAAGCAAATGGCCTCACTTCTTCCCAGAGAGAGAAAGAATGTGTTCAATCAGGTCACAGGATGTGCTTTATTTAAGATGGTAGCCAGTGGCACTTGGTTGGTTGCAAGTGGGCAAGTGGAATCAGCTAGAGTCTCTGTTTCTGCAGCTGGGCTCAAAGGCGTGATTGGTATTTATTGTCTCCTTCCTCCACTACGCATTCTAGATTTCCTTCACTCTTGCACAGTTCCTGGGCTGACCCATGTGACTTGCCTGGTAGGGTGACCTAGATCTTCCTTTCAGAGTTGTCTAAATCTCCTTTCTTTTTTCTTTTTTTTTTTTTTTTTTGAATTCCTCTATGGTATCTGATTTTTTTCCCATTTTATTTATTTTTTTCAGCATAACAGTATTCATTGTTTTTGCACAACACCCAGTGCTCCATGCAAAACGTGCCCTCTCTATTACCTACCACCTGTTCCTCCAACCTCCCACCCCTGACCCTTCAAAACCCTCAGGTTGTTTTTCAGAGTCCATAGTCTCTTATGGTTCGCCTCCCCTCCCCAATGTCCATAGCCCCCTCCCCCTCTCCCAACCCCACCTCCCCCCAGCAACCCCCAGTTTGTTTTGTGAGATTAAGAGTCATTTATGGTTTGTCGCCCTCCCAATCCCATCTTGTTTCATTTATTCTTCTCCTATCCCCCTAACCCCCCATGTTGCTTCTCCATGTCCTCATATCAGGGTAAATCTCCTTTCTTTTGCTGCTACTTTTTCTTTGGTATTTTGGGATAATGGTCATTGCATTTTCTAATTTACTCTCAAAACTGGTCACAGAAGTACCAAGAGATGTCCTATGCGATCCCCTGGCTCTCAGACTTACTCCTCCCTGGCCCCACTCTGTAGCCACAACCCTGACTTTTCATGATAATCACAAGCCTTTACCTCCACCAGTACAGCACTCCTTTATTTGCTTGTGGATCTGCTGGGATGAGGAGCTCAGCAGGGATCCGGAAGGTTGTGACTCCAAGTCGTTTGGTATCTTAATATGTCCTTTAGCAGAAGCATTCCCCTTTGGGATTTAGGATCTCTAACCCTGCATAGCCTAAAGCTGTAGGACTGGGCATCATGTGTTCTACCAGTGGGTCCCTGGGAGTGACTGTCAAGAAGGGCCAATTCTATTCTATGCCATGGCTTCAGGACCCAAGCAGTCTAGCTCATGGGGACATGGGAGTATATATTGGCAATCAATTCAGTGAATGGCCTGTGTCCTGGACATCAGCACTGCAGTCCCACAAGGTTTTGGTTTTAAGCTTGTACTTTAATTGAGATTTCATTGGGCCATCTCAGTAGTCATGTTTGTAAACTGACTGCTTCTGAGTGACTGTGTATGTGAAGCCAATGTGCGTGTCATGATTGGTACACTTCTTTTATTCTTAAAGTAAGTTCCTTTAAGTGAGGCAATGCTATGTGCAATACCGTTCAGGTACCTATGTGGAAAATCATGCTTCCAAAGGCTCTGCAGTCAGGGAAGAAATATGGAAGAGTTGTTACCTTGGGGGAGGATAAATCATTATTCTCCAGGGAGGAAGACATCCGATGTAACTAACTTGCTGATAAAGGCCAGATCGTATTCCTAAGTCATGGTGTCACAGAGAGGGCTCAGGGTAAGTTTTTGCTGCTCTTAGGCTTGGGTGTTGAGCAGCGGCAGTCTAGATCAGTCTTCTAGAAAGGGAGTCTGTGCGATTACGTCTATTCATGCCCTTTATCTCTGTCATCAGTACCATTCTGCTCATGGTACCATTATACCTTGTATAACCCTGAGATAATCAAGAAGTGCTGGCTACCATTTATAGGATGAGTCCTCCTGCTTGTTTAGAGCTTTCACATTGGTAGACGCTTTCCAAAGGGCATTAACATGTGATGCAAAATTTGATCATTCCCATGGACCCAACTACAGATTACCTCCTTGGGTTCCATCCTGGGTTTCTCGTCTTGCTCCTTTGAGGCTCATGACCAACCAACCAGGACATTTGCTGCCTTCCCAAGGAGTACATGCACATCTATAACTAAAGACACTTCTAGCTGCATGTAAAGTAGATGGCTGGTTCTGTAACCCACGAACATATCACCTGAAAGCATTTCCCTTTCTTACTACATTTTTAGGGCAACCCTTGAGTTGAGCTGCAATGTATCAACAGTCAGCTTTTAGCCAACACCAGCATAACAAATATGAACCAGGCCAGCATTCTTTCCTCCTCCATCCTTTGGTGGTAGGGAATCTCACATGAGGCCGGAAGTGTGAGTGGAGAGAGAGATCTTGGTAGGTAAAGTCGGTAACATGACATTCGGGTTGCCTTATTCCTATTTACTCATGCTCTCTGGACCTGCTGATGCCCAGTCCCAGATATGTGCCTTCCATCAAGCGATGGGCTACTGCGACGTCCACCTGAACCCATGCCTCAGCGGATGAGATTACATCCAGCTTCACCAGGTAGTTCCAATTGCATAGGTGATTTGTATTCTAAAGCCAGACGTTTATTTAAAAAATATAATTGGCATGTCCATGTTACACATTTTAATGTTTAGGTATTAGAGTACTAAAGCCTAGGTTTGAAAATAATTTTTTTGTAAAAATTTCCTATTTCCTTTGAAGCTATTGGCCTTAAGCGTATCAATAATAAAGGAGATATAGAAGTTGTATAGAATTTGGAGATTATTTAGCCTTTAAAAAATAAGTGTGTAGAATATTACAAGTTTTGGGCTTCATGAAGTTTGGGCACCATTCAGATAGGTATCTTCTGGATTAGTAAGTTTGAAGATTTACATTAATGGAGATTACATTAACAGTAAACCAAATTTTAAGAAGAAAAATATTCTCTGCACAGTCATAAAAACAGGCTCAAATAGGAATTAGGTCTCCTTTCAGATGTCTTTAAATACTTAACCATAAATTAGTTTTTTTAAAACATTGCAGTGGATTTTATTACACTGTGATCCTTAAAATTTTACTAAGATAGAATTTTGTTAATGTCTGCTTTTTATTCAACCGAAGTTCAGAGATTAAACAGCCATGCTACTTAGGAATAACATAAACATCGAAAGACTTTCTTTAACACTTCATCAGGCGACTATGTCACCTGCCAACAGCACTTTCAACAGGGTCAGGCATCCATCTCAGCCTCCGTGGCTGAAAAAGCACAGCACATGGGTTTAGGGATTGTAAACCAGAACAGCTGTGTGCCTAGGACAGTCCCCACCAGGAGGTGGATCTTTCTCCTGTCCTCAGTTCCACTCCTCCAGCTGCCTGGTCCTACGCAGAGAGTATCAACTTTCTTGTGACTTTGGGTACCAAACTCTGGCTGTATTCCGGCCAGGCAGGTGTTGCAAGTTGAAGAGAGGTACAACACGGCGGTGAGATCCATCCTCCACGATCTCCTCAGCTCCCCTTCCGTTGGGGAGTTCGGGAGCAACAGGTCTTTTAGAAAGTTTATACCAAGTTCAACTCCTGTTGACAGTTCCTGAGCACAGCTGTTTCCCTGGCTTTCGGTGACTTAGCAGTCCTGAACTGAAGTCTAATTGTGTCTGCCCTGGGTGGTGCAGCAGACTCTACCCCCCATGGCTTTGCTCTTTGGGGAAGTAGCCTTTTTGGAGAACACCACACATTATTTGCCTGGGGTGGGGTTTTTTTTTTTTTTTTTTTTTTTCTATCTCCACTGAAAACGCTGCAGAATTTGGCTTTCAGTGGGAGTCCATCTCTCTCTCTCTCTCTCTTTATGCACCTGCCTAACAATGAGAATCTGCTCTCCAGAGCAAACCAGTCTTCAGTTCTTCACCATTTGGGACCAAAAGTGTATTGAATGCTTACAATTTGCTTTATGTTTATATAATGTAATCCTTGTAAGAACCCCCAGGCAGAAGGCTTACTGTCCCATTTTTAAATATGGGAAAAACTGAGACACAGATTAATTGAATAAAGTGTAGCTGTGAGGTCTTGCACTTAGACTATGGAGAAGCTGGAGACAAACTGAAACCTGTAGAACTCTTTACAGAGTAGTGCAAACAGGGCCTGGATTTAGTCTGCGGTTGATAAGCTCTTTATCTCAGTGTTACAGATAACACTCAGATATCAAACCTACCGAAGAACTAGAGAAAACTAAGATACATGGTGTTATTTTGTTTGGGAGTAAAACGTCAGGCAGTATTTACAGATTGTGTTTACAATGATTGTTGAAGGAAATACATATTAAATATCTAAAGGAGCAAGATTTCTTCACTGCTCTGTCATGATAAGCATTGTTTCTGTCTGTGTTGTCTTTCTTGGCAAAATCGCGTGGTTTGAATGAAGAATACTTTGATTTTTAAGAGTACAAGTCTTTCCCTTTGTAATGACCACTGCATACTGCAGCAAAATTGGGATGCGAAAAGTATTCTGAATGCCTGGTCAACCAAATGAGATCCCTAGTGATTGTGAGAAGAATTTAAGAACAAAATTTCAGCTTTCCAGGTTTGCTTAACACTTTGCTGAAGGCTTGCCTTTTTAACCCAACACTGGAGTGACTTAGAAAATCGCAAATAGCAAACACATGCACATGTCCCATCACGCCTATCGTGCATTCGTGGAAGACTTTACTAATCAATTACTAACCACGTGTTCTTTCCCATTGAAACTGAATGTTGTCTCGACATTTTTCAATATGGGGGCTTGAGGCAGCACTGGACATTTGACTTGAGTTAGGACAGGTATTAATTTTATTTTCCATCTCTGACATAGACATCTCTACCACAGCTGCACATAAGGCTAAAAAGGAAATATTGATTTCTTACTTGTTATGTTTTTTATGTATTATGCTAGACAATGGAAATAGAACAGTTAAAAATTAAGATAATTTCTTCTTCAGAGCAGGCAAACTTGTCGTAAGCGACCGATCACCACTACATTCATCTGTTGATGGATAAAGAAGATGTGGCATATATATATATGTGTGTGTATATATATATACACACACACATACACATATATATGTATACACACACACAATGAAATATTATGGAATATATATGGAATACATATGTATATGTTCCATAATATATGGATATGGCTATTTGAATATATATAATGGAATATATATACAAAATGGAACACACACACACACACACACACACACACACACACACACAGGAATATTATGCAGCCATCAAAAATTGAAATCTTGCCATTTGCAATGGCGTGGATGGAACTAGAGGGTATTAAGCTAAGCGAAATCAGTCAGTCAGAAAAAGACAATTATCATATGATCTCACTGACGTGTGGAATTTAAGAAACAAACAGAGGATCATAGGAGAAGAGGGGAAAAAATAAAATAAGACAATACCAGAGAGGGAGACAAACCATAAGAGACTCTTTTTTTTTTTTTTTTAAAGATTTTATTTATTTATTTGACAGAGAGAGACCACAAGTAGGCAGAGAGGCAGGCAGAGAGAGTGAGAGGGAAGCAGGCTCCCCGCCGAGCAGAGAGCCCGATGCGGGACTCGATCCCAGGACCCCGAGATCATGACCTGAGCCGAAGGCAGCGGCTTAAACCACTGAGCCACCCAGGCGCCCCAGCCATAAGAGACTCTTAATCATAGGAAACAAACTGAGGGTTGCTAGAGGAGAGAGGGGTGGGGGGGGGGTGGGAGGATGGGGTAACTGGTGATAGACATTAAGGAGGGCACATGATGTAATGAGCACTCTGTATTATTAAGACTGATGAATGACAGGCTTGTACATCTGAAACCAATAATACATTATCTGTTAATTAATTGAATTTAAATAAAAATGTTTTAAAAAAAGAAACCAATTATTAAATCTCAATGACTTCATCCAATAAAAATTTGTCACTTGTGCAAAGCCCATTGCAGGTATTACTGATTGGGTGGCTCCATGGGGGAGCTGTCACCCAAGGAGTGTTTCCAGACACCCTGCTCCTTCTAACCTGTGGCTCTGCCATCTCCTAGCTAGAGAACACGAGAGCATGTGAGCTATTTAACCACGGCAGCCTGGAAGTGACACCAATTATGTATATTCACATCCATTAGCCAGGGAAGGTCACATGGCCTCAACTAAATGCAAAGAGATGAGAAAATTTATTACTGACTAGACTTCTTCTTCCTAAGAGAAAGTGTGGAAAGACAACCTGAATGTTTTAGTGGTCAGCTAGTTAACTTGGGGAAAACATAGGCATGGTACTTTACTCATGGAATTTTCTAGTTAATATAAGCTTTAGTCCCCATCTGTTTGTCTCAAGTTCTTCTTTTCTTTTCTTTTTTTTTAAGATTTTATTTATTTATTTTATTTATTTATTTATTTTAAGATTTTTATTTTATTTTATTTATTTATTTATTTATTTATTTATTTTATTTATTTATTTTAAGATTTTTATTTATTTATTTGAGAGAGAGAGCGTGTAAGAAATAGCATGAGAAGGTCAGAGGGAGAAGCAGACTCCTCTCGGAGCTGGGACCCTGATGAGGGACTCCATCCCAGGACTCTGGGATCATGACTCCAGCCGAAGGCAGTCGCCTAACCCACTGAGCCACCCAGGCACCCCAAGTTCTTCATTTCTAGCAGCATATATGTCCTTTTAAAAATCTAAGATCATATATATATATATATATATATATATATATAGTGTCTAAATTTCAAGCTATCCATCTTTCTTGAAATAACATGAACTTGTGTGCCTCTCTATTATTGGTATTCTTTTTTTTTTTAAGATTTTATTTATTTATTTGACAGACAGAATCACAAGTAGGCAGAGAGGCAGGCAGAGAGGTGGGAGGAGGCAGGCTTCCCGCTGAGCAGAAAGCCTCATGCGGGCCTCTATCCCAGGACCCTGAGATCATGACCTGAGCTGAAGGCAGAGGCTTTAACCCACTGAGCCACCTAGGCGCCCCTATCACTGGTATTATTATTCTTCATAGCTTTACCATCACAGAGCTGTCTTTGGCACTTTCTACTCTCCCTTAAGCAGATCTATCCAGTTTAGAAATAATGTTAAGATTATTTTTCAGCAGGGTGTTTTTTGTTTTTTTAAATACTTTTCCTCAATTCTCCCAATCCTATATCAACTTGAAATTAGCATTGCCTTTCTCAAGAGGTAGGGTTTTGAAGGGTCAGGGGTGGGAGGTTGGGGGAACAGGTGGTGGGTAATGGGGAGGGCACGTTTTGCATGGAGCACTGGGTGTTGTGCAAAAAGAATGAATACTGTTACACTGAAAAAATAAATAAAATGGGAAAAAAAAAAAGAAATAAAAATATCTGCAAAAAAAAAAAAAAAAAAGAGGTATTCTTATTTCCATCCAAATCACATACTTTTCACAGCTAGCAAATTTATCTCCCCATGACTTTTTCTAACGTGTGATTTTTATACTGAAATTTCCATATTTATACTAAAGTTTCCTTTTTCAGTACATACTGACACCTCATTTTGTTAGGACAGGCCAGGGCATGAAGCTTTCCCTATCATTGTATCTAGGTGAACACTGGCTTTGTGGGAGTAGTTCTCTTGCTCTTGTTTCTTATCTTCTCTGGTTTTGAATGGAAACCACACCCTCTGCTTCCTCCTTGTGAATTTTGAAGAATAGAGTGGAGGGTTCCCTACATATTCTTTAATTCATTTTCCCAGGAAGGGAAGAATTACTCTAGACTGCACTGTTTAATATGATAAGTGTGAGTCACATGTGGCTATTGAACACTTTAAGTGTGGCTGGTCTGAATTAAGATGAGCTCTAAGTTTCAAATTCAGTTGAGATTTCAAAGGCTGAGAACAAAAAGATAACGAAATATTTCCTTTAAAATTTGTGTCTATTTTTGGTACTGAATTAATATTTTGGATACATTGGATTAAGTATATGATTAAAATTAATTCCGTCTAGGGGCTCCTGGGTGGCCAGTGGGTTAAAGCCTCTGCCTTTGGCTCAGATCATGATTCCAGGGTCCTGGGTTGGAGCCCTGCATTGGGCTCTCTGCTCAGCAGGGAGCCTGCCTCCCCCCCTCTGTCTGCCTGCCTCTCTGCTCTACTTTTGATCTCTGCCTGTCAAATAAATAAATGAAATCTTTAAAAAAAGTAATTCCATCAATTTTTAAATTTTTTTTAGTCTATCTCAAAGGAAAATTAAAATTTCACATGCAACTTACACATGTCCTTTGGACAACCCCATGCTAGACAGGTTGTTTTGAAAATATGAGTGAATGAATTTGGTTACATAGCCTTTGTGGTTAAGTAATGGTCATGCTATATGCAGTTTAAAAAGACTGATGCTGTGAGTCTGCTGTTGATTTGGTTTGGAGTCCATGGATAAGATACATTCTATTTTTTTCTACTTTATATTGTTTTTCCTAGTAAGTTTAATCATGAAAACAAACCTTTAAATATTCTGAGAGTGTAATTGGACTTGAAAAGTCATTTGAAATAGAATGATTAATGAATGAACCAGTTGTCTTAGAAGGTGTGCTGGTTTTCTTCAAAACCTAAGTCTTGGCATTCACAGTACCCCTGAGTGTCAAAGACATGCTTCCATGATTAGATTGTTTTGTTCTAATGTCACAGCCTCAACAATACATGCCTGTTTTACCTACACCATAGTATTTGAAAATCTACTGTTATATTATATGGTGACATAGACTTTAGGTACTCAAATGTTTTACTTTTGTGAAAAATTAGGATATCTGTCAGAATAGAAAATAGCAATTAACATTTCTTCTGCTTTAATTGATTGATTGATTGATTCTTACAGTCACAAGTCTTTCACATTTTCCCCAAATTTACTTCACCAAGTAATCA
This sequence comes from Meles meles, assembly GCF_922984935.1. Classification (NCBI taxonomy): domain Eukaryota; kingdom Metazoa; phylum Chordata; class Mammalia; order Carnivora; family Mustelidae; genus Meles; species Meles meles. The sequence continues at coordinate 90,758,207 of NC_060066.1, read as the reverse complement.
TCAAGACCATTCAGTCATTAGGTTGAGAATGTCAGGTCAATATCTGTTTAAGTCTCTCAGGTCTAAAATGAAAGTCTTGTCCATTTTGAGAGGATAATGATGAGAACAGTGAATCTGCAGTGACTTCATTACCCAATTTCCATTTTCATGAGGATAAAAGGCATTTATGGAAAATGTGATCATGGATATTTGTTAAGAAGTCCTTGTTAACTTCTTAAAGTAACCGTTCCTAAAGAAGAAGAACACCAATCAGTGAGCTGAGCTGCAAGTTTTTAAAAGCTAATTATCTCAGAATATGAATTTAGAGTGAGAATCCACTTCTTTGATGGTCAGACAATGCAATCTTAAAGTGAAGGGGTGTGTATAAAAAATCAGTAGTGGCTAGTAGTCATCACCATGGTGACAGACACCTTGAACTGCAAGGTGGCCTTTTGCATATGACAATATTACCTTTTAAAAACACATTTCCTTGGCAATCCAGCACTTATCATTGGGTAGTCCTCTTAAGAAAGTTTGTGTACTGTGGTACTTTTCCCAGACTTGCTCTATTTCTTGATTCTTTGTTTTTGGTTGATGAATTAAGAGCTTTAGTAAAATAACCTCAAGTGAATATTTCATAGAGATGTCCCATAGAAGAAATACTGAAGAAATTTCTGATTTTAGTTTTCCATTGTTTGCTTTCCAGTTTGTTTGTTTGTTGTTATTTTCTATTCTTTATTAAATGTATCCTTGTTGAGATGTTGTTTCAGAAACTGGTGACTTTGGTAAGAAAAAACTGTAATCTTCCCATGTCAGTTAGCTGGACCACCACGTAGATAAGGGGGGAGCGTGGGTAATAAAGACCATACAGAAATCTCAGAAAGCACTTGTCAATGATAAAGATGCCCACGAGCTTGAGACCTTTGTATAAGGTAGTGTGTGATTTTTATAAGGTAGAGGGGATTTGCTCTTCGGCTTGATGGAAACTACTGGTAGTGTTGCTATCAATCAACAAAGGGAGGTCAAGATGGTCCTTTAGCCCAGTTATTTATTAATCCAGAGAAGCTGTAAATATACACCCTTGATATTATCTGCAAATGGGCTTATTTTTTTTTCTTTTCTTTTCTTTTTTTTAAGATTTTATTCATTTATTTGACAGAGAGAGAGAGAGATCACAAGTAGGCAGAGAGGCAGGCAGAGAGAGAGGAGGAAGCAGGCTCCCTGCGGAGCAGAGAGCCCGATGCGGGGCTCGATCCCAGGACCCTGAGATCATGACCTGAGCCGAAGGCAGCGGCTTAATCCACTGAGCCACCCAGGCGCCCCTGCAAATGGGCTTATTTTTATGACAAAATTATTATACTAAATGTAAGTTCAAGCATTTTATAATTTTTGGAAATGTAGTGGGTTGGTGTTTTGCTTTGTTTTGTTTTGGCATTGAAATAAAATATTCCCACATCCTCAAAAACTGGAAATATCCTAGACCTCTCCAGATTTCTACAAGGTTCTGCTATCATCTACTGAAAGAGTAGCTAAAAGATACCCGCATGGATGGGAAAAAGCCTCCGAGGCTATAATGTGGTCTCAGATCCTTGCTCTAGTTGCTGCTGGCTGAGACAGCTTCAATTTCCTTACTACGGTATAGATAATACCTTAAAGGATTTTTTGAAGAAGAATTGAGGTAATGTGTATTGTGATACTGATAATCGCCAGTTACAAAATTATCATTAGCCAAGAATGTCATTAATAACAGAGATGACTGATCAGTATTTTTTTTTCTATGCACAGAGAATGTCGCTGCGTGCAAAGCTTGACACCTTTCGTTCTGACTCCTGGAATCAGGTTTTCTAGGTCTTCTCTCAGAAGAACCCATTTATTGCTAACATTGGACCCATTGATAGGGACACTGAAAGTGTATCTTCTGCCATCTTTGTTTATGAACACACTGCTGTAGAGCAGAAGTCTTTGATGCTCCAGGGAGCATGGCTATCACTTCTAGTAGACTCCATTCTTTATGCTACAGCTGCTCTGGTAAATGCATCTACTAAATGCATCTACTCCCTTTTTTTTAAAATTTGAAAAAAATATTTATTTATTTGAGAAAGAGAAATGGAAAGAGAGCAGGGAGTGGGGTAGAGGAGGAGGGAGAAGACAAGAGCCTGACATGGGGCTCGATCTCAAGACCTGAGATCATGACCTGAGCCAAAACCAAGGCTCAGAAGCTTTGCTGAATGATCCACCTCAGTGCCATGCATCTCTTCTTAGCACGTCCTTAAAAGAAGCCAATATAGAGGCTTCGCATTTCAGAGTAAGTATTTTTCTGCAGTAAGAGGGTAGTTTTAAAAACTGTCTTAAATTAGAAATATGATAGGGCTGTAAATGAATTACGAAAATCAGCCCCTACCAGTGAAAGCATGTACAATAGAGTTACGAGTAAGTTCCTTCCTCTGTAGTACAACCAGTCAGAATGTGGGAAGATGGAGGCCTCGGCATAGTGGGTGACTTCTCCTAGGAAAGGAGCAGCCAGGAAAGAACCTTGGAAGGAGTGGAAGTCCATGGGGCTACTGAATAATTGGTAGGGTCTCTATAGAGTCTGAAGAGGGAAGCAAGCACCACAGACATATGGCCCAAAATGAGTTCCAGTGGAAGGAATCTGGCTTCCTGAGGAATGGCATAGCAATATGATACCGGATAAAATTAGTATGAGAAAGATAGGGAGATAATGTATTCTTCACATTCTACAAATAGGGATGACTTTGCATTTTATATTAATGTTACTTGGAAATCATTCTTCCTTTCATTAGGCGAGTTTTCTTAGGTCACAGTCAAAGACAGTTGGAATCAGAGAGAGATTCCTGTGGTTCCTGGTTGGGTTGCTTTAATTCTGACCATTAATCAGGCTGAAAGTGGGTGTTCTGAAAACATGAAAACTAATTCTTTAAATGTATTTGACAAAGATCATACAGAACTAACATGTACCTGACGGGTTTTTCACTTGTAAGTCCACTTTTTAAGTTAACTATAGCTTGCATTCAAAATAAACATATTAATAGCATTTTCTTTGTCAACCTTATTCTTTTATTTGCTCAGAGCTCTGGTTGAGCTGATTTATGTTAAATTGACTAAGAAAGATGACCCGCAATAAACCAATATTGTATTTGTAATTGTGAATTCAGAGAGGTGAATGTGGGAAACAATAATAATTTCAGGTATCTTTTAACAACAAGATTAAACTATCACAAAATGAAACAAATAGTATCTTTATGTTTGTTCTTACCCAAGGCTTATATCTGAAAAGCATTATTGCTGTAGTAATTGATTTTCTTGTATTCTAAAATAACAAAGGATTTTAAAAATGTTTTCAGGTAACCTTAAAAAAAAAAGGTGATTTATTTTCTGCTAAGTCTTGTTAGCAATCGATGGTAACAAGGACTGTAAAAGTGCCTTAGAGAATGCTTAATTATCTGCTTGAGATGCTCTAAGAACAACCAAAAGAAAGGCATATAAAAAGTTAATTAACTTTCTCTAAGAACTATATCCACCCAATTAAACCATAACTGACATACAGTTGTCCCACGTCATAACCTTTTCGATATTGAAGTATAAGAGAGAAAATCATTTTTGGCAAAAGAAATAAAATAAGTAATAAGAATCGAGAACCAAACAGTTGACTACGTGGCTTAACCTCCAAAAGCTTTTCATTTGATCATTTCACTTTTATAGTCTGCTCAATTTGCTCGTCCTTAAAAGATAGCCAAAACACTCAAAATAATCCATAGAAATGCACAAAGAACGTCTCCGATGTTGTAAACATACTAAGGGAAAATGGGCTCATCATGATGGCTCTTCACAAGTCTGAAATCATCAGAGATGAGAAATCCCTGCAGAGGTGCTTTTATTTAATTTCCTAGATGAGTACTGCCTTTCCAGTCAAGGAAAAACATAGCCTAAGCTCTCTTTTATCACTTGGAGGAACTTCAAGAGATAGGGAAATTATTTCCTTACAAAAATAGACCATCATTTTAATGAACTACTTCTTTGTTAGGAGACAGGACTGTAGAATGGTCTAGATTTGTGACCCAGAAAATCCCTCTATGATATTGATGTGACTTAAGGGCTTATGCATCAAATTAATCTGTGACAGAATTAGCAAGATATTTGACATCTGTCATAGTATTGCACATTATCTTTTTCCATGCCGTCTTTGATCTTCCTTGAGAGCCCTGTCAAGGGAAATAGCCTAACAGAGAATGCATCCCAGTTTAAGCCCTTTAGTTTGTACTATGTGTATTGAATTTTGAATATAGATTTAATATTTGCTCCAAACATTTGCTGATCTCTCAACCTGAGCATGTAGTAATGAGTCTAAGAACCAGAAGTTGTTTTGTCCCTTGGAATCTGACTTGTCATTTAGAAGATGGCCGTGAATTTTACACTACCTCAGTTCTCTTGACCCCAAAGCAATTCTTAATATTTGATTATCACTCGGCATTGTCCATTACACCTGAACACTTGGTCCAGTCCAGTGACTTGGTCCATTCAGAACCAGGGAAATGAATCTGTCTTATTCCGAGCATATGACAGCTCACTAATCACTCAGAGTAGTTTGTTGCCCTCTCAGTGCCAAATGGAATCCTCTATAATTAATTACTCTGACAAAGCGTTTTATGTTTGTGAAAGTTTAATAAATGTTGTGGCCCTTTAAAAGTAATTTAACGATCTTGGCATTTCTTTATTTTTTTAGTTCCCCCATTGCCTTCCTCTCTTCCTCCCTTCTTCCCTTCCCTTCCTTCCCTTTTTAAGTAAGCTGTAGTCCCTATGTAAGGCTTGAACTCACAACCCTAAGAGCCAGCCAGGCACCCCTTAGACATTTGTTTAGTCAAATAAAATGTTAATGATTTCAGCTCAATACAGCTGAAAATCTAGTGTCATTAAAGGGCATTTCCTTTTAACTTTCAAATCACAAATGTGTGGGCCATCTCTAAGCAGGAGTATCAGTGTCTTCTAAAATATTCAGTTTATTAGTTCAGGTTATCAATAGTCTCTTGGTAGGAAGTGAGGAACCAAAATGATCAACTCATAGAATTTGGTTAATAAAGAGGAAAAACAAAACAAAACAAAACAAAACAAAGACAGGTGGCCTGGTGGCTCTGTCAGTTAAGTGCCTGCCCTTGGCTCAGGTCATGATCTCCAGGTCCTCGGATCAAGCCCTACATCAGGCCTCCTGCTCATCAGGGAGTCTGCTTCCTGCTCTCTCTCTCTCTCTCTCTCTCCTCCTCTGTCCCTCCCCACTGCTCATTCCTTCACTCTCTCTCTGTCTCAAATAAATAAATAAAGTCTTAAAATAAATAGAAAAAGAAAGACAATAGGTTCACCAGTTATAACAAATGTACTATTCTGGGTAGTACATTTGTTATAAAGAGTACTGTACTACTCTGCGCCTGGGTGGCTCAGTGGGTTAAAGCCTCTGCCTTCGGCTCAGGTCATGATCCCAGTGTCTTGGGCTCGAGACCGCATTGGGCTCTCTGCTCAAGGGGAGCCTGCTTCCTCCTCTTTCTGCCTGCCTCTCTGACTACTTGTGATCTCTGTTTGTCAAATAAATAAAATCTTAAAAAAACAATGTACTATGTCTTGTAGGGTATATTGCTAATGGGGGAGGGACAAGGGGCATATGAAAGATATCTGTACCTTCCTCTCAGTTTTGTTGCTTTAGAAATAATGGCTTAAAATGCAAAAGACAGAGTATATACAGATATTAGTAAAATAAAAATATAGTCTTTCATATTCATCTCTTAGATTAATAGGAAAAATACAGGCAAAGTTAGAGCAAGTACTGTCTTCACAGATTTGGGAACTTTATTTTCATTTTATAGTGATTTCTTAAGCCCTATGTCCAATGAATCCATTTTAAAAAGCTCTTTCAGAGATGGGAATTTAGGTTCTTTTTCTTTATAAGGTGATGGGGATTTTTCTTTAACCAAGTCCCAAATTTGGGGGTTATTACTTTAGATTTCATTGACATTCAGTTTAATTAATTGAATTAAGTGGACTAAAAGGAGCTGGATATTTCCTTGGCTGAAATATCTATAGCTTCTCCCTTATGTGGTTTTTGAAACTAAGTCTTTAATGACTATGAAAGTCAGACAAAAGCATAGAATCAGACCTTCCAAATCTTGTCAGCCTTTTGTGTTTCTGATTTCCAGCCTACAGTCCATTTGTCCAGCATATTTTTATTGAGCACTCACCAAGGGGGAGTCTTTGCTGAGTCCTGGTGATGCAGGTACAAGCAAGACAGGCGCACTCTCTGTCCTTGTGGAGTGTATAGTCAGTGTGAGCTTCCTGCTGAGCACACCAAGGCGAATAGGACAAGAGCTGGTGAAAAGAAATAAACATGAAATACACAATCACAGCCCGAGATAAGTGCTCCGATAGAGATCTGTATTGACATTATGGAAGAAGAGCTCTACTCTTCTTAAGAAAGTCAGAGAAATTGTTCTTCATCCAGGGACATTTGTTCTGTGATGTGAAAGACATTTTGCAGGACAGGAATGCTGCTAAGGTGGGTGGTGAAGTACTCTGCTCTCAAATTTCACAAGGTGGGAGAGTGGGAGGGGGAGAGAGAGAGGGCACACAGTGAAACAAGGAAAAGAGTGATGGGCAAAATGTGGGATGAGACTTCAAATGATGGGGGCTTAACTCCCATTGGGACCAATCAGGGAACAATTCTTGGGTGCGGTGACACGGGAGGTAGCTAGGACTATAGCCACATGCTTTTCAGTCCTGAGTAGGTCCTGCTGGGTACTGGGGTGTTCTGCTTTTCCACAGTCAGGGCTACATTAAGATAAAGACCCAGTGATGTCTAATTTGAGGAAAATTCTAAGGAAGGGCCACTTCTTTTCCCCTAATTCTCTACTCCTACACCTGATACAAGTAACAAAAGAAATTACATCATAATCAAGCCATTTCTTTCTATAAAGACTTCAAACTATATCTGAAAGGACATGTCACTGGATTTAGTCAAAGATTTTTTTAACATGTCTTTTGAAAAGCGTGAGTCCTGGATCTGTTTTGTGATGAAAAGGTTTTCATGGAAAAGCATTCATTCTGTAGACCTCTCTTAAAAACCAACTATACCCATGTGTGTTAAGGAGCTTAGAAATCCTGTGGTTAAAAAATAAACAAGCTGACCTTGAACACCTCCCTCTTCTGTGATTTTTCACAGAACCTCTGTTCACTGAAGGAGCTCTGAGATACATCCATCATTCTTTCGTATCATGATATGCTCCCTTTCGCAAGAGCAGACGTTAGCCAGGAGAGTGCTTGAAGACTCTGCGCTCTGAGTAAGGGATGGAAAGATGAAGGGAGGGGACAGGGAGGAAGAGGGGAGGAGAGCAAAAGAGAATGAAAATAAAACGAGGATTTTTGATAAACTGACAAATTTCTAGTCATCGCTAATACCTCTAGCTGCTGAGGTAAGACAGTTCAGGCTCTGAAATTCTACCCTAGGTTTTGCTGAGGGGTTTTTTGTGCCCTACCTTTGGCTACTGGAAGTGTGAAAACTTTATTGGACCTCAGGGCTGGGCTTTTTGATGGTTAAAGGCAATTCCTCCTGGGGGCCTAATAACCAGTTCGTGATTCACAGCGACATCAGCTTCTGACAACTGAAGGCTGTAGACACAATAAAATCTCTCCCAACACAGTTTCCTTTACGTGTACCCTTAACCAAATCCACGGGCTGACAGAGTTACAATGTGAGGGGCATGCAGATTGGATTGCTGGGCAAATGGATCATAGGTAGAATAAAAATAGCGAACTTAAGGAGATGTATGAAGCAAATGAAATAATTTTAATCCTTACAAACTCCCATTAGTAAGGAGTTGTGGCTAAAAGTAATTACGTTAATTTTTAATTAGCTGTGTCCCTATATATAAGTATATATAAGTGGCCCAAAGATAATATTCACCTCTTTTCACCCCCTTAAACTGATGAGAAATTAACAAGTATTGTTATTAAAGATTACAAAGTAATATGTATTCATTAGAAATGTAGAAAATATTAAAATATGTTTAAAATATAAAAATCACCTCTCTGGTGATAAATAATGAATGATATTTGGATATATATCATTTTAGGAGTTTTTTTCCCTAAGATGTACATCTAAGCAAGAATAAGCTTTTAAAACTTTGTATCATACTACAAAAACTGTTTTGTAGTCCTTTTTCATCAAACTGTGATGACAAGAGTTGCCTGAGTCCCAAGTATCCAACTCTTGATTTCCACTCAGGTCATGATCTCAGGGTCGTGAGATCCAGCCTCAAGCCTGGCTCTGCCCTGGGTGGGAGACTGCTTGAGATTCTCTCTCTCCCTCTCCCCTTCCCCACTTGCACTCACTTTCTCGCTATATAGATAGATAAATAAATAAAATAGTTTTTTTTTGAATGTAGTAACAGTACTTTCCCTGTTCATTAAATATTATACACAATATGCCTTAATATGAACATACTGTAATTTTAAAACATATATAATCTTCTCTTTTATTCCCAGTGTTTTAATCTCATAAAGATATGCTGAAGTAAATTGTCTTAGGTGTAAATCTTTTCACTTGCCTTCGATTTTTTGTTTTCCTTCAAAATAAATTCGCAAAGGGGAGTTGTTGGGCTAGTGTATATGAACATATAAAAACTATAACATAACATTGTCAAATTGCCCTTTGGATATTATTATCCACAGTCCACCAGAGGGTTTGTGGAAGGGTCAGTCCTCTCCCCATCCTCACTAATAAATGAAGGTTTTAAAGTGTCAAGAAGAGTTCCATTAAAGTCTCTTCTCAATCATATTTTACTCGAGTCTTATGAGTTGTATTCTAATTAAGGCAGTCAGGTGAAGGTTTTCTGGTTCCTGAGTGAACCTGAATTCAGAGCTAAGAATTGTACATAAAAGGTACTTCCTGAGAAGAGTCTAAACTGGGCAGACATCTTTTACTTATTTAATTAGTATTTAATATGGATATTTTGAATGAGGCAGATTAAAGCCATTACATTCTTTCTTGTCAGATTAAGTGGTTATAAAGCAGCTGTGAACACCAGCTTAATGAATGTAGAAATTCTACTTAACTACAGATAGATTCCAATCCTCATCGTTTTTGTTATTAGTTGTTAAATACACAATAAGGCAATTATATTAACACATGGAAATTGGAGACAGCCTCCTTTTTCAGATATCTCAGTTTTGTTCACTTAATTAGAAGTTATCACATGTTGATCGATATCCTAAAGTAGCAATGATCCAAACGTCCAGTGGCTTTCCACAGAAATACTACAGAAGCAGAAATCTACCTTGCAGAGTGAACGGTGATGGCTCCGGCGATGGAACAGATGCCATTTGCCCGGCAGTTTGCATTTAATCATGCTTCTCAAATGTGGCAGGCTTTGCACAGACAGAATTAAGGAATTAAGATCCCTGCAAAGTGAAAAAAAAAAAAGTGATTTTGATGTGTGAGATACACCCAAGGGGGGGGGTGCGTATTAAAATGAATTAGTAATTACATTTCAGTCTGAATAGCATGTGCCAAAGTAAATGAAAGATTGTTTTAGATTCTTCCATATATTGTTTTCCTAATCATTTTAATTTTCATTTCATGAGGTTAAAATAGAGGTAAATGAGTTAGAAAGGAGAGATGTATGATTGCAAATTGCTATTATGGGATGTGAAATTTGCAAGATTGTTAGCTTGGGCAGAAATAGAAGAGCTTTCTTTTGGCATTGAGGGGCTGAAAGCATATGAAAAACTGTGAGGCCATTAATGACCTACAATAACAATCAGAATAACCACTGAGACAAGAAAATAAGTACAGTTCCCCTTAAAGAATCATTATAAAACATCTCCTGAGTAGAAACAAAACTCTAACCCTCTTAGTTAAAGAAAGAAAAATTAAATTTGCTTTGCAGAATAAACTCTCCCAGGCTTAAAGATCTACACAGATAGCAAAATATTGAGATGTTTTATTTATACACAGTCTCTATTTTATGTGTGAATGTGGACATCCTGAAGCATTGATTGATGACTGGGCAGTGTTTTTCTGTCACTTCTAGCAATGACTTAAAATGACTTATAGATACTACAGGGTAAGAACTCCTGTCTTCCTGTGCAAAGAAGAGTCTTTGAAACTCTTAAGTTATGGAAGCCACTGAGTGTAGTGAAGACAACATTTTGGAAGTCCTCAGTTCATGCTTAGAAACTGTGAACTTAGGGGCGCCTGGGTGGCTCAGTGGGTTAAGCCTCTGCCTTCGACTCAGGTCATGATCTCAGAGTCCTGGGATTGAGCCCTGCATGGGGCTCTTTGCTCGACAGGGAGCCTGCTTCCCCCTCTCTCTCTGCCTGCCTCTCTGCCTACTTGTGATCTCTCTCTGTCAAATATATAATAAAAAAATCTTAAAAAGAATTAAAAAAAAAACTGTGAACTTAGAAATGTCTCATGGCAAAAGTAATCACTACCGTGAATATTTATATATGAACAAAACTGGAAGGGTCTTTGATATCCAAGTAGGAAGCTTAGATAAAACTATGATAGTCTATCTTCTTGATGGCATCAATAAAGGTATTTAAATTTAAGATTAGGAAGAATTTATGATGGCTTTGGAAAGTGTGGCAAAAGGGGTAAGTTATCAACTATGTAAAAACCTAAACATAACTGGAAAAACTACAGATGTCAACAAAGACTGGAAGAAAATACAGCAGAAGTTTAACATTATTTGGTCTTCTGTGCATGGATCTTGGGTGATAATTTTTTATCTTGCTATGTTCTCAATTTTCCAAATTTTCTGTAATGAACATATTAATTGTTTTTATAATTTCACAATGCTCCCTCCTTTGCAGGGTCCTGTGGCTCCCATGAGCAGAGATGTGGTGGAGGGAGCATAGGGATCACTGCTTGCTGCCCCCCACCCTTCCTTCCAGCCCCCTTTTTTGCGCTTCTTTTGACAAGTTTCACATTTTTCTTGTATTTCTTTCCATGGGTCATGGTCCCTTCCTTATCTGGAGGAAGAGAATAAAATTAATTTTTGTTCCTTCCTTCTTTAGCTGTCCTTTGTACGGGGAATCATGCGCTCAAATCAAACGCTGCCATGTTCCCAAATAGAGTGACATTTACATTGACGCCCAATTGCAGTTGCTGGGAGCCCCGCCTCCCCCTTTCTGTGGCTTCTGGGTACACCGGTGATTCTCTTAGCTCACAGACCAGTCCGTCACCCAGAATCACCTTGGGCCACCCACCATATTGTCTCTCCTCAAGTTCCGCTTCTCAAAGATACCCTTGAGGCCAGTGGCAGGAGAAGCCACCATGAAAATGCGACTCTCTGTGCCAATATCCCCAAAGTTGCTGTTCCTGGGGTAGCAGAGCGGTGCTGGTGCTGGAGAGTGGAAAAAGTGTATCGGAAGTGTGGAAGCAACCAGGGGGTGTGGCACAAGTAGGGTAAGGAGGTAGGCAGACCAGTCATGCAGGACCTTCCCAGACAAATTAATTAAGGATGTTAGGCTTTATTCAAGGATCTCTAGGTAGCTCTTACAAGATTTTAAGCAGGGCAGAGTGATCTATCTGTTGTGAAAAGTAAATGATGACTCCGGCTGTGGTCCACATTTGGACAGTGGGGGTGAGGAGGGGATGCACCAGGATTAGCATTCACGTCCTCTGGGTTATGCCATGTGGTCGCTTCCCATGACTTCTTAGAAGGCTCTGCGAAGGACAACTTGCAAATCACAGATTGAAAAGGAGGCATCCCATTTTAGGAAGCTGGTAGGACAATTACCATGCAGCTCCAGCTTCTCCGTTAGTATAATTTTGATCTGGGCTAGCCCAGGCTTTCACTTCTTTAAAAGATCAAACTTAGCAGGTATTTGAGCCTGGAAGCAAGAAAGCAAATTAAAAATACCAGCATCATTTTGGCTAACGAATAGATTTCCTTTGAGTGTCTCCGTGCTTCAGCATTCATCCTGAATTAAAAAAAAAAAAAAAAAAAAAAAAAGTATCCAGCACACAGATTGTTCCCCCTTGAGTTACTCTGGGTGTCAGACTTGGCAGTCTTCGTACTCCATCCAATCTAATGCGGACTCATTAACATTTGTACTTAGCCACATGGACTCAAATGCTGAGTGTTCAGAACATTTGCAGCAGATGTTATCAAAGATGTTCTCTTTTCACAGTTTCCTCTGTTCATTTGCATTGAACAGCCATTGCCACCAAAATGAGGTGCAGACTACGGAAAAGCGTTTTTTGTTTATTTGCTGCTAAGTTACGAGCATGTGCTTGTGTTGGGGAAGCATTTTACTTTACTGCTTTGAATTAACTATTGTTCCAATCCTGGTTTAGTGTTGCTTTTGTTGTTTGGCTTACTCTGTTGGGAGGCAGACACTATTAATGTGGGGGGAAAGGCTTTTTTGCATGCATTTGGATGACGATTTTAATGGGAAGATGTTCTGGACCCACTTTTTCAGCAAATTCTGCTTTCTTCTTTGTAACTAGGATTGGATGCCCTGCTTTTCCGAAAACGTGCTTTTTGTTTACTCCTTTCTGCCATTCCAAGGTCAGGGCAGTTCTTGAATTAGGAAAACATCATTATCTGTAATATTGATTTGTCAGTCTTCTTAGTTACCTTCCCTGCTGGACACTGAAAAGACCAGGAAGATAAATAACAAGGACAGAATCCAACCCAAACTAAAGGTGCCCTTCAGGTGTGAATTTTATGACTTCTTTGGTCTTGTTCAGAAATTAATGTCAATCAAAGTTCAGCCTCCACTGGGGATGAAAAGCTGGTCAAGACTCAAAGAAAATTTGCAGCTGACAAGGCAGCATTCGTCAGTGGACGCGGTAGGAATCCGTTTAGCCAATATATTGACAAGTGTGTCACTTTTGCCAAGTCTTAGAAAATAAGGTTCCCTCCTGTTTTCCTAAGCCATAGTCTAACTCTGCTTTTTCTTCAGTCCCTTCCCATCTCCTTTCATTGCCCTTAGGTCTCCTTCATCTTCATACTGGCTGGTTTCATTTTTCTGCCAGCTGGTTACCCACCTGCAAACACGTTCATGCTGGCTCCCTTGGTCTTCGGTCAATTTCTTATGACTGCACCTTCTCTCCTTTCTTTTTTTCATCAAGAGAGCGCTAAGGACTGTGCAATAAAGATAGCAATGACATAGCTTCACCCTCAGACACTTTTTACTCTCTTGACACCCAGTGTTCCAGAAAGATTAATCTGGCTGTGGGGTGCCACAGGCAGGCGGATCAGTTTGCAAGAGTGTATTAAGTGTGAGGCAATAACGGTTTACACAAAACTTCAGTTTCGAATATCCTGACTTATTTCAGAACTTCCGTGACTTGTGCACGTTCTGCTCCCAGCGTCATCCTCGGGGCTGATGAATATCCTTTCGTGCAACTATATGTCCTCTTCCATTCTGAAACCTTCATCTGGGGGTAATTAGTTAAAGCCCTAACTTGGTTTATCTGTTTTCTGTTCTGTTTCTATTTTCTGTTTCTGTTCTGTTCTATTTCTTACCTTTTGTCACTACGCCTATAGTTTTAAATATGGGTAATCTATAGTTTTGGTCTCATTGGTTGAAGCAAAGGGCTATGCTTTTTATTCTTTTTCTTTCTTCTTCTTTTTTTTTTTTGTTTTTTTTTTTTTTAAGTTGCACTCGATCTAACTGATAATAAGAAAGAATTAAGCTCCCTGCTATTTTTACTCACTATAGCTGTAGTATTTTGTTTTGTGTTTATTTTGCTTCTTCTTGGTATGTGTTTCTATCTGATTAGATAAGTCACTGTCCCCCCCACCCTGCCCACCAAATCCTCATTATAAATGTGTTTAGTAAGAGTTAATATAATTACGGGGCCCCTGGCTGGTTCAGTCGGTTAAGCGTCTGCTTTCCGCTTGGGTCATCATCCTGCAGTCCCAGGATCAAGCCCCACATTGGGCAGAGGGGAGTCAGCTTCTCCATCTCCCTGTGCCTACTCCTCCCTTGCTCATGCTCTCTCTCTCTCAAGTAAATAAAATCTTAAAAAAAAAAAGAGTTTAGGTTTACAGTGTTGTCTCTTAGTGAACAGAGATAACTCTCATTTATTTGGGTCTTTTATATCTGTTAATAGGGTTAATTAGTAAAGCCTTTTTTTTTTAAAGATTTTATTTATTTATTTGACAGAGAGAGACCACAAGTAGGCAGAGAGGCAGGCAGAGAGAGAGAGAGAGAGAGGGAAGCAGGCTCCCTGCTGAGCAGAGAGCCCCACGCAGGACTCGATCCCAGGACCCTGAGATCATGACCTGAGCCGAAGGCAGCGGCTTAACCCACTGAGCCACCCAGGCGCCCCTAGTAAAGTCTTAAAATAAAAAACTTTCTCTATAATGTTTTATTCATTTATTATATTATAATTGCAGGAATTCCTAGATATTTTGTCTTTTTGCTAGTTTGAGTAATATCTTACTTTCTATTTTATTTTCTATACAGTTATTCCTGATGAAGAAGAATTTTTTAAGTTGATCTTATATCTGACAATTTTTCCAGAACTGTTTCATTATTTTTGAGAATTTATCTGTTAATTCTATTAGATTTTTCCTTGTAGATGAATATATTTTGGTCAGTGATGATATCTTATATCTTTCTTTTCCAGTCCTTATACCTCTTTTTATTTTATCTTATTTCACTTTTTAGGACCTTCAGTACTATGTAGAAACAAATAACATAACATGACATAAGGTAAAAGAAAATAATAATCATTTTATGAATTCATTATGCTTCATTTCCTCTTTTAAAAAATATGCACCACTGCTGTATATTTATGAAAATTGTTAGGAGTGAATCTGAAGAGTTTCTATCATAAGAAAACAATTTTTTTCTTTCTTTTTGTTTTTTTGTATATGAGATGATGGATGGTAACTAAGCTCGTGGTAATTATTTCATGATATATGTAAGTCAAGTCATTATGCTGTACACTCTAAACTTATATAGTACTTTATATCAATTTATGTCAATAAAACTGGGGAAAAAATGTACCAAAGTTAGTCCATTGGTATATTGCCTTTATCAAGTTAAGGAATTTTCCTTTAATTTTACTTTTCTCAGAATTTTAATTTTGATACTGAATTTCATCAAATACCTTTTATTTAAGAAAATCCTATATTTTTCCCATTAATTCATTAGTTTGATCAGTTGAATTGATAGATATTCTGATAGTAAAACATGCTTGTATCCCTAAATTAAATCTTACTTGTATCTAATGTATTCTTTTTGTTAAACTGATGTGGAAGAACTAATTTATTGAATTTGGATTTTCTTTCACACTTGAGAAATGTCCATACAGATTCTTTTTTTCTTCATTATCCAGTTTGTATTATTTGTCACTTGAAAGTTTAGTAGAATTCTTTGTAAAATTCTCTAAGCCTTGGATTTCTTTTGGTGGAAAGAAAATGTTTAGTCCACATTTCAGTTTTTCAATAGGAATTGTCATATTCATTAGACCAATATTACCAGTTTTGGCATTTTGTATTTTCTTAGAAATGTATCTTTTTTAAAAAAAAATTATAGTTATTGGCATATGGTTGAAGGTCATATTATTTTAAGCTCTTATATCTGGAAGTATTTCTTTTCTTAATTTGTTTACTTAGATCTTTTCACCTCCCATCTACATTTGAGAAAAAGTCATAACAGAAATTTGTCTAACTTTTAGTATTTTCAAAAAATCAGTTTTGTTTGTTCATCTCTTTGAATTGTTAGTATTTCTTGGTTATGTTACTGATTGCTGACTTTTAATTTTATTTTCTTTTTATTTCTTTGGCTTTATTGTCTTTTCCTCTTCTTGTTTCTTATCTCCCATGTTTTCATTTCCTTTTTGTTTTCCGATAAATCCATTTAAAGCTGCAGTTTTTCTGTGCCCTTTGTTAGCTGTTGTCCCCTTTTTTTGGTTGTGTCCCATATCTGTTGATGTGTGGTTTTTTTATCATTTAACTTTAAACTGTTTCTCATTTCCCATACTATTATCATTTTACCTCATCATTTACTTAGTCATAAGTCTTAGTAACAGATATATAAAGTTTTTATTTTTTATTGATTTCTAATTTCTCTAATTAGTGAATATAGTATGTATGATATCAATTCTTTGAAGTTTACTGAGGTTTCCTTTGAGAGTAATTTCACCATTGACTTTTGTGTGTGTTCCATACATACTTAAAATGTTTATTCTGGTTAGTATGAAATTATGTATTATCTGTTAATTTAAGCTATGAGTCATCTTATCCAGGAGTTTTAGACATTTCTTTATTCTCTTATCTTTACCTATCAGTTTCTGAAAGAGTTGTCTTCAGATTCTCAGTCACCATTGTTCATAATTTTTCCTATAGATGTGATAATTGACTCAGTTTTATGTCAATATAGACAAATACATACATAGATATGATATTAGGGCCATTTCACTTATGATTTTTTCTGGTAGTGTATATTGTCCTTCAGTGTTGCTTTTAATTTACTTTTGTCTTAAATTCCATTTTGTCAGTTACTTTAATTACCACTACAATTGTCAAGTAGTTCATATTATTTTCTTATTTTATCATTTTCCTTCTCTCCTCACTTTATTTTTAATTTTTCTGCATCTTTTTGTCATTAATGTGTAGCTCTTACAGGTAATATAATAATTTGTTAAATCAATTTTTTAAGCATCCTATCCAAGAATCACTACTTAAAAAAAAAAAAGATTTCATTTATTTATTTGATGGAGAGAGGGAGAGAACAAGCAGGGAGACAGGTAGAGGAAGAAGGAGGAGCAGGCTCCCTGCTGACTAGGGAGCCTGATGAGGGGGTTGATCCCAGAACCCTGGGATCATGACCTGAGTGGAAGGCAGAGGCCCAACTTACTGAGCCAACCAGGTGCCCCCAGAGAGTCACTATTAAACAGTTTTATCCATTTATATTTATTGTAATTTTAGTTATGTTATAATTTATTTCTGTTATATCAGATTTTTCTCTTACAAAATTATTTTTCTTTCTTTGAAGGGGTAGAATTTTTTAGTTGAAGAAATTATATATTTGCTTTTTAACTTTTTGTTAATTAGAACTAATATTTATAATTCTTTTACTATATCAGTATCTTATATATATCATTGTGTACATCTTCCCCCTGAAAGAGATATGTATCCCGAGATACACTTTTTCTTCTATTGTTTCTTCTTGACCCTCTTTTCCCAACTTTAACCCTTAATCAACAGGTTGCATATCATCTACAACAGCACTCTAGAACAGAACTTTCTGTGATGTTGGAAACATTCTCTAACGGTAGCCACTAGCCACATGTCTGTTGAACACTCAAAGTAGGGCTACTATGACTAAGGGAGGAACTGAATTTTTAATTTAATTTAATTTAGATTAAATATTCAAATGTGGCCAGTGGCTACTGTATTGGATAATATAGTTGAAATAGGTTATTTTTGGATATTTATAGATATAATTTTCTTCCTTGGTAGATGGAGCAAATTTTTATTTAGACAATAGTAAACTTTATTTATTCATTCACCCTTATTTTCCATATTTTTAGTACCTTTTTGAATCTATTTCTTTTGTTGTTGGTTTACCTTCTTCAAGAATGCCTTAAAGAGTATCTTGTGGAAGAAATTCTAAGATGTGGTATACTTGAGAATGACTAATTTTAACCCTATAAATTTTAGGTTTAAGCTTTCTTCAATGCTTTAAATATAATTTCCATATTTCTTATCTACATTATTGCTATTTTATAGTAGAGTGTCAATTTGAATTCTTTTTTTCTTTTTGTTGGTACTGTTCTCCCTGGAAGCTTTTAGAATTTTCTTTGTCTGTGGTATTATTTAAATTTACTATAATATGGCATGTTTGGATTATTTTCTTATCTAATCTGTCATTCTGTGAGCCATTTTGAGAAGGGATTTTATCTTTCTTTAATTCTAGAAAATTATTGATTATTAATTAATAAGTTTAAATATATCATCTCCCCTCCATTATTTTTTTCTTATTTTCTGACTACTTTTTATAGTGTAGACCTATGTATTTTCTCCTTCATAGCCCTTCTTTCCTTTACATCTCTTTGACCTCCCAGTGCTTTCTACTGTAATTCCATCACCTGACCATTTGGGGCTGTGTTCCTTTACCATCCAACTTATCAAATTAGCTCTTTCTTTATTATACACAACTGTTATCTCCAGTTAGTTCCTCCTTTAAACTGTTTATTTTTACCTCTTGTTTTTATTATCCTCCCTTATATCTTTGAGGATGCTTCTTATGCTTATTAAAAATTATTTCACTTCTCTTTTATTATTTCTGTTTCCTTTTATAAGGTTTTCTTACTTAGTCATGTTTGGAGTTTACAGAGATATTTTTTAATCAGACACTATTTGATAGGTATTGGGATAATTGGTTTAATGCACACAACAAACCTACAAGATAAATATTAAAAGTATTCCCATTCCACCCATTAGGAAACTCTGCATCAAAAGATTAAGTAGCTTGTTTACATTCATGCAACGAAATGAGTAATGGAACAAGATTAGAACACTCGCATTCTGACTCTACCAACACCCCTTATACTATACTATCAACCACTGTAATATATTCAGAGGGTTAAAATAGATCTATTCCTCTCAATAACCATAAAAATACATAAAGAGAATAAGAAAGAGTGGTTACTCCAGGCTTATACCAAATGATTGAGTTATTTGGAGTATTTGGAACTTGAATTGTTATTTTTCATGAAGACGGGGTATGGGATTATCAAGGGGTAAAGGAAATAAAGTTAGTAATTTTTGATTTCTAACAATATGCCAAGCATTACTTTAAGCATTTTACATATACCCTCAGAAGTAAGTGATGTTATTATATCCACTTTTTTTTATAAACAAAAACATCTCAGAGCCCCAGAGATATTAAAGATGTTGTCCAAGGTTACATAGTAAATGCTAGCACTGAGATTTTAATCTGGAGCGGCTGGTTCCTGAGTGCATTCTCCTATTTTTGCTTTACTTGTCTTATTATACAATTACACGGAGCTGAGAAGAGGCAGAAGTTGGGACCAGGGAATCAAGAAGGCAGATTAAGAATAGTGGCTAGGGATAGAGGCAGCCCCATTTTATACTGGCCCCCCCAATGGCCTCTGCAGTCCTTTCTCTTGTCTTCCATATGGTTTCCCTCACCAAGTAAAAATCTACCCTCAAAATGGGAACTGTAGTAACCATATTTCTTCTGAGTTTAATCGTAAGAGACTACAATAGAGGAAAACTAGAGACTCCAGAGCATTTCAGGCCTATAGATAGTTGTGCTTGATAAGCAAGAAACTGAAAACCATAGAGTACAATGCACATTTAAAGAGATGAGTGAGGGGCACCTGGGTGGCTTAGTGGATTAAGCCTCTGCCTTCAGTCATGATCAGCAGAGGTCAAGCCTCAGCAGGTCATGATCTCAGGGTCCTGGGATTGAGCCCCGCATTGGGCTCTCTGCTCAGCGAGGAGTCTACTTCTCCCTCTCTCTCTGCCTGCCTTACTCCCTACTTGTGATCTCTCTCTCTCTCTCTGTTGAGTACATAAATAAAATCTTAAAAAAAAAAAAATAAAGAGATGAATGAAGGAGATGTGGTGACAACAATTCAGAGTGGTAAGAAGGTGATGAAGTGTTACAGTAGCAATTGGTAACTTACAGGCAGTAACAACTAAATATCCTGAAAAGGTTTTCTGTTCTGGTCTGAGTTAAAATGCTTGTATGTGTTATGATTGCTGATTTTAAGATTTGACCTTAAGTCAAAGAGTTTAGGTGAAACTATCAAAATGCTTTGATAGTTGCTGAGTTAGCTGACAGAAGTTTATGTAAAGTGGTGGTAGAGTCTTTCTTAATAATAGCCTAGAGAAGAGATCTTAGGCAGTTGAGTACGGCAATTGAGATACAGTTCGTGTTGTCGAAATTCCTTGTTTGGCAGCAAGATCTTGACTCATGGCTAGCTTTTACTAGTTTTCAATAAAAACCATAAATTATTAAAACATAAGGGGAAATTGGAGGGGGAGATGAACCATGAGAGACTGTGGACTCTGAGAAACAAACTGAGGGTTTTGGAAAGGAGGGAGTTGGGGGGTTGGGTGACCCTGGTGGTGGGTATTAAGGAGGGCATGTATTGCATGGAGCACCGGGTGTGGTGCATAAACAATGAATGCTGGAACACTGAAAAGAAAAGAAAAGAAAATGGAAAAAACAAAAAACAAACAAAAAATATAGGTATTAAAGACAGCACATATTGCAGGAATAATGAATCTTGGAACACAAAAAACATTAAATAAAAAAATGTCAAAATTAATAGCACATGTTGTTTTCTTTCTTTTTTCTTTTTTTCTTAAATTGAAGTATAATTGGCATGCAATATTTTGTTGGTTTCAGGTGTGCATGATAGTAATTTGATATTTTTAGACATTACAAATGATCCCTATGATAAATCTAGTTACCGTCTGTCACCATACAAAACTATTACTGTATTACCGACTGTATTCCCCATGTTGTACACTAGGTCCCCATGACTTACTTATTTTATAACTGGAAGTTTGGACCTTTTAATCCCTTTCACCTACATTTAATACATGACTTTTTTTTTAAATTGTGGTAAAATGTACCCAATATAAAATTGACCATTTTAGGCATTTTTTAAATGTACACTTCAGTGGCATTAAATACATTCACATTATTGTTTAACTACTACCAACTTCCAGAAATCTTTTGTCATCCCAAATTGAAGCTCTGTACCCTGTAAACAGTAACTCTGTATTCCCCTCTTTCCCTAGCATCTGGTAACCTCTGCTCTACTTTCCACATTTGTGAATTTGATTATTTTAAGTAATTTGGATTATTCACTTTGCTTAATGTCTTTAAGGTCCATCCCTGTTGTCAGAATTTTCTTCCTTTGTAAGGCCAAATAATATCCTATCGTGTGTGTGTGTGTATGTCTATGTGCAGACATAGACATACACACACACATATACATACTGCATTTTGTTTATCCATTCATCTGCTGATGAACATTTGGGTTGTTTCTACCTTTTGGCTATTGTTAATAATGCCAATATAAATATTAGTGTGAAAGGCTTTCTTTTTATGCATATTATTTAGGTATCTAAAAAATGTATCTTTTGGAATTAGTGCAGTTTGACAAGACAGGAGAAATCTTACACTTTGTGTTACCAAGGTGCCATTCCTGGTGAGATTTTTGAAGCATTTTGTGAGTATCAATTGTAGTTAAGAAGACTATATAATTTATCACTCAAACCAGGGTGAAAACAGAAAATAGAATGATTAATATTACCCAGAGAAAATAAGCATTAATCAGGACTGTCTCAAGCAAACCAGTCCATGTAGTCCTCTCATCTTTTAAGAAGTAATCGAATAGAATCTTTACTTTCCATTACCAGTGACTGGTAAATGTGAAATGGAATTATTTTACTTAATCTCATTGGAAAGTGAGGTCTAACAGGAAGTATGGTTAGTAATGTTAAACCATGAAGTCTCTATATAGTGAAATAAAGTCAAATCCATTTATTTCCTTTGAGTTAACCACTTACAAATTCTTTGTTATTTGAGGAAGTGCGATTTTTAATAGAGTTAACATCACATAGGTATGTCTAGGTGTCTGTTGTTTTCCATCCCTAACACTTCTGTCAATAGTCAACCCAAATACTCCATGAGAAAAGGATAATTGGACACAATATAGAAGAATCTTTTACTTTTTTTTTTTATTCTCTGACATGGACATAGCCAAATGATCCAAATAATGAAGGTCTAATAATTATTTCTAAAAGTAATGGATAATGTCTGGCTCTCATGACTTCTTCCTCATTTACCAGAAGCAGAAATTCAAATATTCCAGTGATCCATTCATCCTGGTAGCCAATTCGGTTCCCCACTTTAAATGTCCAGATATAGGGAAGGAATCCTGACTATATCCATATGATGAGTCTTCCAAGTCAAATGGAAATAAGATAATCAAACCCAGACATCTTTAATTCTTTTGTAGAATTACTCGAGGTTAATAGTGTTTGTTGAAAGAATGGAAACTATTAGGTGTTATTATTCCTATTGAAAGGAAATAATCTTGATAAGTTAACATAAGGGAAAAAGTCAACCTAGATTTCTCAAATTTTGAATTTCAGAATCTAATTAAGACATGAAGTTTTATGAATTTTATTTCAAATATCCATTATTGGATAAAGATAGGAAGAAGTTGTGAATTGCTTTTTTGAATCTGTTAATAAGTAGCTAAACTTATAATTGATAAATTTACATGATAGTTATTATATATGAGATAACATAACTATCTTTTCTCTCTGGCATGCCACATTTACATCTAGGGTGCATTTTTTTGATAAAATATTTTTCACAAAAACAAAAGACACCCTATAGTTAAGTTCTGCTAAGTCTCTCATATTAGAAGATGATCTTTAAATAACATTATTTTTAGCAGACTACTTTAAGCAGCTTTCCAAGTATTAGTCAAGTAAATATCTGTGTATCATGGTCACTTTATATTGGGATATACACAGTAATATTATCTTTCTTAGAAATTTTTATTTCATAAATATTTCCAATTATTGTTTGACCTAATGTCCAAATTATTCCTTTTTATGAAAATTAACTGAGATGTTTAATAGACAGTGCAAACCATTATTTAATCTCAATATAAATGAATGCACATGTTTCCAATGAGTTAGCTATCAGTTATCACAGATAGCAACAAGGACCTTAGAGCTATGTTAGAAAATTGTATAGCTGGGGGGTGCCTGGGTGGCTCAGTGGGTTAAGCCGCTGCCTTCGGCTCAGGTCATGATCTCAGGGTCCTGGGATTGAGTCCCGCATCAGGCTCTCCGCTCAGTGGGGAGCCTGCTTCCCTCTCTCTCTCTCTGCCTGCCTCTCTGTCTACTTGTGACCTCTCTCTGTCAAATAAATAAATAAAATCTTAAAAAAAAAAATTGTATAGCTGGAATTCAACTCTGCAGTCTCACTTGCTCTCAAGAGAGCACCATCCATTCCAAATCACAAACTCCAAAAGACCAGGGGAATAGAAGAGAGGGGTGTGCAGAGTGGTAAATACAGGGACCAGTACACAGGTGATGGACAGAAATATAGCTCTCAAGGAAAGCCAAATCAGATGCCTTTTTTTTTTTTTTTTTTTAACAGCTAAGGACAAAGAAAAGCCCATGGCTTTCAAAAAATGACTTTTCTGCCAGCCCCAAGCAAGTCTTACAAAGAGATGTGTAATAAGTCAATTGACTTATAAGGACATTTTCAGGACATCTACATTTTCAGATCATTTCAACTACAAAATGGTAGACCCTTTCCTTTGAGGCACAGTAGTGGAGTTAACGTAGTCCAGAAGCTCAGTGTTGGATTTGCAAATACAGTTTATTTTACAGAAATGCCACATTATAAATAGCAAGCATCTCCCATCCCACCCACCCTTCTCCCTTCTCCTGCCTCCCCATCCTCATCTGGCTGGGTTCAGACCTTGCTCTGCAGAGAGGGAGCAGTGATGAGGCTGCTCTGTTGCTTTGGAGGGAGATTCTAGAACCCACCAAGAAGGAGGAAGAGGACGAGGGTGACATGAAGGAATTGGAGAACGGGGCTGGATCCACTGAACTGGTCCAGTGTGGGCTGGGACCAGCCAGAATCTGGTGGCCTGGGCAGCGGGCAGAGGGGTGTACATGCGAGGCTGGCAGGACGTGGTGCAGGCAGGTGGGGTTTGATGTTAATATTATAGAGGGAACATTTGGGGAAAGGACGATTTCGGGCCTGCTAATTTGCAGCACGTTCTTGTCTAGTTCCTCCGGTTCTAGTGCTAATTCTGCCAGGAACTCACCTTCATCCTACTCTTCTACAGATCTTCCAGGTTTTGACATTGTTGCCGAAATCTCCTCTGCAGGTTCCTACCGGTCGGCAACGCCCTGCATTAACTCCTCAATGTTATCGATGTTTTTGTTGTTGTAGGCAGCCTTCGTGGCCTTGGCGGGATCGTCCACGTTCTTGAGCCTGTCGGTGTCACTACTGATGATCTCCAGGGTCTCTCACGGAAATTTCGATGGTTTTAGTGTGCCCTTGACCGGCACCAGTGGCTTTTTACGCCTCTTCTTGGGCTTTAGTGACCAAAGAATTGTGTACTTCTTTTTGGTGCAGTGTTTTTTGGTGGCGATGGGCTCCTCCTACTCTTTATCTCCAGGAGTTCCTGCTTACTTAGGCCAAATTATCCCTTTTTAAATCATTTGTCCTATGTATCCATGAGGCTTTATTGATAAAGGAAAAATACACATGTAAATGCTTTCCATACTTGTTTATACACTTAGAGAATTTAAGGAAATTATGTATGAACTCACTCTGTGTGTGTGTGTCTCTCTCTCTGTTTCTTTCTATTCCTCCATATTATATATATACATATATATATATTTCATATTGCCTACTATTAATACTATATATAATACTATGTATTATATATAATTCAACATGTACATACATAAAAGTTTCTCAATTTCTAAATCAAATTTAAGGCTACAAAAACCCATTAATGTAATACAGATTGGATGACAATTTGACTATTGAGAAAGACAGCTGAAGAGAATAGAACAGTTTTGAGAACTCAACGTGAGATAAGTGACTGAGCTGTGAAATGATCCAGCCATTCGTACCTACACTAAAATGAGATTATTTTTCTCAAAACTGCTGATGGGCTTTGAAGTTCAATTTGATAAATATAAAATTATCAAAGGTGAACCAGCCCTAAAATTTGATGCATAAAAACAAAGAAACAAGACCAGATTGTCATCTAAAATAAAATATCATTAAGCTTTCTTTGCCTTGAGTTACCAGATACTATTTTGGAAAATCAAAGCTAGTGGGGATCATGTATTCACTGACAGCAAAATACTAGAATTTTGTAAAGTTTACCTATAATGATTTCCATTTTGGAGGTGAGAAGCTGGTTCAGAGAGGTTCAATAACTTATTCAAGGTCAGGGTCTCCTAAGTGGGGGAGGCAGAACTCGGTCATTGTTGGTTTGACCTCGGCAGTCAAGGTGTTTTCTCTACCCCATAATGTCTACTTGGAAGGATGGGAAAAGTTCTTTAAAAAACCTAAACTTTAAAAAAATAAGTTTCTGGGGCACCTGGGTGGCTCAGTGGGTTAAGCCTCTGCCTCCAGCTCAGGTCATGATCTCAGGGTCCTGGGATCGAGCCCCACATCGGGCTCTCTACTCAGCGGTGAGCCTGCTTCCTCCTCTCTCTCTCTGCCTGCCTCTCTGCCTACTTGTGATCTCTCTCTCTCTCTCTCTCTCTCTGTGTGTCAAATAAATAAATAAAATCTTTTAAAAAAATTTTTAAAAAGTTTCTGTGTAAGATTTTTTAAATTTAATTAATTTTTATTTTTTTTCAGTGTTCCAAAATTCATTGTTTAGGCACCACACCCAGTACTCCATGCAATACGTGCCCTCCATAATACCCACCACCAGGCTCACCCTCTGTCCAAGATTTTAAGGCAGCATGGTATGCTGGGGAAAAAAAATAAAATACATGATCATAGGAATCAGAAGAGATTGTCTAACAAGTTTTGCTGATTATTAGTGGGATCGATGACTTTACTTTTCTGAACACTAGCACTTAAGAATGGAACTGTTTGTCCAGCCTCCCCAGGTGAATCTCATATAAGAAAGCATCAGATAAGAAAATGACCAATTATAGCATTTTCAAAATCATGAGGACTTTCAAAGGTAAGGAGCTAGTGGATCTTCTGGCAAATAGAACGTACCGCAGTGCTCTAAAAAATGAATGGTTATCGGTATCTTCTTTACTATGACCTAGTTCATCTAGGAACAAATTATCTAGTAGGTCATATCTGAATTCTCAGTGGCATTGGATCATGACCATCTCAATACATAGTATTTTAGGCTTCATGACCTTCATGATCTTATTATTAGTTTATTTTATTTATTTATTTTTTTTTACTTTATTAAAGGTCCACAGCTCCTCATCTGAAATGCTTAGAGTGCGATGTGTTTCGGAATTCAGAACTTTTCCACTTTTAGAAATGTGACACGTGGACTATAAATTTTGTAAAAACCCAGTGGAGTCTGAGACAGAAGTCAATAATCAAACACATTAGTATTTCTTCAGAATAATATACTAGAATTCTCGCAAGGGGTATAAAGCCTGTAAATAGTTTCTTGCTAGATTCAGGTCGGGTTGTGTTGCCAAAGGAAGAGTGCTAAAACCATGAAAAACTTCATTTTCAGATTTCAGATAGGTGGATGATGGATTAAAGCCTATTCGAATGTTTAGTTTCAGAATTATAAAACAATACCAATATATTTTAGAAGTTTTAGAAAGTGAAAAGGAATGCAGAGGAGCTCCTGGCTGGCTTAGTCTGTAGAGCATGTGGCTCTTGATCTCAGGGTTGTGAGTTTGAGCCCCATGTTGGGGGTAGAGATTACTTAAAATTTTTTTAAAGAAATCTTAAAAAAAAGACAATGCAGAAAAATTAAAGAAAAAGCCATTCATAATTGAGAAGAGTATTCTGTCTGCCAGTGTCTCTCCTTTTATATGACTAAGATATTCTTTAATATCATGAATATTTTTAAGGTATTTTTAAAATGAACAAAAAAACAAAGAAAAAGGACAGCAGAGATAGAAGAGGTGTCTCTGCAAGTCAGTGACAGAAGATGTAGAGGGCAATTGTTTTAAAAATCTCAGAATTTTTGTAATTTTTGTGAAGAACAGCCATTAAACTGGAGTCTAGATTTTTTTAAATTAATTAATTTATTTGACAGAGAGAGAGATCACAAATAGGCAAAGCAGCAGACAGAGAGAGAAGGGGAAGCAGGCTCCCTGCTGAGCAGAGAATCCAATGCGGGGCTCCATCCCAGGACCCTGGGATCATGGCCTGAGCCGAAGGCAGAGGCTTAACCCACTGAGCCACCCAGGCGCCCCTTGTTTGTTTGTTTTAAAGATTTTATTTTTGGGGGGTGTCCCCATAGCTCAGTTGTTAAAGTCTGCCTTTGGCTCAGGTCATGATCTCAGGGTCCTGGAATCGAGCCTTGCATTGGGCTGCCTGCTCAGGAGGACTCCTTCTTCCTCTCCCACTCCCCCTGCTTGTGTTTCCTCTCTTGCTGTGTGTGTGTGTCCCTCTCTATATCAAATAAATAAATAAAATCTTTTTAAAAATTTTATTTATTTATTTGACAGAGAGAGATCACAAGTAGGCAGAGAGGCATGCAGAGAGAGAGTGGGAAGCAGGCTCCCCGTTGAGCAGAGAGCCCGATGCGGGACTTGATCCCAGGACCTTGAGATTATGACCTGAGCCAAAGGCAGAGGCTTAACCCACTGAGCCACCCAGGCGCCCCTAGATCTTTAATATTATAATGGATATGATACAGTATGGATTTTAAAAATGCTCAGACTCCATATAAGGCATCTTTCCAGCTTGCTTTCTCTCTTTGGTCCTGTTGCCCAGGAGAACACAGTTCCTAGAAACTTGGTGTATTCGTCTTATCAATGTCTGTTGAAGAAGCAAATGTTATCTTGGGATTTTCAAACTATGTGGCTTTTTTTTTTGGGGGGGGGAGGGGGTTTATATTCGCTAACTCGAATGTTTACCATGAGAAAATGTCTACAAGGTGATCTTTGGAAGGAACTCTGAATATTTAAAGCATCCCAGAAATCTCGAATGCTTTTCTTATTGAGGTTGGACAGCTTCATTTAAGTGGAAAAACAACTGGCCTTTAAAAGCTGGACTCAAAGTCCTGGGATCCCCGAGTCTGCATACTTTTCCAGGATTGCACAGTATTGTGTTTACAAATACTTTTTTTGAGATTCTAAGTGAATGAAACAAGCCTAAGTTGAGAAACCAGGCTTAGTCTATCTATAGTCTATTAAATGTGTTTGACTTCTAGAACGTCAACCTGCTGTATTTCTCTCTCTATCTGTACTTGACTGGAAGCATTAACAAATGGGGAAGGCATAAAATATTTAGAACCCATGAAGCACTCAGGACTGTCAAAGTGATCTATTTCACATACATGGCCGTACGCTTGGGCTTTTAGGTAAGATTTGTCCATTTATGTCAAATATAGCTACAGTTGCCATTTTCTTTGATTTCATTCAGTTCTAACAATAAACTTTGAAATACCCGTAAGTTCTGTTTTTTTTTTTTTTTTCCTTTCTTTTCCAGCCTTTGGGTCATGTGTACATGATTGAGAGAGGTAGAATTCTGTCTTCAGCATGAGTGAGTTTTAAGTACTAAAATACTGAGGGGTAGGTTTATGGTCTAGAAAGAGAACAATCCCCAAGCGCCCCCCATCTACTCCCTTTACTTCTTGATGAGTTTATGCTTTATTGACTTGTCAGAAAAAAACTTGTCTTTATTGAAATTTAATAAGCCATATTAAAACAGTACATGACATAGACCACAAGGAAAGCCACCACATGGGGTCCTTCCTTACTTCCTTACTGGATTTGTGATCTGTCAGTAGTGGATACAAATGCCTTTGACCCAAGTGAGTCTTAGCAAGAAGATAAACATGTATCCACAGTATCTCAAACCAGAGCCTCAGGGAAAAGCAAAATGATACATTTTTAATTTCAGCATTCTTTGTACAGAGGTTCCTAGTGAGTTTTAATGGCTATTTATTGTTCTCTGTACCTTGGAGGGGGTGGTAATTATAATGTGCTTTTGGTGGCTGATTTACTGTTCTCAATCTTTATTTCAGTCATTTCTTGCCCTCCACCTTGCTGTCTTTTGTTAATTCATGCAGAATATTGTAACCTTATAAATCAAAAACTGAGGCTAAAAACTTACTCTAATGTATCAATTTGTATTTTAAGAATTCCAGTAAATCTGCAAAGTCACTGTCTTTATCAATCAGATAACCAAGTCGAACCTCAGTACAAAGAATACTGAAATTAAAAATGTATCATTTTGCTTTTCCCTGAGGCTCTGGTTTGAGATACGTGGATACACGTTTATCTTCTTGCTAAGACTCACTTGGGTCAAAGCCATTTGTATCCACTACTGACAGATCACGAATCCAGTAAGGAAGGACCCCATGTGGTGGCTTTCCTTGTGGTCTCCGTCATGTACTGTTTAAATATGGCTTATTAAATGTCAATAAAGACAAGAGGTTTTTTTTTGTTTGTTTGGTTGGTTTTTTTTTTTTTTTTTGCAATTTTTAGATTGAACAAAGATCTTTTTGCTGCACTTATGGTTGAGTGAGCTAATAAAGGTTCTAGTGTGCCTTCACTGTTTGCTAGAACCTTATTTAAAGACTGGTAAGAACACAAGAAAAAAAGTCATGTAGATTTGTTAAAATCATCTGAATGAAGTTTGAAGGGAATGGTGTTTGAATTAAACTGAATCTTAATCTCCAACATTCAAAGCAAATAGATGGCTACTGATTTTTAATATGGTCTTAACATCAGTATTGTTTTAGAAGTATTCAGTAATGTGAACCATGGATGATACTTGGTGTCAGAGGACAGGTAAGGTGGGAAAGTAGGACAAGGACAAAAAATAATGGCTTTCCCAGACCCAAAAGAATTGCAGGAACAAGTGCTGAGATTCTGCCCCATTTACATCTCAAACATCTTAAATACTCTATAACAGGCCAACAGTTACCTTAGGTCTGCATCCCCAAAGCGAATGCTGCTTAATCAATGTAATGATAGAAATTATAACACACACATACACACACGTACATGTGTGCATGTACAGGCTTGCTATGCATGGACGTTGCATTACACACTTTAAATAGTGATTAATTTAACCTTTAAAACAACCCAATGAGGGGATGGGGTTATTATCCCACTTTACCAGTGAAGAACTGAAGCTCAGAAAGGTTGAGCTGGCCTGTCTAGGTCACACAGCAGGTGAACCGCAGAGCTAGAAGATGGAACCCAGGCAGTGTGGCAGAGTCTTGGCTATTAATCATTGCCATGTTCTCTTTCATATGTCTGCAACATAGCTCAGGATCAGAAACTAGAACCTTGAATCCTGCAGAAGAAATTTTGATCCAATTCTTAAATAATTAAGTTATTTGGAAGAATGTCATATTATTTTGGTGGGATATACTTTGAAAGCGTTACACTACAACCTTGTATAAGAGTAAGGTGGAGATGATTAATTTATTGATTTAATTTCTTTCAATTAGTTTGGATTACATTTGTTTGGAGAAGAGGCGGCTGTCATCTATAGCTCTGGTTATTGTAATTTTAAAGCAGCATATACCTATCATAAAATACAATTAACTAAAAATCAAGTGCTCTCCATTGGATGTGCTCACTCTCACTTCTCCTTTGAAAACAATCCCAGATGTTGAAAAAATCCAATGGCCATTCCAACATGAATATCAAAGAGAGCAGTGTGATGAGCCTCAAAGGATTCCCCAAATCAATCTGTAACTATTTAGATGGTCATCCAAATCATGCATAATATATGATTATAGATTTATAGATTAGATAGACAATTTACGTAGAAATTAGGCTCCAGTTCTCAGAAGTACATGCTTGCTTATGAGATTTTTTAGAAGACAAGCAAGCTGAAATTTGTCATATATTTTCTAAGTAACATGTACATTGCTACTATCTAAAGGAAATAAATATTTCTACACAGTATTTGAAAAAGACATTGAGTTCTGCATATTTTCCTCACCAGTCTCACCCTGAGCACGTTATTTACACACACACACACTCTCTCTCTCTCTCTCTCTCTCTCTCTCACACATTCCCATATACATTTCAAGACCGAGAATAATATTAGCAATTTCCTCCTTCTCCAAAGGGATAGGTGTTAGATATTTGAACTGACCTTTGGCCAGCGAGGTCACCACCTGTATCTGATAATTCACAAAGAAAGGTTAAAAACACTTAATGGTAGGCAAGAAGTTACGGGGAAGGTATTGAGTTCACAAAACAAAAATTGTGTTCAAACAAATGTGAAAGCGATGTGTGATAAAATCCCAGCATCCTTGTCATCCGCCATTTTTCTGCATTGATTATTACTCTCAAAATATTCCAAATAGCAGTTGACTTAGCTAGCTAGACAGCTCACCCAGAATATGTGAAGGGGTAATAAACACCATGTGAGTTTAGACTCACACTGTTTTTAGATCTTTGGAAGATCTATGCTAAAATATGCCATAAAAACTTTTTTGTAGAGTTGCAAGAATTGATTGTTTCAAACTGTGGATATAGATTACTTAACATCATTTGTAGTCAGGTTTCTTGAGACTTTAAAAAATTTGTTATTTTTTAATTGTTTTGTTAGTCTCCTAATTACCAAAGGGTTTCTTTTCTATGCATTATAGAGATGGCGATAGGGAATTAATCTAAGCTTAATTAAGCGGTATTCAGAGTCATCGGACATTAAAGCTAGAAGCAACCTACAAAGCTTCAGAATTGACATCTCACTTGCTAGGCAAAATATCTGAGACCAGAAGAGCTAACGTGGCTTGAAGATTACATACTTAGCTTAGCAGAACACTACCTGTTAATCAGCAAACTACTTTTTGCTTACCTATTTATTTTCTAGGATACCTTGATTAGCAGGTAAGAAATCTGAAGACCACAACATGATCCACTCATTATAATAATGCAACTCACTCACCATACTCAGGAAAAAACAGCACAAACACACAAAAGGGGACATTTATGTCTCGGGAGGATGGAGTTGGAGGAAATTATGGGCGATGTCCACAGGGAATATGATTACACATTCAGTAATCTTTATATGGATTTGAAATTGCTAGCTTGTTATCAGAAAAGAGTTAAACTTGAGGACTTCCTTTTCTCTGTTCTTCATTGTTTTTAATGTAGAGAGAATCTTAAGAAATGGAAGGGGAACCGATTTTTCCACCTATGTGAGAACCCTGTTCCTGCTGTGCACACTGGTCCTCTGGATAGGGCACCTAACTAGTTGAATCGGGTGGCTTCCTTTGGAAGTTTTCCTCAGGATAGTTTCTACTTTTACCTGGAGAAGCATGGTATAATTATGGAAGTCAGCACTTGCTTTGAACTGCATGCCAAAATTGTGATTTACCTCAGCTTTAGTATGACTGTTTTCCATTCGGCTGTGTGATTTCTGAGTTACTTACATTCTTGGCCAAATTAAAAGAATCGTAAATTGGATCAAGGTAATAAATCATCCTAATGTACCTTGCTTTCATTAAAACAATTCTTGGAGTTCTCCATACAGATCAAGGCACTCCCTTTTAAAAAAGATTTTATTTATTTATGTATTTGAGAGAGAGAGAGAGCCTCGAGCGCGAGCATGAAAGGGGGAGGGGCAGAGGGAGAGGGAGAAGGAGACTCCCCACTGAGTGGGACACTGATGCAGTGGGGCTGGGTCTCAGGACTCCAAGATAATGACCTGAACCGAAGGCAGATGCTCAACCAACTGAGCCCCACGAGCCATTACTTTTAAACAATTGAGTAGTATGCATGACCTTCTGTTTTGTTATACATATCACATTTTTAATTAACTGGTTTAAAGCATCTGCCTTTCTTAGTAGACTTTAAGTTCCATGAGTGCAGGTACTATGTTGTTCTATCTACCAGCATATCCTCAATACCTGGCACGTGGTGGGTACTCAATTCATATATATTAAATGAATTAAAATCGCAACCCAGATCATGAAAGTTGAGGAAACCCTGCACATGGGAAGTGTCTAAACTGGGATTGTTCTTCGTTTGTTTATTTAAATTCATTTGATGAACACATAGTATGTTATAAGTTTCAGAGGTAGGGTCTGTGATTCATCAGTTGCATATAATACCCAGTGCTCAGCACATCTTGTGCCTTCCTTAAGGTCCATCACCCAGTTACCCCATCCCCCCACACATCTCCTCTCCAGCAACCCTCAGTTTGTTTTATCGCCCTCTCTAATTTTATCTTTTTTTTTTTTTAAAGATTTTATTTATTTATTTGACAGAGAGAGATCACAAGTAGGCAGAGAGGCAGGTAGAGAGACAGGAGGAAGTAGGCTCCCTGCTGAGCAGAGAGGCCCCATGCGGGGCTCGATCCCAGGACCCCGAGATCATGACCTGAGCTGAAGGCAGAGGCTTAACCCACTGAGCCACTCAGGCGCCCCTCTAATTTTATCTTATTTTCCCTCCCTTCCCCTATGATCCTTTGTTTCATTTCTTAAATTTCACATATAAGTGAAATCATATGATACTTGTCTTTCTCTGATTAACTTATTTTGCTTAGCATGATACTTCCTAGTTCCTCCATGTCAGTGCAAATGGTAAGATTTCATTTTTTTATGGCTGAGTAATATTCATACATACACACGCATATATATATGTATATATACACATATATATATATACACATACATACATACATACCACATCTTCTTTATCCATTCATCTGTTGGTGGACATCTAGGCTCTTTCCATAGTTTGGCTGTTGTTGAACATTGTTGCTATATATATTGGGGTACAGGTGCCCCTTCAAATCATTCTATTTGTATCCTTTGGGTAAATATCTACTAGTGCAATTGCTGGGTCATAGGGTAGCTCTATTTTTAACTTTTTTTTCTTTAAAGATTTTATTTATTTGACAGAGAGATCACAAGTAGGCAGAGAGGCAGGCAGAGGGAGAGGGGGAAGGATGCTCTCTGCTCAGCAGGGAGCAGGGATGCCCAAAACCAGGCTCGACCCAGGACCCTGAGATCATGACCTGAGCCGAAGGCAGAGGCTTAACCCACTGAGCCACCCAGGTGCCCTTATTTTTAACTTTCTGAGGGACCCCCCATACTTTTTTCCAGAATGGCTATACCAGAGTGCATGCCCACAAAACAGTATAAGAGGGTTCCCCTTTCTCTGCATCCTTGCCAATATTTGCTGTTTCTTGACTTGTTAATTTTTGCCATTCTGACTGGTGTGAGAGGGTATCTTGCTGTGGTTTTGGTTTATATTTCCCTAATGTCAGGTGATGTTGAATATTTTTCCATGTGTCTGTTGGCCATTTGTATGTCTTCTTTGGAGAAATGTCTGTTCATGTCTTCTGACCATTTCTTGATGGATTTTTTATTTTCTGAGTGTTGAGTTTGATAAGTTCTTCATACATCTTGGATACTAGCCCTTTGTCTAACAAGACATTTGCAAATATCGTCTCCCATTCCGGAGGTTGTCTTTTGATTTTGCCAACTGTTTTGTTGTTGTTGTTTTTGCTGTGCAAAAGACTTTTATCTTGAAGAAATCCCAGGAGTTCATTTGTGTGTTTTTTCCCTGGTCTTTGGAGACATGTCTACCAAGAAGTTGCTGTGGCCAAGATCAAAGAGTTTGCTGCCTGTGGTCTCCCCTAGGATTTTGATGGATTCCCATCTCACATTTGGGTCTATCATCAATTTTGAGTTTATTTTTGTGTATGGTGTAAGAAAATGGTCCAGTTTCTCTTATATATATCTTATATATATCTTATATCATATAGATGTGGCTCTCCAATTTTCCCAACACCATTTGGTTTGACAGTTGAAGAAACTGTCTTTATTCCATTGGATATTCTTTCCTGCTTTGTTGAAGATCAGGATTGTTTATAGAGACAGGACCATGTTAGAGAGAGATAAGAAAGTCATCTTCAAATATTTGGAAAGTCCTTAAACAGAACAGATTTTTAAAAAAATTTTTTTACTCAGGGATAACATGGCGTTCTGGTGCTACTAATACATGTTTTGGTTCAGGAGGACTTAAAATTAAAGTAGAATCTTCATACATGAACAGAGAGAGCCATCTTGCAAAGTGTCGGGTTCTCTGCCACTAGTTTTTTTCCGAGATAAGATAATCCACTTACAGTGATGGGTGATAGAGCAGATTCTTTCAATCTGGTCAGGGAATAGACATGCCGACTTCTAAATCCTCTCCATCCATGATCCTGTGGATTTTTGGGGGGCATAGGATGGTTTGTGTGATTCTTTTTTGTTTGATTTCTGCTTTATTGAGATCCATGATTGTATGACATTAATGTGACTAAGCACACAATGATTTCCACTTGTGGTTTGTAACTCTTATTTTTCCTCTTTTCAAGACACTTCCTAATTTCATTTGAAAATCTATCTTCCCATTTTTCTAGCTGTGAGTTCTTTTTTCCATGTTGATAATGACTGATAAAAAATATTGAGTAAGTCATGATTTATGCACAGTTTACCCACTGATTCAAATTTACACCAATAATTCTTACCATATTAAATTAGGCATATGTGGATATAATCAGAAACCATTTGAGTCTGTCATATATCATAAATTACTTTTTCCTATCATGGCCATTAGCACCTGCTTATGCTACTCATTTTTTTTTTTTTTTGCAGGGAGGATTTAGTCAAGTCTTTTTCAAGTGGATAAAATAGGCATGTAGCCAAATTAGCTAAGCCACTACAGTGTAATAGGCTCACTATTGATCACCGACAGATTTTCTGTCTCTTTTGTTTGGATTGTGTCTATAGGTAGGTCCCAGAGGGGAATGGTTGGTGTATTAGTCTAGCTTTATCTGGTCTTCAAATGCTCTAGTTTTACATGAAACAAAAATAACAACACTACAATAGACAACTCAAAGCATATCATCATCTTCCTGTCTCAGTATCTGCAAGTCTGACTCTGTCAAGATTAATCTCTCTGTGATACTCAGCTGCTTAGTTGAGGCTGCTGTTTCTGAAAGAGCCTGTGTCTTAAATTCAATCGTTTACTGGATTGTTTACTCCTCATGCTATCTCTACAAAGACTTACCTGCCAAACCTACAGAGTAAGAAAAATTATAGAGAGGGCGTCTGTGTGTAAATGTATGTGTTAAATGGATTAATGTTTATAAAAAAGGAGTGAGGTGTTTTAAAAATACAAACATGTCAAAACATACCTGCCCGTGGAGAGGAGACTGGAGAGTGATGTGTGGTTGGGTTTGGAAGTTATCGATCCAACCCTTTGATGGTGTGAATAATGACTGTTGATAATTTAGCTCTAGATTCTGAATCAGCTGTCACTCTGAAGGACAGGCAGAGACCATGTCCTGCTGGTCATCTTGGTTTGGAAAAGCAGCTGAGACAGATGGTTTTCCAAGTCTTTACCTTGTAGAACAATATGCCTTTGTCAGATGGAAGGTCTTCTAATGCATTGACCATCCGTTTGACAACTAGCTTCTTCCCAGAGCATATGTACTCCATAAGCCAGCTTTGCAAACCTCGGTTCATGACAATTTCTTTTCATAGAATGACCTTTTTTTCATATTACAGGGCACTCAAAACATTCTGTCATCCCCACATTCTAAAGGCTGCTTCTTCCTGCTACCTGTGTTCTCAAAGTTTCCACTGCATTCTGTAGGCTCAACTTGTGTGGCATTTCTTATAGTTGGTCTTTTATGAAATCTTATTTGCTCTTCCTTTCTGTCCCTTTTACATTTCAAGCTCCTTAAAGGGAGGATTGACATTTCTATTCAGTTTGTTATTTGTACTCAGAGCTAATGAATGTTTCTTTCTCTTTTTTTATTTATTATTTTTATTAACATATAATGTATTATTTGCCCCAGGGGTACAGGTTTGTGAACTGTCAGGCTTACACACTTCACAGCACTCAGCATAGCACATACTCTCCCCAATGTCCATAACCCAACCACCCTCTCCATACCCCATCTCCCCCCAACAATCCTCAGTTTGTTTTGTGAGATTCAGAGTCTCTTATGGTTTGTCTCCCTCCCAATCTCATCTTGTTTCATTTTTTTCCTTCCCTACCCACCAAACCCCCCCATGCTGCCTCTCAAATTCCTCATATCAGGGAAATCACATGATAGTTGTCTTTCTCTGACTGACGTATTTCACTCAACGCAATACCCTCTAGTTCTTTCCATGTTGTTTCAAATGCCAAGATTTCATTCCTTTTGATGGCTGCATAGTATTCCATTGTATATATATACCACCTCTTCTTTATCCATTCATCTGTTGATGGACATCTAGGTTATTTCCATAGTTTGGCTATTGTGGACATTGCTGCTATAAACATTTGCGTGCACGTGCCCCTTCGGATCACTACATTTGTATCTTTAGGGTAAATACCCAGTAGTGCGATTGCTGGGTTGTAGGGTAGCTCTGTTTTCAACCTTTTGAGGGACCCCATGCTGTTTTCCAGAGTGGCTGCACCATCTTGTATTCCCACTAACAGGATAGGAGGGTTCCCCTTTCTCCACATCCTCTCCAACATCTGTCATTTCCTGACTCGTTTTAGCCCTAATGAATGTTTCTATGTAGGAATAAACAACAAAATGTGCAATGAAAGTAAGTTTGGTCCATTAAACCTGAGTTTAATCGAACCCAGCAAATTCTGGATCTCTTTTAGGCACAGTACAAGGCTTAATAGCAACTAGCATTGATTTTACCTTGGTAAATGTTAAAAAACAATGGAATTCATCTTGTAACACATCGCTACTTAGCAGAAATACAAAAATCCCTAGTGTGTTCTACATTATAATATTGTATATCTTCCGTCATAGAAGCTAGCAGACATATCCTAAAATGCACCAAGGGTCTGTTGAATGCAGGTTTGGTATTAAAACTCAATCCTTTGGACTGAATTTTGTGGTATTTAAAAACTGTGTCATGGGGCGCCTGGGTGGCTCCGTGGGTTAAGCCGCTGCCTTCGGCTCAGGTCATGATCTCAGGGTCCTGGGATCGAGTCCCGTATCAGGCTCTCTGCTCAGCAGCGAGCTTGCTTCCCTCTCTCTCTCTCTCTGCCTGCCTCTCTGTCTACTTGTGATCTCTCTCTGCCAAATAAATAAATAAAATCTTAAAAAAAAACAAACAAAAAAACTGTGTCACAACATGGAAAACTATATTAACTCTTGGCAATTTGCTCATTTTCATTGCCCCCAAAGTTGAATCTTTTTCATTAACTGCTTTCATTTTGTATATAACTTTTCCTGTGGCTTGTGTGTATTTGTAGATATAGCTCTCCATATTCTAGGACTAAAAGTAAGATGTTAATAATGGGAAACTGAGTGAGGGATTTACAGGAACTCTCTATACTGTCTTTGCACCCCTCCTGTACATCTTCACTTATTCCAAAATTAAGTTTATTAAAAAATAAATAACTGAAAGTTGCAGAGTTTAGAAAGCATTCTCAGATTAAAACTCAGAAAACTGGTGCATCCCTCAATTTCTTTTAGATCATGAAGTCAGTAGACTTACTCTTGAAAATAATGTATTTTATCAAACAATTATTAATCTATCATCTCTCTAAGTACAAATATACATGTATGTGTGTGTGTTTGGATTCACGTAGAAGCAAGTTAAAAAGAGAACAATTAATATTATTTGATTCATAAAATAACATGTAAAAAATCAGTTAATATGTGGGCCTTTGTTTTGTTTTTGTTCAACAACATTTTAATGCTTGTTAGAAGTTAGAAGCTAAAGATTATATCTTAAATACTAGTTAGAGTATTCCATTTGAAGATGTTCATGGATATATCTGAACAATATTATTCTAAATCTTCTAATATAAGAAAAGTTCCCCATGATGGGTCAGGAGGACCTTCAGGTATAATTATTTTTGGAAAGCAAAATTGTTATTATCAAATAAACTTTCCAGTTATTCCTTCCTGACACTGGAAAGAAAGCATCAGAGGAGGAATCTTTCTTGATATCAATGACATTTCACATTCCTAAATATATGATTTAGTTATTTATACCTTGAAACAGAGATATACTGTAAGTGATCCATCAATAACTATTTTATAGTGCAACTTAAAATTTGTTTGCAAAAGTATCTGGCACTATAATTCAAATGTGAACATGGAATATTCAACATACAGGAGGAATTTCTGTTTTCTAATGCAGTTTCCTAAATGGCTTTCTGCCTATATGGAAAACATTTTAAAGACTGATAAAATATAGTGTTTTCAGCTATAAAATGGGAAAGTATCTATTTGCAGCTTTCTTTCTTTTGAATATTCAACTCAAACATTTTTATAGACGAACTGGATTCCTTAAGTCAATAATATCCAGAATTCTAAGTTTACGTCTTTCTTAAATTGCCATTATCATATGCATTGCAAGTAATATACCATCATCAGATTTATACTCTAATTGTAAGTTGCAAATGTATAATTACTAGAATTTAACCTCTCCAAATTGATATAATTCAACCTAATTATCCTGGCTACATAAATGCATGCTAATCAGCAAGAAAATACTTAAATAAAACAAGAATGCTAACACAACAACAACTACAGAATAAACAAACTTTAGAAAAACGAAAAAAAAATCAGGAACTAATTACATCTCCAACAATATATCAAAAATGCATACTATTTTAAAGTATTTTTCTTAAAAATAAAATAAAATAAAATGAAGTCTTTTTCCTGTTCACTTAGATGTGGCCAGAATTGTTTCAAGTATGTGTTTTGAACTCTATCCACATTGACAGTTATTCCTGTATTCTGTCTCCATTCAGTAAGCCATCTGATTTTATTTATTTAGTAAACTTTTATTCTGAGCTTGTTATGAACTGGACAATGTGGAGGTGTCAGAGAAACAGAAACACTTCCTGTCCTGAATCTAGTTAAGTTTCTTGCTTAAATAACACTAACTCAAAGGAAAAAAGACACCATCATTTTAAAGTTTAATAAAATCCTGCATTTGTTTGTTTTACTTCCTAAGTGACTCCCCATGGGGCTTAAATTCAAATCCAACTTTTAACCGTAGCCTTTAAGACCCTATGTGACCTAGCTCTGACCTCTCCCTTCTGTTATCTCCCTGCTCTCCAGCTCTAGGGCAGCCACAGGAGATGCATTTTGATTTCTAAAAGGTGCCTCACACAATTCTGCCTCGGGGCCTTTGCACTTGACTTGCTCCCGTTACTTCTGTCTGGAAAGCCAGCTCTTGCTTCTTCACCTCCCTAGCCCCTGTAAGACAGAAATTCTAGGAATTGCTTTATTCACATCACTTTCAGGGCTTCTTAGAAACTGTATCAAAACAAAGAGATCATATATGTCCCTAGAAAAGAAAAGAAAATATTCCTAACCAAGGATTTATAGCAAAGAAATCACAGGCATGATCAGCAACCTTATGAGAACAAAGATAACACTCTATCTGTAACCAGTTTAATAATCTTGAAACACCTTGTAAATCAGTGCTTCTTTTTGATCAGTGTATATAATTAGTGCTTATAAGTACACGACACAAAAGTACAATTGTTTCTGTCATAAATTTACCTGAAGTTAATATGGAAGCACATAAAGCAATAAAGCATGAGCCATTTCATTAAGTAGTATTTTTACTGTTGAGAATTTACAAGACTGAGGGTAGCTGATCTGAATGGTCCAGATCTCTCTTAAAAACTGCTAAAGTAGGTTGTGGTCATGTCTTCTTTGTCTCTCTGTGACTTTCTTTACACCCAGGAGAGTCACTGTGATGCTCATATATTATGTCTCTTCCATTGAAAAAAGTTTTTATTTCTGAGCTTACTCAACATTCCCCCCCCCCCCGCTCTTTTTTTTAACATGGCCTGTGGATTTGCCACAAGTACATAGTATTGGCCGAAAGACCATTTGGAAAATGAGTATATTTTGTATTAGATATTTTGTGTAAATGTATTTTATGTAACAATGCTCATTGAATAGAAACAAGAATCATGAAAAGAGTAGGGGAGTACATTAACCAGAAGACGTGTAAGAGCTGGCTTGAAGATTTTAAGAGAAAGGAGGTTTGGCCTCCTTGGGCCTGTTTTCTTATTTAAATACCAAAGGATTATTCTAGATTGGGGAAGGCAGGTAGGTCCTCTTTTTGTGCCAAATGATATTGATTAGAAGAGGATGTTGTACTGTATAAAAAAGTGTCTTGAGGCCATACATGGGCTCACTGGGGAAGAATACAATTACTCCTTGAGGTTGGCCAGGGACGCGGAATTCAGAAATGGTGCAGCTGTGCCATATATTGGCAATTCCTGGCCAGGAGGAGAGTTTCCGGTGTTTCTTTTTAAGTTTCTTCACTGTGTTTGCACAGTTTTTCACTATGCGGAAAACCATTTGCCAAAAGTCAAAAATAATCTAAATCCACTATTTATCCACATTGATTTCTATTTTGTTCTGCTTCGATTTCAAGAAATTTATAACAAATACATGGCCACTACTCACCTTTTCTTATGTCCTTAAAAGTCCTTAGTTCCGCTTCATGTCTTTTCTGTGCCTCTGGGTAAGCCTTCCTATAATAATTTCCACCACCTGAATGAATTGTCAACTCCTGACTTGTTTCCTCTGTCTTTGCCATCTTCTCAAGATTGGATCAACTAGTTTTAAGTTAGGCAGCCCTAATTCTAACATTTAGTGGCGATCTGTTGGATTTCTGCCTTTCTCCTAATAATCAAACTTACTCTCATCCAACCCAGCATTCTGTTACTTTTCCTCAAGTCCTGAAGGCCCAGAATTGCATTCCTTCCCTAACCTCTTTGTTGACCTAGATGATAAATCTAAGTTGTTTTCTAAAATATGCTAGTAATTCCACCTGAGCCTCATGTCCCTGAGACTAGAATCCCATCCTCAACCAGTACCAATGGCTGGAGCTTGTATCATGCCCTCTTATTTTTTTTTTTATCAACCCTCGTTTCTCAGGGATGGATTCTAATGTCAAATAATAACGGTCATAATGGAAATCATGTTTTTAGCGAGTCATATAGAAGAAATGCCTGGATTGTCTCATCCTTCAAAGCAATATATTTATTTTACGAATGGGAAATCAGGGGCTTAGGCAAGTTAAGTAACTTGCTTTAAGTCACAAAGGAGGTGAATCATGGAGTTGAATGGGAGTCAAATGGCCTGGAACCAGACCTATGCTCTGATTGAGTTCCTGCTTTTTGCTCCTCTGGTAATTCCAGATGGTCACGGATGGGGTAGGGACATTGAGAAGACTTCCCTTCTCAGGACTGGTGCCCAATAAGACCTCTCCATTGGGATGCTTCCCCTCATATCCCTTTAACTATTTTTATGACTCTATTATTAAATAAATGCGTTCACAGGGTTTTGCTTGTTACTGGGGTTACGTAACAAATGAATCAGGCACTGTCTCTTCCATCCATCTAAGCATCTGGCAGAGGAAAGAAACCTTAATTACATAATTTTACAAAGAATGGCTTCCTTGGGGTTGTGGTAAGCTTGCTAAGGAAGACTGTGGTGCACACACACACACACACACACACACACACAAAGAAGAAGAAGAAGAAGGAAAGAAAAAAAAATTGCCTACAGCAGGACCCGTATTCTGGTGGGTC
This sequence comes from Meles meles, assembly GCF_922984935.1. NCBI lineage: Eukaryota > Metazoa > Chordata > Mammalia > Carnivora > Mustelidae > Meles > Meles meles. The sequence goes on along the minus strand of NC_060066.1, from coordinate 90,715,932 downwards.
AGAGAATCGCTTCTTGGCCTCACCAGCTCAGGTGGACGGCTCAGGGCTTACTGTCTGACTCACACGTGACTTCCCTTCCTGACTCAACCACAGCGAAGTTCCTTTAGCAAAATTCCAGCCGTGAGCGGCCCGGGTCCCGGCATGCTTTGCGGCTCTCTCAGTTCACAGCAGCCTCATCTCCACTAATACAGGTTTTACTAAATATATTAACATATTTCAAGCTACCATTACCTTATCAGACCTCTGCTCTGCTGAAATACTGAGCAATATTGTTTTATTGATTGGGTACCTACTGACGGTAGCAATATGCACACGTGCATTATTCTCATACCACTATAGCTTTAATAGTCTGGAGGTAATAGTGAAAGTAATTTACTGTCATCTATATATGGCGGTTCGAATGCTGTGGGAGTTAGAGCTGCCAATTTGGAAATTCTGGCCTGCATACAAATGAGTTATCTAAAGTCTTTTCAGAACTAACTTGATAAAATCAAATTGCAGAAAAGACCAAGTCTCTGAAAAGCCTTACTGATCTCATTGCCATACACAAACAGAATGGATGAGAACAGTTTTTTTAAAGAATGAAACACAGATGAATCTGCCTGTATCCTGAGTTTTCAGTGGAGTCAATGACAGGGACTGAATGGGAGTTTGCTAACATGATGGCTTAATTTAGTGCCAAAATTCTGCATCTTTCCACTACCTGCTTGCAGGGTTTGGCGCATTAGCTGAAGACAGACCAGGGGTTTAAGGGAAGAAAATACTGAAATATTTGTTTTTGTTTTTCTTCTGCGCCAATGATAACAATAAGACTCTTTATGTACTCAGTCATTCAATATTTTATATTATTGAGGGTTGAATCTTAAAAAGAAGCAAACAGAAACCTGCTATTGTAAAAAACTCACTTTATAGTCATTGCTTTCTTTGGCCTAAATGCATTTTTTTTTTAGAAAAAGGAACTTAAGTTCTATAAATACGTGTAGATCTTGTTGATCCATTTTAACTGCTGGATAACATTTTTTGGATTCCGTTACACAAATCACATTTCTGTAAACATTGCAGAAGAGAGGAACAATTAGGTTGTTTCCATTTTTTGTTTTACTGGCATCCAATGATTCAGTGAAAATTCTTACACATAGCTCCTTGAGCAATCTCATCTAGTTTCTCTAGGATAGATACCCATAAAAAGTGGAAGAAAAATAAATTGTAAAAAGATATGTGCAGCTGGATTCCAATTATATAAATCTTTAAAACTCACAAACATATTGCCTATGGGTGAATTTTTTTTAAATTTATTTGACAGAGAGAGATCATAAGTAGGCAGAGAGGCAGGCAGAGAGAGTGAGAGGGAAGCAGGCTCCCTGCTCGGCAGGGACTCGATCCCAGGACCCTGAGATCATGACCTGAGCCGAAGGCAGCGGCTTAAACCACTGAGCCACCCAGGCGCCGCACTTATGGGTGAATTTATTCATATTACAGAGTTCAGAAACATGCATGGAAACGATCCACACCAACTTTAGGGGAGAAGGCTTCTAGGGAGGAAGGGGTAAGGGACAGAAGCAACATTTTAGCAATATCTGTAACATTAATTTCTTTAAGAAAATGATCTGGAAGAAATTGCAATAGGTTAACATCTGTTCAATCTTGGTGAGATAATTATGGAAATATTGTATTTTTCTTATGCTTTTAAATATGCTTGCAACATTTTGTAAGTTCTTCGAAACATTGCAGGCTGTTATTTAGAAGAGGAAAGTTGTGTATGTACCGTAAAAGCATTAGAGCTATTGGTAAAAAAAAACCTATATGCACACACTCCCCTGCCTCCTGTGGGAGGAGGTACATAGGAGTTGGAAAACTGGTTATGAGAGATGGTCAAATCCCTCATAGCAGAAGGATTCATGTGGCTATTAACCTAAATGGCACTTTATGGCACTTAATGGCATTCAGGGTGAGGGCTGGAACCAGGAGAAGCGCCTAGAAATCTTGGGTGTTCAGGGAGCTGACTCACACGAGACCTGATAAGGACCATTCAGCCTCCTTCCTGGGATGAGGTGGACTGTTATAGGCAGGACTCAGCCTCTGAGTGGGAAGGAAGTTACAAGGCCCTTTAATTGCGCATGACATCAGAACTGGGTCAGAGATTCGTTATAAAGAACACTAGAGTTGAATCTACGAGACCGGCACATCTGTGTGGTTGAGACTGTGTGGCAAGGTGGGAAGCCAGTGTGGCTGGAATCAGCCGACCCGACTTTGAATGATGGACGAGATATGAAAGCTTTCTGAGACTCAGTTTCTTTACCTTGAAAGTAGGAGTTAACCCTGCCCTGAATGACATTCTTGTCAGAGCCAAATGAGATAACACGTGAAAGTTCTTGGCACCTTAAAAAAAGACCTTTTCCTCTCTGTCAATAGAGGGAAAGTCACTGGGGGTAAAAGAGGAGGGAGACAAAGAGAAGCTTCCACAAGACTTCCGCCCACCCCCGTCTGAGGTGCCCATGTAGAAGGATCTAAGAAAAAAAATCCCATCTCTGCTGCCCCTTTCTCAGACCAGAGAGTAGGGCTGGGGTGAAGTGCTAGATTGTACATTGACTGGAAACAGTTGGAAATTAGCGACAAGGGTATTTATTAGATTATGTGTGTATTCCTCGAATGGGTTGGGACACAGCAGTCCCTTGATTCAGTTACATGTTAGGGGAAGCTTGACTGTTCTGACCATGGTGCTTAGCACTGAGCATCCTTGTTCGCATTCTGACCGCTGGTCAGAGGAGAGGAAAGGTATTCCAGGAGGACCGCCCATCTCTTCCAGGAGAGCTGCAGCAACCCAGACTCACAGTCACTGCTTGTGTCCCTGTTCTCTGCTCTGTAAGGCAGTCTGACACTTTAAAACATGCATCCCAATGTCAGTTTCCGGTAGACGATTTCAAAATCAAGTAAGAATCTTTAATACAAGCATTCTCTGTCTGCTACCACTCCTGCTCACTGCTGCTTTTTAATTCTCCCTTTATTCAAATTAAATACCTTACAGTCATTCAGAAACTATGCCTTATGTTGTCACATCTTCCCACTGTCAGAGCAGTTAATTAGCTCTTGGCAGGTCTGAGATCTGAAGAGCTTGAAAGATGATTTGTAATTGTGCACTGAAGTACAGCAAGTTGCTGCAAATAAACATGGTTAAAAGTCTATTGTTTGGCATTTGTCAATTTCTGCACAATCTAGATTTTCATTTATTTGGCAGAAATAGAAAGTCTTATTTGTTTCACATTCCTGGAGGTAGAGCCATCATCATTTCTTATACCCAAACAAAGGAAGACTGTAAAACCGAAGGAAAAAACATAAAAAGGAAAATGGGATCTTATTGAAGCAAAAAGCCCTATAAAATCTGGAAAGGGCTTTGCTATGGAAGACCTATACCATAAAATTGATTCTTATTGCTACTGTTACCTTTAAAGAGGTCAAAAATGAGAGACTTACAGCTATTCTTTCTTATTCCTCTTTGCCAGCAAAATAGAGTCCATTCTTCTTAGACTGGCATTCAGAATCCTCAGGGGTTTTGAACTTGACATATTTCTCTGATCATTAATCCCATAACTTATCTGCATACACATTATGTGATCATTTTTGAACATCTCAGTCCTGTTTTAAGAGTCTGACTTAATTTTCACCTGCTTCTAGACACTTCTTTCCCTACTAGTGGCCCATCCCTCTTCGTGACAAATTTAGGAAAAATACAGGATGTCCAGTTAAATTTGAATTTCAGATAAACAAGGACTATTTTTTTCCAGATAACTGTATACCATGTAATATTTGGAATATTCTTTAACTAAAAATGTATCCTTTGCAAATCTGAAATTGAAGTTGAGCTGGATGTGGTATATTGTATCTGGCAACCCTAATTCTTACTCTGGACTCTCGGGAGATTAAGTGTCTTTATCATTCACTTATCAGCGGCATTTCCAGCTAGTTCTGTTGTATGTCTTCACTCAGGTCTTAAGCCCCTTAGAAACAGAGAGGAGGGATGTCTGAGTGGCTCAGTCAGTTAAGCATCAGCCTTCAGCTCAGGTCATGATCTTAGGGTCCTGGAAGAGTCCGCTTCTTCCTCTGCTCTCTCTCTCTCAAATAAATAAAATTAAAAAAAAAAAAAAAAAGTAACAGAGAGGAGTTCCACTTCCAGTTCGGATACAGAAGGATGTGCAGGATCTCCGTTCATGTGATAAAAATCAGAAATTTCGGGGCACCTGAGTGGCTCAGTTGGTTAGGCGACGACCTTCGGCTCAGGTCATGGTCCTGAAGCCCCTGGATCGAGTCCCGCATCGGGCTCCCTGCTCGGCAGGAAGTCTGCTTCTCCCTCTGACTTTCCCCTTCTTGTGCCCTCTCTCTCTCTCTCATTCTCTCCCTGTCAAATAAACAATTTTTTTTTTTAATCGGAAATTTCCAGGCAACATACAAACAAAAACAATCCTAGTTTTTCTTAAATATCTTGAAGAGTGGAGGGTACAAATAAATTTTAAAGAAAACATTAGAGGGGGAAGTGGATGGAGGTGAGGCCAGTTTCCAGGCTGTGATAACAGAGCTTGGAGCAGACCACAGGCTAAGGAAGGACTGTCTTTGCTCTGACTAGCAGAAACCAGCACATGCTGGGCAAATCTGTATTTGAATCTCACGCCGCCCCAAACACAAAGGTAATCCTCTTTGTCTAGTAATTCCCTCTTTGGGAATTGTACTGCGTAAACAGAAGCTGGAAGCCCAGATAGAAAATGGAAAAAGACCTTATGGTCTTAAAGCCAGAAAAAAAGACCAATACCGACAGAGGCATAATAATAAATATGACAGGATAAGAAACAATGGAGACAAAAAGAAAATAGAACAAAGGATGAGAGAAATGGTTGCCCACAGATTCACACTATCAAAAATGCTAAAGAGAGTTTTTCAGGCTGAAGGGAGATGGTGCCAGGTAGAAATTCAGATCTATAGTAACAAATAAAGAACCTTGATAAAGATTTTTTATAAAAGGGTGACTATAAAAGGTTATTTTCCATCTTAAATTTTGTAAAGGTCAATTAAAATGTCTTACACTGTATGTGAAAACATGCACTATTAATTCAGGGTTGATCATGGTAAATTAAGAACACATATTAAGATTCCTAGTGCAACTATTGTGAAAACAATAAAAAGAGGAATAGCTAAAAAGCCAGTGTAGAAGATATGAAAACATACATGTTTATATCAACCCTCTTCAGGAAAAAAAAAGAAAAAGTGGAAAGAAGGCACAAAGAATAAGAAAGGACCAAAAAGAGAAGAGAGACCTTTTATCCCTCTGGAGATCTCTCTGTCTTGAAATACTTTAATTATTCAGAGCCAATGACAAAACCATGACATTTCCAGCTCAGAAAAAGGATCCATTTCAACCCTGCTCTTTGTGAACCCCATGTGAGTCTGCGGTCATTTTTGCTCATGAGTTTTTTTCAACAGTTAATTGAGATCCAACTTACATGCCCTAAAGTTCACCCATTTAAAGAATATAAGTCAATATTTTTAGTATATTTACAGAGCTGTGTAACTGTTACCATAACCTAATTTTAAAATAATTCGTCATCCCCAAAGTAAGCTCGTCCGCATCAGCCCTTTTCTTCTATCTGTTCTATTTGTTAAATTTGGAATGGTGGGATCCTCTGTGTTCACTGAAACCAAATGGCTACCGGTAGCCTCGACGGTCTGCAGTCACCCACGGGTGGTTTTAGACAACACCAAAGTTTGACAACCACCTCCGTGATGCTGCTCTTTTCTCCCCAGATCCATGGCATTTTGCTTCTTTGTGAAATCTAGGGAGTTCACAAAGATCTCGATCTTCCATGGTGAGAATGGTCTTATTGAAATGAATGTTCCATCCCGGGTTCTGGCAAAACCCATCTTCCAAGGCACAACCCACATTGCCTTGTTTGTGATGTGCTCCCCAGGGTGGTGTAGTCTAAGGGCCCCTGAAAACTCACTTGGATTTAAAATTTAAGATTGTCGCTAAAGGATACGGACATTTAAACTAATTAGTATAAAGCATAGGTAGTTAACAAGAGCGGTGGGGTTTAATGTGGTCGAGCGTGGCTCACTGTCTTTCTGAACTTGAATTAGTTTCTCAAACTCAGAAACCTCAAGGAACCTCTCCAGAACAAAGCATTTTTCATGAGGCTGTGATGAGAATGAAATGAAACAAAAGAAGTCGATGAGTTGGGGGAAAAACACCTGGCATGTGCTGAATACTCACTAGATGTTAATTATTATTATCATTAGAGTTTATGGTTCACAGTTCACCTTAGGATTATACTGGGACCAGTTTGAAGCATTTCACTGCTCTCTTCCACCAGCAAAGTAAGAGCTTTAGATTTTACAGCTATATCACTTATTTTATAAGATTCCTGTCAGCAAGGAATACATTTTTGAAACAGAGAGCCAAATGCAAGGTAATAAATGGTTCATCTTATTCAGATGGAATTTAGGAAAGTGGAGCGTACGCATTTTTAAAACTATTATTGTAGAAGCATAGACTACAATCATGTTTTGTTTGCTATTAAAGGGCTGTTAGAAGCCTGTGTATGTTGTATAGTTAATATCTGTTTGTTTCTATGGTAAATCAAAAGACTTTGTACCCTCCTCCACATACACCTTTTTGGGATTATTTATTGACTTCTATCTGTTTGTCCCTGTCTTTCGTTTCATAAATAAGATCCTGCTTTTCTCTGACATTCTAGAATGGTCACAGGAATTTTAAAATGAATTGCTACGTCAAGACAATGGGGAACAGGAAGAGAGGGAGTACGCTGTGCCTTTAGTATGGAAAGAAGTGCAGTTTGCTGCAAACATAGAGGCAGCTTTGATTGGGGAAAACATAGAAAAAGGACAAGAGCAATCGGGAAACTATTACAGATCTCCCAGGCAGAGGGGAAAGCCAGTGCGGGAAATGTTCATGCAGGGAGGAAACAGCTGGTTAAAACTGTACAGAGTATCAATCATGTGGGGAAATATACATGGACCTGAGCAGCAGGAGAGTCAGGCTCCTTGCCAGGACTGGAATGAGGGCAGAGATGGGTTCAGATTCACACACACACACACACACAAACATGCGTGCACACACACACACACAGAGGCATCTTCTGGAGTCCTTTGCCAAGGACAGTGACAACAGCTAATTCTGTTTCCAGGGGCAGTAAGAAACGTTCCCCTGGTGCTGGGATGAATGGAGAACTGTGGGCTGTCTCTGGGCAGGCCACTGCAAAGGCACCTGGGGAAAAGAGCTGCACAGGCTGTGATTTTCATTGATTTCATGGCTCTCAAAGGGCACTGCTGCTCTCTTATCCTGGTCACAGAGCCCAGGAAACAATTCTCCCAATGGGATGGTTTCTTACGGTTTTCTCTTTTATACTTGCATATATTGAGCTTCCTTGGGTGAGACAAATAGTTTTTCCAGGAGACAAGGATACTTGCTTTATTGTGAGAAGGGGGCTTTTAGGAGATGTATATCTTAGGATGGAGAAGTCCCACAGAGAAAGAAAATGGAAAAGAGGGATTCAGCAGTAAAACAAAGACAATTGTTGTGACTCCTGTTGAAATATAATCAACAAGAAAAGGACTCATGCAGGTGCAGGCCAGAAATAGAGAAAAAGAGGAATAACATTCTGAGAACTAGGGCAGAGAGAAACAGGCCCACCTATAAGATAGAGGAGATTAAAGAAGTAATAGAAAAAATATATTAAGTAGTTTTCAGAACCTACTTTGTATCTAGGAAACAAGCTAACTTCTCTAAGTTCGAATGAAAAAAAATATGTATATGTAAGATTATTTTTGTAATAGAAGCATTTAGATTATTTTTATAACAGAAGCATCTAAAATGGAGAGTTCTTTAACTTTGATTTTTAAAAAGATTTTATTTATTTATTTGACACAGAGAGAGAGGGAACACAAGCAGAGGGAGTCTGAGAGGGAGAAGCAGGCTTCCCGGTGAGCAGGGAGCCTGATGGGGGGCTCAACCCCGAACCCCAGGATCATGACTTGAGCCAACGGCAGATGCTTGATAACTGAGCCACCCAGGTGCCCCTGAAACGGAAAGCTCTTTAAAAAACCCTCAACATCATACTTTTTATTGGGCTGACATAATCTGAAAATTGATAAGCAGAGAAAGTAAATGGAGAAATGTTCTGTTTTATTGTACTTTGTAGGTAATATAGTAAGGAAAAGGATTGGAAATAACCAGGGTTTCGTGATCATTCTGTCTTATACCTAAGATGCTTCTGAGACCTGAAACAAAAATTGTTCTATAGAAAAAAGATTGGCCAAAAAAAAAAAAAAAGAAGATAAGAAAAGATACTTTGTAAAATGAATCCATATACTGTGTGCTTTGGGGAAAGCAAAAAATGGCCACATAAGAAGTCAAGCACAAGAGGGACAGTAGCTGAAACTGTAGTAAACATTAGGATAGTTAAGTTACTTCCAGAGGAGAAAATGCACTTCAAATAAAACATAAAAAAATCCCGAGATGTTCAAAAAGAGAATTCTAGGTTTCATTACAAAAGTGATTCGATTAAAGATACAAACATGTCAAAACTGGTAATATTTTACAGAGTATCACATACAGGAAAATATAACCACTGAAGAAAACAATGCAAATGAAAGACATCAAAATTATAGAAATGTGGGCGTTTAGCTGTACTTTTATATTATCTTTAGCACTATATAATACCGAGTTAAAAAGAATGAAATCTATGCACAGTGTTTTATATTGGCCCTGAGGGAGGGTGATAAACAGCTAATGTATAGCCCATAAATAATAATTTGGAATAAAAGCAGGCTATAACTAGAGAAATGTTTAAATTGTGCAAGATTCACAGGATGGACCCTCTCTTAATCAAATAATGTCTTCTCTAAAGAAAAGTCAAATTTGAAATTGAGAAATAAAGTACTCACAGATGTGTCCACCTACCCTAAATTAACTGTCATTACTATATAAATTATGAAATCAGGAAGGATCACCTAATTCTCTAAACATTCATAAGCTCTAAAAGCTCTCATATATGCAAAGATAAAGGAAAAGTGCATTCAATAATTAAAAGGACAAGTCAAAATACAAAATTTGAACCTAAAACTTCAAGAAACAACTTTTTTTTTTTAAGGAGGAGGCTGTTATCTTCTTTGCCTAAGAGTGCCTATTTTTTTAAAATATTTTATTTATTTATTAGACAGATCACAAGGAGGCAGAGAGGCAGGCAGAGAGAGAGAGTAGGAAGCAGGCTCCCTGCTGAGCAGAAAGCCTGATTCGGGGCTCTGGGATCATGACCTGAGTGAAAGGCAGAGGCTTTAACCCACTGAGGCACCCAGGTGCCCCAAGAGTGCCTATTTTTAACACAAGTTTCATCCTCACCACCGTGGTTAGAAAGTCATTATATGCTTATCCATTTTTCATATTATGGATGTTCTACAATGTTTAGACTCTTAAAAGAACTCTTAGACTCTTAAAAGAAAAAAAAATCATACATAGTCCTATTATTCTAATACTTGCTTGTTAGAGTAACACTTATTTTTACTTTTTCTTGTCTATGCTTTGTTCATAAGCTTACCTATTCTGACATAGTAATTATAACATAACTTTTTAAGGAATGTATCCTACCTACAGCCTGGGCCTTTGAATTTCCAGACTAACCATTGTTGTGTTGCAGTCTTTATTATACTCTTGCCCTGAAGCACCCCTCCTGCCTAGCAAAACTAGATTCCCGTGGGCTGCCACTTCCGCTCTCCAAATATTCTACCTTTCATTTCCTTTCCAAAGTTAAAGGAATATTAAAATTGTTCATCTGTCTCTGACTTTCTGATTAAAGTCTTGCATATGCACATCGGTCTGGGCTGTATATTGCCTCCTAAATGTTCATCAAGGGGATGTTACTGGTTTTGAAGTGGAGTAGTTCTCTGTTGAGGGGAACATGAACCACCTTGGTTTTCACTGACCATGTAGGAGTAAGGCTCCACCCTTCCTTGTGACAGATAAAAATGCTTCTACATGTAGTATTCCTGGGTGGTATAATCAGTGAGGATCTGACTCTTGGTTTTGGCTCAAGTCGTGGTCTCAGGGTGATGAGATCAGGCCTGCATCGGGACCCTGTGCTCAGTGTAGATTCTGGTTGAGTTTCTCTCTCCTCCCTCTGCCCCTACCCCCATGCTCTTTCTCTCTCTCTTTCAAATAAATAAATAAACCTTAAAAAATGGTCCCACACATTCCAAAATTCTCTTTCAAAAGTAGTACTACTCCCAGTGAGAATCACTAGTGTGTGTAATTCACTGTGTGTGCTAAAGATTCAGAACTGAATAGCCACAAATGTAGCATGATCCTAGAAACATGGCAAAGAGTCCTACATTGGGTTCCCTGCTAGTCAGGGGGTCTGCTTTTCCTCTGACCTTCCCCCTCTCATGCTCACTCTCTCTCATTCTCTTCCATCTCTCAAAAAAATAAATAAAATCTTAAAAAAAAAAAAAAGAATGACATTAGTCAATTAAAATTCATATGCCTTTTAAGGCAGCATTGTGGATGTGGTAGTTTTCTGGGCACTGTGCTAGGCACGGAGGAGGTTCTCACAGAACTCAGCACCCTGACATAGAGAGCACACCGTGGGGAGATTTACTACAGGGTCTCCACCACTTCATCTGTTAATTTGCTGGGTCTGTTACATTACTGTGTACCCAGTGTGATTGGCAGGGGCTAGCCTCTGGCAGCATAAGAGACCAGGACATGCAGTATTGGACTTGATGTGTTACTTAAGCTGATTGCTCACTGAGTATGAGGTGTCTCATAATTCCAGGATGTAAGTGTTTTAGCTGGAAGTGACTTAAATCTTGATAGATTAATTATGTTGTTATTATCACCATTTTTAGAACTATAATTTATTAAGCATCTGTTCCATCCCAGGTTCTACATAGATTGTCTCATTTAATCCTCAGAACAATCTTGAGAAATAGTTGCTATCCTCCAGATTCTTCAGCTGAGGCAAGTGATACAGAGAGAAATCGTGTTGCTCAGACTCACATACCTTCTAAGTGGTAGAATTCAAATTCACATCCTTGCTCAAAAGCCCCTGATCTCTCCACAATATTCATATTGTCTTGAGTAAGATGGCTTGAGTTACCATTGGACTGCCAGCAGCAACTTCTCAGGCCTGGACTCACCCCAAATTGTCCTTAATGTTCAGAATAAGCAATCAGTTTTGGTTCCTGAGGGGGGGGGGTGTGCCCATAGAGACTAAGATGTTCTGGAAACAGTGGATGCTCTCAACAAGAAAAGGTGAGGGAGAAGACAAAATATGTGTATTATTTCTCTGATTCTGACAGCTGTTGCTCTTAGAAGAAGAGATAAGAGATAAACTTACAGGCCCAGAATTCACCTCCAGAAGTAGATCAACCTTATTAACAAAGTTCATTCGGTGCAAGTTTGGTCAGCATATTTGTGTCTCCCTCACTGGCAGTGGTACTCTAAATAACAGTGAAGCAAGGGAGCAAGGTGAAGGGATGGGAATGAAGAAAGACAATGATCTTTCTTTGGACCAACAATCCTAGCTACTTCCCAGAATATTCTAGAATTTAATTTAATTTAATTTTTTTTTTGAACCAAAGATTTTTTTTTTTAAAAGCAACATTTGGCTTTTATATAACCTCTCTCTTCACAGGAAGTTAAATGGGAATAAAGTCACTGATAGTGTGCCATGTTATAGTGTTCTCAGGATACAGTTGGAGAAGAAGGAATTAAATTATCATTCCTATTTGGATATAGACACTAGAAGACAGAGAATTGGGATTTCCTAAAGTCCCCCAAAGAGAGAAAAAGTCAGCTCAAGGCACTTTCAAAATGTTCCTAGAGGAGGAATGCCTCAGGGCTTGTTGAGAAAAGCCCTGTGTTTCTATTGAAGTAAAGGGCAGTTCTGAACTGTACGCAGAAGAAAAAAAAAATTCTTGAATAACTTTTGAAGAAACTTTCTTTGAAGCTAGACCCCAAAGTCATGGACTCGTGGAGCCCACTGAGGAGTGGTGAGTAGTAGTCTCTGAGGAGGTAGGGGGAAGAATCAGAGCTGAGGTGTTTTTTCTCAGTGTCTATACAGTGCAGAATTTCTGGAGACAAAATTGAGAAGTGATCACAATAGAATCATTCCCCAGGGATCTGCCAAGAGGCACGAGAAAGGATGCTGATGGGGAAGTCACTCATCCCAGGAAAACTTGAACAGCCCCACCTTCCTGGACCAACAGTGACTATAATATCTGAATGGCTGGCCAGAGACATTTAAAAACCCAATATCTCTCATGCTTTTCATATTTATAATCGTGATATCTTTGTCATTTCATGTATTTGATTGATTTTATGACAGGTAATGCTAAATTGTCCCTTGATTTAGGTATTCACGATGATGTTAATAATTGTTCAAATTATCCTTTAGTGCCATTCTTCCTCTTATACTTACGGCTCCAGCAACACTTAATTGCCATAATTCCTTGCATATAGCACAGCACTTCTGACATTCATGTCCTCTCCCTTTTATTCCTCCCACCGTTTAGCCAACTCTTACTCATCTATTAAGACACCTGCCAGGTGACACTTTCTCTAAGAAGACTCTAGGTTGGGTGATGTATCCATCCCTTGTAGACATAAAAATTTCTGTGCATGACTCTGTCATTGGACTTAACCCATTATATATTAACTATTTATTTCTTTTACCTCAACTAGAACCGTGAGCTGCTTCAGAGCCATAACTAACTTCTTGGCCATCTTTAAATCCTGACTAACTAGCACAGAGCAGTTATGTTAATAAGTAATGAAATGAAAATATATAGGAATCTAGAAATCTGCAGAAATAACTAAAGCTGAAAACTCACTGTACTGTTTCCTTATGATTTGTGAGAATACATGACAATAGGTCCACTAACCAAAGAAATCATCCTGTGTTTTGAGGTACAATTAAATATTGAATGTGATAAAATCCTGTATTACGCAGAGCATTCCTCATTTGAGAATAGGTTAGATTCCACTCAATAGAACATCTCATTTCTCTGAATCTCAGAGTGTATTGCTGAATGAGTCTGTGCTGTGAGTGGTGGTTGGGTGCCCATACCAGCCCACTAGCCCATAAAATCCTAGATAATCCACACTGTAGCTGACTTTTCTCCCCTGAGAATACTTGCATTGTTTCTCTTCACTCAAAGGCGTTATGGACTCTGGAGACCTTCAGTATTCTCCTGTCGCCCCATTATCACTTTCAGAATGATAATTTCCATTCCTACCCCAAATCCTTCTTCCTCCCTTGCAGTTTCCTATCCTCTTCTTTTGCACTCCCTTTCACTCATTTTTATTTTAGTGTCTTATACAGCCCAGGCCCCTGTACCAAAATACCGTAGACTGAGCCACTTAATACAGGCCTGTATTTCTTATAATTCTGGAGGCTGGGAAGTCCAAGATCAAGGTGCTGGCAGGTTCTATGTCTGGTGAGGGCCCTCTTCCTGATTTTCACACTGCTGTCTTCTCATTATGGTTTTTCTTTGGTATGTGCATGTGGAGAGACCTCAAATCTTTGCCTCTTTTTTTAAAAGTGTTAGTACCATTTGAGGGCCCTACTCTCATGATTGAATCTAACTTTAATTACCTCTCAAAGGCCCCACCTCTAAATGTCATTACATTGGGGATTTCGGGTTTCAACAAATGAATTTGGAGGGGACACAAAAATTCAGTCCATACCACTTAGATTCTGACTTTCCAACACTTACAAGTGTCCCCTCTTCTCCATCCCTGTACCTACGACCTACATCAGGAGCAAGCATTCTTATGGTAGTGTACTAATTGGTCCCTCCACTTCAATTCAGCCCCTCCTCAAATCTATCTTCTGTCTTGCAGACACAGTTACGGGCAAACAAACCTGTTAATAGACACACGAAGTAAAGGGTTGATACAGAAACTTAGCGACTTATCTCTAGCAGATGGTCCAATCGGCAAGTACTGCCCTCTTTCGGAAGACCCTTTGCTGGCTTCCCATGCACTGGGCTAAAGTCTACCATTCCTCATGGCACTCTCTGATGGACTCCTGTTTTCCTCACTGGTCTGGTATCTTATCACATCTCATCTCCCACAGCAGCTCTTGTCAGACGCTCAGCTTTTCCATGTCTCCATGAGTCTCCCTCTTCCCAGGATACCTCATGCCCAGCCTTCTTCCTACGCTAACTCCCAACCCCCCACCCACCCCACCCCCCGTTCGTCCACTTAAAGAATGTCTACTCATTTTTCACAATTATTCAGCTTAAAGGTCTTTTCAATAAAATCTTCCTGACCCATTGCTCATTCCCCACTAGTTGAACTGATCCTGTGTTCTGCTGTGTGGGGCCTTTGTCTTATGCAGATCTCTATCATAGCTAGCTCTTTGTTATGATTTTTAATGGGGAGACAGCACAGCATTTACTCTGAGCTGGATCTGATTTCAAATCTCACATTTCCACTCACAGGCTTGCAATGCAGGACAATTTGCTTAACCAAAACTAAGTGATTTTTTAATAGAGAGAGGAAAAACAAAACAAAAACAAACAAACAAATCAGGGGTGAGGTGGGGAGAATGGAAAAATGTTCTCCAGTTTATCCTCCAAGATAAATAAGAATCTATTTCCTTCCTTCTCACTTTGTAAGGTATTTCCTGTCCTCTCAGATGTAGATAAGGGACCCAGAGTGAGGGAACCTTAGTCTTCAGCCTCACTTCCTCATGCAGCTGTGAGCACAGCACAGAGGAACTCAGTGTGGAAATTTCAGTCATCACCAGCCAGGCACAGACTTTGCTAGGGCTGCATTGGCAATGAGGTTCACAGGGATTCCCATTCAGGTGTGGACAGTATTCACTGGGCTGTGGACTCAGCCCTTCATCCAGCCGTAACAAATAAATCCTGTGTACAAACCTATCATTGACTATACAACATTATATATTAATTATCTACTTATTTTGGTTCACCCAACAGGAACTGAATAGTCCTGGTTGGGCAGTGTCCCTGAGCCAGAAGGAGACCATGACCATGATTGTCCCAGGGTCGAGTCCTTTTTCATAGCTTATGCATAGCTGGGGCAACTCATACTTGGATCTTTCTGTCCTTACAGCATTAGAACGGGGACAAAAGTCCTAGAGAGAGGATTGGTAATGGTGGTCCTGAGAAACCATGTGTTATTAACTCAAGTGTATTTTCTTAAGAGCCATTCCTAAGGGGTTTGGAAAGCTACATGGGGTCTGTATGTATAATTTCAAGGCAGATGTGTTACATGATTTGTTTCCAGTACATTGAGAGGAAACCAACATTTTTATAGCACAAATATGCTATATCCTGTTTAAACAAATCATTCGTTCATGTAGTCATTCAGTAGATGTTCATTGTGTACTATGTTCATCATCTAAGCTGTATGTATCGTATTGGGATCCATTTTTTGAGGACCTTTTTATTACACGCCTAAGGAGTCTGGGCTTTATTCTAAGTGTATAGAGCCAAGAGGACAGCGGACTGATGGGAACATAACCCTGTGTCATGCAGAGCAGTTTTGAGGATAAGATGAAGCAATGAAAGTAGGGAGATCCATTAAGAAGCAATAGCATTTATCAGGGGGAAGAGAGTAAAATCTAAATAGGGTGATGACCCTAGCAAAAGAGAAGAGAAAATGGGTTTGAGAATGATTCTGTAGGTCAACTGGTAAAATTTAATGACAGATCAGATCAGAAGCCTGAAGAGAAGTGTTTTAGCCCGAGTGAGCAAGGGATTGATGATGCATTAGCTGATTGGGAACTATGGGTTCGGGGCAGGGCTGAGGGATGACAGTAAGTCCATGTTAATTAGGAAATAGTTGCAAATGAGAATGTCTGCTTAAGAGTAAGATCAGGCCTGGAGATGAAAGAAAATTGGGGAAATAAAGCTGTAAGAGAGCATTAAATCACACAAGGCATGCAAAGCAGAAACCAAAACTGTTGAGAACAGAGTCCTGGGGGGGTGAGGGCAGTGGGGCCACCAACACTGGAGAGACAAATTAAATGAGCCAGCGAGGAGACTGAGAAAGATGAGAGGAGAATCAGACAAAGATGGAATGATGATATGAGATAAGAGATTTTTAAGAGGGAGAGGTAGACATTGAAGTCAAGAAAAAGAGGGTTCCAAAAAGTGGGTAATTATTTATCTCAAAGATGGAAAGTCATTAAGGAGTTCGCTCACTGTCTGCTTCATTTAGGATCATAGGGTTTCTTTCTTTTTCTTCTTCTCTTCCTCTTCTTCCCCCTTCTCCCACCCTGTTTCCTCCTTCTTCTCCTTCTTATTCTACTTTTAAATATTCTTTGTGTAAATTCTTTCATCTGAATATTTGATACTCCAATAGCTAACTTTTTAAATATTTGGAACATCTCCTCGTGGTAATCTGAAATATTACTCAAATTAAGCTTGAAAGCAAGTTTCATCTCTGGGACAGCTAACCACAAGCTAAGTAGGCTGACTTTCTCACTTGCATTTGGTTTTTGACGTGGTATCTTTGACCTAAGGCTATCTGAGAAAGTAATATCCTTTATTACAGTTTCACAAATACACATAGGGAAAACTTCTGACACACACCATGGAGTGGAAAAATAAGAGAGACATTATTAATCTTCCCAGGGCAATTTTCCTGTTATTCTTATTACTGCTTGGGATTTTCTTAAGGCTCTATAAATGGTGAGTGGCAACAACTTCATTTCACATCCTTTTTCTCAGGAAAGGCTGCAAAGGGGAAGAAGAAAGGAATGGGGAGGAGGGTCATTTAAAACAGGGGAGATGACAGTTCAGGGAGTTCCCTTGCTACTGTGAGGATATCTGACCGTATAACAGGATGGAGGCAAGCAGGCTAATGGAATCAGTCGTCTCACGCAGAACCAGCCTGAATCCACAAGCACTAACACCCTTCACACCTTTACTGTCTCTTTCTTTCCACTAGACTCTCCACCAGAATTCCCAAGTTCCAGACCATGCCAGGTCAGAGAGTTCACATAATCAGATAAAGTCCTAAACATTGAAAATATCATAAAATGAATGAATTAGTCTCCCTGCACTTGCTGCACAGCTCAGGCGGTCACTGGCCCTGGTGCACTGATGAACTTGAGAAGGTGGAGCAGGTGCTCTGGTTTGGTTTCCAAAATGGCACAGGTAGTGCTAAGGAGCTGAAAGAATCTGTACTTCCTTTGTATTCATAAAAAAAAACTCGGGATTATCGGGTTTGCTCAATGAGAAAAGGACAGCATGGAAGACAGAGTTTGGAAAAGCTGTGAGGAAATATGACAGGGAACCAGAGATGAGTGGGCTTTGGACATGGACAAATTGAGGGGCCTGCTTTGTAACATGAAAATCCATTCCTCCTTCTTTTAGATAGGAATCTGAAAGAAATGGTATATTTTATGTTTTTGGAGGTGAAGACCCATACCATGTTGTAATTCAAATAGTAATGTTATGCTATAAAAAGAATGAAATTTCCATGTTGGCTCTGTTGGCGACTTTACTGTCTTATTGTTTCAGTGATATTCTCCTTCGAAATTTTATTTTTTTCAAGAGTTTTGAATATCTGCATTGTCAAATATGATCACAAAATACATGTGACAATTCAACGAATGATGACTTGATAGAATGGGATTATTCTTAAGCTATTAATAGTGGTGCCATTCAATTCCAATATGACCACATATCTTGTAAACCTATAACACTCTCTTGAAATGTGCCCATTGTTATTCTTTATAACAGCTGCATTTAGGCCTTCTATTGCCTGCTACAAATTACATGTGGGAATAGCATTTGGGGAATATACCAGAAAAATCACAAATACCTGTCCATCCTGAGGAATCTTGATGTGATCAATAAATGTGAGAACTTCACTTTGTAACTTGTTAGATTTCTGGGAAGGCAACTGGACCACTGTGGAGATTTATTGATCAATTTCACTGTTGGCATTGTTTTATTTTAAAACCTAACTTGTATTTTTATAAGCTCAAGCATTGCATCCTTAAACTGAAATTTATAAAGTTAGATCACTTTGGCTGAATGGAATCCAGTGCTGCAATAAATTTAGCAATAACCCAACCAAGTTTAGCCCAGCCTCCTCGGAGCCCAAAGACACTACCTCATTACCTGCTTTTGCTTGCTTATCCACAGAGAACATCTCCGTGTTCTGGATGTGTTTCAGACTCTACCTTATCTTGGTGCCACTAAACAAAATGTTCTATGGGCTTTAAATTCTTTCCTTCTTTCCTCTTCCAAATTCTGACCTATCTCTCAGGGATGAGCTAAGTGTCCTCTTCCCTGGGATTTCATAGTGCCCATATACCCCTTTTATCATAACACTTACCGCTTTATATAATTGTTCCATTCCCCCATCCCAATAGATGAGTTCTTTGAAAGCAGAAGTTCTTTCTTTTTTGTCTATACTATTACCCATCTGAATGGGTAGCACATCATCTTGATAAATGAGTGAATAAGTGAGGTAATGTCTAATACTTTATTTTCTGGGAGTCCTGTTCTTTTATTTCATGCAAGGCTTATGGTAAACATGAGTGTGTAGGCTCCTTATCATCCTGGGATCATGGGATCAGTAGAGGCTGCTAAGGATATCTGATGGGGCTGCTGCTAATAGAAGATAAAGAATAATCAACTGTTATGAGCAATACAAAATCTTCATAAAACTTAAGATACTGAGGAATATGTGTAGGGATGCATTCATCTGAGAGGTAGTTAGCTAGTGGGGCCTGGAGTTAGTTAGACCTTGATCCATTCTGTGGCTCCTCCACTTAGCAGCTGTGTATCCACGACTTCCCTTGTAACTGAAGGGGCCACCTACTTTTGCTGGCTAGAGAAAATGACATTGCATATACAAGTATCCTGACAAAATGGCAGACATGCTAAGAACTCAATTAATGCTAGTTATGACTATTACTATTAAACATATGACTTAATTATCAATTTATTTATTTTACAAGTTAAACATACATTTGTTTTGGTCTTAAATCGAATGATACATTAATAGCATTACATTAAAAACTGTATCCTGAAGTATTTAAAATTAGGTAAACCTTAAATTACAGAAACATATTAACCTCATCAATGCACCGTACCATGTTTTCTAGGAAGGTATCTGAGTATATGAAAACTTGAAAGTTTTTGAAGGTCTTTGTAGGCTCCCCTATGCCTTGCTTTTAATATCTGAATACTGGAGAAATTTTAAAAACCAAACTCCACTGTAGTAGGTTCTAAGAAATAGCAAGTTTGGAAAATGAAGACAGAACATTTAGCATATTCAAAAGAGCTGTGAGTTTGCATTTTGTTTTAATTATGTTGTTTGCTCATAAGAAATATCAATAAGGCAATCAATAAACCAAGTACATGATACACTGAATTTAAAATAACTTGTAAGTGCTATCTGAGACTGAATTTCCTACCTTGCAAAATGAAATTCTAACATCATCCCTTCCTTAATGTTGTCTGCTGCGTTCCATGAATAGTCAGAGCATGACCTGTATCAAGGTGTACTGCCAAGAGTAGCCCATGGTACCAGACGTCTGGCTTCAGGTCCATCTCCATTGTTTTGTGATACGTGATCCTAGATAAATTTGTCATCTGAACTTAGGTTTTCTATTTTATAAATTGGGCACAGTAAGCCCTAACCCAATTTTCTCAAGAGTTGTTTTGGGAGTCAGATGTTAAATAATTTGGAGACATGTAAAGTAATATAATCAAACTAGTAATAGTAGCTGTGGTCGTCTTTCTTTTTTTTTTTTTTTATTTATTTGACAGAGAGAAATCACAACTAGGCAGAGAGGCAGGCAGAGAGAGAGGAGGAAGCAGGCTCCTCACCGAGGAGAGAGCCTGATGTGGGGCTCGATCCCAGGACCCTGGAATCATGACCTGAGCCGAAGGCAGAGGCTGAATACTCTCCAGTATTCAGATATTAACCCACTGAGCCACCCAGGTGCCCCTGTGGTCATCTTTCTGATAGGTCAGTTTGGCTAGGTACAGTCCCTAGTTATTCAAACACTAATCTTGGTGTTACTCTGATGGTGTTTTATGGGTGTGTTTAAAGTCCATAATCAATTGACTTTAAGTAAGAGAGGTTATTCTAGATAATCTGGGTGGCCTGATTCAGTCAGTTGAAAAGATTTAAAAGCAGAGCAAGGCTTCCCCAAGAGAAGAAATTCCACATGTGCCCTTGCCTGTGGGTCCTAACCTGCCCTTTGGGAAGGTCTGTGATGAATTGCAGATTTGCTTAGCTGGGCCTCACAATTATAAAAGCCAAGTTTAGGAATGTGGGGATATATTAACTCACTTAAAAACAGAAATCCATAAATGTTTACATGTGATTAATAAAGTATAAAGTTAGGGACACCTGGGTGGCTCAGTCAGTTAAGCGTCTGCCTTCAGCTCAGGTCATGATCCCAGGGTCCTGAGATCGAGCCCCACATCGGGCTCCCTGCTCAGCAGGGAGTCTGCTTCTTCCTGTCTTTCCCTCTGCCCCTCCCCCCACTTGTGTGCTCTTAATCAAATCACAATGCTGATATCATGTGGGAGAAGCAGGGTATCAAGTTATAGTGGAAAGAGCAAGGGCTTTGGAGTCAAAGAGACTTGCACTATAATCATATCTTGGTGAATCATATTTAGACCTTGGATAAGTTATTTTTAACTTCTCTGAAGCTCTTGATATTACTTCTTAATGTAAATGTGGAAAAATAATACCTTTCCCTCAAGGGATGTTGTAAGAATCAAGAGATAATACATATGTAGGGCCAGTATAAAATACTATACTCTTTTGCATTCTCTGAACTTCTTTCTAAGAATTAACAAGCATCTCTCGTGGGTAATTATTTATTATTATTTTTTAAAGATTTTATTTATTTATTTGACAGAGAGACACAGCAAAAGAGGGAATACAAGCAGGGGGAGTGGGAGAGGGACAGCAGGCTTCTCGCTGAGCAGGGAGCCTGATGGGGGACTCAATCCCAGGACCCTGGGATCATGACCTGAGCCAAAGGCGGATGCTTAGTGACTGAGCCACCCAGGCATCCCAGTTGTTTATTATTTAGGAACACTTAACATATCCCCTACTCACTGTGCCACCAGAAAGAAGAAATAATAAATGTCCAACGAAAGTCATCAGATCATGCTTCTCAAATTGTATAGAAAGATTTATTAGTAATCTCACCATACTTTCTTCTAAGAGAGGGACCCCCTTACCATGTCCACTAACAGTGTGTAAGTTTCCTTTACATCATACCAGACCACTGAAATTCAGGCAGACCACAGATAGATCCACAGGCCAATAGTCAACTGTTGTCCTAACTTCGGTCCGTGTGGTCTCCTTTATTATAATGCCTAGATTCCTTTAGTATTCCTACCTATTTATACATTAACTGTTTCAGAAGTAACTGAGTTACTTTGGGAGAGCCAAGGGGCTTCCCTTGGCTCTCCCAAACTAACTACTACTACGTCTGAATTACCTTTTAAAAGACTTACTCTAGACTTTTCTCCCTTTGCTTGGCAGAGGCAAACACAAATAATGGCCTCTAGGAATGTAATGACACAGACAGATACTAGCAGTTTACTGCAGCCTCTATAAAATTTTAAAAGCACTGAAAATCATATAAATGGAAGAGAAAGAGGAGGTGTCATATGTGGGAGGGCAAGGACGGTGGAGATAACTCTGTCTTGGACATTAAGTTCTATTTGAGTAACTGTAGGAAATAACAAGGTTATTGAGAATTATCTGAGCATTATCACCACATTCCTGATTAGTTGGGAAAGCATCTAGAGTGGGAAGAGAGGGGAACTGAGAATAGAACGCTGGGGAATACAAAATGTTAAGCTGCAGGAAGAGAAAGAGAAGCCCATGGAGGAGGCCAAAAGAAGAGATGAAATAATGTGACTGTTTTAAAAAGGGTGTAGTCTGTAATGTCAGTTCCTTCTGAGGGAAGAATCCGAGAAAATTGGGACGAAAAGCACTCATTAGATGTTTTCATTCAGGAGGTCACTAATGACCCTAATGAGAACAGTTTAATTGGAATGGTGAATATAGCCAATGGATTATAATAGTTTGAATCAAGAAGGGTGAGTGAAGGGAGACATAGAGGGTTGTAGAAAGTTTCCCAAGAAATTCAGCTAAGAAGGAAAGAATGAAGAGAGGGCCATGCCAGGTATTTTAGTAGATCTAATGGTCCATGAGGGTGTTGCACAAAAAATGTGACACAGTTGCTTCTCTCTAGAAGTGAAGAGTGCAGCAGTGTTTATCTAGTGAGTGTGATGATGGGATTTGATACCATCTGGTCTTGAGTTCTATCTGGATTACCTGGGAAACTTTGTATATAATAGATGCCCAAGGCCTATCTCAAATCTAAGAAACCAGTATCTCAGGAATGAGTCTTCTTTGGTCCTGGTTTTCTTCCTGTCTCACCAGATATATATGTATATGTATATGCACCTGTATGGATGGCCCATGACCCACCACATTGGGTTGTTTTCTTCTTTGTATCTGAGACAACATACTAATTTCAAGATGTTGCCCGACTCTATTTGCAATCACTTAAATTTTGCTCTAAGCACATACCTTCCAACTTTTGTTCTATTGTCATAGCTAGTTCAAATGCTCTGACTTGTTATTTCACAAATCTGTGAAAATGTCAGAAGTACAAATTTCCACCAGTTTTGTAAGTATGCTTTTTGCAGCTGCATGTGAATAACAGAAAATGCTATCAGTAATTTAAGTAGTAGCAATTTTGGAGGGTAAGAGCAACGTCTGGTCTAAGGGCTGGTTGGAAATCTGTCCCTCCATTATCAGAAACTCTTTATTTTATGGTTACCTCTTATCTCTCACTATTCATTATCATATTTTGCTGCAGCGGCCGTAGTTAAAATTGTTTGCTTGCTACACTGCAGTTTTGTTATAACTGTTTCATGCCCAATTACATGTAAGTTATGTAAATTCTTATTAAATATTTTGGAATCAAAAAGGAAGAATAGGTTTCACGGTGCCTGGGTGGCTCAGTCAGTTAAGCTTCTCTGCCTGCCTTTGGCTCAGGTCTTGGTTGCAGGGTCCTGGGGTGGAGACCCACAGTGGGATCCCTGCTCAGTGAGGTGTTTGCTTCTCTTTCTCCCTCTGCCCCCCCCAACTCATGCTGTCTCTCTTGCTCTCTCTCTCTCTGTCAAAGAAAATCTTTTCTAAAAAAAAAGTAAGGATAGATTTAAATCAGAGATTGAAGTAAATAGAATAAGAGCATGATTATATAGTCAGAAAAAATTCACAATTCCAGCAAAAAGAAAACAAATTTATAGCTGAGAATTAGAAATAAATAAATGTGTGCAGAATATAATGAAACTTTAAAAATCAGGACTGTGTTTGAGAATTACACAGCCTCCTGTTTTGTGTGCTAATTTTTTTTTTCAGCAGATTCATTTGATCAATGGGGCCAGTGTTAAGGGGGACACAAAAGTAGAACTGCTGTCTGTTCTTGGGAGGTAATTAATCAAAAATATGCAAAAATATATTAAAAATATACTTTTATGGGATAAGAAGTGTCTAATTTTTTTAATAGGTAAAAAATAAAACAAGAAAGAAAACTGACTACAGGGAGTTAATTGGAGCCACCCAAAGTATAGATATCTTTATCATTTATTGACTCGTACATTCTGTGCTAAGCCATTTATCCACATTACCTAATTTAGCATCTCAATAGTTCAATGAGCTACGAATCCTGCTTTATGAATAAGAGAACTAAGATTCATAAGGGTGAGATAACTTGCCCAAGGTCACACAGCTAATAAGTGAGCCCAAGGGCTGACTTCTAAGCCTGGCCCTTCCCATGAGAAAGCTGACACCACCCCGGCTGACACCAGCCCAGAGTCCACAGTACGATAAAGTCAAAGTTTGTTTCATTAAATTGGTCTAAGCAGGGAGTTTTGAGTCTAGTAACCAGATACGGAGTGTGGATATCTTTTATGTGTAAGGATAATCTGTGGCATATGCTTCTATTAGAATCATCATGCCTTATTAACAGCTTTTAACAACATGCTTCCTGCTTATAATGTGTAAACATAAAAGGAAAGGCAGAAAACTGTAAATACATACAAGAAGAAATAAGCTATTTTAAACTAGACTACTAATGATAGCTTCTTTTATTGCCTCTACTGGGCCTCAACAGTTGACGGAGGCAGTGTTTCATCAGAGATTTACCTTCTGGGGAAAAGTCACATGTTTCAATCACTCTAGTGAGTTTCTCGTCCTTACCTTGGTCCTATCGGTGTTGAAAGTACTGGCTATCAAGGCTTGTGCAGACTGGCCTTGCTGGGTAATCAGGGTCGGACAGACCCCCCGACAAAGAAACAGCACTATAGAGAAAGGAATTCCGCAGCCATCTTGCCACCTGACCTGCTCGACACGTACAACTACTGAAAGTGTGGTAGGAGGTCATGCTAGTATTGCTTGTTCGAAGCCTGTACTCATCCACTCATTCCTTTGGATTTGCTCATGCCTTTATGCTGCAGACCTCAAAACACAGATAATGTGAAGGGTAGATTGCAGTGATACTGGGGAATATGGGGAGAGTTCTGAAAGACTACTACAGACCCTCTTTCAAAGAAGCAGAGCTAAAATGGGTTGTGTGATGTGATTAGAGTAGATTGGACTGACTTTAGCTCCTCTTTTTGGGAGCAGAAGTTTCATTTGCACTGTATTGCTTATGCAATTATTTTCTTAGTGGGAATGTTTTAATTATGGTCTGTGGCCTCCTATTTTCTTGCCTCCTTACTGATGCAGTGGTTCCCTAGTATCTTAATAACTACAATGGGTGTGCTGTGCTTAATGGGTATGAGCTTTAGAGAATAATGCCATTTCTGAACATTTAATGAGTTTCACAATTAAGAAGGCGTTGGAGTTCAAGGTCTTAAAAAAAAAAAAGAAGACATTTCCCTAATGATACAGCTGCTAACTGATGAGTTGATAATCTGGGAAAGAAGTTTAAGGCTAACATAAATTCTTTATTTCTTACCTTGACCGAATTTAAAGTATTTGAAATGTTTTCTGCCTGCTATTTCAAAAAGGAAAAAAAAATCAAAATATATAACTCAATAGTTTTTGGTTATAAAAATATAGAATTTGAAGGAAAGAAGATGACAAATTATAGAAAAATGAACTACTATCTGTCTCAGTTGTAGACTTGAAACTAAATAGTAGTGGAAGATAGGCTATATATTCTGTTTCAGCAATAAAAACAAATAATGATAATTGAAGCAATGTTCTCTGAAATACAAGATATGTGGGCAGTGACTTTGAGATACACCCTGAATTTTCTTATCAAGCTCCTGGCTATAGTTGTAAAGGTGTCTACTGCCTTGCAGGCAGTTTAATTTAGAATAAATTCTTGCTATGGGAGTAGAAAATCCTCTGCTAATCCTACAGTTCACTTCCATCTTCTAAGTCTCTGCTTGGTTCCACACATTTTCAATGGAGACATACCAGAGACTTTCATTCTGTTTTAAAGAAGGCAGTTCCAACTGGGACTGTCAGGGGGCCAATTCTTAGTATCTAGTAGAAGCCTACAACATCCCTGATAACATACACTGGCAGCCAAATTTAAATTTGTTCTGGAAGTCCAGGAGTCCTGGGTTATGCTATTGGGGTTTTGGTTCCAGTACCCTTGGCCACTGATGGCTCTCTGGGTTCCCAGTCTTAGAGAATTTAGTTTATTAATTTCTGCAGGCTGAGTTTCTGGTGTTGTCACCTTGGGCTTATTAGCTATAACATACAAAAATCTCATGGTTAACATCAGTAAGCCTGTTGGCATCTACCATTGAAGTGGCTGAGTAGTTAAGGAGAAAGTGACTAAGTTACTTGACATTCATGAAATCAAATCCTCTTTGCTTGCTTAATTTTTTGGGGGGGAGCGGGGCTTTTAGTACATTGCCGGTATGTGTGTGTAACAGGTGTATGTGGATTATGAGTGTAGTCTATCGTCATAAGTAAGGACGGTTGGTAATCGTCAAACCTTTGGGTTGGAAGGAGGATGATATTTAACCAGGCCTGTTCTATAACACGTTGTGAAACAAGATCCATGGTTGCTTTGTCAAAAAAGTGACATAAAGATAACAGATTGCAACCTTTGTCTTTGAGCAGTGCAGACAAAATTCACCTGAAGAAGGCTTTATTTTCATATTCTCTGGTTTCTGCTTTCTCTCACCCAACGCCATTGTAAACAGTCTATAATGGAATAGCTTTTCTCCTCAGATTCCCTACTGAAATGTAAATTTTTTAATTTGATGATGAAGATTGTCCCTTAACTGCTTTCCCCTCACCTCATTCCTACCCACAACTCCACTCTCTAACACATGGAGTGTCAACTGCTTCAACTTTGTTTTATTAGCCCAACTGCCTCCTCAGCTCTCACGCTCTACCATTGTGCGCTGTCTGCGGCATGTTCCTTGCAGTGTTGGCAGAAGCACAAGGGATAGGGCAAGTGATTTTCAAGTCTCTTCGTGGATCACAGAAGATAATCATTGTTGGCCACTGCAAATCGCATGGCCAAGTCCAAAGTCATGGTCAGCTTGGACTGCCATAGCAAAATACCATTGACTGGGTGGCTTCACCAACAGACATTCATTTCTTATTTCTGGAGGCTGGGAAGTCCAAGATCAAGGGATAAGCAGATTCAGTTCCTAGCCAGAGCCCTCTTTCTGGCTTGTAGATAGCTTTCTTCTTACTATGTGCCCACATAGCTTTTCTTCTATGCCTGTACCTGGAGAAAGAGAGATCTCACTCCTTATAAGGGCACTAATCTCACCCAGGAGGGTCCCACCCTCATTACCTAATCTAAATCTAATTATCTCGCAAATACTCCACCTCTAGTTATCACCACATTGGGGGTTAGGATGTTAACATATGAGTTTTGGGTGGACACAAGAATTCAGTCCATGGGGCGGGGGGTAAAGTTCATTCTACTGTTTTAGGGAGGAACTAGGAAGTTATACTCACACACCTAGACACATGACGAATAGAGAATTGAATTTAATCTACTAAGCAATACATGTATTTTCCTTCATTCAACTCATATCGCTGTATCCTAGGACTGGGATTGTAACTACAAGCAAGACCAAGAGTGTCAGATTTGATGGATCTTACAGTGCAATGGCGATGACTGACATGGAACAAAGGACAGGTGTGATAATTATTATGATAAGACTTGCCTTGCCACACACCATTTTTTTCTGCAGCGTCTTTTTCCCTTAATACCATTTATTTATATCTAATAACAGTTTGAAGACTGACTCAAATGTCACCTTCTGGAGTGAGTTGATTTTCAACTGTAATCCTTTTTATTCTATGTTCTCCCACTTATATCAATTCAGAATCCCTAGAGCCATGAAGGGATTCCTTTTTGATACACAGCTCTGTAGTACTGGTCAGACTGTGCTTTGTGGTTATCCTAAACAAGACTAAGGTGCAGATAATAGCAGTGTCCACATGGAGGACTACTGTAAGTGTGGAAATATATTCTCTGTCCCATGGCAAGACCCTGATAATAGTCATCAATTATCAAACTTTTGAAGGTAGAAACTAATTTCTGATCTTTTTGCCACCTGTCTAGGACAGAATGCCATTGAATGATTCCCAAATTCAACCTTGTAATCCTCATGGTCTCTCAAATTAATTTAAGAGGTGTTTCATTGGAATAAAATCTCCAGAAAAAATTAAATTTTATTTATGTTAATTTAGGGGGGAAAATGATGCTTTGTGTGCCATCGTGGAGGGGAAATAAAACAGCAAGGCATACAGCATCATATCTTCCAAGGGAATGAAAGTCACTAAGTAGGTGCTTTAATCAAGGTTAGCTAATAACAAGATTAGGACTATTTCCCCTTATTAATAATTTAGGCAGTGTACCTTTAAGGATGTAAGCCGGTCATCCTACAAATAAAACCTTGAAACCTAAAATAAACAAGGATGGGGGGAAAAAAAAAATAGCTGTAGCTCGGTTCCACCCCCCTTTCTTTTCTTTTTGTGTCCTTGTCTCTGCAAGGATTTTTCAGCTCACCAATTAATCTTCCCTTTTATTATGTCTTGTCATGGTTGAAGCATCTTTTAAGAACTGATAACAGGAGGGGAGAATTGTTGATTTATTTCAAGAGGGAGATCAGACCTAACACTTTCAGGATGACACCAACTTCAGTGAGCACTTGGTGTAAGTGTATTTGGATGGGTCTGAGCGCGTGTGGACTGACGGACATTGACTGAGCAAGGTCACGGGGCCTTGGCATTGCAGAGCGACAGAGAACTCTATAAAACTCAGACCTGGTATTTTGCATATGAGCAACCCAAGGCCCAGTGAAGTTAATGTGCTGTGTTAGAGTATACAGTGAGTTGGTGTCAGAGTCTGGATCTGAATCCAAATACTCTATCTCTGATCTTCTGCTCCTTGAATCTTGTCAGCTCTTCTTGGAGATTTATGTCGGCAGTTGAGAGCTTTAGATAATGACATTTATCATGTCTTTCTTAACCAGGGACAAATGCTACAAGGGTTTAAATCCCAGGAGAAAAATGTCAGACTTTATCCTAAAAGATAAGAAATGATCTGAAAACAATTAGATGTTACTTCTGTGGCATTGCATGCCAGTAGAAAGAACAGAGGGGAGTGGCCACTGAGGCGGCCTTGGTCAAGGAAATGACATTGGAGTTGGACCTTGAAGAATAGGCTGTATTTAATGTCAGTGTGGAGGGAGATGGGTTTTGACAGGGAAGGAGTAGAATATTGCTGGGAAGGAGATGGAGGTCATCAAGTGAGAACCAGAGAAGGCAGAAGACCGAAAGGCACCAGGAAGGGAATGTGATCAGATCCCGGTCTGTCCTGGCAGCAGCGAGCTATGGCTCACAGGACCAACTGGGGTTTGCTATGCTGAATGTGATTGTCACCCAAAGCAAAGCATTTCATTGTTTCAAAAAACTTGAGAATATTTAGCAATTATTCTTTTGCTATGCTAATATACACATATGCACATATCCTTACACGTGTTTCTTGTTTTCTAGTGATTCCATTTATGTTATTTCTTTACTTTTCCTGACTAGATTGAGCTGAGAATTTCTGGAAGGCAAAGAGCATTTATTCTATTTTATTTTTTAATATTTTATTTATTTATTTGAGAGAGGGTGAAAGCAAGAGAGATCACAGAGGGAGAGGGAGAAGCAGACTCTCTGCTGAGCAGGGAGCCCAAAGACTCAGGGCTTGATTCCAGGATTCTGAGATCATGACCTGAGTCTAAGGCAGACTCTTAAACTACTGAGCCCCCCGGGTGCCCCGGCAAAGAGTGATCATATTTTTTCTAAATCCCCGAGTATTATTGTTCCCCCCCCCCCGACCCCGGTATTGTTTTATGCAAGTATGAAAAAGATTAGATGAATGAAAGAATAGGGTGAGTGGCTTCGGAAGTCCCATCCCCATAGCCCTACCAAATCCTCCTCAACTTGCTTCTTCTTTCTTTTTTAAAATCCCTCTTCTAGGGACAGAGTAACCTAGGATACTCCATTGACTTTGTGCCTTTTGGACTTTCTCCTTAGGGCTGGCATGAGTCTTTTGCTATCTTTCATTTGCTTTCTCCATTCCCTCTGAGTTATAGAGCTTTCTCTTTACTCATGTCTTTTCAGGTCTCTTCATTTCTCATGTTCATTGTTGGTTCCAAAGCTTTTGTTGCTCTTGGAGTCGAGCTCTAGTCTACTCTCCCCACCCTTTATGTCTAGCCATTATGCAAAATGGGCATTATTACTCTTGTGTATTCTGTACAGCATGGGTATAGCCCGTTGCAGAGATTCTCCCTGTGGTATTCAGAGTATTTGTCTTGAGGTTGCCCACTTCAAAGCCAAACTCGATTTCTGTAACAAACGTAAGGCGCTGGACTTCCATGTACTGTGTGTAAGTAGTCAGATCACTGCTACTATATGTATGCAAAAAAAAAAAAAAAAAAAAAAAAATATATATATATATATATATATATAATGAACTTGAGAGACTATCTTTGGTGTTTACTAACAATACAGCTATGCTAAATAATGAGTTATGTCTGGAATACAGCATTTTCCTCAGTGAATGCATTTTAAATACCGATATAACCTAGTTGGATATTAGGCTTAAGTTACAATGAGTGTAAAGTGGTCCCAGTTTTCTCAATGTGCCATAGAGCTGCCCAGAGCTCTGTCTGCTGTCCATCCTGCAGCAGCTCATGTGGTCAAAGCAGATGGCCATAAACAAGATGTGGCCCAGCGATAATGTGTCCCCCACATAGCCTCTAGATGATCTACCAAGGCAGTGAGGAGAATCTCTCTTTCTCATTTATTTATATTCTTCCCTCTCCACTTTGTTGTTATACCCAATAAGCCTTCCTATAGACATTTAAATATATAGAAAAAAAAATACTTCATCTTTTCTTCTCCTTATTCCTTCATTCTCTGTCCCATCTCTAGTCTTCCTGTCATTGGTAATGCCATGAACAAAGGGCTCCATTTCTTCACTGCTCCTTAACACTCAGCCCACCTACAGTCCTGCTTCTGGGGTCAGTCAATACCTGATGACCGACCTCATGATGCCCTTTCAGAGTCTATAATGAATTTACTTTTGCAAAATTCATCAGCCCCTTCCCATTTCTCACCATCCTGTGATTCTTCTAGTTTATTTCAACCAACCACCCATTCCTTCTTAACATCCCCCCTCTTAACTTATGTAACACTGTACTCTTCCCTTTCTTGTCTCCCTTCTCATTCTACTTCTTCTCAGTTTCCCTTTAAGACTTCTCCTTCTCTACCTGACCTGTAAAAATCTTGGTCTTCTCTGCCCACCTGTGTCCTCCCCAAATTACCTCAGACACTTTCCAGCCATCACCTACCCTTAAATGACTTAAACCTGTGTGCATCAATTATTCTCCTAGCCACCACATGCACATTTGCATGAGCTTGCTGGGCATGGAGGTTCTTCTGGCTTTCCAAATTCATCATGTCTAAAGTAGGAAATTGGACTGTGAAGACCAGCACAGAGATCCTGACCTGTGTACTCACTTCATGGCCTCTTTCCCTCTGTCCCTGTCCTTGCATTCAGTCACTGGTCATGTCATGTTGTTCCCACTTCTTTAGGTTCCCTTGAACCCCTCCCCAATGACCTCTGTCTTGGTTCTTATTATTTGTTACCTGGAGTCTTGCAGGAACCTCTAATTGATTTCTCTGCTTTCAGTTTCTCATTTCTCCAAAGCATCCTTCATCTTGCCATCTTGTTTTGTGTGTGTTGTTTTTGTGAAACACAGCAATGAACAGGTTAATCTTCTCAAAATCCTTCGGTAGCTCCTGTTGCCTTAGCTTACTTGTCATTGTCCTTTAGAGTGTTATTCCTACCATCTTTTCCAGATTCTTCTCCCACTAGTTTATGCCCTAGTAACACTAGATGATTCAGTATCCCCTGAAGAATTATCTAGATTAATGACATTCTTTGGCTTTGGAATGCCCTTCTTCCTCAAATAAAATGCTAGTTACTTTTAGCCACTTCCTTTTGGTTCCCTAATACTTGAATATCTATTTAGTGCTTTTTCATTCTATTGTAATTAGTATGCAAGTGTTCTTTTCCCCACAAGTGAATTCCTTGGAGACCAAACAAGACAAATGTAATAAAGCTAGGAAGAAGAAGTAAAAACGGTAAAAGAAGAACCAAGAAAAGCAATTGTGCCAATAATAATGTCAGTACAGCAGTAAAGTCAATTACTACAGCAGTGCACAAAACCTAGCTGTGAACCACTTATTAGCCAAGATTTAGTCATTAATTCATTCACTTCACAAATAGTTTTGGGGTGAATCCCTTGTGCACAGCACTAGGTATTGGAAGGCAACTAAGAGCAGGACAGTTCTGGCTCCTACACCCAGAATTCACAGGAATAGGTCATATACTTAAAATAGTCACAGAGGAATATATACAGCAGTTCCTCTTGAAGAGCACAATTTCTCCTGGTTCTAAACTTTGAGAGAAATTTCCCATTTGGGCCATTCCGTAGGGCTTATTGAGTGAGACGAAAGATAAGGACTTCAACAATGCTTCCATCATAAAAATAGGAACATACCTTTATCTGTCTGTTAATTAAGGCATAATATTGAAAAGCAATAACTATCCCCCACTGCATTGTAGGGACCTGTTAAATGGTTGTTGAAATCAAGCTCCGTTGTCTGAGTTTGTCAGTCTTTTTACCAAATATAGGCAGACCCACATCCAATAGTATCACTGACATCACAGTCAAAATGATTTTGTGCATTTGTTTGTGATATTGGTGCTAAGAACCCTGCAATCTGCCAGTCCAGGGTATAGTTTCCTATTGCTACGATAACAAATTACCGCAAAAATGTGGTTAAAAAACCACATTTATTTTTTATAGTTCTGTAGGTTAGAAGTCTCACAGAGTTCTCACTGGGCTAACAGTTGAGGTGCTGGTGGTACTGGGTTCCTTTATGGAAACTCTTGGGCAGAATCTGTTCATTGCCCTTTCCAACTTAAGAGGTCACCCACACTCCTTGGCTTGTGTTCCGCATCTTTAAAGCCATCATTAAAGCCAGTGACATTGCAACTGCCTGGCCATTATTGCAAAGTGAGTATGCCAGAACAGATCCTCTGCTTTTAAGGACCCGTGTGACTACATGGGGTACAACTAAGATAATCGAGGATAATCTTCTCATTTTAACCTCCTTAATTTAATCACATTTGCGAAGTCCCTTTTGTCATATAAGATAATATATTCAATAATTTGAGGATTAGTGTGAGGACATTTTGGGAACCGTGATTCTTGGGGCCACACCATTTTATTGGCATGTTCTAATTTACAGTGGAGATTGTGACTTCCCAACTATCTGTTCAGGGGAGAAAGCCCATGATGTAATTCTGGACCCTTTCCTTAAAACAAGAACAAAAGTTATATTTTCTTATAATCCATGGCTAATTAGTAGGCACACATGTGCCTGTGTGACTAGTCACAGACATTTTTTCCCTGTTTTGCAAGGTTAGAAATCAGAAGAGGATGTCTGGGGTGATCATGTCTAAATCTGCTTCCTTACAGGGAACATTAGAGGTCCCTCCTCTCTTCCCCCATCTCTTTCTAATGCTTTGCACTTCCTTACTCTACACCTGATGTAGGACGGATAATGGGTTAATAGCAACCACTCTACTTCTTTGATAGAAGCAAAATGAAGCAATAAAAATACCTACCGACGCTGGGAAACTCTTGCAGAAATGACTGGTTTTCATTGCTAATGTAAAACGTTTTTGATTGTAAACATGCAGCTTACGGGACCTTCTGAATAAAGATAATTTTGCACTGGGTGAATAATATCCCATTGTTTTTCAAAATGTATGAGCTGTTAGAAAAACATATTTCTTTTATGTGTTTGTCAGTTTCACTTTATAAAATTGAAACCGTCTTGGATACTATGGAAACAACCAGATGGATGAAGATTTCTTTTTGAGTCTGGAATGTGAACAAAGCATGAAATGCTCCTTGTGCATTATGAGTTCCTCGCTGGGATTCATCTGAAACCAGTATAATTAGCACCTCAGCATCCATCTAGTTCTGCACACAGTAGAGATTCCATATTCTTATTTGAAAAAGAGAATAATGTTTCAGTTTTTCTCTCTAGTCCACAGTTGTTTGATGGTACTCTTTCTGGTCAACCCAATTTGAATCAGGTAGAAATGATTGGCATGCCTGTCAGATCAGTGTGTCCTACTACAGCTGTCCGTGACATAGCTCAGGTTGATGCCCTCTCCCAGTTCCTTACAAGGCTTTCTGCTGAATACTATCGTCTTCTTCCACATTTAAAAATTATACACCACTGGTTGGAGCCACAAAGCTGTCATCTGTCTCTTTTTCTCTTCCTTTTTCTTTCTTTCTATCTTTCTTTCTTTCTTTCTTTCCTTCTTTCTTTCTTTCTTTCTTTCTTTCTTTTTTTTTTTTTTTTTTAGTATTCCAGGATGGTTATAGGAGACATCATTAATATGGCCATCTCTTCCTTTCTGGTATAAACCTGCTTCTACATCCCACAGTTGGAACAAATTATTCAGCAGATTTAAAGCTTTTCCACGTGGGATCTGTAGAAGTAACCATCCTTGTACCAGGCTGCCCACAGCAAGGGCCAGTGATAGAGTAAGGGCTTGCAGAAAGGACATATAAAAAGATGCACTGAGATGGCATCAGGTGACCTTCAGAGAGGTCGTTTGAACTCACGCTTTGGTGCCTGAAGGTGCTGTGTTGTAGTTCCACAGTATAAAAAGTGATGAAAAATATCTTGGCGTGTTGCTTCTCAAGCTCAGCTAAAACAGATATCTGTCATAACTCAGTGATTGGGCTTCCATAGGGATAGGGATACATTATTATTTCTAGGAAATCATTCCTTATATGCCTCCTCCTTAGACAGTCCTTGAAAGTTGTGTGTTGGGCTGGGAAGGAAGTAGGTCTGTGAAAACCAGGAGATTTTGGTTAAAGGGCGGTGAGGTCTCCCGACAAATGCAGAGGAGGCACAACCAAGAGGAAGGCAGTGCTTTCAGATAGGAAACCTGAATTGTTCCACGTCCAGCCTTCACAACTGAAGAACAGGGTTGGATTAGTTATAGGGCATTCCCTGTTTTCAACACTTTGCTTTAGACCTTTTCATCCCTCCATCCTCTACCTTAGACATCACTTTTTGGATCCTCTTTTACTTTCTAGTTCACTCAAGCCAAGACTCAACCATCGATCTCCCTTTCTGCACTTCACCAATGTCCACTGTCAGTTTAGGCTTTGGCTCTTGCAACCACGGTTGGAGCCATGCCAAACCCCTCATGTGCTGGGGACCTTTTAGATGTGCCTATTCCATGTGCCTATTCCATGGGTTTGTTGAGAGGACCCCGCCCCCCCCCCCCCAATAACACAATTTTAAATGCTTGGCCAGCTGCAAGACGTTCTTGTTGATAGAGTCAACAATGGTGTGTGATTTAGTGCCTCACTGTCCTTACCTCTCAGCCAGACCCTCATCATCCTGTGGGTTTTCTTTTTTTTTTTTTTTAAAGATTTTATTTATTTACTTGACAGAGAGAGATCACAAGTAGACAGAGAGGCAGGCAGAGAGAGAGAGGGAAGCAGGCTCGCTGCTGAGCAGAGAGCCCAATGCGGGACTCGATCCCAGGACCCTGAGATCATGACCTGAGCCGAAGGCAGCAGCTTAACCCACTGAGCCACCCAGGCGCCCTCCTGTGGGTTTTCTTAAGGGTTTTCTTTCAGAATAGAGATTTCTGAGCATGGCTTTTTTAATAAGTTGTTTTGTTTTGTTTTGTTTTTAAGTTAAAATTTTGTTGGGGCGCCTGGGTGGCTCAGTGGATTAAAGCCTCTGTCTTCAGCTCGGGTCATGATCCTGGGGTCCGGGGATCCAGCCCCACATTGGGCTCTCTGCTCAGCGGGAAGCCTGCTTCCTCTTCTCTCTCTGCCTGTCTCTCTGCCTACTTGTGATCTCTGTCTGTCAAATTAAAAAAAAAATTGTTGAAATATAACGTACATACAGAAATCTACACCAATTGGAAGTATTTAATAGAATGACTTTCCACAAAATAACATACCGATAGTAAAAACACCTAGAAAAAGAGAAAAGATTGTCATTATCAGTACCCCAATGTCCCCTCTAGCCCCTTGGCAATGCAACAGACTTTTTTTTTTTTTTAAGATTTTATTTTATTTATTTGACAGAGAGAGATCACAAGTAGGCAGAGAGGCAGGCAGAGAGAGAGGAGGAAGCAGGCTCCCTGTGGAGCAGAGAGCCCGATGCGGGGCTCGATCTCAGGACCCTGAGATCATGACCTGAGCTGAAGGCAGCGGCTTAATCCACTGAGCCACCCAGGCGCCCCTGCAACAGACTTTTTAAGAAGGGATCGATCTGGGGCGCCTGGGTGGCTCAGTGGGTTAAAGCCTCTGCCTTCAGCTCAGGTCCTGATCCCAGGATGCTGGAATCGAGCCCCGCATCGGGCTCTCTGCTTGGTGGGGAGCCTGCTTCCTCCTCTCTCTCTGTCTGCCTCTCTGCCTGCTTGTGATCCCTGTCTGTCAAATAAATAAATAAAATATTAAAAAAAAAAAGAAGGGATCGATCTTTTTGGAATCCCTTCACTTCTCCTCTTCACTCTCCTGTGTGCACAGTAAAGTACGATCTTGAGTGAGGAGGTGCCTTTCTCTATGTGAGTGTAGCTTGCAGCCCTGTCAGGAGAGTAGAACACCCGGAGGAAATACAGTTAAAGGACTCTGCGGAAGAGTGTGCAAGATCAGCGTGAACTGGATCTGTGACACTAAGACACTGATCAAAGGAAGTAGAAGGGAGTGCGGTGGGCTGTTGCCAAGGAAAGCTTTGTCAAAGGCCGAGAATGACATTTATAGACACATTTCTTTGCATCTCTCACCTCACTTCATAGTTTGTACCACGGACCTTGCTTTCCTGTCTCAGAATCAGGTTGGGCCCCCGCTGTGCCAGCTGTCCAGGTGAAGCGTCCCACCCAGTGATTTTCGGGGTCCTGTTCTTCACATCCTTTATCTGTCACTTTCACCTATGTCTGTGCTCCATAGGCTAAACCTTCCTTTATTACCAATGTTGCATGTCCCTGGCTTAACAGAAACAGCCGTGTGTGTGGGATACCTGATCTATAGGCCATTAATGAAATCAGTAGTGGTTGCATTCTTATCTCGAAACACCATAAGCATCCACGTACCAGAAGTGTACTGTGATCACTACATTGCCCTGAGATAGGGGTCCACATTTCCAGTAATATGCCATTTGCCAAGACATTCAGTCTGAAATTGCTATTAACTCTTTCCTCTGACTTTGATTTTTCTACTAGGAGCTTTTTTTCTTATCATAACTCTCTTAAGTGTTACATTTTCCATATATCTCTATTACTAGCTTCATGTATATCAAAACTTTTAGACATTTTATTAAATAGCTCAGTTTATTAAGGGCCTCTTATGAACAAAACATTGTATTAAGCACTGGGAAATTAAAATGATTTGGACACGGATCTCGCCCTTTGAGCAAATTAAGACCCAGCAAGGGCTATAGGACATGTGCAGAAATACTTATGTTTAAATCGTCGAAAAGTTTTAGAAGGGGAAATAGATGGTTGAGAGATCAGAAATAGGAAGAAGTGGGAAAAAAGCACATAATGAAAGTGATACTTGAAAGTTGGGTTGACTTGGAACATATGAAGGTTTGATAGAGGAACTCCTGGCAGAGGAATCAGAATGAATAAAGGGAAAAGTGAACACACAATGGAGTTTGTATAAGGGAGAGTGAGTAGTTAAGTAATGTATCTGTTAGAAAGGTTTTTGATGGAACAATAACAAACAGGGCTAAACTAGCTTAACCTGAAAGGACCTTCAGGGTTTATTCCCTGAGGAGCCTGCAGGTAGTCGGTCCTGGGGTCTGCTGTGTCATCAGCCTTCTCCTGTTTCACTCCCTCATCCTGAGCACGTTGGCTCTTTGCCAGTTTGCCCTGACAACTCATGTCAGGACTGAGTCTCGAGTCCCTCTCCAGGCTAAGCACAGAGAAAGCAATGGATTTGCTGTGATTGTGTTAGACCAACTATGATCGAGTCCCCTACAAGAACCAAGTTTGTTAACAAGAAGGAGGAGGAAGAAGAGGGAGGAAGATGAAGAAAGGGAGGACAGGAAGAATAAGAAGA
The DNA here is from genome assembly GCF_922984935.1 of Meles meles. NCBI lineage: Eukaryota > Metazoa > Chordata > Mammalia > Carnivora > Mustelidae > Meles > Meles meles. Next base: position 90,678,165 of record NC_060066.1, on the reverse strand, counting down.
AAAAGTAAAAAAAGAATGAGGAAGAGGAGGAGAAAAGGGCTTAAAAGTTGAACTTTGCATAGCATAGTGAGGGTTGCTGTTGGTAACATTTGGGGGCCGTATTATGGATAAACACCATGTTGCTAAAATCCAGTTTTTTTGGTCTTACTTGCCTTTTTCTTGGTGTTTGACTCTTGACACACCTTCCTTCTCTGTATTAGCCCTTCTCCTATGTTCTCCTTCTGCAGAACCAGCTGCTCCTTCTCAGTGCAGTTTTCCTGGGGCCCACTCCCTGATTTCCACCTAAATCTTGGTGCTCCAAGGTTTCTGGCCAGTTTCTGTCTTTGACTCACCCTTTCTTAAACCTGGTAAGACCAACTTATCAGGTCAACACTTAACACTCACAAGCTTACAGCACAGACTGTTGACTGTGCTTTCCTCCCTGTCCAGCTCTACATCCCCACCATGTTTCCCACAGGCGGTGGAATACCACCTCCTTTCCTTGGTGCCATTCAACAAATAATTCCTTATTCAAGACTTCAATTAAGAGGCATTTATTTCTGGGTACTTTCCTGCAGTTTGATTTCTGTGACTTCCCTTGGGGTCCCTGTTCCTTCAACCCACTTTTGGAGGTATTTACCTCACTATATTGGGTCACTAACTCAGTCATCAGTGACTCTCTGTGTCTCTCCAAGGCAACTGTAACCTGCCTACCCCAGGCCACTGTGAGCTTCCATCCACATCACTGGAGAAATCTTCTTATTTATTTCTTGCATTCTTTTGGCTGTTCTCCAAACTTGGCTTTAGGCTGCAGCAAAAAAGATCTTTTTCAAACACAAATAGTATGATGACTATTCTCTGCTTAAAACCTTTCAAAGGTTCTTATTGTTTTCAGGAGGCAAGGATCCTTACCTTTCACACAAAGCCTGACAAGGGGTCTCTCTCTTCCACCTTAATTGTACATTTATCTCCCTCTTGCTCTCTCCACCAAACCCTCACTGGCCTTCTGTCATTTACTCAAAAATGCCATGCCATCTCCTTCCTTCACAGAACCTTTAAACATTTTCTTTCCTTTGCTTGGAATATTATCTTTCCCACCTTCACAAAACTAAGTCTTCCTCTTCTATCGGATCGCAGCTCCAGAACTATTTCCCTGAGGAAGCCTTTCTTAGCATTCTGGTCCACATCTTCAAGGAGCCGTGTTGCCCTCATTCATTGTGTTTATCTTTGTGACCATGGAATTATTTTTATGATTATTTAAATCATAAATCTAAAAAGTAATCTCTGTGAAAGTATCAGTTGGGTCTATTTTACTTGGGTTTATAGTCCCAGTGTCTTGCATGGGGCCTAGCGTGGAGTAGATGTTCAATAAATATAGTTTTTCTTAGCAAAAATGAATGAGTGAATTGACTTTCTGTTTTCTACCATGAAATTCTAGAGAACTGAGATAATCTTTATTTAACATGACATCCTCAGGACTACGGAGAGTTCTTTTCCTTGAAAATTACTAAAGTTATCAATGGATGATTGATTTAGTAAATGAATGATTGTGAATATCAAGGTAAGGAGTTTAAGACTATTAATGGGAGATTGAGGCTTTGTAAGGAGTTTATTACCCTGGTCAGCTAATCCCTGATACAGTCACCCAGTATAGTATATCTCTTATCTTCCTAACCTGTTTCTTTTACCTCAATCTTCTCTTTTCAATAATTATTGGAGACCTGGAAACATGTTCTCATTTCTGCCTCCTGTGATGAAACCAAAGAAATAAGACTCCTCCAATATGTGACCACAATTCCCTGGTTTTAAAGGATCTGGTGTTTTAGATTCCTCTTACTTCTTTTTTGACTTTATAGTCAGCTCTATTTGAGGTTGATACTTATTTTGGGTTTTAGTCCTCTGCAATACCTCCTTTGATCTCAATTTCCACTTTTATGCTTGCTCATCCTTTCATCTAGAAGCTGCACTGGGGAAACAGGCCCTTCACAGGATTCCCACAAACCCAAGTCCTAAAGGGCAGTGTCCACACCACAGTTACTGCTCCCGGGAAGTCTTCATTTGTAATGAACAAACGGTGTGTTGGGCTGTTGGTATCTGAGCTGCGGCTGCAAATGAGACCATGCCTCTCACGTGGAGAGTCTGTGTATGTACCCACAGGTGTAGGCTCAGGTAAATCCTCAGTTTCAGCCTCACTTTGGCTCTCCTTTCTGATCAGGAAAACTTTCATGTATCATGTTTTCATTTCCCCTGAACAGATAGCCCATTAACAGCATGTGACTATCTTCCTAAGAAGTATTTAGACAAAAATAAAAGTAACCACAAAAAGAAATATGACAGCGGTGTGTATGGGAAACTCACTAAGTAAATGAGTTTATCACACTATTTGCTTTCCTACTGGCATGGTAAGATCCATTTCTGAAGGAAAAAAAATGTATATACAGAATGTCAAAAGAAACTGAATTGGGCAGCTCAGTAAGCATCATGTGCATTTCCTTTGGAACACAATTATTGGGGAAAAATAAATCTCTTGTTGGGGCACCCGGGCGACACTGTCAGTTGAGCGTCTGACCCTTGGTTTTGGCTCAGGTCATGATCTCATGGTCATGAGATCGAGCCCTGTGTCTGGCTCAGCATAGAGTCTTCTTGGGATTCTCTCTCTCTCCCTCTCCCTCTGTCCCACCCACTTGTGTGCTCTTGCTGTCTCTAAAATAAATAAATAAATCTTTTATAAATCAGTCAATCAAACTCTTGGCAAAGAATTTGCATTCTTAGCAGACAGAGGTACTGTTTAGTCTCATCTATGTAAATTGTGGTGATGCATCATAATAACTAGATGCCTCACACTTTGCTGGGAAAAGAATACATGAAGGCCATTTACTGCAATGGAACTTAAAGCAAGATTCAGGCTACACATCTGCAAAGTTGCATTTGGTTACTTCAGCTCATGCTTACCAGCAGACTCTTTACTCAGATTTTTCTAGAGGTAAGGCATGAGAATAGTTGCAGCCAGGATAAAACAGTGCATGTCCATTTGTATTTCTGTATTCTAAACTTTTAAGTACTGCTTTTCTAAATCAAGTTTCCCTATTGGAATGTAGTTAATCTTACACTTAAGTTTCTCTTGCGTGTCATCAGAAATTGTGCAGTGAAGATTATTCTCTATTGGGTTGAGTGTAACTTAAATTATAAGCCATATTATAGATTGACTAATAACAGCAGCTCGGTTTCTTTTTATATGTAATAATCCTTGAATTGTACCATCAAATAGGGATGTATCACTGCAATATTGTTCTTGTACATATTTTCAAGAAAGGAAAATTCTGCTAAATCTAAAGGAAACAAAATTGTGCCAAAGGGTCATTTTGACTTAAACATTTGTTTATATTCATCACTTTAAGAATCTATTTGAGTTGTTATATGTACCTGTAACATATTTCTGGGTTCCATAGCATTAACCCTCCATGTTTTTCTTCCTCTCTCCTAAACCATCTCTACCTCTTCTGTGGCATTAACAACACTCTAGTATTTTTTTGCGTATTCTCTTTTGTCATGAGGGCAGTGTGTGTGTGTGTGTGTGTGTGTGTGTGTGTGTGTGTGTGTGTGTGTTCATATCCTTCTGGGTTGTTCTGTTATAAGAAAAAATCAATTTCACTAAGTCCTGCCAGATTGTTTTCCAGAAAGGTTTTATTAATTTCTATTTTCACCATAACTCTGCATGGCTCTTGTTTCCACACGTCTTCATAAGCACTTGATATTATTTGGGTTTTCTCATTTTTGTCACTATGATGGAAGTGAAGACATATCTTGTTTTAATTTGTGTTTATTAAATTGCTAGTGAGGCTGAACAGTTCTTCATGTATGTGTTAGCCATTTGGATTTCACTATGAATTGCCCGTTTATATTCCTTGCTTGCTTTTCTGTGGAGTTTCCTATCTTCTTGATTTGTAGGAGTTTTCTTACGTTTTGAAGATATCACCCCTTGCTTATTTAGATGCTGCAATTCTTTTCCAGTCATGATCTGTCAACTCTGCCTGCTGAACAAAAAGTCAAAATTTAGGGGTGCCTGGGTGGCTCAGTTTGTTAAGTGTCTGCCTTTGGCTCAGGTCTTGATTTCAGCATTCTGGGATGAGCCCCATGTCAGGCTCCCTGCTCAGTGGGGAGACTGCTTGTCTCTCCCCTCTGCCCGACCCTGCCACTGGTTCCCTCTCTCTTTCTCTCAAATAAATAAATAAATAAAATCTTTTTTTTTAAGTCGAAGTTTAGATATACTCAAGTCCTTCAATTTTGTGGGAGACAAAAATTTGTATATTTAGGAGTTTCAAAATGTTCTTCTATTATTCTTGTATGAACCTTATAGTCCCACCACTCATAATCCATTTCTAGTCATGATTACCTTTCTTACCCATCTTGACCTATTCCCTACCCTCATGTGGTTTAAAGTTAGGATTCAGAGGGTTTGTTTTTTTTTTTTAATTGGTAAGCAAGTTTTCTCCCAGTACTTTCCACTAAGCAATCTACCATTTCTTCGTTGATCAATGGTGCCAGCATGATCATCAAGTTAATGGTTATGCAGTATTTTTGCATATATGCAGATATAGTTATCTTACACCAATATAACCACACCTCTGCTTATAACTACAACTTTGAAATATGTCCTCATATATCATAAAGGAAGATCCTTGTATTTGCTCTTCTTTGTCAAAGTAACCTAGGATTCACATTACTTTGAAGTTAATTGTCCTGTGTCTTCAAAAAGCTTTCTCTGCAAATTTATTTTGGTAATGCTTAAATTTACAGATAAACTTGAGAAAAAATGACGATCTTTAAAGTATGAAACCATCCATTCATTAACAAAGTATATTTCTTTTTTTTTCTTTTTTAAGGTTTTATTTATTTATTTGACAGAGATCCAAGTAGGCAGAGAGGCGGGGGAAGCAGGCTCCCTGCTGAGCAGAGAGCCTGATGAAGGGCTCCATCCCAGGACCCTGGGATCATGACCTGAGTCAAAGGCAGAGGCTTTAACCCACTGAGCCACCCAGGAACCCCAACAAAGTATAATTCTCCTTTTTGTGTAAATGTAGTTGACATTGGGGAAAATTGGAGGGGGAGACAAACCATGGGAGACTGTGGACTCTGAGAGACAAACTGAGGGTTTTGGGGTGGGGGTTGGGGGTGACCCTGGTGATGGGTATTATGGAGAGCACGTATTGCATGGAGCACTGGGTGTGGTGCATAAACAATGAATTTTGGAACACTGAAAAAAAATTAAATTAAAATATATATATATTTATATATTATATATTATATTGTATATATAATTATTTTATATTATATTATATACATATATATTATATATTATATATATATACACACTCTATGCAAATCTTATGGGCTCTTGGTTCAGTTAATTCCTAGATACTTAACTAATTTTACTTATTATAAATCTATATCAGTAGGTTAAATCTTTCTTTTGAGAATCAGCCATGTATATATGCACCCAACTTCCACACTGACCTTTCCATTCTGGAAATCTCTTTTTAAACTTCTCAGGTACCCAACTGAGAATTTGATCTTTACCTCACACTCAAAATGCCTTCCCCTTCAGTCCTCTACATTTTAATAGTTGGTACCACGTTCAGCTCCTTTCAGACATGTGGCCATAAATCCTTTACTGATTTTTCAACCTATTCTATCCTCTTCTTTACCATCCTATTTAATCCATCATTAAGTTCTATTTTATTGCCAAGATTAATTATATAAGAGTATTTTTTAAAACAAAATTGGTACATAAATATTGATTGAACAGATGAGTGATTTGTTGTAGTCATTTCTTTCCTCTGATTACACAGGTTGGTTATGACTTTTAGATGGTGGCAATAATATTGTTCTTGCTTAAGCATAAAATAAGTTAATGCTTTGTCACAAGGACAGTGGTTTTGCTACTAAGCTTACTCTCAAAACTGCATGGATATTAAGAAGAGTCTAAATTTGTCACTGTAATAATAAATATCTCTGACTTCTGAAGATTTATTTCTTATTAAGCAAAGTCTGCTACAGGTTTAGTTAATTCTCTAAGACTGTTGCTCTCCGCACAGTTTTGTGGTGAACCAGGTGAATGAAATCTTCACCGTACTGGAGCCACGTAATCTGGACATTCAAAGCATTTCATTAACATCGAAGAGAAAAAGAATATTATGTGGCCTTTCATCGGTAATTAGAAGCTTTGGAGGAAAGTGACACATTTAATTTCTACTCATTGACCACTGTCCAGAACTGACAGCTAACTACAAAGAAGCAAGGAAGTTTAATCTCCCATGAAGAATGGGATGTGGGTGAACACTGATAGTTTCTACCACACAGTGTGCATGACCAGGAAAGTAAAAGCAAATAAATATCCTCATCCATAACCTGATGCCCTTCGTGTTTCCTTTCAGCACTAGCATCTTATGATGCAGACATTTTCTGTCAGAACCATGGATTTAAGTTCTCCTGAGATACTGTGATGAATAGTTTGCTTAAAATGGATCTGTTATTTTTTGATTACCTACAGAGCTATCTTAGTTTCAGGTGTACAATATAATGATTCAACAGTTCTATACATTTCTCAGTGCCCATCATGATAAGTGTAGTACTCTTAATCCCTTTGATCTATTTTACCCATCCCGCACCTACATCTCCTCTCGCAGCTACCAGTTTGTTCTTTGCATTTAAGAATCTGTTTTTCTGGGGTGCCTGGGTAGCTCAGTCGTTAAGTGCCTGCCTTTGGCTCAAGGTCCTGGGATGGAGCTCCGCATCTGGCTTCCCGCTCGATGGGAAGCTTCTCCCTCTCCCACTGCCCTGCTTGTGTTCCCTCTCTTGCTGTGTCTCTCTCTGTCATATAAATCAATAAAACCTTTTTTTTTTTAAAGAATCTGTTTTTCTATTTGTATCTTTTTTCTTTGTCTGTTTGGTTTTGCTTCTTAACTTCCACAGATGAGTAAAATCCTATGATATTTGTCTTTCTCTGTCTAGTTTCATTTAGCATTATACTCTCTAGATCCACCCATGTTATTGCAAATGGCAAGATTTCATTTTTTATGGCTGAGTAATATTCCGTATTATATGTACATACCATATCTTCTTTATCTACGGATGGATGCTTTGACTGCTTCCGTATCTTGGCTATTGTAAACACTACTGCAATAAACATAGAGATGCATATTTCTTTTCAAATTATCGTCTTCATTTTCTTTAGGTAGACACTCAGTGATAGAATTACTGAATCATATGGTAATTCTGTTTTTAATTTTTTGAGATACCTCCACACTGTTTTCCACAGTGGGAACACCAGTTTGCATTCCCACCAACAGTGCACAAGGGTCCTTTTTCTCTACACCTTTACCAACATTTGTTATATCTTTTCTTTTTGTTTCTAGCCCTTCTGACAGGTGTGAGGTGACAGCTCATTGTTGTTTTGATTTGCTTTTCCCTGATGATGAGTGATGTTGAACATCTTTTTGTGCATCTACTGGTAATTTGTATGTATTCTTTGGAAAAACATCTGTTCAAGTATCCTGCCCATTTCTAATCAGATTATTTGTTGGGTTCTTTTGTGTGTGTATTTTGCTGAGCTGTAGAAGTTCTTTATGTATTTTAGATATTAATCCCTTATCAGATATATCATTTGTAAATAACTTCTCTCCTTCACTAGTTTGTCTTGTCAGTTTGTGAATGGTTTCCTTTTGCTGTGCAAAGGCTTTTTATTTTGTTGTAGCCCCAATAGTTTAATTTTGCTTTTGTTTTCCTTGCCTAAGGAGACATAAGTAGAAAATGTTTCTATGGCTGATGTCTAAGAAATCACTGCCTATCTTTTCTTCTAGAATTTGTATGGTTTCAGGTCTCAAACTTTTTGAGTTTATCTTTGTGTATGGTGTAAGAAAGTAGTCCAGTTCCACTTTTTTGCATGTAGCTGTCCAGTTTTCCCAGCACCATTTGTTGAAGAGATTGTCTTTTGCCCCATTGTATATTCTTGCCTCCTTTGTTATAGATTAATTGGCCATACAGATATGGGTTTATTTCTGGGTCCTCTATTCTGCTCCATTGATCTATATGTCTGTTTTTGTGCCAGTATCATACTGTTTTGCTAACTACAGCTTTGTAGTATCCCTTGAAATCTGGGATTTTGATACCTCTAGCTTTGTTCTTCTTTCTCAAGATTGTTTTGGCTATTTGGGACCCTTTGTGGTTCCATACAAGTTTTAGGATTATTTGCTATAATTCTATAAAAAATGTTGTTGGTGTTTTGATAAGGACTGCATTAAATCTGTAATTGCTTTGGGTAGTATGAACATTTAACAATATTTGTTCTTCCAATCCATGAGCATGGACTCTCTTTCCATTTGTTTGTGTAGTGTTCAGTTTCTTTCATCAGTGTTTTATAGTTTTTTGGAATACAGGTCTTTCACCTTCTTGGTTAAGTTTGTTCCTCAGTATTTTATTGATGCAATTATAAGTAAGACTTTTGTTAATTTCTCTTTCTGCTACTTCATTATTAGTGTACAGAAATATTTCTGTATAGTATTTTTGTATTCTGTGATGTTGCTGAATTCATTTATTATATATTCATTATATTCTAGTAGTTTTGGTGGAGTCTTTAGAGTTTTCTATGTATCATGTCATCTGCAAATAGTAAGTTTTACTTCTTCCTTATCAATTTGGATGTCTTTAGTTTTTTGCTTGTCTGCTGTGGCTAGGACTTCTAGTACCATGTTGAAAAAAGTGGTGAGAAGGGACATCCTTGTCTTGTTTCTGATCTTAAAGAAAAGGCTCTCAGTTTTTCACCACTAAGTATGATGTTGGCTGTGGATTTTTCATATATGGTTCTAATTATGTTGCAGTATGTTCCCTTGAAACCTACTTTGTTGACAATTTTTATCCTTGATTGGTGTACTTTGCCAAATGCTTTTTCTGCATCTTTTGATATGATCATATGGTTTTTATCCTTTCTCTTGTTAATGTTATATATCACATTGATTGATTTGTGAACATTGAATCACCCTTATATACCTGGAATAAATCCCACTTGATTGTGGTGACTAAAGATGAAGGAAAGCTTCCAAGTTCATTCTACAAGCCAGAATTACCCTCAAAACAAAATTGGAGAAAGACACTACAAAAAAGAAAACTAGGCCAATATCTCTGGTAAACATAGTTGCAAAAATCCTCAGCAAAATATTGGCAAACCAAATCCAACAATACATTAAAACAAAGGGTCTGTCTTTAATGTGTGTGTTTTTAATTAGAGAGTTTATTTATTTATTTGAGAGAAAGAGAGAGAGAGTGAACATGAGTGGTGGGGGGAGGGGTGCAGAAGCAAACTCCCTGTTGAGCTAGGAGCCCATCGTGGGGCTCCATCCCAGGACCCAGAGATCTTGACCTGAGCTGAAGGCAGATGCTTAACCGACTGAGACATCCAGGCGCCCTGGGTCTGTCTTTAATGTTTGCTTTTCAGAATTTCAGTAGAAATGAAAACTATCCAGGTGAATATATCTATGTCTATGTGTGTGTGTGTAACTATATCTATATTCCTATCCATCTATGCCTATTTCTCCCACTTTAAATAGCATGGGAATGACAGCAGGGGCTCGCCTGCCTGGTCATTTTCAAACAAATGAGTTGATTGTGAGAGCAGATGTTGAAGGGTCAAGTGTATTTCAGCACCTACAGCTGCCCAATTGATTCCATCTTTGAAATAGATTGATGTTTGACTTTGGGCTATTAGATAACCATCCTGCATATCAGTTCTTTCATTGCAAAGTACTAATCGTACTAGAGCCTAACTCCTTGGGATTTTGGAAGATCAAATGAGATAATGGACGTGAAGAGCTTGGCACAGTTCCGGGCACACCGTAAATGCTCCTTAAGTGATGCTGGATATTAAGGATATATGATTTCATCATGTTATACATATTTGGTTTTAACTTTTGGCATCAAAAACTTTAGGCATCAGAAGATTAAAAATTGTTTTCTAAGAACACAGTAAAAATTACTTTCTTATATCAATGACTCTTTTTTAAAAAAAGATTTTATTTGTTTATTTGACAGAGAGAGAGCACAAATAGGCAGAGTAGCAGGCAGAGAGAGAGGGAGAAGCAGGTGGCCCACTGAGCAGAGTACCTGATGCGGGACTTGATCCCAGGGCCCTGGGATTATGACCCGAGCCAAAGGCAGATTCTTAACTGACTGAACCACCCAGGCATGTGTACCATGACTCTTTTAAAGTTAAAAGGAGGAAGCAAAAGATGGACCCTGAAATATTTTGTCTGTGAATTAAAGTTGTTCATAAATGTTCACCTAAATAATCTCAGGTATTGCTAAGACATCGGAAAGAATCAAATCTTTCCATGACCTGGATTCTAGCTGCAGTTTTCTGCTAACTATCTACAGGATTTAGAAGTGACATTAATGCCCAGGTCCCAGCTTTGTGAGTTCTCCCATGAAGGGATTTACTAGGCAATCTCTCAGAGTCATTTTAGCATTCAAATTCTCATCTCTGGGGCACCTAGGTGGTTCAGTCTGTTAAGCGGCTGCGTTCGGCTTAGGTCCTGGGATCAAGCCCCACTTTGGGCTTCCAGCTCAGTGGAGAGCCTCCTTCTCCCCTCCCTCTGCCTGCTGCTCTGTCTACTTGTGCTCTCCTTCTATCTCTCTAATAAATAAATAAAATCTTTTAAAAATTTTTTCTAATATTTAATAGCTTTAACAATGCACAAGGTGGATATACTTTTCATATGCATAAGGACTAAAAAATACATTCCATGATATTTCATGTAGACTTTTGTACCAGGTCATGTACACAGTAGAACTTAGGACACCTAGAATTTGGAGACACAGTTCATGCCCTCAGAGAGCTTCAGATAGCAGGCTGGCGACATTCCTGTTGGTGCTTGCGTATTTAAAAAAATGAAATAACAAGAGGCTGGTGTTTCAAAGTGTTGAGGAAAAGTTGGAGGGGAAAGTTAACTTGCTAAAATTCTCATGACGATTCATTAAAAGATCTGGTAACAAGGCATCTCACATCTTCTGTGTTCATCTCCTAGGTGCTCCTCTGTCAGAACAGGCCAGGTTCACTTCCCTGACCCTTAACAATGGTGCTGTCATGAATACAGCTCACATCAAAGAAAGGCTGCTGGTCATTACATGTTACTTTCTCAGAAGATCAGAATGCATGAGAATATATAAAATATTAATGCTTATGATCACAGGGAGTACACACATAAAATGTTCTTTTAGTATGGTTAAAAGACACCTGAAGAGGGTTCCAAAGCTTTTAACTTAAGGCGATAAAGTGAACACCGACCCCGCCCCCCCAAAATCAACTTTCTGTGGGCATCGCTGCATGATCATCTCTCTCCTGGACAGAGTTGGGTCTGACAATGGGCTTTTCTTAGCTCTAATCTATGAGGTAACATTTTAATAAAGTATTTCCACCTTATAATGATGCTTATATTTTTACACCAAGTTGCAATCAAAATATCTTCCTAATTTTTCAAATTGCCAAGACCTCTTATCTCTTTGAATTTGGCCTTGGAATACTAGTCTCAAGCCACAAACTTCTGCACACACATCACACCATATGTAGCCTAGCATAACCCTGTGCAGATGGGCACACCAGTCAGACATCCTGAGGACTTGTAAAATTCATTTTGCAGCATTTTTCCCTTTGTTTGCAGATTCCCATTTCCCATCAATCATATGCATAATCATATGCAAGATCTGAAACAAACAATACAAAATAAAAGAAGGAAAAAAATCCCTTGAAGTTGACATGCTTGTATACATTACACACTTAATTTTGTAACAAGCTGGAGTGATAAAACAATGTAGAAAACCTTAAATTCTTTCCCCGGGGTTGTTTCTAATCATGACCTCGTGGTGCAACATTTAAAATCCTGCTGTTCCAGCTTCCTTCCCTCTCTCAACCTTTTAATCCTAGGTCAGATTTATGGTGCTTATGAGGGCTGGTATAATAAGGGGTAGAATGCCCATTAAGGTAATCTTTTCAGGATTGTGGTAGTTATATGATATGAATAGTTTTTTTTTTTTTAAAAAGGTACAATTAGCTTTGATAACATATTTTATTTAACCCAGTGCTTTAGTTCACACTGCCATAACAAAATACTATATACTGTGTGGCTTCAACAATGAACATCCCTCACATTTTTGGAGGCTGGGAAGTCCAAGGTCAGGATATCAGCATGATTGGGTCCCGGTGAGGGCTCCACCCTCACGACCTAATTACCTCTTAACAGTTCTATATCCAAATACCATCACGTGGGGGATTAGGGTTTCAACATAAATTTTTCTGGGGAAAGAACAGAAACATTCAGTCTATAGCACCCCAGTATATCCAAAATATTATTATTTCAACATGTAATCAATATGAAAATATTAATGAGATACTTAAATTTTTTTTATATTAAGTCTTCAAAATCCTCTGTGCATTATACACTAAAAGACATCTCAAAGTGGGTGCTAAATTTTCATCAGCAATACTTAAACATTATTTATGTCATAAAATTTACATTTGAAAAAGTAGATGCGCCAACCCATGATTTTCCAAACATACTTAACATCTTCCAAACACTGTAAAAAATACCAACCTTTAGACCTAAACTTAAGTTTCATACAATCAAATAAAGTTTAAATTTCAGTTTCTCAGTCACACTAGCCATATTTCAAGCACACGTATGACTGGTGGCTGCCACAGTGGACAGCATGGAGACTTTTTTATTTTACTCAGATCTAGTTAGACTTTGCTGGAAACTAATATTTAACTCTAGAGTTAAGAGCTAAGGAGAAATAGAGACGATTTTGAGGAAACAAATAAATGTCACCAAAAAAATTAATATTTTAAAAGTTTTGTGAGAGCATGGTCCACAAGGCAGGAAGCAGCTTCCTTTCCTGTGGAGAATGTGTGGTATAGGAATTGTTAGAGAAGACCTTCTCCAAACCACAGCCAGACATAATGAATAGACTTCAGCTGTAAAGGGAGAGATTATTTAGCTGTGAGAAAAGATTTTTTCCTACTCCAAATAGCAAGTCATGAGAGCGCTTGTCCCCAGAGCTCATTAAAATTCGGGCAAATGTACTACCTCTGTCTGGGATGATTTAGTTGCAGGCTTCCAGAAGGACCAAGGGATTGCATCAATGTTCTCTCAAGGTCTCCCTTCCTGCTCTGATTCTCTGATTCTGGGATAACCCGTGGGTAGAGAGGCCACATGCCAGCTGTTTTTAAATGTTACTATTGGAAGAACAATTAATCTGTGTGATTACATGACTGGCTCTATAGAGTTTTCTAACTTCTTTTTTTCTTGCCTGGAAATGTGTTAATAATGGACCAAGTGCTCAGCTATGAAATTAGGAAAGTTCTGGAGTGGTGGAGGAGTCCTTTCCAGGGCCAGAAGTGTTCTCCTGGTCCATTGACAGTAAATCCCATCTGTGTCTCTGAGAGGCACTTACACACATCTCATTTAAATGGTCTTCAGAAGACCACTGAGGCCAAGGACACATCCATGTTGAATTAAATGCAGAGTTGACCCATTGATCCCACTTGGAAATGATCTTGGGAAGCTTTAATTTTTGGAAGTGTAGTTGAATCATGGACAAAAAGAGTATCTTGGATCTGGACCTAGACTGAAGTTCCATTTCTCCACAACATCAGTTCTAGTTTACCTCAGAAGATTCATTAATCCAGAGCACTTAGGACATGCCAGTTCAAAAAAAAAAAAAGAATGATTCTAGAAACTGGAAAACATCTCTGGCTGATGTCATCAAAATCTTTATTTCTGGATAAGATTTAGTTAAGGTTTTCCCTAAGTTGTTTTACTTCTTAGTTCAGGGAAGTTTGAATTCTTAAATGTTATAATTGCTTTAAAATATTTTGCATATGAAATTGAAAGTGCTCAATATTTTGGCTGAGATTAGACATGAGTTTTCTGGATGAGACAGTTGTTAGGAAGCAGTGGTAGCAAGGACATTCAAGTTGTCTGATGACTCTAGTCCTCTCCTGGAGCTGAGAGTAGATAAAAAGTAAAGAGTCTAAAAAGGCAACAGTCTAGGATTTGCTCTGAGGTTAGACGATCATATTCATACATGAAACATGTATTCATTTAAATACTGTGTTTGATGAGAGAGGGCTGGGGAATGATGTAGGAAAGACATTAGTGTTCGAAGCAGATGGACAAGAAAGAATACTTGAGACGTCTTTGGTGCAAAAAGGTGATTTTATTAAAGCATGGGGACAGGGCCTGTGGCCAGAAAGAGCTTCAGTGGGGTCGTGGGGGGTGGTGGTCATATACCTACAAGTTGGGAGCAGAGTTTAGTGATAGCCTAAGTCTCTAAGGAATTTTGGAAAACAAGGTCTTCAGGACCTTGAGGGGACTTAGCTATTGTTGAGAAAAGGTCATTTATCACCATCTAATAAAACCTTAGTCATGAGACCTTTAGATGTGTATCAGTGGGCCATATGCTTGGGGAATGATTGCCAGCTCATATCTTGGGTGGGGGGGGGTTTGTTTAGAGATAAAGGAAATTTCTAAAGGAATTTTTATGTGCTAGAGTAGACTTACAGGATCCTGGGGCATAGGGGCTCAGGCTAGGATTGCCTTTTGCCCTTAGTAAAGTATTAACATCGAAGCAGTTGAGTCCCTGGAGGAATGTCACTCTGCCTGTTTCAAGGCACTTGTCAGTGGGCCCTACGTAGTAAGGAAATTTAATATATATATATTTTTTCTTCTGCCTTTGTTTCTTACACCAGGGAATGTTGGCCCTTGGACTGTAACACAATGAGCAAGTTTCTCAGTATCAAACATGTTCCCCAATATTTGACTTATCTAAGCAGATGCAAAATGTTAAGGCAGTTTGGTGAGAAGAGAACAGCTAGGCAAGCTTAAAGGAGAGAGTAATTAAATAGCCCACTGGTATTTGCTGCTGCATACCAGAAATCAAGACGTCGACAACTGGGAAGTATTTCCCTGGGGTAGGAAAAGGAAAAGGCGAATGTCCACACTGTAGGCATGCTCAGCATTCCCATGAGCTATCGCAGCGAAGGATCTCTGAGTTTTATCATGACCTCAAAGATACCAGGGCTCTGCATGTTGGAAGAGGGTAGGGAGGGAATGCATCAAGAGCAAGTATGGTTCACACTTCAGTGTACATCCCACTGTACTTAGGAGCACGGAGCAGAACAACATTAAGAACACAGTGAGTTCTGGCTATGAGACCAACAGCACTACACTGCAGCCAACACTTTCCCAAGCCTCGCAGAGAGAAGGATGAATTAGAAAATCCAGCTGGCTTATCCAGCCTTATTATTTTATAGCCCATTGTTTTCTAGAGTGTTAGGAGAGCCTCAAGGGATTCCTCCTGTGTGACTCTTTGATCCTCAAGGATGATGAGCTGGCCTTAAAGTAGCAATAGTTACTTTCATGTCATATTCCCCATAACAGTGAGCTGATGACAAGACCTCTTATGTCAGTGGCATTCATACATCTAATACTCTAGAATAGTGGCTGTGTATGTATATGAAAAACAAAACAAACAAAAAAGATGAACAAAAAAAGTATTAAGTTCATCACACTAAACCCAGCCACAAAAAAATTCTAACTAATGTCTTGACCTAGATTTTCAGTCAAGGCTTCAGTGGTTTTAAGAATAACAAACATGCTGTATCTCTGAATTATCTAAAGATTCACGTTGTCATCTCCAAAGTTTTCCACTGCAGAGATTTATGCTGTCATTAGACCTAATTATGAATTAGTGATTGATTCATTTAGGGAATAACTCAACCAAATGGCAGTGAATTGAAAAATGAGCAGGCCCTGAAGGGACACATTGGCAGAGATAACTAATTCTATCTGCTGATGGGAATCAGCATAGGTCATTCAGAAAATAGCCCTGGATGGAACAAATTATTCACCTTCAATCCACAGTGAGTGGTTTCCTCAACCTTGCACTACTGACATCAATTAACCCTCATGGCATTCTTCAATTATTTGAAATCTCCAGGTATACCCCGTCCTTCTAAGGTAGCTATCCAGAATTTTCAAATTTGTTGTGCTTTCTTTGCAAAGGCTTTAAACTGAACAGTTGTACTATTTTCACTCTTTAGTCTTTTTTTTTTTTAAGATTTATTTATTTATTTAAGAGGGGAGGGTGAGAGAGAGGGGGGGACGGAGAGGAGGAGGGAAAGAATCCCAAGCAGACTCCCCATTGAGTCTGGATCCCAGCAGGGGGCGCGATTCCATGACCCATGAGATCATGACCGGAGCTGAAACCAAGTTTCAGACGCTTAACCGACGATGCCACCCAGGCTTCCCTCACTCTGTTCCTAAGAGCACGCGTCCATCCCATGTTAGGGACTTGTTTGCTCTCATTACTGAGTGTAACTTGAGATCTTGTAAAATGAATACAGGCCTTCAACGAATTCTTGAGATACTCTGGTTTAATAGCTGTGGTAGTTTGGTGATATATATGGTTGTATTCAAGAGCTACTAGTTGCACTGAAGGGTTGATTTTGCTCAAGTGTCCCTAGCAAAGAGCCCACACAGAACCATCTATTGCTCTGTCACCTCACCCTTTGCAGAGGCTACTGTGGTAGGGGGTGGTGTGGAGAGACCCTCAAAAAGTAAATGATTCCGTATAAATTTCTTCAATTACTAACAGCTTTATAATTCCTACTGTGAGTCATCAATGACACTCAGATTAGCTTTAATGAGGAGCTGGGTACCAAGAATTCTGCCACTGAACCCCCTAAGGAGCACCGATTACATTTTTTTTTTTTTTTCAAATGCTTACTATGGGATGCACACTTAAGAGTGAATTGTAACCTTTTCAAAATTGGCATTTCAAAAGAAAAAAACAAATACTGTGTAATGGGAGGAGGAGGAGGCAGTTGTGTAAGTCAGGAAGAGGATCACATCGGAAGGACTCCTTGTTCCTGGTAAACCTGACAGAGCATTCCATGGAGTGAGTAATTACCTTTTTCTCTCCTTTTTTCCATACCAGCTTCTTGCTCTTCTTTGGAATGGGATAGGATTTGGTGCTGATTAGAGGGGTTTATATCAAAACTTTCATTGGAAGAGTTCCTGCTGTCTTTCACCATATCCATAATTGAAAATTATATTTAATTTATTTTTCCAGCCCATATTTTCTCCATTAAAAATGTAATTACATTATTTTACTATTAGACTTGACCCAAGGGAGTGGTTTTAAGACTCATTAAGTAAATCTCTGTATTTAAATTAGGTCAATTCTTGATGTTTTCTCCATAAATTACTCATGGAAGATGGTTTTCTGTGGTAAACATGCCCCTTCCATGGGTGTAACCACACTGTAATTACCAAGCTTCTCTATTTCTTTCTCAAATAGGAATCTAGCACTGTTGTTTCTTCTCTTTGTTAGGACTGCAAACATAGATTTTGCCAAAACACATATTATCTATACTGACTTAGGAGTCAACAGGAATAAATAAGCACAATTTCCTCAGAGTTGAGAGGAAGGAAATGAAAGAAGGGTGAATGAAAGAAGTGGATGTGTTGCACATGGTGGAGTGTGAGGCTGAGGGAGGAATCACAGAACTTCAAACTTCACTCTCTCTGAAGCAGAAGCAGTGTCCTGCCTTAGAATGGGAGCAATGGGACATGGGCGAATTACTGTAGAAACAGGAGAGGTAGAAGGTGAAATGGTGCTTGTGGGAAGTTGCCAGATAGGCATAGGGATAAGAAGGGAAAGTAGAGCTACCTGAAGCAGGAAGGAGATGGCCAAGAGATATTCAGAGAATATTAATCTGACAGAAGAGGACAGCAAGAAAGATGGCAGGACTGGGGACCTAGGATTGGAGAAATTCATGAGGAAGAGAATACAGTGGTCTAAGAATGAGGTGAAAGAACCACAAGCAATAGAACAGAGATCCCACAAAATAAGACAAAAGAAGAATCAGTTACATTTGGTGACTAAATATGTCAGGTGAAGAAGAGTCAGAGATGATGCTGAGGTTTCCTTCTTTAGGGACAGGGACTATGTCCACCTCACTTTGTATTCCTGGTATTGAGCATAGGGTACACATCACACCTAACATTTAGAACACATGCTAAACAAGCTATTATTCACACTTGAAATGAGACCAAGGAAATTCCAAATTTCTATATTAAGTAATAATATTTTATAGGTGAGGTTGTGGAAGGACTAACAAATTACGGAGGTGGAATCCTCCTTTTCCACTCTCCTACTATTAATAATAATATGCATAATTAAACTTTTATTATGAAAAGTCATCAATAGAACATTTTTGATGAGATATCAGAAAGAGGAGACTATTTTGTGAGGAAGAGGATGGATTTTATTTTAGACTTTGTGTCAGTTGTAGACCTTTAACTGGAAATGTCCAGAAGATAATTTAAACAGCAAGACTGGAAATTCAGATTGAGATTGTAGTCAAAACTGATGATGGAGATTTGTTTTTCTCATTCACTTTTTCTTCATTTTATTTCTTAATTTATTCTTATCTACCTCACTTCACTCTGAAAGGGATTTGAGGCAGCTTATAAACACACTGATATTATCATTACATGAAATAAATTCATTGGAAAATTTGGTTAGAGAGAGGGTATGAGCAGAAGAAAACTGTGCCAAGCACGAGTTGATTCTGTCACCCTATTTTGCACTGTTTCCAATGGCGGTCACACACTTGGTTGTGTGGTTAAAGCTGCCAGTGGTCAAAGCAAAGAGGAATATATCAACACTTATAAAATTTACAGGGTATAGAGGATCAAATAAAACCAGATGTTAAGAAGTTACAATTTTTTTTACAGTCCCCACGAAGACATGTTTTGTTTTTTTTTTTTAGATTTTATTTATTTATTTGAGAGAGAGACAGAGAGAGCAGAAGTAGGAGGAACAGCAGAGGCAGATGAACAAGCAGACTCTGCACTGAGCAGGGAACCCAATGTGGGGCTCAATCCCAGTGATGAAGTTTTACTATATAAGTGAGGTTCAGTGAGGTGAGTCAATGACGAAGAAAGAATTCTTGAGACATCTTGAAATGGTAGTTTATTAAAGCATGGGGACAGGACCCATTGGCAGAAAGAGCTGCTGCCCTGGGGTTGTGAGGGGTGGTAGGTTATGTATGATGGGGTTGGGCTAGGTAAGGAAAAGGGGGGTTTCAATAGAACTTTCATATGCTAAAGACGACCTATAAGATACTGGATGCCTTGAGGCCTTGCCATTGTCAGGGTTTTCCCCTCTAGCAAGGTATTAACATTAAGATAACTGGGAGATTCCCAAAGAATATCACATATGTCCCACCCAGGAGTTGGGGGGGGGGGAGGTTGGAGGGTGTCAGCTTTTCCTTTGTCCTCAGTCAGCCTTCTGTTGAGATCATGACCTGAGCTGAAGGCAGACACTTAACTGACTGAGCCACCCAGGCACCCAAAAGACATCTTTCCCATTGTATTTACAAAGAAGCCATTATATAATACAATGGACAAAAGTTAGAAGAGCATTTTCCCTGTATTAACTATAGTGGAGAATTTCATAAAACCTTTTCTTATAATGTTCCTTGGTACATAAATTTGACCCCATTATGCTGATGAGGGAGCAGAAGGCAAGCTGAGAACAAAGCACAAGCTGACAAGCCCTACCCTCCCCACCCCACTCCCAGGTGGGATATGGGTGACATTCCTCAGGCATTCTTGACTGCCCTAAAGATAAGGGAAGAAAAAACAAATGGTTAACTTAGAGAGATTACAGTCCTGCAAGACAGGACTCTTCCTCAGTTTGTAAATGTGTTAGTGGTTTATGGGGGGGAGGGGAGCATTCTTATCAATAACCTAACTTCCAGAAGGAAATGTAGATAAAAATAAATGACCTTATAATCGGCAGCCCATTGACAAATACTTGAGGCAGGTGGAATATAAACTTTTTCCTGGAAGCTCCCGTCTTAATGTTAGTTCCTTACTAGAGGGAAAAACAACCTTAACTTGACAATGGGAAAGCGCCATTATCTTATAGGTCCTCTTTAGCATATGAAAATTCTTTTGAAAACCTTCCTTTTTCTTACCTCCCCCAAATCCCAAGTATATAATCATCCACCCCTCATAACCCGGGTGTAGCAGCTCTTTCTGTCCATGGGTCCTATCCTTGTGCTTTAATAAAACCACCATTTGCACCAAAGATATCTCAAGATTCTTTCTTGGTCATCGGCTCTGGACCTCACCCCACCAAACTTCAGCTACATTCCAAAAACTGTATCAGTGTCATAGGTCTGAACTTACCTTTTAAAATTAGTGTTGTCTCCTTAAACTAGACTTTAGGTTTATCGAACATTGCAGGAGTTGAGGAGGAAAAATTTTCCTCTTACCCCTCAGGATTCTTCTGGCTGGTTTAAGAATTAAATTGACAGGAGAAAAATTAACAGAAGAAAGTCAAAGGCTAATTACTTACATAAGAATCCATATAAACATAAGATTCCAAATAAGGTCAGGTAAAATGAGGCTTAATGACATCCTGAGCTAAGGAGAGGGATAGGAGTCTGGGGGCATGAAGTGAGGGAAGGCATTTAACAGAATAGTGAGAGGAAATGGTTAGAAGACAAAGACTGCCCTATTCCAAAGGTAAGTTTCTTAGCTAAAAAGGAATCTTTGTTAATAGTTCCCTACCCTCCTAGTATAACCAGTCCCTTTCCAATGTAAATTTAGACAATTGAGGGAGAAGTACAGAGCTTGCCATGAATCTGCTGGGTAAGGTCACATTTAACTCAAAATAATCATCATGCCAAAGTGGCATATTTCCAGGAGATTTGTCCAGAACCCCTTCACAAACACTTTACTCTCTGTTCAACAAATTGAAAATTTTGTCTTATCTTCATATAGAACAATATCTTTTCTTTTTGAACATGAATATGACCATTTGAAGAGCAATTTGGAAATACTTAGAGAGTTGAATACATATACATGGTCTGACTTCACAATTCCAACTTTGAAGGAAAGACCTTATGAAAATTCTCACACATATACCAAAGAGCATATTGGCTGTAATGAGGAGAAATTGGATGCAATCAGTTGACCTTCCCATGAGAGGTTTGCTAATTAAAGTGGCTAATTATTTAGAGATTTACTATAGATATGTCAAAAGGAATGATCTAGAAATACATATTTCAACATGAATAAAACTGGAAATGTAATATTGAAAAAAGGAAAGTTGCAAAAAGATACATACAGCATGACACCACTCATATAATTGTTTAAAACAAAAAATACTATATATGGTTTACATTTATACATGAATATATAGTAAATATATAAAATATACATAGGAATGATAGACTCCAACTTCATGTAGTATTTACCTTTAGAAAAGACAAATTGGGAAGGGTTGTGAATGGGACATTAACTGCAATGCTTTCTACCTCTAAAAAGAAAAGGAATTCAGCTATGAATATAGTGATGAGTACATTGTATGTATTTGAAATAATTCATAGGTAAAATAAAAATAGAGAAAATGAGATCATTTAGATATTAATAACTTTCTCCAAATATTCCTATTAAGTTATTATCAGATGGTCTCATGAGGGTAAAATCAACCATATAAAGCTTGTAAGGCAATGAAAGTCTAAGTTAAAATTTTTTAGATGTTTATAAGATTATTGCTATTGGTATTCTTATTGAAATTCCCAAAATCTGAGTTAATTGTTGAGAGAAACACAATTATATTTTCTTATCTATGAATTCAGAGATATTCAGGGAATGTAACTCTGCTCTGACATGGGGTGAATGTGTGACAATCTTGTGTAATTAGTGAAATGAATGTGTTTCATATTAAACTTTTGGATGGGAGCAAACAGCAATTCACATTAAATAACTGGTCATTTTAATAGGCACAAGTTATAGTGTGGCTTTTAAAATACCCTCCTTGGGGCACCTGGGTGGGGTGGCTCAGTTGGTTAAAGCCTCTGCCTTCGGCTCAGGTCATGATCTCAGGGTTGTGGCATCGAGCCCCACGTTGGGCTCTCTGCTCGGCAGGGAGCCTGCTTCCTCTTCTCTCTCTGCCTGCCTCTCTGCCTACTTGTGATCTCTGTCTGTCAAATAAATAAATAAAATCTTTAAAAAAAATAAATAAAACACCCTCCTTTTGTACTGAGTTTATAGATCGTACTCAAGTTTATGTGGCCATACCCCATCTGAAGACTGTGTCTTGCACATTGTATGAGAGGTGTTGCTTCTAAGAGTGGGTCAGAGGGGGCAACCTGCAGGATAGATGCACTGGGACCTATGGAATGAGAGAAGGCTGAAAGAATGAGAACTTGGGTGAATAAGCACAGGAAGGGGGAGAGGGACATAAATAATAACAATATTCAGTGTGCAAGACAAATATAAGAAGGATGGCTGCAGAAAGCAGGATGATGGGGGGGAAAATATCTTTACAGAGAACCAGAGTTCAGCACAAATACATAAGCACTTTCTAACAGCATTCCAGAAGTGGAATGGGCCCCTCCAATAAATTTTCCATCTTACCAAGAAGCTGACTGTTGCTTAATCAGGAGCATTTTGGAGTAGAATTCTGCTTTGGAGTGGAGGTTGAACTGGATTACCTCTGATTATTATATATCTGTTCACATGCAAGGCAACATTTTAAGTAATGGATTGTTTGATTTCTTTGTTATACTTGACACAAGCTTCCCAGAAACCAGATCGGTTTCTAAGATATTCACAAAGGAATATTTAGTGTTAGTTAGCATTATTGATCTCCAGACGTTACTTGATGAGGAAAACAAAAATGCCATGATCTTGGGTAAAATATAGAACCATGGAATATTAGGTCTAAAATGGACTTCATGTTAGAAGTGAGAAGTAAAAGCCCAAAGTCTTCAGCCCTTCCCAAGGCTTTAAAGATAGTAATGGGCACAGCACCGTCCCTTGATAAAAGCTCCACAGTTCTTTCTACCCACTTGGTTAAGGCTTGGCCCATGGTCATCTGCAGTTCAACAACAGCAGCAATACAGGTCCCTGAAGCTACCATCCTGCATCCCCCAGCCACACACTTCTTGACATGTGCTCCACCAGATGAAACAATGTTGCGGCTCTTTCCTCTGTATCAACCATTAATCTTATTGCCCCTCCCCCCACATCACAGCTTCTGGCATTTTCATGTATGATCACATCAGTGTCTCTAAGAATTAAACCTCAGTCTTTCTGATCCCCAGACTGGAATCCCTTTATGGACTCCCCCAACCACAGATAGAGGAGCTCATGACTGGATACATGACAGTCCCATCCAATCAACCTCTCTGCCTGGGCTGAGGTGAAGACCAGAATCTCCCATCTTAGTTTCAGCCAAATGAGTCCTCAGTCAAAGGACCGTACCTTTCATTAAAGCTAAGCAAATGGAGTGGTCAGATCCACATTGTTGAACATCACCATGAGGTTTACTGTTTCTTCATTTTCTTGTTTTTTTGAGGTTTTTTTTTTTCTTGCATTCTGGTCTTATGGTCTTCAAAAAACAAAATACAACACAGTATGGTAATATATGTGACTGTATCTTTATTCCTCTCTCATTATTTCAACATATAAAGTTTGCTGTTTTCATAAATCCATAGCACATTCAGTTATTTTGAGAATAAACATAAAATTTCATGAAAAATCTTGTACATCTTGGTCCATCATACTGTATGTGCTGAACCACTAGAAGAAATACATTCATCTTTTACTCCTTTGCCACTCCCCAATACCAAGGAAACTGGGGGCAGGATAAAGCTTAGTGTATCAAACAGAAAAATAGATCAAGGGACGCCTGGGTGGGTCAGTCAGTTAAGCATCTACCTTAAGCTCAGGTCACGATCCCAGGGTCCTAGAATCGAGCCCTGCATTGAACGCCCTGCTCAGTGGGGAGCCTGTTTCTCCCTCTCTCTCTGGCACTCCCCCCTGCTTGTGCTCTCTCTCTTTCTCTCAAATAAATAAATAAATAAAATCTTAAAAAATAAAAATGCATCAATTATTTAAAGTGCTCTACTTTAAGTATTGCACTTTATCAAATGGAATATCTACACAGTATGAATAGAGTATGATGTATTCTGAAAGTCTATCAAATCTAACAAATACTCTTGATTTTCTAATGCTGATATTTCTGCTTTTGTATTCAGATCCTTGGGTTTTTCTATAGGAGATCAACATACATTAGGCTTTTAATATTTTCAAAAGCAGGAAACAGTGGTAGACACTCCCAATTAACCTGAAATTTGGACATATTTACATAGCAACTGGAGATGAAATAGTAACTCTAACAACTTGAGTTAGCACATTTTGTTAAGGAGGTGACTGCTATTGAGAATGATATAAAAGGAGAAAATTACATATTACACTTCCTGTTTCTACAGGTAGGTTGTACCTCATATTTCAGGTCTATCTTGTATCCCTCCCTGAAGACTAGAACTTAAAACATTTAAACTTGAAAAAAGTCAACATGCACAGAAATAAAAATGAATGAGTCTCATGTCATATAAACAGAAAATGTGTATTGGGAGGTTGGACCCCTAAATTCACATCCCTTAAATATTGGGGTTATACTATTAAATTTAATTCATTTTATAATTGACTTTTTTTTTCTTAATTTGGGAAATATATCTGCCACGTCTTGATAAGCATGTTCTTCAGAATGCTAGACCCCAGAGATGCTGCTGCTATTTTGAGTGTGTTAGAATTCCAAGTGCCTTCCAAAATCAGATACGAGACAGTCAGAGGAATGAAAACAAAGCGAAAAGGAAAGTTATCTTATTTTGTTTTGTTCAATGTATCTCCATCCCGGTGAACCTTTCTAGATGAACTTAGTTTTAAGACATTACCTTTAAACAGTATATAGACAGCTTTGTAACTTTTGCATATTATTATATTTATTTTTTTAATGTATTGATTAGGAAACTTCCCACTCTATTTTATTCTTTAGAGCATTTTGAACTTTTATTTTTCTATCACAGTGAAGCACTCATAAAATCTAGTGACCATGATGACAGGGACTGTCTTATAGTGTCTTCCACAAGGCCTGGCATATAAATAAGGACTTGTAACCTAAAGCTTTACTAAATAATATAACCCCTTCTGCTCCACCAAAGCAATCACCTTCAACTTTTTTTTTTTTTTAAGATTTTGTTTATTTATTTGACAGACAGAGATCACAAATAGGCAGAGAGGCACGCAGAGAGAAAGGAAGGGAAGCAGGCTCCCTGCTGAGCAGAGAGCCTGATGAAGGGCTTGATCCCAGGACACTGAGATCATGACCTGAGCCGAAGGCAGAGGTTTAACCCACTGAGCCACCCAGGCGCACCCACCTTCAACTTCTCAAGCTTGATATTTTAAAAATGTACTAGGTAACTCTAAACAGTATATTTATACTGCTATTTGAATTCTCAGCAGAGTTTAACCAGTCCCTATTTTATTCTCTTATTTTAATTTTTTAAAAAATTTGTACCCCTTTCACCCATTTCTCCTGTTCTCCCGTCCCCTGCCTTTGATAACCACCAATCTGTTCTCCATATTTATGAGATTTATGTTGGATTCCACATAATAAGAGAAATGATATGGCATTTGTCTTTCTCTGACTTATTTCACTTAGCATAATGCATTTGAGATCCATCCACGTTGTCACAAAGAGAAAGATTTCATTATTTTTTTTGGCTGAATTTTATCCCATCATATATATTCCATGATTTCTTCATTCATCCATTGATAAACACTTAGGTTGTTTCCATATCTTAGCCATTGTAAATAGTGTCACAATGAATAAGGGAGTACAGATAACCTCTTTGGGACAGTGATTTTGTTTCCTTTAGATAAATACTCAACAGTAGAATTGTTGGATCAAATGGTAGTTCTATTTGTAATTTTTTGAGCAACTTCCATGCTGTTTTCCATAGCGGGTGCAGTAATTTACATTCTCACCAGCGGTGTACAAGGGTCCTTTTCTCTACCTCCTCAACAACACTGGTTATTTCTAGTCTTTTTGATAATAGGTATTCTAACAAATGTGAGGTGATATGTCATTATGGTTTTGATTTTCATTTTCCTGATGATTAATGATGTTGAGCATCTTTCCATGAAGTTGTTTGCCATCTGTATGCTTTCTCTGGAAAAATGTCTCTTCAGATATTTTGCCCATTTTTAAATCAGATTGTGGTTTTTGGGTTTTCGTTGTTGTTGTTGTTTTGCTGTGGAGTTCTTTGAGTTCTTTATATAGCCCTTAGCCGGTATGTTATTTGTAAATATTTTCTCTATTTGGTAAGTTGCCTTTTCATTTTGTTAATGATTTTCTTCACTATGTAGATGCTTTATGGTATAATGTTGTGCATTTATTCATTTTTCCTTTTATTGCTTTTGCTTTTGGTTTCAGATTTTTAAAAAATCATCACCAAGATCTATTTCAAAGAGATACTGCTTATATTTTTCTTCTAAGAGTTTTTTGACTCCAGGTCTTACATTCAAGTCTTTAATCTATTTTGAGTTAATTTTTGTGTATGATGTAAGATAGTGGTCAAGTTTCATTATTTTGCATGTATCTGTACAGTTTTCCCCACAACATTTATTAAAGAGACTCCTTTTTCCATTATATATTATTGGCACCTGTGTTGTAATTAATTGATCATATGTGTATGGGTTCATTTCTGGGCTCTCTATTCTGTTCCACTGATTAGTCTATGTGTTTTTATGCCCCACCATACTGTTCTGATTACTATAGCTTTGTGATATAGTTTGAAATCAGGGAGAGTGATATCTCTGGCTTTGTTCTTTCTCTAGGTTGCTTTGGCTATTTAGAGGGTTTTAGTTTTTTGTTTTCTGTGGGTTTTTTTTTTTTTGTCATTGCATGCACATTTTAGAATTATTTGTTCTATTTCTTTGAGAAAATGCCATTGGAATTTTGATAGAAATTGCTTGAATCTGTAGATTGCTTTGGATAGTATGGACATTTTAACAATATTCGTTCTTCCTATTCATGAACATGGAATATCTTTCCATTTATTTGTGTCTTCTTCAGTTTCTTTCATTAATTGTAGTTTTTGGTCTTTCGTTTTTAATATAGAGGTCTTTCATTTCCTTGGTTAAATTTATTTCTAGGTATTTTATTTTATTTTTTAAAAGATTTTATTTATTTATTTGACAGAGAGGGAGACAATGAGAGAGGGAACACAAGCAGGGGGAGTGGGAGAGGGAGAAGCCGACCTCCCACTGAGCAGGGAGCTGGATGCAGGACTTGATCCCAGGACCCTGGGGATTATGACCTGAGCCGAAGGCAGATGCTTAATGACTGAGCCACCCAGGCGCCCCAACTAGGTATTTTATTTTTGATGTAAATCTAAGTGTGACTATTTCTTTTTCTAATAGTTTATTATTAGTGTATAGAAACATGACAGATTTTTGTGTATTGATATGTATCCTACAATTATACTGAATTTGTTTTTTGGTTCTAACAGTTTTTTGATGGAGTCTTAAGGTTTTCTGTTTACAATATCTGTCATCTATAATTAGTGACAGTTCTACTTCTTTTCCAGTTTGGATGTCTTGTATTTCTTTTCTTGCCTAATCACTCTGGCTAGGATTTCCAATGCTATGTGGAATAGAAGTGACAAGAGCATTATCCTTGTCTTGTTCCTGATCTGAGAGGAAAGTCTTTAAAGCTTTTCACCATTGGGTGTAATATCAGCTCTAGGCTCGTCATATGGTTTATTATGTTGAGGTACATTCTGTCTATCCCCACTTTGTTGAAAGTTTTTATCATAAAAGGATGTTGAATTTTGTCAAATTTTTTTGAATCTAATTTTACTTGTGTATCCTTTAATTATTATAGTTATTTTTACTGCATTTGTTTTTGAACTACCGTATGTTTGTAGTTTTATAAGGGATGAATCCATACCTTTTTTACGTACTTACCTTCCAGTGAGATTTATTTTTTCATGTTTTCTTGTTACCAATCATCTTTCTTTCCAACTTAAAGAAGTCCCTCTAACATTTCATGTATAGTCAGCTTAGTGGTGATGAACTCCTTTTGCTTCTGCTTTTTCATAAAACTCTTCAATTCTGAATGATAGCTTTGTGGAGTAGAGTATTTGTGATTGGGAGTTTTGTCTTTCAGAATTTTTAATATATCATGCCGCTGACTTCTGGCAAATGTTCTGATGAAAAGTCTGCTGATAATTTATGGGGTTCCATTGTATATAACAAGTTATTTTTTTTCTCTTGCTGCTTTTAGTATTCTCTCCTGTTTTTAATTTTTAACACTTTAATTAAAGTATGTCTTGCTGTAGGTCACTTTGGATTCATCTTCTTTGGAACTCTCAGGGCTTCCTGGATCTGTTTGTCTTGTTTCTTTCCCCAGGTTAAGAAAGTTTTCATCCATTATTTCTCAAACAAGACTTTTATCCCTTTCTTTCTTTTCCTTGTGGGACTCTTACAATGTGAATGTTAGTCTGCCTGGTGTTATCCAAAAAGTCCCTTACATCACCTTTGTTTTTTTTTGGTTTTTTTTTTCCTTATTTGCTTCTCTGATAACATAAGTTCCACTGCCTTGCCTTGAATCCTTTCTTCTGCTTCATCCAATCTGCTGTTAAACCGTACTAGTGTATTTTTCAATTTAGCTTTTGTATTCTTCAGCTCTTTGACTTCTGTTTGGTTCTTTCTTGTATTTCCCATCTTTTTATTGAAGCTTTCACTGTGTGCATCCATTCTTCTCTCCAGTTTGATCAGCATCTTTATAACCATTACTTTGAGCTCTTTATCAGGTAAATTACTTTCCTCCATTACATTAAATTGTTTTCTGAGGTTTCATCTTGTTCTTTCATTTGAACATATTCATCTATTTCCTCATTGTGCTCATACTCCCATTTTCTCTGTATTGGTTCTATATAGTAGATAAAACAGCCATCTCTCCCAGCCTTGGAGGGATGGTTTTATACAGGAGCCTTGTCATTCAATGCTGCCCCAGCTGTTTGCTGTCTTTCAAACTTTTGTGCTTACCCAAGCAGCCTATTATATTTTAATAGCTCCCAGAAGTTGGGGGTGTGCCAAGACTTGTCAGTGTCCCTAACGGAAGGATCTTGGTCAGCACCTAGATTCGGGCTGTTTGGAAGACAGACCCTTAGACAGCAGCTTTTAAAAGCATACGAATATACACAGTTCTGGGCAATCACAAGCATAAGCCCTGCTGGCCAGTTCATCTGATGGTGTTCCTTGGGTGGCAGTCACAAAACTTGGGGGTCCTGTTAGTGGATAAACTCTTTCCTGGGAGATACTGGTGAGCTGAAGCAGGCAGAAGAAGGGCACTGAGATGGTCTTCACCGTCTACATTCCTTGAGAGCACTTCCGTAGTTCGCTAGATATGTACCAAACCTGAAAGCTCCAGGACAGACTAAGAGGCCTTCTTCACAGAAAGACTGAGGGGTGTACCTCACAGTCTGCTGTCTGCACAGGGCCCTGCTGGTGGAAGCCTACCAAGAATCGTCTCTCCAATCACCACAGTCCTGTGGGACTTGGGAATGTAAGCCTTGCTGCCACCAGAGCTAGTCGCGCAAGGGGTGTCCCCTGGGTAGAGCTGCAAAAACTGGAGTGTCATACATAAAAATTAGGGCACAGCCATGTGTGACACTCCCCTCCAGGAGACGCTGGTGTTCTGGAATGTGGCAGAGGGAAAATATGAAGGTCCAAGCTCTCTGGAAAGGATTACAATCAACTCCTAGGTATGTGTTAATTAGAGGCCTGCAACCATGATACTTAACTAAAAGTCTTCCTTCATATAAAGACTGAGGGGCTGGATCTTCTTGCTGTGCCTTGGGTGAGGTAGACTTTAAGAGCTTTTTCTCACAACATAAGCAGCACTGGCTGCCAGGACTAGGGAATGGAGAGGCATCCTCTGGCTACTGCTGCAAATATCAGGGAACCGTACGAGGGTATGATCTCCTTTCTAGGTGACACCAATAACTCTGGCCCCATGAGTACACACCTGGTGTACACAAGCTTTCCTGGCCTGCAGAGTGAGGCAGTCAAGAGGCATCGCGGGGCAGTCCTCCATATCAGGGACCAATGTGTAAAAGCTTCCTTCTGGGAGATACTGATACTTCGGACCACCACAAAGGGAGAGCGGGAAAATGACATCCACCATTCTCTGTCCCCAGAGGATGTTCCAGCAGGCTCCTAGATGTGTGTGTTAAATTAGATGCTGCACTCTGGGAGTCCTGGTCATCATCCCTAAGTTCCATCTCTCGGCCACATCAGCCTTCCTCACTGATGATGTAGTTGTGAGGATCAGACTCAGGAGGCCAGAGACCAAAAGTTCTGGAGCCTATACACGTGTGTGTCTCTGTGGGACATGGTAGCAAAATTCCCTGGCCACGTCCCCAGCTGACCAGAATCCTGAGAGTAACTTAAATCTTTTTAAGAAGTCATAAAGGTTAAATGATCATGAGCAGTAGGTACTTTTGGTTCTCTCTGTCCCCTTCTCCTGGTGTTCAGCACACCACACTCTGCTACGTATACCTAACATGTCTCATGGGTTGGTACTAACTTACTGATACTTTTAAAACAACATAGGAAGTCTGCCTGTCCTTCCTAAGTTATTTCCTGCTATGCTTAGATTGGATTAGTTGCTCCTTCTGTGTACTCCCAACCCACTGGGACTTTTTGTTTTTTAATCACAGTGACACTATGCTCACTGTTGAGGTTTTCCCAATATTGGGTACTTGAAGGATAGGGATCATGATCTCTTTTCTCTTTCTTCTGTATCCCCAGCCCATTGTCTGATGCAGAGTGGGTGGCTGATATATACACTTACACACACACATACAAACATATATGTGTATATATATATATGTATTTATATATATGTATATATAAAAATATATATATTTCTGGGTAAAGGAATGAAAGAACAAATCAACGCACAAAACAGTTTAAGATGCATTGACATAGAGACGATCTGAAGTAAAAAACCAGCTGGTGGGGTTTTTCTCCCTACACCTTGTTCATGTGGTATCTGGTTTGATTGGAGATGAGCAGGCAGAATGAAGAGAAATAACCTGACTCTACCGCCGAGCAACAACATTAAGGCCTGCCTTCCTGGTGTGAATGTAGCTGTCAGCCGTACAAAAGCATGCTCCCTCTTAGGGAAGAGGAAGTCTGGATCATCCCCATGTGTCCAGCTGCCTGCCAAGTGTTATCATGACTGCCCGGTTCCCTCAGATGACAGGAATGAAGTGAAGACTCAATAGAACCACCTTAGAACCTTTGTGTGTCTGGGAAAACACCTTGTTACTTAGAATTGCCGTGTGAGCCCCAACAGACACGTTCTTTTGACTAACCTTGGCATCTGTTCTCAGTCTGATGCTTTCTTCCTTGAGCACAGCTCAGTCTGGCCAGGGGCTCTATTAAACTATTGTTTGTCAGTAACATCTGTGAGAAATGAGATGATCATCTAGCATGTACCATGTCATTGCATTGGTTGTGACTATTAACTGAAGGTTAAGGTAGCCTCATGGTGCCAGGAGACACCATCAAGGTCTGGCAAAGAGACAAAGACTTACCGATGCCAAGGCTGTGATCTGGTTCCACCAAGCATACCCTGCTAAATTCCCCCTACTGAGTCTTCGTGCCTTCCTGAGCCAGTCCAAAATATAACATCTATATTTGCAGCATAGTCCCAGCAGGGAGAGGAAAACTGCATTATAATGAACGTGTGCATTGCTAGCTACAGCATAATAAACATGATGCTATAATTATCCATGTATTCATAGAGCTGGAAAGCTAATCTCTTTAAGAATTAGTGTCCCTGGAAGACAGGTTCAGCATTTTGCATTTGTTTTGTGATGATGCGTGGCTTTGTCCTGTGTTTGTGTCAGCATTTCAGCAGTCTCTGGAAGAACACCATATTGGAAATATTTCTGAGGTAAGTCTGATTAGAAGTCAGTATGATTTCAGTTGCTTTGTGATTTGACTCTGCCTTTCAATTCTCCCCCTTTATTAATGTAGCCTAAGACTACATTAATGGTAGCTCTTCCCAGAGCCTTCTGGAGACTTCTCCTCATTCTACATAGAGTTTACAAATAGATTGAGGTAGTGAGATTTGAGGGTATGTGTGAAAAATTCTGCTCCTTGTCCCCTATCAGTGTTGGCTTTGATGCTTACATTCTAGCATTGGTGAGTGAATGTTTTGGATCTGGAAGATGTTATTTCCTGGAATATTCATGTATTCATTATTCAGCAGATCCTTCAGTGTCTTCCTTATGTCACTCACTTCTCTAGACACTTGAATTCACATTTAGCCAAGCAAAAATCCCCGACATTCTAGTGGGGACAAACAGAAAATAAATCAAAGAAACACAAAAAATATAAACTTGGAATGATGATATGTGCCACAGAGGAAAAGAAAACAGGAAAGTGGAAAAAAAAATAAGGAAGGGATTTAGGAAGGGAGTTGTAATTTATAGTTTGATTAGGCGAGGCCTCACTGACAATCTGACTTAAGGAAGTACTTTGTTAAACAGTTATTGTCTCAAGGGAAAAAAATTCAAAAGAATGGAATTTTAGCTAGTAGTGACAAAAGCTATTAACACTTGATACCTTCCAAGAGATTATTTTGTAGTATAATCCAACTGCAATGGAAAAATGTGGAGAAATTAGATTGGAAATCTGCATGATGACATCAAAAAGAATTCTCTTATTCTAAATGTGGCTTGGAATCACCTAGTCCCATGGCTGGAGGGTCCTTATGTGGTCATCATCCAATGCTACCTCAGAAATCAGCATTTCAGGGTGCCTAGACTGGGAGAAACATTCTTTGAAGACCATGAATTACATTTGGGAGACAGTTCTCTTCACTATGAAACCCCAGTAAAGGTCTCTCCCTCACTTCTGATGCTTCTTTCCTTTGTAGATGGTTTTTAGAAGCTTCTTAAACTTTTCAAATTGTTCTCCCTTTTCCTTTAGAGCTTGACCATTTAGTTCTATAGAGAGGAAAAGTCAGTATGTATAAATTGGTAGTTCATATATTCATAAGAATGGTAACTACGCCTGGATTTTTGAAGCTTTTTCTCTCCAGACTCTGAGTAAATAGAAGTCCTCCACCATGGGTTTATGGAAAATGAAGTTGCAATAATAGTTATTTTGTAGTATCATCCAAACTTGCAATCTGTCAGACATGAAAAAGAGGCAGCAGACTGAAATAATTGAGAACCGGAGCCCACTGGAGAATGTGGGGTCCACAGAGGGCCCGAAAGTCTCAGGTAGTGATTGCCCCAGGCTTCGGGTGCATCATCATCACCATGGCAACTTCATGGAAATGGGAAGGATGAGCTGAGCTTTTGCCCAGCCACTGAGTTTTCTGAGGTGCTCTGTACTCTCTGATGATTTTCTTGCCTTAGATCTTTATTAAATGCTGTGATTAATGAGAGCTCTTTGCCTCAGTAGGTTGGTTCCAATGCATGTGTCCTCACCAGTGTTCACAAGAAGGCTAGCTCTGAGTTAGACGGCAGCCATGTTTTTGGGAAGAGTTGAGTTGCTTCCTTTGAAGATTTCTGAGAAGCAGGTGGGGTGACATAGAATATCTAAACCTCCCTGAAGGAAATACATACCAGCCAAAAGAGA
Source organism: Meles meles (assembly GCF_922984935.1). NCBI lineage: Eukaryota > Metazoa > Chordata > Mammalia > Carnivora > Mustelidae > Meles > Meles meles. The sequence continues at coordinate 90,644,539 of NC_060066.1, read as the reverse complement.
TGCTAATGAGTAGAACAGCTACCCCTCTGTGGGGACTCTGTCATATAATTTCTCTTTGGCTGAATTATGAAATCACACCCACCCACACTTCATTGTAGTGAGAAATTATGTAACTTTGATCATAATTATATATATCCCCCCCCCCAAAAAAAAAAAACCCAACATGGGATAAGTCTCATATGTGAACTTTAAAATCTTTGGCTCTCTCTTATCATTGATAACCTGACAGTGTTTTTTGGGTTTTTTTTTGTTTGTTTGTTTGTTTGTTTTTAATTTATTTACTTGACAGACAGAGATCACAAGTAGGCAGAGAGGCAGGCAGAGAGAGAGGAGGAAGCAGGCTCCCCGCGGAGCAGAGAGCCTGATGCGGGGCTTGATCCAAGAACTCTGGGATCATGACCTGAGCCGAAGACAGAGGCTTTAACCCACTGAGCCACCCAGCTGCCCCCTAACAGTGGTTTTTATACTGTAGCTGTGTCAGAATTACACTCCAGGGCTAGGGAAAGTATGGGCCCCCACCCCAGGATTATCTTCTGTAGATCTGGGGTTGGACCCAGGAATTTTCACTTATAACAATTTAGAAGAATTTCTAGTTGTTAGATGCTGCTGCTTCTGGACCACACTTCGAGAACTACTGTCTAACAGCTGTCTCCACCTTTCCACATGGCTGCCACTTCCTGCCGGAGAAAAAATAGGATAACATTCCATTTATTGTTTTTTTTTTTTCCTTTGTGTATTTTCTGATTTTCTGAGAGTACCACACAATGGTCCCAAAGGAAGCGTTCCTAAGCAGCTTCTTGTGAACCAGAGCTAGACAAATAACACTCTGCCCACTGCAGATGGATATTGGAATTCAAACTGATTTGTGTGCATGCTTTGTTTATGAGTAGCATTATTTATAAAACTTAGAATTGGACTGTCTTTATGGAGTCATTACCACTATTCAGTTCAATTAAGTGATTCCTTTTCGTATCCAAAATTGATAGAGCTACCAGATGAGCCCAGAGTTGCATCCGTATATTGTTCATCTTATACTGTTAGTCTTACTAACAGCATATGCCACAGTGCATGCCTTGTCTCGGTCATATGCAAATACATGTCATATGATCTATGTCCTATAATATGTGTATACATGTATAAATAGACACACTCATATACATGAATCATATGTGTGTAAATATGTATATATGTGCATATGTGTGTGTGTGTGTGTATAAATAAAATCTTTAATTTCCTTTGGACATGCGTTAAAATGTTTTAAATTTCAATGAAATGACCCTAAGTATTTTTTGAACATTTGAACATTATTATAAGTGGAGCCATTTGGGACATGGATAAAGAAGGTTTATAATACTTTCAAGAGTGAAATTCACTTAAAAATACATTTATTAAGTCAAGCAGAGAGAGTCAAGTATCATATGGTCTCACTTATTTGTGGAGCATAACAAAGAACAGGGTGGACATGGGGAGATGGAGAGGAGAGGGAGTTGAGGGAAACTGGAAGGGGAGATGAACCATGAGAGACTATGGACTCTGAAAAACAACCAGACGGTTTTGGGGGGGGGGGGTTTGAGGAACCAGGTGGTGGGTAATAGGGAGGGCACGAACTGCATGGAGCACTGGGTGTGATGCCAAAACAATGAACACTGTTATGCTGTAAATAAACAAATAAAAAAATACATTTATTAAGGGAGGCATGTATTGCATGGAGCACTGGCTGTGGTGCATAAAGAATCTTGGAACACTGAAAAAGTAAAATTGAATTAAAATAAATAAATAAATATATATATCCTGCTAATGTCTTCAGAAAGCAAGGCTACAAACTCCCACAATGCCAGGCCTCTCGCCGAAGAAGAAAAGGGTGGCATGACCCTTGCCTTCTCTGTTACATCTGGAAAAAACATGTGTTTAAGGCGTCAGAATATAGAACAGTTATTAAACACCTATTATGTGCATGTCAGGCATTAATTTAACAATGATATTTATATATGTCCTTTCGCATGATGTGAGATAGCACCTAATTGATTGGATTTGCTGCTGAATTGCATTTGCTCTTAGTATATTCTCTGCAGAAATTGGATAAGGGGACCAGTAAAACAGCAGTGCATGTTTCCTGGATGTTCCACGTGGTGGATCCATGGACACATTTAAGAAGGCCTGAAAATCCAGGACAAGTACAGGTTCTATGGCCTTGAATCTCTCTCTGGAAGAATCTGTGAAACCTTCTTGAAACAGCAGCTGTTTGTTTCTTGCTATCTGAATTAAATTCTTTCAACGACTGAAAGAGAGTTTAAAGATGTTGCTTGCTTCGATTCTCTTAAATTATAGTGGAACACTGGCACTCAACCTCCATTCATTTTTTCCCAAACTTAAATGCGTTTTATATATGGTCCAAACCCTCCTCAGTCTACATTCCCATGATATTCCTGATCCCTGTGGAGGGAGAATTGTGATTTGTAAGCTCGATATTACTGTTAAGAGAGAGAAGATGCTGAAGACAGTGGTAGTCAGCAGAACCGAGGCCCATGTCCTTAGGGAGCAAGGACATGCAAACATGGACATACACTCAAAGGGTGGTTTCTGTGAGAGGCACTATGGAACACTGCAGGAAAGAGAAAGAAAAGACAAAGAGTCACCTTGTGCCTTTCCTTTGGAATAAGTTCTGGTGTCACAAGTGATAAAATAGCTTTCATTAGAAATAAACTCTTCTCTGGCCTCGGTTCCCAGGAAGATTCTCCTTTTCTTCATTTGCCTTCATTACCCCTAATTGCATCTTGTTGTATCTAGCAATACCCTCTTCTGTCTTCATGTTTTTTATCCATCAGTTCTCAATCAGCAGTTCCTTTGAGAATTAATGTGTAGTTTTAGAGAGACTAGTTGTGACTTTTTTTTTTTTTTTTAAGGAATCTCAGAAAATAAACCTTGTTCAAAAACATGCAAGAGCCTAGTCACGTACAAAGCAGAGCTGGTGACTTGAAAAGTTGATTTCTGCCTTCTTGGCCACTTTGATCAGGTTGCTTTTGAAAGGTACTCTTGCACAACACTGCATTTGCAGAAACTTGGGCAGGATAATTTTTACTTTTTGACACAACCTCAGAGAAACCGAGTTCAAGGGCGAGCTTTGTCCGTAGTGATGGCAACTGTGATTACAGCCCAGTTTACCCAAGTCCTGTCTCTGCTAGGAGCTGCTTCCCCTGATGGAGAGCAGTCCAAGCACAGGGAGAAAGGGAAAGAAAACAGGGCCCTGGGGAGCTGTGAAAAATTGTAGGTCTGGCTTATTCTCCAAACATGCCATTTGGAAAGGTAGTTCTTATTATGAAGTAGCTTTCTCTCTCTTTTTTTGAATCACAATATACATCTTAGAGCATGGCTCCAGAAGAAATGGTTTCAGAGTGCTGACCACCATAAAATTCACAATAGTTCATTTCAGCCACGAAACTGATTCTCTTTGGGATTATAAAGATTTTTTTGCTCATGACACATTTCAGTATCCCATAGCGGTAAATCTGATTTCAGCCTTGATGGTCTAAGTTGAATTTACTGTTGACTGTTGTATTCTTGTGCCATCAGATTGTTCTTCTGCATTACGTAGTACTTGTTCTAGTTTTTCCTATTACCTTGAACCCCAGTGGATCTCTCTATTTATACTAATTTTGAGAAATGAAATGGATGCAAGTTCATTGAAGTGGGTGATGAAATGAACACTACCATCTCCCTTAGCCCTTTATCCCCCTACCCTCTTTCATTTTCCTTTATATCTTGTACATTTTAAGTGTGTGTTTGTTTGTTTACCTACTCCCAAGAACAGTGAGGGGCTCACATGAGGCAGTCAGTGGATGTTTGGCAAATGTTTGGTAGGGCCCCACTTCCCCTAGTTTCAAGCTTGATGCTCTCTACCGTGATTCCCATGTCCGTGCCCTGAAATGTATGTGTCATTCTTACATTGCCTCTGGAGCTACCTCAATCAATCATGAATTCCTTTTGAACTTGAGCACAAAACAAGCAACATCACTCTACAGACATGGCACCATGAAGAATTAATTCCTGGAACGATAACTCAGCGGGGTAATAGAGTTCCAAAACACTGAAGGGAAGCGAAAGGCTTTCCCTGGAACATCTGAAAAGTCAGTTGTAAAAGTGGCAGAAAACAAGTGTAGGAACTTATTTCAGCTTTACTGCAGTAGGAAATTGGCCAATCGCCATAGACTGTCCTTGCAAATCACCAAAATTAGAGATGCATTCTTTTTTTTTTTTTTTTTTTTAGATTTTATTTATTTATTTGACAGAGAGAGAGATCACAAGTAGGCAGAGAGGCAGGCAGAGAAAGAGGAGGAAGCAGGCTCCCCGCGGAGCAGAGAGCCTGATGCGGGGCTGATCCCAGGACCCTGAGACCATGACCCGAGCCGAGCTGAAGGCAGCGGCTTAATCCACTGAGCCACCCAGGCGCCCCTAGAGATGCATTCTATACAGGTCTTAAAAAGATTCAAAGGGCTTCTTTCCCTCAGTCACACAAAGACATCAAACAACTTGGGTGCATTTTTTCTACTTCTCTTTAGAGTAAACATTTTAATGTATGCTGTATATTTCAGCCAATCATATGCACAACAAAAGGCAACAAATGGCCTGTGCATTGCTTCGTTTTATGTCACTAAATGTGTCAGTTTTCAGTCAAGAACCTGACATTCTTGACCAATATGATGATATTTTATTATTCTAAATTTTTATCGAATTTATATTCATACAATTTAATAATCAACTACTTCAACTATCGTGAAAATTATCCACCTCTTGCCTGCCCCCCCTTCCTAATTCCTGCTCCCAAAAGGAAACATTTTAAAACTTTTCTAGTTATTCCTTTGGTGTTTACCTCAAAATCACTCAATAACACGCTTAAGCTGCTGCTTCTTGACTTTTTAGCTTTCTGCAATTAGTAATTGAGTGTACGTGGTGAAAGAAGGGGATTTCACATTTTTCCTTTATTCCCCACCACTCTCAACTCCCTCTCATCCCCATAATTTTCTCCTCCCACTTAGTAAGTATAAATAAATCATTATTTTTGGATCGATCAATATTCAGTATTAACATGATTATATAAGCACTATTCATAACCGAGTCATGTCATTTACTACAATTAGATTTCTATTCTTATAATATTATCTTTTTGTTACTAATTTTCTATATTTCTGTTTCTTACTGGCTTCCCAACTCTCATCCATAGTGTAAGTCTTCAATATGTTCAAACACATTGGTTATTCTGTCAATTTCATCTTCTCAAAGACATCTCCAGCTGGGGTTCTTTCTGGGCCCGCTCCTCAGCTGTCATCTGAAAAGCCCCCACAACCATCATTTTGGATGTTTGGGATCTTTTTTTTCTTTCTTCTACATAGAGTCTCCTAGTGTGTAAACATGTGTTATGTTTTTTGTTTACTCTTTATTATGTTAGAGCACTCTCTCTGGTAGATACCTGTGAAACAGAGTGAAAGAAGTAATTTTTTAAAGACTTTATAAAGATATTTTATTCCATGCTAACATTCAATTAGGAGTTTGAATAAGGGGCACCTGGCTGGCTCAGTCAGTAGAGCATACAACTTTTGACCTCCAGGTCATGAGTTCAAGCCCCACGTTGGGGGTGGAAGCCTTCTTAAAAAGTTAAAAAGCCAAAGAACTCCTGCCTAAGAAAGAGTTTCAAAAGGTATAGAATTCTGGGTTCAAAATTATTTTCCCTCCAAATTTTGAAGGCATTAGTCCACTGTTCTCTAGCTTCCTGTGTTAAATCAAAAAGGGCAATGCTGTTCTTTTTTTTTCTTTAACTTTATTGAAGCATAATTGACATAAAAATTGTATGCATTTAAGACATACAACTTAGAGGCGCCTGGGTGGCTCAGTGGGTTAAAGCCTCTGCCTTCGGTTCAGATCATGATCTCAGGGTCCTGGGATCCAGCCCCACATCAGGCTCTCTGCTCAGCGGGGAGCCTGCTTCCTCCTCTCTCTCTGCCTGCCTCTCTGTCTACTTGTGATCTTGGTTTGTCAAATAAATAAATAAAATCTTTAAAAAAAAAGACATACAACTTATATATATTTGTATATAATATATTGTATAATTGTGTAATAATCACAACAAAGCTAATCAACACATTCATCATCTCCATAGTTACCGTGTATATGTGTGTGTGTGTGTGTGTGTGTGTGTGTGTGTGTGTGTTAAGAACACTTAAGGTCTACCCGCTTAGCAATTTTCAAGTGTACAGTACAGAAATTGGTACAGCCTTTATAGAGTTTCTTCAAAAAATTTAAATACACAACTACCTTATGATCCAACAATCCCGTTCTGTGTATATATCCAACAAAAATGAATATCAGAATCAGAGCAATACTGCACTCCCATGTATATAACAGCATTATTCACAATATCCAGGTTGGAAACTACCTAAAGGTCGGCCAATGGATGAATGGTTGAAGAGAAAGTGATTTATGTATGATGTAGTACTATCCAGCCTTTAAAAAGAAGGAATCCTGCCATCTGCACCAACATGAATGAAGCCGAGCCAATGCCATTGTGATTCTAAATCCTTTGTATGTGTTTATAATCCGCCCCCCCGCAAAAAAAGGAAAAGAAAAGAAAATGAAAAATAAAACCTTTTTTTTTTTTTTTTGTAGCCAATGTTGTGAAATGTCATGATGACGTGCTTGTTAGGGTGTTTCCTATCCATTTTGCTGGGCCCTTGGTTGAGGAGGAAGATGGTTTATCTGGAGAGTCTTATTTTTGAGCTCTGAGAAATTGCATTAAATTACTTTGTTTTCTCTATTGTTTCTTTGGGAACTCTTATTATTTAGATATTGCATCTCTCATTCGTTTTCTTCTATTTTCCTATATTTAATTCTGTTTTCTGAGATATTTTTCAAATTCATCTTCCTTAACAAGTTTTCTATTACTGCTCTAATTTTCCAAAAGCTCTTTTCTGTGTTGAGTGTTTCTTCCTTATAGCATCCTATTCTTCCTTTATAAATGTGAGCTTCTGTATATTTAAAAATATAAATGATAGGTTTGGGGTTATTTCAAATTGTGGTTGTAGAAATTTGTCCCCTCTGCCTAGTCTTTTCTCAGTTGCTTTTTGAATTTTTTTGATGTCTTTTGTGTTAAAGATGTGTTTTGTTGTGTGTTATGTGGTATGATGTGCATACTCGCAAACCCACTACCAAATTTTGGAAGAAACCCTCAATGCACAGTTCAATGTTCCTTATATGTCCTTCTCTCTCCTTGGCTTTTCTGTTTATTTTCACTACCTGTATATATCTCAGCATTTTATATACTATTTCGTCTTTTGTTAAGCATGCAAGTTATTTTTCTCAACATTCACAGTCTGTCTGGAAACTGACGTCTATTTGAAGGGGTGCTCTTTTCAGCAAAGACACCCATTAGAGAATAAACTGTTTCTGCGCGGCTGTCAACTTCCTTCCTTCTGTCAGCAAACCACCCTGTGGCTTGAGACTGCTGGCGACACTGCCAGTTCCACTCATCTCATTTTTCTGAACAAGTTTGTCACCTGGTGGCTTTTCCCAGCATTCCAGGCTCCTAGCCTTCCTTTGGGTCACCCTGCTCTTAGATGCCCCAATTAGTGTCTGGAGAGAATTTAGAAATCACTCATTTTCCTTCTATGCCCCTTGCAGAAGGCACATATAAACAACTTCATAAAAACGTTGCCCTACAGGCTCATGCCTTCAGTTTCTAAATAAATAGTGGTGCAGTGATGGTCCTATGTGGCTTACTAGCTTTGATGTGACCCTTGTGAGGACCCCATAGGAGACACTGTCCATCACATGGTAGAACCCCATTGGAATTAGTGGAATCTCAGAAGGGATTTGAGCATGGATGCCTGCAAATGCCTTAGAATGTCTACCACATTGGTCTAGAAGGTGGTAGTTCATGGACACCATACTTTTAGCACCCAGAGAAAATTTAATCCTTATCTGCTTTATTTAAGCTTATCAATTGGATAGTTTGGTTAAATCTTTGCCAATATGTAACATATTTGGTGTCTAGAAAACTGGAAACCTCAAACTGGTTTCCTGAATTTAATTCCTTTCCTATTTTGACATACCTTCTTTTAAGTGTTTTGCAGTATCTAACTGTTTTGGCCTGTATTTCCCAAGATTTGGAAGTTTTTCTTTTTTTTTTTTTTTTTTTGCTTTTATTTTTTTATTGCTGTATAGGTATTATGCATAGACAAATTTTAAAGTGCAATGAAATTTAAAAATACATGTATATCTGGAATGTCACTAACCAAAGGAAATTATTGTAAATATTTTTGGCTTTTTCTCAAGTATTTTTTCTTTTTTACTACGATGATAGAAATAACACTGACATACTGAATTTCAAAGATACAATCTGGGATGCCTGGGTGGCTCAGTTGGTTAAGCATCTGCCTGCAGCTCAAGTCATGATCCCAGGGTCCTGGGATCAAGTCCCGCATTGGGCTCCCTGGTTAGAAGGGAGTCTGCTTCTCCCTCTGCCTGCAGCTCTCCCTGCTTGTGCTCTCTCTCTGACAAATAAATAATATCTTAAAAGATAAATGAAAGATAATAATCTTTATGATTTCAGTAATAGTATGTTTTCAGTGCAAAATATTTAGGAAATGCAGAAACATTTAAGAAATTTAAATCCAGAATCTAACTATTCAGATAAAATCACATTAAGACTTTATACTTAGGGGCACGTGGGTGGTTCAGTGGGTTAAGCCTCTGCCTTCGGCTAAGGTCATGATCTCAGGGTCCTGGGATCGAGCCCCGTATGTCGCTCTCTCCTCAGCAGGGAGCCTGCTTCCCCCCACTCTCTCTGCCTGCCTCTCCACCTACTTGCGATCTCTCTGTCAAATAAATAAATAAAATCTTTAAAAAAAATACTTTATTCTTCAAGGCCTCATTAAGAAACTAAATGTAATCACAAAAGTAATAAATGCTCATTTAAAAATATGGATGAGAGAGAGGTGACTGAGTGGCTCAATGTTGAAAATAGTTTAAAGCATAGAAAGATCTGAGAAAATACACAACTTTTAAAGAAGGAAAACCTTGAAGAATTTAAGAGAAAAATAGGGCTAAAAAGGGAATTCTAATTATTTGTTCCATAACTCTGTTATCTATATTTTTTTAAAGATTTATTTATTTATTTTAGAGAGAGAGAGAACAGGAGCGCAAGCAAGCGGGGGAGGGGCAGAGGGAGAGAGAGAATCCTGAAGTTGACTCCCCTGTGAAGCCCACCTTGGGGCTCTATCCCAGGACCCCGAGGTCATGATCTGAGCTAAAATCAAGAGTCAGAGGCTTTTTTTTTTTTTTAAGATTTTATTTGTTTATTTGACAGAGAGAGAGATCACAAGTAGGCAGAGAGGCAGGCAGAGAGAGGAGGAAGCAGGCTCCCCACGGAGCAGAGAGCCCGATGCGGGGCTCGATCCCAGGACCCTGAGATCATGACCTGAGCCGAAGGCAGTGGCTTAATCCACTGAGCCACCCAGGCGCCCCAAGAGTCAGAGGCTTAAGCGACTGAGCCACCCAGGTGCCCCAATAGTTTCTAACTATTCTATACAACACTGTTGTATGTATCTGCACACAAACCACTTTTCATATGTATGCATAACAGTTTTCTTAGTCAGGTAGAGTCCTAAAAGTAGGATTATTCTACCAGAGGACATATAAATATTTAATATTCATGGAAGGTCCAATTGCTTTCCAAAAAAGCAAGTGCGAGTTACTCCAAAAATCTGTAAATATGCCTAACCATTCACCCCACCACCAATACTTCATATTGTTGGTCTTTAAAGGTTTTGACAATTTGAGCAATACAAAACATGACTTTTTACTTGACTACATGTTTCTTGGAGTTGCAGCATCCATGCAGACTGAATTCTTTGCAGGCAGACAGGCTGTTTCCACTGACTGTCGGCCGTCTACGTAGAAAAGCTGTGTTCCCCAGCATGCACTCCTTCCAGGGCTTGTCCTTCTGTCGACAGTGTTCTCCTTCTGTCTATAGCAGATTAATGCGTTTCGTGCGTGCCCATAACCCATCTCAGAATCGGAGCAAAAGACCTTCATCAGACCACTCATACTGCAATCCTGTTCATTTTCTGGGTGTCACAGTGGGAATGGATGTAGGAAAACTTACTTATGAGAGCAAAGCTGATGTGGTACGTTGATGCTTAAAAGAGCAGAGTTGCTATGAATCTTGCATTCCTGCTCACAGCAGCACATAATGAGATACTGAAATGATGGGGAGAGGTGGCATCTAGGTACCTGTGAACAGAATTGCAGCTTTGCTTGATTTCCAAATGGCAAAGCACAAATGGGTACTTATTTTACCTTTTGTTATATCAGGTATGATTTCTTCCAGATCCTGCAATCAAATCAGCCCTTTGCTTGTGTTGCACTTCTCTGAATTTTCTTTCTTTCTTTCTTCTTTCCTTCCTTCCTTCCTTTCTTTCTTTCTTTTTAAGAATTTTATTTATTTATTTGACACAGAGAGAGTGACAGCGAGAGAGGGAACACAAACAGGGGGAGTAGGAGAGGGAGAAGCAGGCTTCCAACTGAGCAGGGAGCTGGATTTGGGGCTCTGTCCCAGGATACCCGGATCATGACCTGAGCCAAAGACAGACGCTTAACAACTGAGCCACCCAGGCACCCCACTTCTCTGAATTTTCACTATCTTAGTGTCTTCATTATTATCATTGTATGAATCTCTAAAGGTCGTGTCATAAGTATGAACCAGACACGATTTTAAATCAGAAGTCTCTGGATTGCCTTGTGTGAAATATTTTATATAATTTCACCTCTATGGAAACACAAGACTTAAAAAATATTGGAAAGAGTAAATAAATAAAAGTAAAAGAAATAGTAGATGTTTAAGTCTTGCCATTTACACTTAGCATGCCATCCCCAGGATTCTGAGAGAGGGTGTCAGGGGACCCACGGCAGCTTTAAAGATTGAATGATGGGATTTGTGACAATGTAGCATATGGTTTTGCGTGAACAATAAATATCTTATTAGATGATGTGTGCTGTCAGGGAGGAAGTCGGTTTTTGGAGCCCCGGGCAGCTGAGCCTTCATCAGAGAATGCTTTCCATGACTGGTGTCCAAGGTCTAAAAGATGGATTGAGGGACTCACTTGAAGAAATCAGATGAGGATGAGGCCATTAATGAGTTACAACTGTGCCCAAGAAAGACACCAGCGGTGGCTACACCACATAATTTTTTTTTTTTTTAAAGATTTTATTTATTTATTTGACCAGAGAGAAATCACAAGAGAGGCAGGCAGAGAGAGAGGAAGGGAAGCAGGCTCTCCGCTGAGCAGAGAGCCCAACGTGGGGCTCGATCCCAGGACCCTGAGATCATGACCTGAGCCGAAGGCAGCGGCTTAACCCACTGAGCCACCCAGGCGCCCCACCACATAAATTTTGAAAGACTTGATGGTGTCCCTAGTGATCTGTGCTTGATCCAAGCTGCCTAAATTTTCTTACATCAGAGGCATGCTAATTTCATCCCTGTCCTTAGAGAGATCTCCACTGGTGTCTCTCCCTCTTGTAATTCCTGACCAGTTAACACTGTCCCACATACCATATCTCCTTCTCTCCAGCCTCCCAGATTCAATTTTCTCCTGTATGGATTTGTCAAAAGTGAAGGTAACTAGGGGCGCGTGGGTGGCTCAGTTGGTTAAGTGCCTGCCTTCAGCTCAGGTCATGATTCCAGGGTCCTGGGATCGAGTACCGCAGGATCGAGTACCGCATTGGACTCCCTGCTCCTTAGGGAGGCCTACTTCTCCCTCTCCCTTTGCCTGCTGCTCCCCCTGCTTTGTGTTCTCTCTCTGTCAAATAAATAAATGAAATCTTAAAAAAATAATAAAATAAAATAAAAGTGAAGGAAGCTAAAGGAACATTGTGTAAGGAGGAATAGCACTGACAATTAGCCCCTATAAGGTCCTGGCTTATAGGCAGCTTCAGTTGACTATCAGGGGCTTCTCCCTGCTTCTTCATTTCTGATCAAACGGGAGAACTCAGAGGCCTAGGCTAGTGGTGAGGAGAAATAGTAATCTTGACTCCGGGATTTTAGAGATTACATTTCCATCATTTGAATAGGCTTGAAAATGCTGGTAAAATGGCCATTACTTAAAATGGCGCCTGACCACAAGTTCAGTGACGGTGCACAGTTTACGAAATTGCCCTTCCTGTGGGGAGCAAGAAAATAACGTGTGAGAGATGGGCCATTCCTGACCTGCAGGCTGCAAGGAGAATCCTGGGTGGTTCCATGGTTTCATGGATTGACAGTCACCACAGCATGCAGTGCACGTAAAGTTGAAACCAGATGTGCACACAAATCCCTGGGGGAACCAGGTACAAATGCTGGTTCTGGGTTCAGATTCTGCTGGGCTTGGTGAGGCCCGGGATTCCACAGAACTCACAGCTCCCAGGTGTGGCCAATGCTGCTGGTCCCCAGCCCACACTTGGAGCATATGAAGCCTTACCTTCTGAATCTTTTCATTATAGCTGAAGCTACAAACACAACCTTTGGGTTGTTCTTCTTGAAGGTCCTTCTACTTCCATGCCCTCATGGGGACATAAGTGAACAGAAATCCCATTGTTTTGCTCAATGATAAAAATGACAAACATAGTTTTTCTGACAATTCCTTCATTCCTTATGATGTAAATCATAGAAAACTAGCTAGAGTTAGCGTTGAGCTTTAATGTACTGAATATAGTAAATATTTTACTGCTTGAAACATTTCACAATTTGCTGAACTATAAATACACTGGGTGGGAATGTTTGTTAAGAATGCTGTGTGGCACCTGGGTGGCTTAGCCGTTAAGCGTCTGGCTTCGGTTCTGGTCGTGATCCCTGAGTTCTGGGATCGAGCCCCGCATTGGGGTCCCTTCTTGGTGGGAAGCCTGCTTCTCCTTCTCCCACTCCCCTTACTTGTGTTCCCTTTCTCGCTGTGTCTCTCTGTCATAAGTAAATAAAGTCTTCAAAAGAAAAAAAAAATGGTAATGCTAGGGCACATGGGTGGCTCAGTCAGTTAAGCGTCTGCCTTTGGCTCAGGTCATGATCCCAGAGTCCTGGGATTGAGCCCCATGTCCCAGTCCCTGCTCATCCCCTTCCTCTTCCTCATTCTCTCTCTCTCACTCTCTTTCTGAAATAAATGAATAAATAAATAAAATCTTTAAAAGGAAAAGAATGGTAGTGTTGAAGAAATAGTGTTTTACAGCTTTAAATCTGTGACTCACCTGTCAGGACTCAGGGAAGCCCGGGGTTACTGCCTTCATAGCATAAGGCTTCCCTTCTCTGTGTGGTTCTCACATTGCTCCAAAGCCAAGGAACAACTCTGCACCCCTTCATCCCTGTGTCCACCTGCCACACACAGGACCAGGTACCTGCAAGCGTTCAATGAATGCTAGTGAAAACAAATCTTTCTTGGAACAAATACACAAAGTAAATGATGGCGTATCAATCCAGGGCAATAAAGTGTATCTCAGGAAACAATAATTGCAACAACCCTAACAACATGAAGTTTTAATAATATTATGTTAAGTGAAAAAAAACTGGATGCAACAATGCATTTTTTGTGTATTTACAATGTTTAAAATATAAATAATGAATAAATAACAAAAAAGAACTTGGGAAAATGGAAGCAGGGAAAAGGCTAATTATGGATGAGTTAATTTCCTCATTAAAGTATTCCTTTTTTTAATATTATAGTTTTCAATAAATTATATATAATAAGAAACCACAATGAGTTATATTTTACTATCATTAGACATCATTCTTGCTTCCCTCCACGTACTTAATTGTAAAATCCCACTCTACCTAAGACTCCCCTTAGAGAAATTAAAGACAGATTTTGAAAACATTTAACTGTAAGAGTGAATAAATTTTTATAGATTATGTTAATGCTTTCATTTTACTTGTAAACTCTATAACATTCCCTAAAATTTGATGAAACTCACAGGGCCCTTAAGGAAGAGCTCTTGTCCTATCCATTTTATTCTTTTCTCATCCAGACACTCAGCAAAATGAATAATAGGCTGTCAGGAATTCCCCTTATCAAATGGTGCGCGTGTAGCCGAACTGTCGCATGCTTTAATCAATTGACTAGTGTTTTCCCCACTTCTTTCAGCCTCTGTACTACATACGTTATTTTTTCTAATTTAAAATCATGCCATCTGGATGTCTTCTTTGCAGAAATGTCTGTTCATGTCCTCTGCCCATTTCTTGATTGGATTGTTTGTTCTTTGGGCGTTGAGTTTGCTAAGTTCCTTATAGATTTTGGATACTAGCCCTTTATCTGATATGTTGTTTGCAAATATCTTCTCCCATTCTGTCAGTTGTCTTTTGGTTTTGTTAACTGTTTCCTTTGCTGTGCAAAAGCTTTTGATCTTGATGAAATCCCAATAGTTCATTTTTGCCCTTGCTTCCCTTGCCTTTGCCGATGTTCCTAGGAAGATGTTGCTGCCGCTGAGGTCGGAAGAGGTTGCTGCCTGCATTCTCCTCAAGGATTTTGATGGATTCCTTTCTCACATTGAGGTCCTTCATCCATTTTGAGTCTATTTATGTGTGTGGTGTAAGGAAGTGGTCCAATTTCATTTTTCTGCATGTGGCTGTCCAATTTTCCCAGCACCATTTATTGAAGAGGCTGTCTTTTTTCCATTGGACATTCTTTCCTGCTTTGTCGAAGATTAGTTGACCATAGAGTTGAGGGTCTATTTCTGGGCTCTCTATTCTGTTCCACTGATCTATGTGTCTGTTTTTGTGCCAGTACCATGCTGTCTTGATGATGACAGCTTTGTAATAGAGCTTGAAGTCCGGAATTGTGATGCCACCAACTTTGGCTTTCTTTTTCAATATTCCTTTGGCTATTCGAGGTCTTTTCTGGTTCCATATAAATTTTAGGATTATTTGTTCCATTTCTTTGAAAAAAATGGATGGTATTTTGATAGGGATTGCATTAAATGTGTAGATTGCTTTAGGTAGCATAGACATTTTCACAATATTTATTCTTCCAATCCAGGAGCATGGAACATTTTTCCATTTCTTTGTGTCTTCCTCAATTTCTTTCATGAGTACTTTATAATTTTCTGTGTATAGATTCTTAGTCTCTTTGGTTAGGTTTATTCCTAGGTATCTTATAGTCACTCGGCATCAGGGAAATACAAATCAAAACCACAATGAGATATCACCTCACACCAGTCAGAATGACTAAAATTAACAAGTCAGGAAATGACAGATGCTGGAGAGGATGTGGAGAAAGGGGAACCCTCCTCTACTGTTGGTGGGAATGCAAGCTGGTGCAACCACTCTGGAAAACAGCATGGAGGTTCCTCAAAATGTTGAAAATAGAACTACCCTATGACCCAGCAATTGCACTACTGGGTATTTACCCTAAAGATACAAACATAGTGATCCGAAGGGGCACGTGTACCCGAATGTTTATAGCAGCAATGTCTACAATAGCCAGACTATGGAAAGAACCTAGATGTCCATCAACAGATGAATGGATAAAGAAGATGTGGTATATATACACAATGGAATACTATGCAGCCATCAAAAGAAATGAAATCTTGCCATTTGCGACAACGTGGATGGAACTAGAGGGTATCATGCTTAGTGAAATAAGTCAATTGGAGAAAGACAACTATCATATGATCTCCCTGATATGAGGACATGGAGAAGCAACATGGGGGGGTAGGGGGATAGGAGAAGAATAAATGAAACAAGATGGGATTGGGAGGGAGACAAACCATAAATGACTCTTAATCTCACAAAACAAAATGGGGCTTGCTGGGGGGAGGTGGGATTGGGAGAGGGGGAGCGGGCTATGGACATGGGGAGGGGAGGCGAACCGTGAGAGACTATGGACTCTGAAAAACAACCTGAGGGTTTTGAAGGGTCAGGGGTGGGAGGTTGGGGCAACCTGAGGGTTTTGAAGGGTCAGGGGTGGGAGGTTGGGGGAACAGGTGGTGGGTAATGGAGAGGGCACATTTTGCATGGAGCACTGGGTTTTGTGCAAAAAGAATGAATACTGTTATGCTGAAAAAATAAATAAAATGGAAAAAAAAATAAAAATAAATAAAATAAAATCATGCCTTTGAGACTCCTGGGTGGCTCAGTCAGTTAAGTGTCTGCCTTCAGCTCAGGTCATGATCCCAGGGTCCTGGGTGGAGTTCTGCATCAAGCTCCTTGCTCAGCGGGGAGCCTGCTTCTTCCTCTGCCTCTGCCACTCCCCCTGCTGGTGCGTGCTCTGTGTGTCTCTCTTTTTCTCTCTCTCTCTGACAAATAAATAAATCACTAAAAAGAAGATAAAATCATGCCTTTGTTTTCATCTTATGCAAAATCTAGCCTAAGTAACAAGTATGTTTCTTCATCTTTCTGCTGACAAATGTTATATTTGAAAGTGATGTGATGGGGTAAAACCAGCTAGCAGCTGAGAAGGTCATGTTAGCTTTTTGCATTTTTACAAAGAAGTAAAATTTTTGCTTAGAAATTGATGGCATGAGTCCTTATTGAAATAGCTTGACTAATGGCAGAGGACAAATCCTTTTCCTTAGGTTACCCTAAGAGAAAGATTCCTTTCTCTTCTGCAGGTGGACACACTTCTTGCCTCTCTCCCAGCCTTCTCCCTCTACCAATTTCTCTCTCTTTATTCATCTCTCTTTTTCCTCTCTTAAATGATCTACACTTCTGGATAAACGTCTTCAAATTAATTTTTAGTCAGATATTTGAGTTCATATTTACACATCCAAATGCACATATACACTCACATCTGGACACATATATTATTGCACCCTCATGTTTTGAGAGGCACAAACAACTCTCCTTTTGCTCACCTTTTACCTCTAGAGCCAAGCAAACCCCTCCATATATGTTCACTGAAAGAATGAAAATGCGAATTAAAGAATAAACAAATGCTATTACTAGTGAGGTAAGAAATAGTGTTGAAGACCAACAAATGATTAGAAACTCGTAATTATAGTTTGCATGTCCACATTGACTACCTTTTGCTAGACACTTCAGTCATGTCACTTTGGTTGGTAAATACTTCTCTTCCTCCTTTGCTTCACTATTTGCCTCCAAACCATGGCCTTTAAAACTTGTTTACCTTTGGGGTGCCTAGGTGGCTCAGTGGGTTAAAGCCTATGCCTTCAGCTCAGGTCATGATCCCAGGGTCCTGGGATGGAGCCCCACATCGGGTCCCTGCTCAGCGGGGAGCCTGCTTCCTCCTTGCTCTCTGCCTGCCTCTCTGCCTACTTGTGATCTCTGCCTGTCAAATAAATAAAATCTTAAAAAAAAAAAAGCTTGTTTACCTTTTTATTTTCATACCATCTCCTCTTTTCCTTTTGAAAAATATGGACAACACCCAAGAATCTGTAATTCCATCTTCTCCTTTGAACTAGGACAGCATTTGTTTTATTGCTCTCTTCTGTCATTTATCTCATCCTGCTTTGTCATTTGGGGACTTGACTTTTCATTCCTACTAAGTTTTCAATCCTTTTAGGAAAATAATGATTTCTCTACTTTTTAAAAAGATCTCTGGTATTGCCTAGGATAGTTCCTAAAACGTCATTGACAGTGGCAGAATTGAAGTTGGAATATGAAATATTCTCTACAATGAAACACAGTTAAAAATGTTCAAACGATATTTATCCAAAGATGGAAAGTAGAAATGATTTCAAAAAAGTAAGATGCTCAAGGGGTGCCTGGGTGGCTCAGTCGGTTAAGCATCTGTCTTTGGCTCAGGTCATGATCCTGGGATCCTGGGATTGAGCCCCACTCGGGCTCCCTGCTCAGCAAGGAGTCTGCTTCTCCCTCTCTCTCTGTTGCTCGCTCTGCTTATGCTCTCTGTCAAATAAATAATTTTAAAAAAAAAGAGTAGGATGCTCAAGGAAAAGTCATATTTATTAAACTTCTCTGAGGCCAAATGAGTCTTGAATTTTATACAGATAAAAAGACTGGTGTTCCTAGAAAATTAGGTGAGCCATACATTGTAAAAGATTGTACATATTCTTAGAACAGGATTGCCGTTCTGTCAGAAGTGGGAAGGGAGAGAATATACAAGATCAAATGAAACATGTCTTTGGTTGGTGCAGGGAGAACAAGGTAAAGTCCTTATTATGTTTATATATCTTGACCTTGGAGTCTCAGAAGCACTTTGGAGATCGATTTGCTGGGGTCCTGATGTCATCTTGCTGCTCTCTATTTCCTCCCCTCCACTGTTCGACTGTATTTGTATGTGTGATTTATTTGCCCATTTCCTCAATATAACTGTAAGCCTTGAATGAACTCTGCCACACACTTAGTCCTACACAGAGAGTAGAGAAGAAAACATTCTTATATTGAATTGTTGATGCAGAGTCCCATAGTGAATAATGATTTGAAGAAGAAAAAAGTTGTATTGGCTACTCTGGAATGTATGAATAAAATTTTATCATCTACTTTAGTCTTTTTCAAGTGCTGGTCTTCGCTGGTGGGTAGGGAGTAATGGGATGAATTGGCAGAAGGCAAGGGCAAAAGTTGAGTCTCTAGGCTCCCCAACTTCATTTGAGTTCAGTATCTTTTTTGTTAGGACTTCTGTAATTTGAACAGAAAGTTTTACGACCAGAAAGTTTTCGATATTTGTTGTTCTCGTTGCTTAGCCACAAACTAGCTTCGTTTGAAATATCAGTGCAACTGATGAAGAGGAAAAAGAAAGGAGCTGTGAAAATAGGGCTTATCTGTGCCTTAGCAACTATTATAAAAGAGAAAACATAAGGAAGACTCTTTAAAAATGAGAGAAATTAGTATCATATTTTTTGAGTGTGTGGTGATGGAAAAGGGTTGGCTTCTGACTTGCAGACTTTTCACTCAACCTCCAAAGGTCAGAGAGGACAAAAAGCTATTATGTTTGAACAGGTGTTTTGAGACCTTTGGAAATGAGTTTGTAATTTGAGTTGCATTCAGAGACAACAGGGCTATATCACTGTAAGAACCAACCAGTCACTGTTGCAGGACTTTCTGCAAGAAGACTTTTGCATGCAGAAGTCAGATGGGAAACGTGTCAGACATGCTTACTCTTGAAAAATTGGTAGCTAAACCTTACATCAGAGATCCTTCTGGCCATGTATATATATATGTATATATTTTTGCATTTTTTAAAATTTCTTTTCAGCGTAACAGTATTCATTGTTTTTGCACCACACCCAGTGCTCCATGCAATACGTGCCCTCCCTATTACCCATGAACTGGTTCCCCCAACCTTCCACCCCCCCCCTTCAAAACCCTCAGGTTGTTTTTCAGTGTCCATAGTCTCCCATGGTTCATCTCTCCTTCCAATTTCCCTCAACTCCCTTCTCCTCTGCATCTCCCCATGTCCTCCATGTTCTTTGTTATGCTCCACAAATAAGTGAAACCATATAATAATTGACTCTCTCTGCTTGACTTATTTCACTCAGCATAATCTCTTCCAGTTCCGTCCATGTTCCTACAAAAGTTGGGTATTCATCCTTTCTGATGGAGGCATAATACTCCATCCTGTATGTGGACCACATCTTCCTTATCCATTCATCCGTTGAAGGGCATCTTGGTTCTTTCCACAGTTTGGTGACCGTGGCCATTACTGCTATAAACATTGGGGTACAGATGGCCCTTCTTTTCACTACATCTCTATCTTTGGGGTAAATACCCAGTAGTGCAATTGCAGGGTCATAGGGAAGCTCTATTTTTAATTTCTTAAGGAATCTCCACACTGTTCTCCAAAGTGGCTGCACCAACTTGCATTCCCAACAACAGTGTAAGAGGCTTCGCCTTTCTCCACATCCTCTCCAACACATGTTGTTTCCTGTCTTGCTAATTTTGGCCATTCTAACTGGTGTAAGGTGATATCTCAATGTGGTTTTAATTTGAATCTCCCTGATGGCTAGTGATGAAAGCCATTTGTATGTCTTCATTGGAGAAGTGTCTGTTCATATCTTCCACCCATTTTTTGGTATGATTATCTGTTCTGTGTATGTTAAGTTTGAGGAGTTCTTTATAGATCCTGGATATCAACCTTTTGTCTGTACTGTCATTTGCAAATATCTTCTCCCATTCCGCGGGTTGCCTCTTTGTTTTGTTGACTGTTTCCTCTGCTGTGCAGAAGTTTTTGATCTTGATGAAGTCCCAAAAGTTCATTTTCACTTTTGTTTCCTTTGCCTTTGGAGACATATCTTGAAAGAAGTTGCTGTGGCTGGGCGCCTGGGTGGCTCAGTGGGTTAAGCCTCTGCCTTCGGCTCAGGTCATGATCTCAGGGTTCTGGGATCGAGTCCCGCTTCGGGCTCTCTGCTCAGCAGTGAGCCTGCTTCCCCTCTCTCTCTGTCTGTCTCTCTACCTAATTGTGATCTCTCTCTCTGTCAATAAATAAATAAAATCTTTAAAAAAAAAAAGTTGCTGTGGCTGATATCGAAGACATTGCCTATGTTTTTCTCTAGGATTCTGATGGATTCTTGTCTCATGTTGAGGTCTTTCTCTTACACCGTACACAAAGATAAACTCGAAATGGCCATGTATATTTTATTTGATCCTATGTCTTTGGCTTGAGTCACCACTCTCTTGGAAACATTTGCTCTACCTTTACTCCCTTTGGGTGGAAAAAAGTTTTGATCACATTTCTTTGCCAATGTGTTTAAAACCAAGTCTTACCACGTGCAAAATACCAAAGCAGCTCAGGATGTGGGTCTTTCCACTGCGTTTCTTATGCCTTGACCCAGGACATAATTCACATACTCAACATGTAACTATTGAGTTCAACATGTTCTAAATATTGTGGTGCAACAGATATACAATCATTGAGGAAATAAAGAGTAAGGACTTTGTTGAACACTGTTTAAGTTACATTCACATATCATCATGCCCTTTCTAAGGATGCCTTTCTTTTCTCACTCATTTAAAGAACACCTATTTTGATTAAGTTAGTAGCTATTAGATGGGGCGCCTGGGTGGCTCAGTGGTTTAAGCCGCTGCCTTCGGCTCAGGTTATGATCTCAGGGTCCTGGGATCGAGTCCCGCATCGGGCTCTCTGCTCAGCAGGGAGCCTGCTTCCCTCTCACTCTCTCTGCCTGCCTCTCTGCCTACTTGTATCTCTCTCTGTCAAATAAATAAAATCTTTAAAAAAAAAAACATTTAAAAAAAATAAAAAATAAAATATAAAAAAAATTTAAAAAAAAAAGTTAGTAGCTATTAGAATAAAATAGTATGCTGACTCCAGAGAGTTTAATGATTTCTTTGCATTGGTGAACTGTCGTTATGCAACACCTGCATTCTCTTCTTAGTTGAACCATAAAGAAGAATGAGAGTCCAGTCTTGATAAGAGGTTCATTCGCATTTTCCGTTATTATGGATGTTAATATTCAGTGATTAAAGAAGCATCCAGTTCTCATTCAACTGTATCCTGAATGGCACTATGTGGAACAAAGGAAAAGGAAACATGCTATTTCTGAATTTGATGCCAGCCACCCTGTTCTCCTTTGTCTGGCTTGATTATGTTAAAATCTTAGTTAATGCTGTTGACAAGTATGTACACTTACAGTTGCCAGTCAGGCTTCAACTTTCACAAAAGAACTGCTGGAGAAGTTCTGGCCCCGAGATGGCTGCTGGGATAAAAGGCACCTTTGACTAAAAAACACCACCTCTCCCCTCTGTGTGGTGTGACCTAAAATGCAGCCACGCAGCCACCAGAAGGTGACTCTGAATGCAAAGATAGAAGGAGAAAATTGCAGGGTTCATGGTTGCCAGGACAAGGTTACATAAAGTTGGCCGTACAATTGTGATCCTGCTGGTAAATCAATATGTGTTACCATGGAGAGATGGCTAGAGGAGGAAAAACAGATGGTGGTGGTTGTGGTGGAGACAAAGACATAAGATCCCCAAATCTCCTCCCACGTAAAGGTTATATAGAATTCAACAAGTCAGGGAAGAATGTCATGTGTATAGCTTGAAGACTTCCATTATCATTTTATCACATTAATGCAGAATTATGCCATTAAAGTCGTCATATTATTTGTCTCTTTACTTCCCTTACAGCCCAAGCCAAAAAAATAAACTCCACCACTTGACCTGTCAAACCATTGCCCTTATTTCATTCAACTCATGTAAATACCCATTTTATTTACTACATCTATCATGATTTAAAGCAAGATTGCCCACTGAATATTTTCACAGCAAAAAAAGTTTCCTTTCTTTCTCTGAAGAGAATATTATTTGACAGATATTTATCATAAGCCACTAGCGCAAACACTGCTATATTCCTTGTATGTATGCTACCTGATAAAAACAGAAGCTGACCCAGGCCCTGGATTATTAAAGCCTTATATCTCATGCTAAAATTTTGCCCTCAAATGTTTACATAATGAGAATGAATCTGCAGTATTTTTTTTCTGCTTAACACACAGTTTGATCCATGAGTTTCTAAAAACCCATAGCTTAATAATGAAAAATCAGATCTTAATCACTATTATAAAAGAAGAATTCTACTTTTGTTTGTTCTAATGTATAGTATGAAACAATAACATCTCTTTCTGGAGAACTAGATAAGTGCAATTTTCTGCTCTGTCTCAAAACATAAAGATGACCTATGTCAATAATGTCCTAATAAAATATATCAGTGGAATTTTGTTCCCTTGAAATAAGACATTTTTCTTTATAATTCCATAAGAGGAACATGTAATAGAGGCAGTATAATACTTGAGATCAGAAACATCTTTGAAGACATATTTCTGGCAATAGGGTAGAATAATTTCCCTGAATATCACTCATATTAGAAACAACTGTAAATGTCAGATTTTTTTAAGAGTTTATTTATTTATTTGTCAGAGAGAGAGAAAGAGAGTGCACAAGCAGGCAGAGTGGTAGGCAGAGGCTGAGAGAGAAGCAGGTTCTCTGCCAAGCAAGGAGCCTGATGAGGGACTCGATCCCAGGAACCCAGGATCACGACCTGAGCCGAAGACAGTGGCTTAACCGACTGAGCCACCCAGGCGTCCCTAAATGTTAGATTTTAAAAATGTTTTAATTCCATCAACAAACTAACAGAAACTAAGTTTTTCTAAACCTGAGCTTCAGTTTCCAAGACTCAAAGAAAGAGGAGTGAAAAAGAGGTAAATCTCAAAGGACCACTGAGGCTAGGAGTTTAATAGAAGAACCATTTCACAGAGCTGAATCCCAAACAGCTAAAGCTTCAAAGTGAAGGTAAGTACTAGACCCAAGCCCTCCCAACCCACCTACCCAAAAATAAATAAAATTGTCTGCCTCCAATCCTGGTACAACATGGAAAAAAATAAAATTTTCTCCTGAATGTTCATAAAATAGATTAGTCTTCACATGGATTTGTAAGCTATATTCACACCACTTGGGTGATCCAGAAAATCTATAAGCAAAGAATTTAAATTCAAGTAGTAGTAGGCTATTAGTGTCTCAAGTCACCTGGCAAATACAAGTGAAAATCCAAAAGCAAATAAAAATCCTTTTGGAGGTTATCTACATTCAGAACAAATAACAAAATTTCCCCCAGGTAAAGTTCCAAGGAAGTATACTCAAAATCAACAATTCAGAATATACAGAGAAACAAGGCACCAAACCTGTAAAACAACAGAAAAAGCAAACTGAATTAAATAAGCTGAATTAAGCCCACAAAGATATCAGAGGTAAAATATGAAATAAGTACAAATAAATATACTCTAAGAAGTAAAAGAGGTTTGATGTAAGGAAAGAGAAAAAAGAATCATATACAATTAACAGAAAATTAAAAATGTAATATTAATTTTTAAAAACTCAATGGATAAGTTTAGAAAATTCAAAATAATGGTGGAAATGATGAATGGGAAAATATTTTTGAGGATATTATACAGAATGCAGTAGGAATAAAAAAACAAGAATTAGGAAATGTAGCAGATGAAGAAGGAGTAAGATGTAATGAGTTCTATGTGCCTGTATGGAGTTCTGGTAGGAAAAAAAGAGAAACAGAAAAAGACAAATGTTAAGTATTTTAGTTGAGAAGTTTTCAGAACTGATGAAAAACATCACTCTTCAGATGCTGGAAAACCAAAAATTACCTAGAAAAAAAAGTTAAAAGACATCAAAACAAAGATACATTATAATCAGTCACCAGACTTCAAGAACATAGATTTTGAAATTTGTTGGTGGAGCAGGAAAGGAGATATTGTGTTCAGAGGAAAAATAATTAGCTCACTTCTTACTACCACGACTATGATCAGCACATTTTTTTAATGGACAGAAAGTGAAATATACTTAGTTGGCATTGTTTTTAAGTATTTTAATGAAATAAATACACTTTGAAGTAAAGAAGAATGGAAGGAGTTTACCACCAAGATATCCTCATTTAACAAATCTGAAAATGTATTTTTCAGAAAAAAATATTTTCCCAGAGAGAAAGTCTTAGAGACAAGAATAATTGATGAAGAGGAAGATGCTATATATGTGTAAAAATCAGATACAAACACTGACTGAATAAAATAAAAATAATAATGTCAAAAGAGAAAACTATACATAAAAGTTGTTATTTGGAGAATTATATTGTTCTAAGGCCATTCTATTGTTTAGGAAGAAGAGAAAGAAAATGTTTAACTATAGACATTGATAACTATGTATGTATATGCTAAGAAGTCTAGTGTAATTGTTTAAAGAAGTAAAGTCCATGCACTTAAATCTAATAAGAGGAGAAAATAGAAAGGGGGAAAAATGATCATTCCAAAATAAAGGTAGAAAAAGAAGCCTAGAAATGACAAGAAAAATAAATACAAAACCAGGATAATAAAAGGGATGCAAACATAGTATTAATCACACTAAATATAATTGGACAAAATGCTTGACTTAAAAGACAAGGATTCTTAGGTTGAATTGAAATTAAAAGTCCAGTTTTATACTTACGTCATTTATTTGATGTGAGTTCTTTATTGATAACATACAGATGAGTCATGTTTCTTAATCCACTTTGTCAATTTCTATCTTTGATTGATATATTTAGACCATTTAAATTTAATGTGATTCTTGATATATTAATAATTGAAATTCTAACATTTTATTTTGTATTTTATTTCTCACTTTTTTTTTCCATTTCACTATTTTCTTTTCCTGACTTCATGTGCATTAGTTGGACATTTTTCAGAATCCAATTTTGATTTATCTATAGTGTCATTTAACATATCTCTATGTAGAGCTTTTTTAGTCAATTCTCTTGGAGTGACATAATTTACCTCAGTCTATTGGTGTCATCATTTTACCAGTTCAGGTAAAGTATAAAACCCTGGGACCTTGTTTTTTTTCCTCTTTACCCTACCCCTTTAATAATATAATTATTTTAGATATTTCTTCCACATATATTTGAAACCACAACCATATTATAAATTTTGCTTCAGTCATCAAATATACTTCAGAAAGTTCAAGAGAAGAAGGAAAGCCTACTGTATTTGCTGGTATTTCTGCTTATTGTGTTCTTTCTTCTTTCCTGACATTTCATGATTCTTTCTTTGATCATTTTCTTTCTGATTAGAGAGATTCTTTTAGCCAATTTTTTAGGGTAAGTCTGCTGATGACAGATTTTCTTGATTCTTCTTTATCTGAGAATGTCTTGATTTCCATAAATTCCTGAAGGATATTGTTGCTGGGTAAGAAATTTTCAGTTTACAGTTTCTCTCAGTATTTGAAAAATATTGTGCTCCTTTGTTCTGGTTTCCAAGTTTCTGGTGTTCAGTGAGTTAAAATTATTTTCCCCGTAATTTAAGTGTTGTTTTACTCTGGGTGCTGTCAGGATAGTTTACCTACCTGTCTTTAGTTTTCAGAAGTTTAATTATGATGCATCTTGTCATGTATTTCTTTGGATTTATTCTGATAGAGGTTCACTCAATTTGTTCAATCTCTAGGTTCATTTCTCTTGCTAGTTTTGGGAAGTTTTCATCCATTACTTCGTCAGATGTTTTTTCATTCTCACCCTTTTTGTCTTTTCCATTTGGAAGTCCAGTGAGAGAAATGTTAAATATTTTGTTATAGTTTCATAGGCCCTTGCCTCTCTCTTCATTTATTTTTTCAATTTGTTTTCTCTATGGTTTTCAAATTGAGTAATTTTTATTGTTCTAGCTTCCATTCTATTGCTTCTTTCCTCTGTCACCTCCTTTCTGTTGTTGACCCCATCCACTGAGCTTTTTGTTTCACTTATTATATTTTGAGTCCTGAAATTTCCATTTTGTTCTTTAGATCTCCTTGGTGGAGGATTTCTAACTTTGCTGAGGCTTTCTAATTTTTTATTTGTTTCAAGTATGCTTATAATTCCTTATTGAATCATTTTTGTCATGGCTGCTTTAAAATCTTTGTCAGATAATTTTCCCATCTGTCTGTTCTTGATGTTGGCATCTATTATATGTCTTTTTCTAGTAAGGTTGGGATCTTCTTAATTCTTGGTACAGTGACTTTAAAACCTGGACAATTTTATGTTATGTTATGAGACTCTGGATCTTATTTAAACCTTCCATTTTAACTGTCTTTCTTGTGACACTGCTCTAGCAAGAGAAGAGGGTGCAGTAGGCTTCAAGTAGAGCAGAAATACAGATTTCCTTTTCAGACTCCTCTGATACCTCTTTACTGCTAGGTGTGAATGGGAATTTCATCTCCACTGGCACCATGGTGGGAAG
Organism: Meles meles; assembly: GCF_922984935.1. Classification (NCBI taxonomy): domain Eukaryota; kingdom Metazoa; phylum Chordata; class Mammalia; order Carnivora; family Mustelidae; genus Meles; species Meles meles. Next base: position 90,617,860 of record NC_060066.1, on the reverse strand, counting down.
AGCCTCATTATAATCTGGGCATGGGTGAAAACATGAACTCTCCACTAGTTTTCAAAGGGAGAGATGCCTCATCACTGCCAGGTAGGAGTGGAAGTTCTAGCTCCCTATATGGTCACCATAGTCACTCCAGGGTAGAGAGCACCCATTATTGGCTGGCAGGGATGAAAATCTCAACTCCCTATTAGGACTTCTCTGACACCATCCTTGCCTTATTATATTTTCACTAGGGCAGAATTATAGGCTCCTCACTCAGCCTTCTTGGCATCACTGTGGGAGTGGCTGCACTTTTTTTGTTGGTGTTTGACTGGAGTAGAGTGGTTATTGCCTAAAAGTTTTCTCTCTTGTTGAGCTAGCACAGCCCTTTTCCTAATCCCTGGACTAGAGAGAACAAGTTCCGAAGGACTTTTTTGTCTGCACCCACTGACATTTCTGAGTTACCAGTTTTATAATTCCAAGTCTGGAGTACAGAGAGCAAAAAGAAAACCCAGGGAAATCACCATCTACCTCATCATTCCTCAGGTTGATAACTGCTCTATCTTCTTCTCTCTACCTTTCAGAGTCCTATATTTGTTTAAAATGTGATGTGTGAGGTTTGTAGATGTACTTAGCAGAATGATACAGAAAAGTAAGCCTCCTCCATCTTCCTGCAGGAGAAAATCTTACCTATTTTTTAAAATTACTCCCTAGAAATTATTGAATTTATTCTTACAACCTTGTTACCACAGATCAGAAAATAAATTCATGAAGCAGGCATGAATGAGAAGATGTCTGTAAACTTTATAAACTGTATATATATTTTTTTTTCTAAAATATTTAAGCCATACAGGAATTAATGTAAACCTTCAGGGAAAGGCAATACTCTGGTGTAAAAATTCTGGACTCTGGTGCCTGACTGAGCTAGGTTCTCATGTTGATTCTTTTTTTTTTTTTCCCAAATTTTTTCTTATATATATGTATATTATCAATTTATTTGACTGAGAGAGAGAGAGATCACAAGCAGGCAGAGAGGCAGGCAGAGAGGGGGGGAGCAGGCTCCCCACTGAGCAGAGAGCACAATGTGGGGCTTGATCTCAGGACCCCGAGATCATGACCTGAGCCGAAAGCAGAGGCTTAACCCACTGAGCCACCCAGGAGCCCCCTCATGTTGATTCTTGAGTGTATTATTTGCCCTTTATACCTGTGTAAAATGAAAGCAAAAATGCCCTCTTCATAGGCTATACTATAGGGTATATGATACAAAATGTAATATCTATCACACAATAGGTGACAGGTAAATATTAGTTCCCTCTTCTTCCCCTAACTTTATCAGAAATGGAAGTAGATTTGTAAAAACAATAGTCCTTCTTTTATATTAAAATGTAAAGCTCTTTGAGACATAGGTCAAATGATCACAAATATGTTCTGTACTATTAACATGTGAAGGCTCAGCATGGAACAGTCATTATATTAACTGTACATAAATTGTGGGGAAAAGCATTATCCCTACACAGAACTTTACAAATATGGATCCTCAGTGGAAGCAAGAGAATGAGTGGGGCTGAGATAAAAGCTCAAGATGTTGAAAGTCTATCCCTGTATGATCGGCATAGCTGCACCAGAGCTCATAAGATTAACACTAACTCAACCCCTGTCACTAACAGGGGGCCCAGAAGACAGATCATAGGATAGGTTCTGTTGTATTTCATCTGTTTGTACACTCACAGTCTAAAACATTGGGTGATAAGAGACTGATCAAGCTTCACTGATCCTTTGAGAAACACCTTAATGTCCAAAAAGTATGAGTATGGTTAAATCAGTTTGTCCCCTGAAACTTTGAAGATGAAAAGACACCTGTATCAAGTTAATGAAGACCATCTCAGCAAATTAGGTCATAGCTATTGGGCAGTGATAGCTGTGAAGAAGAAAATACGGTGCAAGTTTACATCAGAAATACCTCCAACATTGTCTGAGGTTTCCACTAGTTCTACCAGCAAGACTATGTCCCACTGTCAGCAGTTTGCAGCCCCTACCAGCCCCCTTCCCAGAATGTGGACAGCAACAAGATACTCAAGCAGCTGCTACCTAGTGCATTCAGGACAGCAAGAGAAAGACTAAGAGAACCATAGTAAGAAAAAGAAGCGGTTGATGACATCAACCTACCTTAACACCATCAACACTTTATTGCTTAAATGTTAATTGTGCGCTCTAATTTTCAAATGAGAATAACTTCTCTATAACATTGATGCTTTGACATGTTCAGGTTTTTTTTTTCCCCCTGTATCATTTTCTAAAGAAGAAACATTTAATTTCACTCCTAAATGAAAAATCTGCTTCTTGCTGAACATGTATACTTTAAAGGAATTCTTTAAAGGCATTCTTGCAGGTGATCTCTGCTACAAATAAAAATGTGAAAAGGCCCTTAAAGAAACTTTTGGCCCATAACCCTCTCTTCTGTTTTCTCATGCTGGGTTGCCATTTAAGTAAAACCTCCATGGGAGTCTTAAATGCCACGGCAGGCATGTTCCCGCCAGCTGTTTGTGGGATTGTATAGGTCACCCAGCCTAGGGGGTTCAACTTTAGTGTTCTTGGATCCATTATGGCTCCACTGGAGGGTTGAAATTCAATCTTCAATCACTGTTCTGTAACAAATTGACACTTTGGGCTTTTGCTAAAATAGTTGCCTTATTCCTGGCTTGAGCTATTCATGGACCGGAACTGCATTTCTTAAGGTCGGCTTCTGCCTGGCTAAGTTGGAGGAGTTAGGCTGTGGGTTAATTTCTGGTGAGGGAAGGATACTTAGAGGCTGAATCAAATGATAAAATCACACTGTCTGTAGGTCAAGGGACATCCTTGAACAAACACTAACAGATTATTCCCTTCTGCCTAATTTTTGTGGAATTCTTACACAGAGTATTATTGATTTCATGTGAAAGAAGGAGAGAGAGTATCCTCCTCCTAGTTTCTTCACGGCATGGGTTTGTCTTGCATCTGTATCAGTGTCCGCAGTGCTAGAAAACAACTGTGAAAACCACTATCTGGATAAAAACCTATTGGTAAAGGGGCATCTGGGTGGCCAGTTAAGCATCTGCCTTTGGCTCAGGTCGTGATCTCGGAGTCCTGGGATCAAACCCCGCATCGGGCTCCCTGCTAAGTGGGGAGTCTGCTTCTTCCTCTCTCTCTCTGATCTCTCTTGCTCTCACTCTCCCTCAGATAAATAAATAAAAATCTTTTTTTTTTTTTTTTTTTAAACCTATGGGGCGCCTGGGTGGCTCAGTGGGTTTAAGCCTCTGCCTTCGCCTTGGGTCATGATTCCGGGGTCCAGGGATCGAGCCCCGTGTTGGGCTCTCTGCTCAGCGGGGAGCCTGCTTCCTCCTCTCCCTCTGCCTGCTTCTTTGCCTACTTGTGATCTCTGTCAAATAAATAAATAAAATCTTTAAAAAAAAAAAAAAGAACCTATTAGTAAATGTAAGAATCCTTTTAAAATGTTTGCTGCCAAAGCATTTTAAAAGTTTACTTAATTATAAGAAGCTCGTTTCTTATATTTAAACCCTGGAGCTTGAAATTTTATATGTTTAGCAAAGCTAACTGAGTTGATATAAGACGAGTGGTGTTTAAAATAGTCCTTAACAGTAGGTAACCCAGAAGTTATTTTTAGTAGGCTTTAGGTTTCCTTAGAGCATGTTTTTTGCCCAGTTCTTACTATTATTTCAGTTATTCAAATAATTATTGGCTTAACCTAAATTGACTTTTTATGCACATATTAACAGAGAGGAGGGGTCTCCATACCTGTGTTGAGTTCAGTGGCAAAGTTTCTTGCCTTGACGTATTATCAAGGTGAGCCATCTACCAATGGACCACCCACACTAGTTTGTAATCCATCTTGGGAAAAAAAAAAAAAAAGGATAGGGAAAGCCCACAGATGAAATATGTAACTGACATTGTGTAATATTTGTAAGGAATTCAAACACATCAGCTTCAGAACTGTAATTTTCCTCCTTATTTTCAATGATTTTAGCAGTATCCACCCAGCAAGTTTTCTTTGGTCAGAACAAAGATGTAAGCCAAGTTGACCTGGGTTATCCTTCCCCTCCCACATATGAGTGACCTTTAAATTCTCATTCTTGAATATTTTCACACTGTCTCTCTTCTGATTTCCCTTGTGTTACTCAGTTCAGGGTTCCATTGTCTCTCATGTGAAAATTGTAATACCTTCCATCATGTGCCCTACCTTCTATCCAAGTCTTTCCTCATTGCCTTCTTACTCCCATTACAAAATGGGATAAAAACACTTCCAAACCTCTGACAGAGGGGTTTTCTAAGGTATAATGCTATTTATGAAACTCTTATGCATGAGATAAAACCTTCTCATGAACAAGGTAAATCACAAACTCCTTAGCTAGGCACACCTTACTTGTCATTTTCCCCAATGAGGCCTGTGTGCTCTACCAGTGTTTAGCAGAGACTACAGCTCTTGATCGACTGGTAGGTTGGAAATCAATTTAGTTGGTCTAGACTGGCACTGCTAATGAGATACAGTAGAATAGACCAGACTATGGCATGCATAAGATTAAACATCACTTCTTGATTGTTTTGTTTCAGTGTGTATGCTGTCTATGTAAAATGTATTTCATAGTGTGGCTTAAGGTGAAAGGCACACACACACAGTATGAGAGGGGAAGAAAGAGAGAGTTGGAGCGAGAGAGAGAGATGGTGGGAGACATCTTTCTCTCAAGTAATCCATGTTTGTTGAATAAAATTCTTAGAAAAACTTGAATAGCAATAATGTTTAAATGACCAAGATCCTACCATTCGGTTACAGTTTAGACAGGTAGTTTTAATGTTGTATATCTCTATACCCAGATTAACCTGGATAGCAACACAAGGATTTAATACACTTAGTAGGGTCTCAAGATATGTTGATTGAATGTCTAGATATGTTTCTTGTTATCAAGTAGAATGTCATTATATGTACACATGATTTTGTCCTACATAATATATTATGATTCGTTTTTTTTTTTTTAAATCAACACATATTGATCTACATTATTTTGTATGGATATGTAGTGGTTCACTTTATCTATATATACTTTTAATATCTCATAATATTGGACACTTAGTTTTCTAACCCCTTCATTATGAACATCACTTTTGTGAACATCCTTACATGAGCAAATATGTATGTGTGTATAATATATATATACACACACATATATATGTTACATACACATATGTGTGTATACATGTGCACCAGGCACAGATTTAATTGTCAAATATATATATATATATATATATATATATATATATATATATATACTCATTCAGTCTACAAAAGCACATGATGAAATAGATTCTATCATTTTACAGATGAGGAGCCATGACACAGAGAATTTAAGTGTATTGCCCAAGACCACATGTTAATAAGTGACAGTCAGGATATGAAACCAGCTAGTCTGTTTCAAGAGTCCATGTACCTAACACTGTGCAATGATCCTTCGACTTGTCTAATTAAGATAAATTCCTGAAAGTAGACTTAAATTTAGTGTAACTAAAATTGACATTTTATGGCACTTTGAAATGTTCTGCTGTGCCTTTTGCTTTACTTGTTCTGTAATTAATTTAACAAATTGTTTAATTATTTAATTGATTGCTTTAATTAATTGCTCTTTAATTGTGCTTTAATTGTATTTCATTGTTATTTCGTTGTTGATTTAATTGCCCCCACTCTTCTTTGCATGAAAAATTTTGATCATTCTTTGGGAACCATGATCAATAGCCACCTTTTCTGTAAGGGTGTCTTAAACATGCTGGTCATGCCAGGCAGAGGTTAAAACACTTTTCTCTGTGTTCCTATAGCTCTTTGAACACTGCTGTACCACAGTGTATATATTTTATTATAATTATTTGATCTATGTCTTTCTTCACCACCAGAGTATGAACTAGCTTCTCCAGTCCAAGAATTCTGCCATTCATCCTTATACCCTGCCTATGTCCTAGCTATTCTGAAATGGTACACGCTGAACAAATCAATGAATTTACACAAAAGAAAAAATAATTGGTTAGGATCAGAAAACTGAATCTAAAAAGAAATCACTGATGACATTCTAATGATTAGATGAAAAGTACTTTGAAACTATTTTATGCTTGTCTCTGCAATCTTTCCATATTATCTTGATTTATCATTTCATATATGATCAGGTATCATGTGGTTTTTGTAATGCCTGCCATTCAAAGTATACTCTGGCCTGTAGAAAAAACAACTACTACAAGGGCTCTCTCAATTAATTCTTCTTGAAAAAGTCAGAGTATCTTGAATTTGGTTAGTAGAGTGACTTGAAAATACGAACTGCTACATAAGCGCTGAGTGTTGTTATTGATCATTAAGTATCCCATAGCCCAAGTCATTTTCCTCATTATTGACATGAAAGAGTTTTTATCTAGGCAAAGATTAAGGGCTTATTCATAATATTTTTATTTCAAATGGGATAGTACTGAGATATTATATGATATGTATCCTAGTATATGTACTGGAAATATTTATCCCTTCCTTTCCATTATCCCTTGTTGGTAGAGCTTTATAGCTACTTCTGTGGACTTAAAACTCTATTTATTTACATCAAAATCCTAATACCTACATCGCAAGTCTTGAATTTTAATACAATTTCAATAAGTTTTTCTGAAAAGAAGCCTTCCTCTGGGTGCAAGAAGGTTTGCGAGAAGTCTAGTAAAGTAAGTTTGAGGAACAACTTAGACAGTGACACCTGGCATTAAGGAACATACATCCTCTAGAATTCATGGTTCCACCACATTGAGCTACATAAATACTAATGGCTATTCAGCCATCGGAGAGGGCAGTAAAAATCAAGCAACAGGAAAAGGAGGTTATATATTAAACATGATTTGACTTTATTCATTTCCCTAAATGATTGGTTTCTGGATTCAATGGAATAATCTTTGCCATCTACCCCTACCAAAGATAATACAAAACCATGCAGAAATTGTGAAGCCTTTAACATTATTCCTGTCTTTACTGGATAAACCAAAACACAAGAAGGCCAGGCCGTATCTAGAATTCTTGGATCACCGAAATGTGTGTACCTCCTAAGGCTTGGTTAGTCTACAAACACATCGAAACGTCTCTGGAATAGCACCTGCTTTAGCGTATTGGTAAATCTCCAAATTGTTAGAACTCTTTGTGACATGGGTCTATGAAACGGACTCATGCTATAAATGCTATTAATCCTTTCTTTAGAGCCATGAAGAAATATTCACAAAGTATAGCTTGAAATATAAGACCATAATTTGGCCTTGGACAGGTCTGTGAGCATACGAGTTGGGCGCTATCACCTCCAAGCTTGAAAAGTCCTCTGGGAGTTGAGTATCCATGAGATTTTTGAGCAAAGGAAATAAGGATGATGATGGTGGAGCGAAGGGCTACATCGATTTCCTGGACAAAAAGAAACCTACTCTAGTAACTCAAAACTTACTTGAAATGGCCTGATACCAATTTAGCTGATAGGAAAATTAATTAGAGCTTTTAAATTCCCACTTTAAGGAAAGATTTGATCCTTCATGGCTATGAAATACTGACTGCATGAATCCCTAGGCAAGAGGTTAAACAGACGAGTATATCAGTCATACAATATGCTTTAATTAAACAGTCTTTTATGAAACTATGGTTTGATCAAATGCTTTCTTATGATTCTGCCCACATGAAAAACCCTGTTTTGATCTTTTTTATTGAGTCTGCCTCCAGTGAGCAGGGTAAAAGGCCAAGGGGTATGGGAGCAAACACCAGCTCACTTTTCTTACTGGGAAGTAGACTCTCCAAAGGTACTCACTCCTTAAGAATGAGCATTCTAACCCATCTTTTGTTTGGGCAGAAGCTTATTGTGTAGGTCCAGACCAGGGAAATGTTTGGTCACCTAGAGTTTTTATAGCTCTTTAATTAAGTATAAATTAATTTTCACAATTATTAATAATTATGAGGAATTAAGCAAAATACCATGTGAATCATTAAACATAATATATGGATCAATAAGAAAGTTACTGTATTTTAAACGTGCTCCTATTTGTGTGGGCATAAAATAAGGTAGAAGAAATATTTCTTGATATTGGTATGTGTGGTTAATGTGGGTTGCAGTTAATGATTCATAGATTTATGAGGAATATTCCTACCTTGAAGCCTGGTGAAAGGAAATGCCTGACCCTACAGAAAGAATTTTAGAACACAACTCCATTCCCGTTGCCATACATACAGAATATTTTCCCAACTTTTGTTGAATATACTTTATATAGTCAAATCACACATACATTTTGTTCCATAACCATAATGAAGACTTCCAAACTTCTTACAATTTGATTCTGAAATCTATAATCCAGTAAGCAACATTTACATTATAATGAGTATGGACTATTTTTCATGCAGCCCCAAGTATGAGCTAGGGTTACATTTCTCTCCTATAGTTCCAATGGTCCTATCCCTCCACCACTCAAGGAGAATATTTGAATGGCTTCTTCATATTTACATTCAAAATAACTCCCCATTCTAATTTGCTTTGTATCTTTAACCATGCTTTCCTTACTTCACTGACTTGGTCCTCTTTCTTCCCTCCCTCCCTCCCTCTCTTCCTTCCTTCCCTCCATTCTGTTTTTCCTTCGTTTGATTAAGATTCTGATTGTATTTACTTTTTATCTTATTAGGAAAAGAAACATATCCTATTACATCATATTTTTTTTAAGATTTTATTTATTTATGTCAGAGAGAGTGAGCAGAGTTAGACAAGAGTGGCAGGCAGAGGCAGAGGGAGAAGCAGGCTCCCGGCCGAGCAAGGAGCCCGATGTGGGACTCGATCCCAGGATGCTGGGATCATGACCTGAGCCGAAGGCAGCTGCTTAACCAGCTGAGCCACCCAGGCATCCCCCTATTACATCATATTCTTATAGCTTCCAGAGTTTTACCTTCTTTACAGTTCACTTAGAAAGGTTTTCATTGTTCTTTAGATCACTGCTTCATGTTTTACATTGGTGACTGGTTGGTTTTTTGCTTTCTCTGGAGTGTCCTTTAAATTTTCCTGATTTCTCTACTTTATTGATATCTCAAAATCGTCAAATGTCTCAGTCATTCTCTTCTTTGCTGTGGCATCTCTGCTGGTACTGTCTTTGAGCCCATCCATGCTTCTGTGCTCATCGGGGCTGGGTGCTTTCTGTTCATGCTGCATTGTACATTTGATCATTTCCTTTCATTACCTTTCTGGATCAGAACCACAGTTTTCTAGGTGCTGTATTCAGTAGTGTACAGGTAATGTTTAACATTCTTATAACAAACAAAACCCTGCTTTTTAGCATTTCCCAATGTCCATATTGTACATATTCCCATAATGGTTGATGTCAGGTTCCCAACTTGAGGTCACTGACCATGGATTTGGGAAGAGATACACCCACTGTGCACTCCCGGGCGTGCTCTGTTGATGAGAACCATTCTGACAGAGATATTTCTAAAATAAATTCATCCTCTCTGAGTTAACAAAGCAACCTGAATCTCATTTAACTTCATTTAGTGGCTCTGGGTCATTATTATTAATGTCAAGCTCTAAGGCAATAAGTGGTGTCTCTAGAGATTATGCCATTTAGGGAGAAGATCTTTGCCTATAAACTAAATGACAAAATAACTTAACATGGAAATTAGATCAAATAATCAAGTAAAAAAAAATGCAATGGTGGTTTGTTTGCTTTGGATAGACTTTTTGTTGTTAGTTGACTCTTCAAAATACAACACAGTTGACCCTTGAACAACAGGAGGGTTAGGAACACCAACCCTTCTCACAGTTGAAAATCCAAACATAACTCTCGACTCCCCCACAATTTAACTACCAATAGCCTACTGTTGACTGGAAGGCTTACAATAATGAAAACAGTCAATTAACACATATTTTGTATGTTTTGCATATTATATATTGTATTCTTATAATAATGTAAGCTAGAGAAAAGAAAATGTTACTAAGAAAATCGTAAGAGAAAATACACTTACGGTGCCATCCTGTACTTACAAAAAAAATTCTCATCTAAGAACCCATGCAGTTCAACCCTGTGTTGCTCAGGGTCAACTACTGAAACCTACTTTTCTTGGCTCTAATAGTCGTTAAAGCTGCCTTCTTTTAATTCTCGATATGATCCCCTCCCTGTTTAGATTTTTTCTGACCTTTCATTTGTGCTCTTATTCCAAGCCACCTGAATCCATTTTTAAGTAAGTTATCAGAGAACAAACTTAATAGATATATTGTCTTCAAGAAAGAAAGCAGATTTTCTAATAAGTGGTGTTAATTCAGCTTCTCTTTCATTATGTGTGTTTTCTTTAATATCATAAAAGAGAATGCTGTCCATGCATCTTCTGACAGAAAAGAAAATGGATTTTTCTCTGTTTGAAAAGTTCACTTTAAAGGTTTTTGTGAAGCGCGACAGCTTTAAAATAGGGTTGCTTTTCAGAATAAATTGCCTGCAGCTGCTCTTCAGGCTTTCTTTTTTATCTGAGCACATCCATCCTGTTTGGACATAAAAAACTGCATATTTACATCGCTGATGGGCCAATAAATAAAATGCTGCATTTTTAGGGGAAGGTTCCAGGGAACTAATTAGAGTCACGAACAGACAAACAGGGGATTGAAAACATGGTGCTGCTTCTTACCTTCCTCTGCTTATTTCGCGTTTTAGCCATTTCTGTGCATCCTCTCATTTGTGCGAGCAGGGGATGGTGACAGATCACTTGATGATCAGGAAATGCCCATGAAATGAATGTGGTTCTGGTGTGGTTGTCTTTAGGCATTTGCTCATTTCTCTTCTCCTCCACAGCTTGCTGAAGGTGAATTTTAACCAAGGTAAATTCAGCTTTCTGGATGGAGGACATTTCTTTATGTCCATGGAAATTAAAGCTATTCAGGCATATACCTGCCACATAACTAGAAAAATACCTAGGGTATCATTTTCATTTCAAATCTGCAGTTTCTAGTGCCATCAACATAGCTATTTGTTGGATCATTTTATTAGAATTACTATTTTATCAAAGTATATTTAGAAAAATGCCCAAAAGGTATAAAATTAGTGTCCAAATACAGCAGGTGGAACTATAAAATTTTTAGATATCCAGTACAATAAATATCATTTTAATAGGATAATGATATTTTTGGCATTCACTGATGAAATTCTATGTAAAAAAATTATATGAAATTCTTCTGTTTCATCAATCATACACAAATTATTTAAGTATATGTTTTAATACAGTGTATAATTGATTAAAATGAAATTGTATATAATGCAAATGTAATAAACTGTGGCATGTCTACAATTGTAATGGTCCCGTAATTTTTAATTCTCTATTCAAAATGGATTTTGCCTAATCTAGGATGAATTCTCATATATGATCTCAATAAAAAATGATCCAGAAGAATTATTTAACTTAGTTTTACATGGGAGCTATGAGTCCAGAGCTAAATAAATCACTAAGCTTCATTATGAAAAAGTGGTTAGTCATTACCATCCATGATGGACTAATGAAAGCAAAGAAACCAAATATATTTGGTAATCTATATTTCTTACAAGAAGGCAGGGATGAGTGGGAGGTTTGGGTTTTATTTTGCTTGTTTGTTTGTTTGCTTGTTTTCCAAAATCATACCACTTCTAGCATTCAAGCCTGTAGTTATTTTTCCAAGTGTGTTATACTAAGGCAATCATTTTATTTTAAAAAAATGATGAACTAAGTGGGCGCCTGCATGGCTCAGTCAATTAACATCTGCCTTCACCAGGACTCTGGGATCAAGTCACATGAGGCTCCTCGCTCAGTAGGAAGTCTGTTGTCCCTCCCCCACTGCCCCTCCCCCTTCTTCTGTGTGCCCGCACTCTCTCTCTCTCAAATAAATAAATAAAATCTTTTAAAAAATTATGAACTCAGGGTGTCTTGGTGTTTCAGTTAGTTAAGTGGCTGCCTTGGGCTCAGGTCATGATCTAAGAGCCTGGGATTGAGTCCCACATCTGGATCCCTCAGGAAGGAGTCTGCTTCTCCCTCTGCCCACCTCCCTCCCTCATAAGGGCGTGCGCTCGCGCTCTCTCGCTCTCTCTCAAATTAAAAAAAAAAAAAATATTTTTAAAAAATGGATGAACTCATATCATAGAATATGATACTCTAAAATATCTGCCTGGATTTTCTACTGAGAAAATGATTTAAGGAGCATATGTCAAGCTCTCCAGATGGGTTTAAAATCTCTTTGTACTTTATAACCTCGAAGTTATCATAGCGTATTTTCTGAGAGAAGTTGCATAAAATAATACATGAGATGGGTGTCACAACTCTAGTGATGATGATGTCCATGAATGTGATTGAAATTGACTATGCAGCCTTCTCTAGGCATGAAATAAATATTAAAATGGCGTGACGATGCTTGGATTAGATGCTAATGGACTGACTCTCTTTGCTTTATTTCAGCTCTCAGCCTTGGAGAGGCAAATCTTTGACTTCCTTGGCTTCCAGTGGGCACCAATTCTTGGAAATTTTCTACATATAATAGTCGTCATATTGGGTTTGTTTGGAACTATTCAGTACAGACCTCGATATATTGTGGTGGTAAGTTTTATTTTTATCCTGTGTCTTGCAATAAGTGCTACAAAATTACTAAATGGAGGTTAATAAAATATCGTTGTTATTCCCTTGGATATGATGTGGCATTGTTGTTCAAGCCTTTAGGTATTGAATTCTGTTTGGAGATGCTAATCTGTGGGAAAATGACACAGTGAATGCTTACAGTGAGATCAAAGCAACATGAGTGTGAACATGAGACACATAGATCAAGACACCATGTAACGGTGAATTCAAGTTTCATAAGGAAAATCAAAACAGGGTTTGGATAGAGTAGGAGGTCTGGCTGTGGTCCAGATACCATGATGAGACATAAATGTACATTTATGTATGATGTATGTCACTAAAAAGCAAACCTTCATAACCATAACTATTTACTGATAACAATAATATAATTTAATTTTAAATGATTTAGGACATTACAAATGCATGTACTGAAGGTTTTTTAGTATTCATCCCTAATGTATTTCATACTTTATATCATTGAACTTGTCTCCATTATGTTAAGATAAATTTAAAATGTTAATTCCATACTCCAACTACACCAAACATGGTCAGCACACCCTCCACTGCAGGACAGTTTAATGACGTGTATACTGTGTTCCACAATTAAATGGGAGTTATTCACAGTAATTAGTTTTCTAAAAAAGAAGGCAATGTTTTAGGCTACATGTGTAAAGTTGTGAGAATTAAGCCTATATAAGTGAGTATAACTAAGAATAACATACCTAAAATACTTATTAAGCCTAAATATATATACCATGTTCAGAAGAATTAGTGAGTATTTTCTTGCAATGCAGTGACATTGCCTCACTAGAAGAAAACCCTAGACTTAAACATATGCCCTCTTTCAATTTTGATTTAATCCAGGCACAACTATGGAAAGAATAAAGCTATGCATTTTTCTGTGAATACATTAATTCTCTATTTTGAATCTCCAACTGGCTTTTTTGTATCTTTCCCCACATCACTGAAGTGACCCACAGCCGACTCTGAACTCAAAATGGCTGCCCAGGTGTTAGGAGAGTTTGGTATCACAGCTAGCTGTGGGGACTAAACAATTTCTGCCTTACTCTTCTTCTCTGAAAGCCAGCTTCTGCTAAAGCATGTATAATCTGCTAGAAGGGTATCTCATGCAGTTGGATTTGTAGCATAAAACACTTCAATATGCGTAATAGCAAACTATCATATTGGGTTCTGTTTTCTAGTTTGTTACTGTAAACACAGCACTTTTACTCACTGCAGAATTTATATTTTATGATTTTGGTGTTCCGAGGAAGCCCCAAATGCCAGGGAGCTGGAAAGCCAGTGACCTCCCTGGAATGAAGCTGTTGGCGCACATTAGGACCCTTACCTGGTCCTGTTGGTTGCACCCTCCACATACTAGCTCTACACACTCTCACACAGCTACGGCCTAGGTTGAGGCCTCTGCCTTTTCTTTACGGGAAATGGACTTCCTGCCTGTTTTCAGCCTTCCTACTTTCCAGTATATCCTTTGCATTTTCCCTAAATCACTGGCTTAAAACTCTTCACTAGCTCTTAGCAAGATAAATCTAAGAATATCCTTGGCTGACCACCTGACTGAGCATGGATCTCACAGTCAGTCTGTCCTCTCTCCCTCTTTTCCTTCCTTCTCCCCTTCCTACCATCCCTTTAAAAAAAAAAAAATTTATTTAAGTAAACTTTACACCCTATGGGGGCTCAAACTCATGACCCTGGGATCAAGTTGCACACTCTTCCGACTGAGCCAGCCAGGTGCATCTACCTCCCTTCTTTCTTAACTTTCTTCCTCCTTTTCTTCATTAACGTATTCATTCAAATAATAAATAATAAATAAAGTTTCTGCCATGTGTTTGGCATTGTGCTAAGTGTGGACTATGTTGGTGATCAAATACAGACCCGAGGTCTCAGGAGGTGATGAAAAGACTGTGAAAGGACCATGAAAAGGGTGACAGGGCTGAGAGTTTGTACACATCCGTGTCCTGCATCCTGCTTCTACCCGCTTCTCCAGCCTCTCACCCTTATAGCCCTGCCTGTATATTTGAGCTCCAGGGACTGGAGCACACTTCCTTCGTTCTACCCAAGGATTGTTTGGGTTGATCAGTAGTTAATCATTCCTGTTCTCCTGAGCATGTTTTATCATTGCTTCACACATATGTCCTCCCACGAGGCAGCGTTCTTTGAGAACATGGAATGTACTAGATGCTCAGTAAATACTTATTTATTGTTTTCCCCATGTAGTTGTTTATCCATTCAGAATTCATTCATGATAGAACTGGTGTCACTTCTTTCTCTGTTGTCTTTTCTTTTCTTCTCCCTCTCCCTTTTCCCTCTTGGGCATAAGAGGAAGAGGATTTAGATCTTTAAGGGTCTTCAAGGGTCTTCAAAAATCTATTAGAAAAACAATCCATGGTTTTACTCATGTTGATTTTCTCTTTTAATGCAGATGCCAATCAGATTTCTCCCTTTTGTTTGTTTGTTTATTTGTTTGCTATCTTACTTATGACCATATTCCAGGACAGGGAGAGAAAGAAAGCAATGAGTTGGTGGGAAAGCCCTCCACGCCACAGATGCCCTTGGATTTAATTTTCACAAATACCTATGGGTATGTGTCAGCATCCCTAATTTTACAGACAAGGAAAGGTTAAGTGGTCAACCCCAGGAACCCAGATAGTTAAGTGGCAGAACTGGATGTGTATTGTCAGGTTCTTGAAGTTGATTTATCATGATTATTGTATTTCATTTAACCACCAGATTCCAGATGATATGGTGGCATTGCCGGTATAAATTTTGATATTGAAAAGGATCCTGCCCTGCCACCTCAGCTGATCACAGAATATTGTCACCTGCATGGGATTCCAGATTACCTCTTGTTCTAACATGGGTATAAATTGTCCATTTGGGAGAAATGGTTGAAGAACCCTTAGTCCACAAACATGGGAAATCTGTTCACAAAGTGTGCCTTTAATGGGAAGATCAGGTTGTTATTGGGAGGATGGCTAGGCCATGTTACCTTCTTCACACCACGGGCAGTTCATCCCTGAGTTGTTTCCATGAATGCTTTGGTTTGAATCTACCACTGGTGGCCAGGGATTAACTCTAGTATGAAAAAGTCAGAAAACAAATATGGCGTATGCCACGTTAATCAAGAGGTACCTCTGGAGGCACCAACTTTGCAGTGGCAATGAGAGAAGTCCTGGATCAGAAATTCATACTGACTTTTCACTGAGCAGGGAGAGAGTTTTTTGAGTGCAGGAGACTTTCTTTCCAATTCATCTGCAGTATTCTTAGTATTAGTGTCCTTTGTTGGCTGGAGCAATCATCCATAATACCAGTTAAATGTAATCCATTTCCAAGGAACAGTCATTTTGGAGCACTGAAATTCAGATGGTAAGTCACTGCCATTTCTGACAACAAACAGGGTTTATCACAGCTGAATTTAAAGAATTAATCACCCTTATGAAAATGGTTATGGTAAAGGATCTCTCAGAACAACCTCTACAGTGTCTATGGGTAAACTTCTGACTTCCTAGCATGGCAAATCAAAGCTCATAAAAACTGCTCCTTTGCTTACCTCTTCTGCCCGCCCCGCTTCCCTACCTCATAGCAGCTGTGTGCAGCTATTGTGTTTTCTAAAGACGACATGCTGTTTCTTGCCTCCTCTGTTTGCATACACTGTACTTTCTGCCTGGAATGCCCTATTCTCCTTGCCCTCTTGGAAAACTCTTAATAATGCTTCCACTGAATGGTCACCTCTTAGGAGCCTTGCTGAGCACCCCGCTCCAGGGTAAGGGCCTCCTCCTCTCTGCTCCCTTGGATCCTAGTGACACCTTCCACCCTAGCTCTCTGCACAGCGACAACCCTTGCTTCTCACCTGTCTCGCTCCATTCACCCATATGCTGCTGGCAGGCTCATTGCTCCTACCCCTTGCTGTATTCTAGGTCTCTCCTGGTATGCATGGGGCTTTAAAGATACTTATACTTGAATGAACAAAGAATAAATGAATTAAAGTCTGTTGGATGAGATTACTTCATAGGATGGACTGGACAGTGATTTCTTATCTCGGAACACAGCTACAATAGTTCAGTAAGAGAAACTGGCCTTACTGTCTTTTTGATCTCAATCTGAGCTCAACTGAGGATTTACATGATATGTGATATGTGCTGCTCTGCCTTCACCTACCATTAGCTGACTTACTGTACTGCTCTTTTTTTTTTTTTTTTTTTTTAAAGCAGTAGAGTGTTGTGGACTCCTGCCACTGTATTTGAGGAGGTCCTATAGCAAAGACTATTAGAAAAATGCGGCCAATCACAAAACAAAAGAATAGTAATTCCACTCTGGATAGTATCACTACAGATAAGGTGCAGTTTGTTATTGTTATATTTACTTTTAGAACACCAAAACAACTTTGTTATTTGGTACTTTTTACTGATTGAAATTTATTTTAGCACAGGTGCAAGGTGTGAGATATCTATCTATCCATCTACCTATCTACATAGATATCTAATTAATGAATACCAAGGTCGGTTGTAGGGTTTGAATACACCTTTTGTGTTTCTTTCACTATAGACAAAATGAAGCAGAAAGCATAAAGAGCTGTTCTAGAGGCAACTATTTCTTCCTGTCTGTTTATTCCTATATTAAATATTTTAAATCTTACACAGACATCCCAAAATGAGATTCTACCTTAGGATTATTTAAATCTATTATTTCATGGGCAGTAATTGAATTAGGCAGTTTTAAATTAATTTAAATGCAAAAGCATTAGCTAATTAAAATTTTCTTTTATAAATACCAACTTTGGAAATTAATTCAAAACTGCTTTTAAAAAATTAGAAAGAAAGCCAAATTAATTTGCTAAGTCCACAGTTTAGTTATTGGCACTTTTATGCAAAAAGCTCATGTGCAAACAAGAACTTGTGTAATTTGAATTGTTACGGGGAAAAGTCCCTGCTCTGTCATCATAAACCTCCTTCCTGAGCTACTACTCAGCATGACAGTTAAGGAGAGACGAACCATGAGAGACTGTGGACTCTGAGAAACAAACTGAGGGTTTTACAGGGGAGGGAGGTGGGAGGATGGGTGAGCCTGGTGATGGGTATTAAGGAGGACATGTATTGCATGGAGCACTGGGTGTGGTGCATAAACAATGAACCTTGGAACACTGAAAAAATAAAATTAAAAAAGTGTCCATTTTCCATTTAATTGGTCCTATATTACATCCCCTCCACCAAGTATTGGGTGTGAAGTCTTGGGACATTAATTTACTTTATTTGTCCCACAGTTAACCTCATATGTAAAAACCTGACTCAGATTGTCTTTAAGAATTATATTATGTAATGTATGTGACTTGCTTAACATAACTGAACACAGAGTAAGTGCTTGGTAAATGACTGAACTGTTCAATACATCTTTTTTTGCTTTCACTCTGCTTTTGGAGCAATTAAAATGAAGGGGACAGCACATTACTCTCAAGTTCTTCTGGAAATGAATACCAAACTCCAGAAACTGTTAGAACAACGAGTGAGCAAGAAACCTACTTTTTAAAAATCATAAGTCTAACATATTGTGCATAATACTGTATCTGATTGATGCACATGTGAATAAATGAAAAAATGGCCTTTCTGGTAATTGGAAAACAAGCTCAGGAAGTAAAAAATAATTCACGTTATAGACTAATTGCTCGATGAGGAAGAAATAGACTGCAAGACTTCCCAAATTCATTTCCATTAAAAAAACACTGAACTATCTTTGTAAAACCATGAAATATTCAGGAAGCTACTTAGAACACACGGACATTTTTAGTTTCATCTTATAGGCTTTATTTATGTAAATTAGGATTTAAAATATGTGTACTGAGCATAGGCAAAGTGCAACAAATAAAGAGGTAGCTAGATAATTATACAGAGTAATTTTTTATATATATTGGGAAGTTGTTTTCTACACTGCAAGTATATGTATCCGGATATATGAGCATATAGGCATGCTCCATGATAACCAGAAGGTATTTCTTAAAATGGAGTCATTTCTTTTTTAATTCTTATTTCAGTAGAATTATAAATAAAATAACTCATGTCAATACATATTCTGGGGTGCCTGCATGGCTCAGTGGGTTGAGTGTCCGACTCTTGGATGCAGCGCAGGTCATGATCTCATGGGACGTTGGATAGAGCCCCAAGTCTGGCTCTGCACTCAGTGAGGAGTCTACTTGAAGATTCTCTCCATCTGCCCCTCCCCCTATTTGCTCATGTTCTCTCTCTCTCATAAATAAATAAATCTTTAAGAAAAAGAATACATATGTTGTCCTAATACTTCCTGTGTAGGTAAATGCCTATGGATGTGTTTGTATCGCTTTCCCTATATCTCTATGTAGAGACTTGTGTCTCCAGGGCAGGCTGACACATAGCGTTTTCATGTCGTAACTGTCCGAAACTCAGTCAAACAAATACTTTTTGTTCTCAACAAACCAATATCAGAAGAAAGAAGCTTACAGTATGGCTTTTAAAAAACCATAATGTTGGGGCGCCTGGGTGGCTCAGTGGGTTAAGCCGCTGCCTTCGGCTCAGGTCATGATCTCAGGTCCTGGGATCGAGTCCCGCATCGGGCTCTCTGCTCAGCAGGGAGCCTGCTTCCCTTTCTCTCTCTCTGCCTGCCTCTCTATCTACCTGTGATCTCTCTCTGTCAAATAAATAAATAAAATCTTTAAAAAAAAAAAAAACCATAATGTTTATATCACACAAAACACATTAGTTGCCAAGTGCAAAATAAATTTTTATTCAAATACATTGCCAGCTGCAGAATTATATAAATGAAACTAATTTTTGAAAAACTGGCAATTTGGTGAATTGGTCACTTGATAAGTTGCAAAATTTGGTGAAGTATTAACTTCTAAATTATTCCATGGTCCTGTGCCTAAGATCTTTTAAAATGAAACCTATCATGTAATACTTAAGGATCTCAGCTCTGAAGTCAGAATGTTAGAGTTCCTCTCCCAGCTATGACACTAAGTAGGTGATCAAAGGATTTCTCTCTTGCTTCGTTTAGAGTGCTGGCTGAATAACCCGATCAATATCAAGTACTCAGCACAGTACCAAGAACATAGAAAGCAGCAAAATAATAGCTCATGTTATTGTTAGGAATTAGCAGCTGACATTTGGAATCTACTCAGCCTGATAATTTTATCTTTGAAAGTTCACAAGTGGCATGAATCATTTCAGTCACTGAGTCAGTGCCGTGATTTTTAAACAGATTTGTTTTATTATGCATTTGTTATAACCATGAGTGGATTATCTTTTCTAAAAAAATACTTAAACATCTAAGTTCTCTGTCCTAATAATTAAGAATCATATAACTTTGCAATTACTTTTATTTATTTACTTATGTTAGTCTTACTTTCGTTTATGTCCTTACCTTAACCTTTATCATTGGCTTTTTTCTCATGACTTAGCAGTCTGCACTGTTTTCTCATTCTTATAGACTCATAATGAGATTAATTTAGAAGGAAAAATGTCAGATACTGATTAGCAACAGCTTTAAAATTTGTTGTGGTTATTGTGACTTGATCAGTTTGCAAAAAGTTGAGGATGAGGGTTAGCTATTTTCACTATTCATAGAAACATTTTGTGATTTATAAAAGTGTATTTCAAGGCACTTGGCACATTTTAAAAACTGTCTAACTCCATTCATATCAAAAGACTTTACTAACAGAAAATACTGGCAGCACCAACAATATCTACAAATACCAAAAACCTCACTGTATATTTTAATTTGTGTTAATGATTTAACTTATTTGCCAGCTTCTCTAAATTTCCAGTGATTTTGGAACCTTAACTCATAATAATAATAATATTATTATTATTATTCATAACATAACAAAAGCAAAACCCCCCTCCCAAAAGATGATGTGACATCAAAGGTAACCATTTATAAAACTTTGCACCTACATGAGATTATTTTGAAAGCCTTTTAAAAAATCATAAATGACAAAGATACAAAATGTAAATTAAATTTTATGAATAGTTAAAAGCTTCTGATATGGTTTCTGATAGGAACGTGGCTATTTTACACAATGTTTAAAATTCATAACTTTATTATTTGAGACAGCACAGAATAAGCTAATGAAATGATTTCAATAATTATTTTAATTTGACAATAGCATGTGATGATTAAAATCACCACTAAAAGCAGCAATTTAATTAGCATGCCTATTTAAGGAATTAAGGATTTACAGATTTTTGTGGTACAGTAAAATGAATGAGAAAACCATTGTATTACATTTCCAGAGTGAATTCCGTCCTCAGTCATCCAAGCTAGTCCGTATGTCAGTTTGTACATCTCAGTTTCTTCTTCAGTGACTGGGTGTGTTGTGCCCTAAGACCTTCCCCACAGATGAGTTTTGATCCAAGGCTACCTTAATTCAGACTGACCAATATTCTCAGGAAGGCATTTCCTAATACATATTATGCTAATAAAACCAATTAATCAGTAAGGCAATCATGTTTAGAGTCTGTTGGATGTGATTGGAAGGTATATTCCCATTATGGAAATTTGTCATTTATTTGGTCATTCTTCATCCTATTTCTTAATTTTTGTGTTTTTTGAAAAAAATATTTTACATGATCGCTTTGGAGGTATACCCACTCCATTCATACTAAAATTGTTCAATAAGAAAGTTTGTTAATTTTACTCCAAACATCTATTTTCAAACATGGTCTTTGTTCAGAGATATGGAAGTGCCGAGTTTTGACTAACATTCCTAAAAACTTGACAGGTTAATATTATAAGTAAAAGATAGATAGATAACCCACAAAAATTTGCATAATTGTATTCCCTGGAAAAGCTAATACTCAGAAAACAGAAATCAAGTCAGCACTTGGATTTAACTTTATCTGCAAGCCAGCAAAGCACTTTAAAAATAAATCTAGCTTTATTGGCATCTACTGAAAGCCAAAGAAACTATTGGATTTTTAATTTCTAGATCTTAGGGGACCTCATAAGGAGCACTCTTTTTTGAGCGCGCCCTGCTTCTTCCCAGAAGACTTAGACTTATTGACATTTTTATTATTGATTTATTTAGTATACATGACTTCCATCTCTACATTTTTTCAACTCTTTCTCCCCCTTGCCTCCTTTCTTTCTAGTACACAGTATGGACTGCCCTCTGGGTCACCTGGAATGTGTTCATTATCTGCTTTTATTTGGAAGTAGGTGGACTCTCTAAGGTAAGTTTATCATGCTTTTAAAGTACACTTTAAAAAGAGTACTAATAAATAATTATTATGACTACATGTATGTGTGTGTATAGAGTGCATGTGTGTGTGTGTATGTGTGTATGTGTGTATAGAGAGTAATCTAAGTAACTCTAGAAATGTAATACTAATTTAGAGTAAGTTTGGATACTGATCAGGAAAGAATGATCTTGGGAGAATGTTAATTTAATGGAATTTCAAAACTGGAATTATGGTGGTTTGTTAAGCTGTACTGAAACTCAGCTTCTAGTGTATCCTCGTGTCCTGCTTGAAAAGGCTTCATGTTACAATGACAACAGCCCCAAATATTAAGTGAAAAATGGTTTTGAGCGTTCCTGTAATTTAAAGTGGAAATGGGGATTAATGAAAATGTTAATGTAATCAATATGAATAGCAAGTCGCTATCTTTGCTTCAATACGAATTCTGGAAAAAAAAAAAGTGTGACAAAGGATGAAAGCCTTATACGTGTAGTTGGAGGGTCACTTGACTAACAACTAAGTGCATCTTGAAATTCTGCTCAGACGAAGAGAGCTGTCTTAATGCAACATGTTACCAGCCTCATTTCTGTCTGTCTACGACTAGTGTCAGCAGAGCACACAATTTTCACGGTGACTCCTGCAAAACCAGGTTTTGAATGGCCATCCCAATGTAAAAGCATCTTGGGTAAAGTTTCTAGCTGGGTGTCTCATACATTTTCCTCTTAAACCAGCACAGTTTTTATTTGTAAAAACCATAGAGAAGAAATGGAACAGTATAATCACAAGAAGAATAAGAAAGCTGTAGTTTTGTTGTTGTTGTGTTTTGTTTAGTTTTTTCTTTTTTTAGATTTCTTGTTATCGACTCTGTCTGCTCACTTATTCTATTGTATGATCGTCTGAAAACGTCTGAGTAACATAATGGTCTTCTACGAGCATTTGCAGCTTTAGATCTTAGAAATCTGCATTGGCCAGCACAGACTCAGAATTGTTAGGCTCCACTGAAGTCCAATAGAGTAACAAAGAGTTTTTGATTCCGCTATGCAGCAAAACTCCCTGAAGGATTTTCTTGAGAACCTCCTGAGTTGGTTACTCTTGATTCTACACTATAATAACTTTATAATTAGAACTTGTCATCATTTTCTCACATTGGCAAATGTGTTTGGGAGCCAAAAATGACATTGCTAATACTGACTTTTTTACAAATGCATAAGTACCTACCTTTAATATTTGTGCTATTAATCACATTTTATCTCTAATTTTTAAGACAGAAAAAAGTACTTAAATCAGTGCCTTGCTATCTTCTGTAACATGCAGATTATAAAGTAATTTTAAAATGCAAATTTTGTGAATATAATAAATGTGAATAATAAGTTAAGCATAGCATTTTTCAAACCATGACATTTTATATCTTGTAATTTGAATGGTCATTTTAAATCATTACTGTACGGGGTAGTAATTCTCTTCTATTTTCTTCCATATAAACCTATTTTTTTGGAAAAATATTAGACCAGAAGAAACTGGTCCTGTGGAATTGGTAACATGGTGCGCTAAAACGAAACTGAACTTCAAATCTTAAGTCTTTCTCTCAAATCTTGTCTTTAGTACTTATTAACCACGGGCCCTTAGGCAAATCATTTAACCATATTAAGTCTCGGTGAAATATAAAGGCGGGACCAGCTTGCCGATAAATGGTAGTGGTAATCAACGCTTGTTGGGTATGAAGCATTGTTTTAAGCACATCATTTATGGTAACTCAGGTGAGCTTCAAAACAGCCCTAAAAAGTGATTAGAAGATAATAGTCATCTTTTTTCCATACCAGTCTGTTTTCCCTCTGCTGCGCAAGGTAACTTCAGCGAATTGCTTTTTGTAACTGCTTTTCTAATATCAATATGCCTGTTAAAGGCTTTTTCTTTCTCATTTCTTTGGGTGCGAGGTTAAAAACGACAGAGATACTAGGGCCAGTCACTCATTTTATCACGCATTCAAATGCCATTAGGCAATCAACCAACTATTCTAGGTCATTAAAAGGATAGATGACTCCAAAGATTTTCTGTTGTTCTCCTCTTAACTGCCTCAAAGGCTGGGAACATTTCCCTGGTTAGCCACAGTTTAGCCTCAGTTTCAATCTAGGAAATCTGTTCTGAAAATTTGAACTGAGTTAAGGACATTTGACAAACCCAAGCCCCTTTGCAACCTTTCCAGATGGGACTGCAGTTTTTATAAGAAATTCCTTCTCCATATATGCCAGGACGTACTTTTTTAGAACTATTTCTTGCTAGTTCGTGAAGGCATTTCTTGGCATTACCCACTTGGATAGACTAAAAGAAGTCTCCTTTGGCCTGGATGTTTGCCTAAAATATCCATTCTAAAATAACAGATCTTTTCCCAAAAACCGGATTCAGATTGATTTCCACCCTATCTCTATTCAGTGTTATTCTGGTGACACGAACCACATAATCATTCTTATTAGCTATTAGTGCACATTACTGTGGGCATGAACAATTCTACATTTGGGCTCTTATAAGGATTCTTTTTTTTTTTTTTTTTACAACTTTATTTTTTTATTTGACAGAGAGAGGCAGCGAGAGAGGGAACACAAGCAGAGGAATGGGAGAAACAGAAGCAGGCTTCCCAGTGAGCTGGGAGCCCAATGCGGGGCTCGATCCCAGAACTCTGGGATCATTTCCTGAGTTTAAGGCAGACGCTTAATGACTGAGCCACCCAGGCGCCCCCCACCTCCATGGGGATTCTTGATCCCAACATCCAGATATTCTTCTCCTTTTTAGCTCGTCTGCCAGTCAGCTGTGCATCATGTGTTTGTCACTGGTCTTGAGGGTCCTGATTCTCCTCAGACCTTCCAGAACTTGAAGGAAATTGCTGGATTGTTTTTAAGGAAGGTGTACATGTGTGGTAGGATCAGCAATAATTATGGGTCTGCATTTACATAATCTCCTGGAGTCTCTGTTTCCTTTGAGGAAAACCGCAGTGATAATTTTACTGAAGTGTTGAAAGTATTAAATAAGATAATGCATATAAAGGACTTAGAAAGGATCTTGGCAAAGAGTGTGGTTTCGGTAAATAGCGTTTCTCATAATTGCCATCAACATCATCATCTTTATTATTATTGAAGAAATTAACAGACTATCATGATTCTCATCCCGAAGCCTTCGGGGCGTATATTTATTACTATGCAAATGCTGTAACGGGAAAAAATGTAGGACTGAGTGACTTGTTTAAAAAATATATAACAGTCCCTTGTGATAGGACCTCCGCTCTGCATATTAACTTCACAGCTGTAACACTATTAATTAAATCCTTTCCTTCAACATGTAAATGGTTTTTTTGAAATACTTCTGCAGCTAGATTCTCCCGGTGTCCCTACTGTTCCCCCTAGGAGAACTTTATGCATCTTTGGAAGTCTCTAAGGCTGTTTTTCTGCCACAGTTTAAGATCACCCAGGGCACAATTAATAAGTTATTGCTACTTCTTTGGAGGTTGCAAGACTTGAAATCATTTTTTCCTCCCTAGGAACACATTCAGAATGTAAATATGAAAACTCAACTCATTTGCTACATTTAAAGAGAATGAAAAATAAGTTATGTTCAGAACCCAGGTTGTACTTTCTTTTTAATTCCAAAGAAACTGAAGCTAATATCTTATGCCATGCTCCTGCTTACTCTAACGTGTACCAACTTTCAGCTAATATTTCTGCTAACCGCTTTTTCTCGAAAGGTGAATGGAACTTACATGTTGCGATCCTAGAGCATTTTGAATGTGTCCCATTTTCTAGAATTCAGAATGTGCACAAGCATAATTTAGACAGAAAAATAAATGTAAACAGTTACTATAAAGATCTTATTAATCCTCTGCTTTGATCAGGGGCCTTTCAAAACTTATGAACAAGGGTGGGGAAGAGAGATAGGTGCTTTGCATTGTCTTCACTCAAAAGGAAACCTACCTTCATTTTTTCCCCCTCTATATCATGTTTTAACAACTGGACTTTTTCCACTGGGACCTGATTTGTAAGTATTTTGATTCTTAAGGAAATTTAAGCCATTTCCCTAATGGCAATAATAGCACTCTCTCTCTGGTTTTTGGTTTTGTTTGTTTGTTTTGTTTTTTTTTTTTTTTGACTTAAATTATCACCATTTCATACAGAAGCATCCTCTTCTCTTGTGAGATTCTTCAGTTGAATTTTTTCCCTGAGCAGCCAGGCAAGATCAATGAGATAATTCTTCTTTTCAAGGCTCATTCTTATTACCTACCGTGAATTGTTCCTCTGTACTTACTGAAAAAAATTCTCTCTCTTACTCAAGATTCATTTTCCTTCAAGGTTAGCTTCTTCCACTAACTGTGGCTTTGGACAGGCACTTTCAAGTAGAAAACTTTTAGAGTCAATTCAGTTATGTACAGGAGCAATTGCTTAGGAAATAGAACTTCAATTTCCTTCCACTGTTTACAGTCCATCAATTATTTCTTACAAACGGACTAAATATTTTTGTCTCAAAGAATTCTTTTTCAGATGACAGTTTCAAACTAAGTCAATGATGTATAGTATATTTCTTTTTTATTTAAATAAATGCAACTTACTGAATCTAGCAATGAATGTTAAACTTGGCTTTATCTTTTCCTTTTCGTGATCTCTTCCTACATGGCCATTTTTCAAAAGGAATCTTGAAATATGATGTTTACAGAGGGGTGAAGCTAGGGGCACAAAATATCTTTATTTGAGAAACATGTAGCAGCAAATGATACAGGAGCATCCTAGAAACCCAGCAAAACTATGCCTACATTTGGAACCTCAAGAATGGTATCCTATTAACTCTATCGTGAAGTAAATGTCATATCTGTATCAATGAGACACTGCAAAAATGCATAAATTCTTTCAGCTCCCTAGAATAACAAAATATTTCAGGAACTGAATTAATATATTGTTATATACTTATCCTGCTATCCAGACAGAATGTTTTTGTCTGTGCTATTGACTGGGGTAGGGGAAGATGGAAGTGGTGGCGGATATCTACCCAGTTATTAAGGATTCATAAAGGAAGAGCCATCACAATCTGCTTCCAGGCATTAAATTGATATAAGACCCAAAGTCTTGCAAATGTTTATCTTTATGTTTGGTTCCTTGTGTACCATTCGCCTTTTATATCTAAACCCTTTTTTCTCCCCAAAATAATACAATTATTTTTTAAAAAATAGGAAAGCAGCATAAACACAGTTATGCATTTCTTATTCCAAAAGACTTAAACTATACTTTTTCTTTTGGCATGGATCTAAGTGAACATAGCTTCTTAAAACAGAATCTTCAGGGTCCCTCTTTGTGTAGGAAGAACATTGTTTTCCCCTGTAGCTTCTTTTCTATATAAAGAAAATCATAACCTAGTTTAAACTTAGTACTTTATTTTTCATAAATTTCATCCTTTGCATTTGATACAAAAGGTTTTGAAAGCATTTGCTCTACAGATATCATTTGCCCCTACGTTATAGTCCAATGACCTATAGAAACTGAAGCATGCTGCTTAATAGAGGTTGCGGGATGGGTGGTGTCAGGAGTTTTTAATCAGAATTTTGTGTGATAATCTTATGACTTTCTGTAGAGGTTCAAATAGGTTTGTTTGTTTGTTTGTTTGTTTTCCCAAAAAAGCAGATGGATGTGTTATTCTATTAACAGTAGTTTGTTGGCTATATGACGAGAATAACTATTGAATAAGGATACAGGCAAATAGAATTGGAAAACTATACAGAAGTGCTTTTTTTTTAATTTTATAGTTTATTCATATTCTTATAATGAAAATATGCCTGAGGTCAACTTTGAAAGAAAGGTAAACGTGGTACCTGTATAGCATTTATTGTCTCAACTCATTGAATTATAATTATAAAATAGTTTTATTTCTTTTAGAGTGAAGGGGATCTCAACTATTTTGGCTCAAACCCTATTTCCAATCCTTATTACTTTATGTACAGATTCTGTGGTAGATTTGGTCATTAAACACTAGTCTCCTGTCTGATTCAAATCTGTGGTGGCCTCACTAGAGCTGTCCATCCTTAAGGCCTTCACATACCCCTCTCTTCTCCCTTCTTGTGACTCCGTTCCTCTGGGAGAGGACACAGGAAGTAGTCAACTGCTCACTTCACCATCTTATAGCTGCTGTGGATTCTGGTGGATTCTGACCTCACGCTGGCCTTAGTCTTTCCAGCTTTTACTAGTGGCTTCTGCCGATGTAAGTCTTCGAATATGTCGAATTCTCCTTAAAATTAAATAAATTAAATTCTCCTTAAATTCTCCTTGAATGATATTCATTTTTAAATGATTTTATTTATTCATTTGAGAGATAGAGAGAGAGAGAGCATGATGGGGGTGTGCAGAGGGAGAAGTAGACTCCCAGCTGAGCAGGGAGCCTAAAGCAGGCTCTAGCCCAGGACTCCAGGATCATGACCTGAGCCACCCAGGCGCCCCTAAATGATCTTTATTTTTATTTTTTCAAGATTTTATTTATTTATTTGACAGACAGAGATTATAAATAGGCAGAGAGGCGGGGGGGGGGAGGAGGGGGAGGTGCGGGGAAGCAGGCTCCCTGCTGAACAGAGAGCCCGATGTGGGGCTCCATCCCAGGACCCCGGGATCATGCCCTGAGCCAAAGGCAGAGGCTTTAACCCACTGAGCCACCCAGGTGCCCCAGTGATCTTTATTTTTAATAAGCCTTTAATTATTCTAACATATGTAATTTGTTAAGCCACGGGTTATATAAGTTAAGCCATTCTGAGCTGACCATGCCTGCTGAATTTCCATGTAAGCATGATCTTTAAAAAAACTTTGTTGCTACAGAGACCACATTTTTATAGCTTATATTTAAATGCTTTGCTATGTTTTTAAAGACAATTTAAAGTAACTACTGCAGAATTTTTGATGAACATAAGAGCATTTTAGAACAATGTGTAGAATGAATAGAACATGAGTAAATGCCATTAAGGTTTTCGGATTCCTTGCTGTGATGTTAATTAGTTTGTTTTGAAGACACAATCTCTTTGTTATGAAACGTCAATTAAGAGTACAATCCTGGTGATGAAGAATTTCAGGTGACATTTCCAGTTTCACAAGATTTAAAAGAGAGCTTGATTAGTTGCATTTATTTACTTTTTAAAACCAGAATAGCAGCCTATACCATGATGTAGTTTTATAAAATAAAACACCACAGGGCCAGATAACGAACATTAAGCTCAAGGACCCCGTACAAACAGAGGAGCCTATGATAACAATTACTCAACACTACTCTCAGATGAAGGCAATCACAAATCATTTACATGCTTTGTATCAAATTCTCCTATGTAACCTGGGATGGGGGGGGGCGTCACAGGTAACTGATAATATCTAAGAAGTTCTCTTTGCACAGAGAGTTTCTCTTGTGCTGTGATGGTATGAGGAAGTGTGGGCCTGATGCCTCAGACTGATTGGGATCTTGAACACAAATGGCCCTAAAAGTATTTGTACATAGATCTGTCATGGCAGCCACCGGGAAGCCCAGTGTTGTCCCACCAGCTGTCATGCCACACAAGTTCTGGATCCCTGGCTCAGAAAGGGTGAGCTTGAGAATGCAGGATGAAGAGAACAATAAGGAAATCAAACCAGATATATAGGAGAAGATGTGAAGGGGAAAAAAAAATGATTGGCCAGGAGATTACTGGCAAAGATGACAGGAAGAGAGATATGTTTTGCTTTCTCTTGGCGCAGGGAGCGCTAACAGAATGACAATTCAGAAATCCTTGTAATGACCTGCCCTTTAGTATGAAGGTCCTTGTAAGTCATGTCTGCCCACCAGCAGAGCTGGCTGGGATCCCGGCTGCAGCGTGCACCCACCGGGGGACGAGAGGCAAGAGGCAGGAGCAATTTCAGCCCTCCATGTCCTGTCTGAGGACGGACAGTGAGGACAACAGAGAATAAGTGCCCAGAGCAGGGAACAGAGGCACAGGAAGACAGGATGAAAGGGGAACCAGAAACAAGCCCCATGTGTCTGGTAATCAGGGATAAGGCTGTATCTCTTCCACCGTTTGGAAGTTCTCGGCTTTAGTCTCCTTCCGCCTGTTTCTTGACTCAGGAATAACAGAAGTAAAGCAGCAATACCCATCCAGCTGGGTTTGCAGGAATCACTTGTGCTACAATGAACACGTTCAAGCATAAGTGCTCTGGGCTCCCTCAGAGGGTGGGCTTTTGGGGGGATCTTCCAGTTTACTACAGAAACCAGACGGAATATTTCACATTCAGATGAAAGATGAAGTTGAAGAAAAAAATTAGGGTATTAAACAAGTAATTCTAGTCTGTTCTTGTGGAAGCTGGTTTGACTCAAGCTCTCTTAGTTGTGGAATCTGAATGTCAGTAGTTCTTAATTTACTAAAAGTATAGAAATTTTAAAAGCACACATTTCTCAGATTAAAATTAAATGGATGAGGCAAAAATTGAATGAAATGTAGAGAACTGAAAATTTAAAGGAAGGATATCCATTTGTTGAATTAATTTCCAAATGGGAGGTCGACTTCTAAGGAGATTATGTCATTTTCCTAGTTTTCTAGGTTGTCAACTATATTCATCTAATTATGTTTTTGTTAAACAAATGGTGGCTGAAATTTCTGGTTATTTTGTATTATCATCTATTCCCCCTTTTGATGGAGAGTCAGGGAAAACCCTGCTTTCCTGTGAGACAGAAGTGCTAAAAAACACGAATCTCTTTCCCCCTGTAAGAGTCTAAGTTCTGGCCACTGAGATAGAAGCAAAAGAATTATGAAGAACTTCTGGAAGGGCCACTAAGGAACCCATACAGTTTGCAGACAGGCTCAGCTTTAGTAAATTAAAGCATACAAATCTTATACTTAATGTAAATCTTACAGTTCTTCTGTGGGTCAGAAATCCTACGAGTCTCAATGGGCTAAAATCAAGATGTCAAATAGCTTCTATGCAAAACAGTATGGGAGTTCCTCAGAAAATTCAAAATAGATCAAAATAGTTGCTCTGGCAACTCCATGTCTGGGAATATATCCGAATGAAATGAAATCACTGTCCCACAGAAATATCTGCACCCCCATGTTCATTGCAGTATTATTTATATTAGTCAAGACATGGAAACAACCTACATGTCTATGTGTCCATTGGCAGATGAACAGATCAAGAACATGTGACCAATGTCTGTATGTATTTGGTATGTATACACAAACACACACACACACACACACACACACAGGAGTATTATTCAGTTATAAAAAGGAAGGAAATCTTGCCATTTGTGACAACATAGATGGACCTTGAAGACATGAATGATGTTAAGGGAAAAAAGTCAGGCAGAGAAAGACAGATACTATAGGATCTCACTTGTATGGGGGTCTAAGAAAACTGAGTTCATAGATACAGAGATCAGACTGGTGGTTGCCAGAAGTGGGGCTTAGGGAGTTGGGGAAATATGTGAAGGTGGTCAGCAGTTACAAGTCCAGTTATAAAGTATATCAGTGCTGGGATGCTATGTATAATATGGTGACTATAATTGACAGTGCTGTATACTGTATAGTTGAAGTTGCTAAGAGAACAGATCTTAAGCATTCTCATCGCAAGAAAAAAAATTTTTGTAGCTATATGAAGGGATGAATGCCAACTAAATTTATTGTGGCAATCACTTTGGAATATATACTTCTATCAAATTACCATGTTGTACACTTTAAATGCAGACAGTGTTATATGTCAATTATATCTCACTAAAATGAAGAAAAATAAAATAAAATCAAGGTGTCAGCAGGGTTGTATTCCTTTCTGGAAAATCTAGGGAAGAATCTTTTCCTTCTTTTTTCTAAACTCTAGAGGCCTCCAACATCCCATCCACCATCGTCAATGCCAGCAATGGCAGCTTGAATCCTTCTCATTCTAGCACCTCTCTCATTTCTGGCTGCCAGGAAAACCTCTCAAATTTTAAGCACTCAGGTGATTAGATTGGGCCCACCTGGATAACACAGGTTAATCTCAGCATATCAAGGTCCTTCACTTCAATCACTTCTGCAAAGCCCTTTCATCATGGAAGGTACCATATTCATAGGCAGTGAGGATTAGGACATGGACATATTTGGGGGCCATTATTCTATGACCACAGTGTGAGAGCCATCTTGGACTAGGAGGTGACCCTGAGGACGTTAATCATGAATGAGAAAAAATGCAAGAAAATGTAAAAAGGAGTCTTGGGAACCTAGTAACTCTGTGGATTTTCATACTACCCTGAGCTGCCTATGACCAGAATTCTTTTATAGTAGAAAATGTGTTTTGGGGCTTGATATGTACAGCCAAAAACAATGTCTAACTAATCACATATAATTCTATAGATAATTTTACTTAGTATTTACTTAACTTGAAGCACTGTGCCAGGCACTGGATCTATATTCAGTTCTTGCCCTCATAAAATGTTCTGTATCCTAGGAATGACACATTAAATGAGTAGTAACAAGAAAATAACAATAACAGTGGTATAATAATGAAGGGGAAAGAGCATGGAATCACAGAGCAGGAAATAAAGTCTTCACCAGGAACAGAAGAGGTGTCCTAAGGAAGAAGGGATGGGGATTGGACACACTCAGTGAAAAACAGCATTACAAGTACTACTGAGCTGACATTTCACAAACACAGACGCTGTTACTGACATACCATCGGTGAGAAACATGCTTTGAGTATTAAAAATCTCCTGAGATGAATTTGCATCTATCCACCCACCTCCATCCCACACTCTTTTCTCAGACTCTCTTCTGGCCAGCAGACACTGGTGACACAAAATTCCATGGAATTATATGCATCAGAGCCAAGGTCACTCCCTTCGGGAGGTGTTCTTGTAGGGGCATGCTCTAAACAAGGGAGTTATCAAGTTACAGATCATGACTACCAGTGTCCTGGAAATAGCTTTCCGGGCAGGCACAGTCAGGAGAAAATGCCAGGATGTTGGGAATCCTTTGGTGATGATCTAAAGTTAATTTCCCTGTACATAAGTGAACAAACGTGTTCCTCAAATGCAAGAACTTTGTACTGCACAACCGCACTATTTAGCTTGGAGCCAGTACTGATTCAAAAAAGTATTTCAAGGAAGGGTAAATATGCTTTCTGAAAAATCCCATGTCTGCTCCTGAAAGAAAAATGGTATTAGGACACCCTTTCAGAACAAGCATTCTACCCCCACATTGATTTTAGCAATAAAAATTCAATTTGGTCTGGGGAGTTGATTTGACCCTGTTTTCAGAACAATGAACAATGGTTTGATGGCATCATTTCTAAACCGTTCATCTGATGTTTTAGTTTGTACATATAACTCATCATTTTTTCCCTGCCCTGTAATTATGGAATTAATAGAGAAAACACTTCCTCAGTATACTGGAAGTGTAAAGGGGTATTAAGGCTATTTTAAGTATTAATGTGAGAAAATACTCTGTCCTGCTTCAGGACACATAGGAAGCAGAAATGCCGGTTGTACAGTGAGTTGTGCTCACCATTAACTGAGATACTGGGACAAAGAGCGTTATCATTTCCTGTGTACAATTAATCTTAGATGCCGGGAGCATCTAAGAATTTCTCTTCAGTATAAAAGGCAGGCAGGCTACTGGTCCCTAATCAATGACAGTCAGAAGAGCCTAGACATTGGGTGATCTGATGAATAATTTAAGCCTGATTTGTTAACTGTGCAAAAGTGAAGTTAGCCGTGCAGGGGAGACACATTGTCAATTGCCAGCAATTTACTATGTTTTTGAAAACCACAGGCAGCAATTTACAGAAAAGATTAGGCCAGTTACTGTACACGTGTGACATTTTCTTGATTTAAGATGTCATCCTGAAAGCTGTTAACTGACAACTGGAGTTTGGAATGAGGTTATAAAGTTTAGTAAAGAACTGCTTTTATCTAAGAATCTCTAGGTTTCTGCTCTGGGAGACCCCTGAATCCACACCTCCTGCTGGGATTAACGGGGGGGGGGGTATGCAAATGAGCCATGTCTGTGAGGTGTGATGCACCTTCTCTCAGAGCCATTAAGCACCTTTGCATGACTCAGTGCACTAATACACTGGCTCGTCCAGGAGAAAGCATGGTGATGGGCCGTTTATTCTTGTAGGAGAAATCATTGTCCATATATTTCTCTGGTCCTGTGCTGTCTGGGAGGTGTGATCACCTTCATCCGGTACCGGGAGCTTGCTTTACAGTTCTTCATAAGAAGCTGATTAAAGGAAAATCTCCTTTTTATTACTGTAATTTCTTTCCTCATTCTTTTCCCTTTGGGGATTAAGTCAGTAACAATGATTTCTTCATATTTGAACTTGTAAAAAAGTGAAATGAAGGTAGTCTTCGCTTCCAGAGGAAATTGAAACTCTCAAGTATACTGAGGGATGACTTCTACAGGAAGAATGCCATGCAATAGTGTCTCATGGTTTAAACGTGATTAAGCATAACCGGTGATTGGTCATTTGGGGAGCTGAACAACAACAACAAAATGGACTTTGGATGTATTTTGAAATTTATTCCCAGTGTTTACATTAATTTGTTAAATTCTCTAAAGGTTTCTAGCAAGCTTAAGCCTTGCAAATCCAGAATTGTAATTGGAATTCCTATTCTAGAATCACATAGGTCAACAGAAACTTCCTTTTTTTTTTTTTTAAAAGAATTTAGCTTTCCATATGAGAAACAAGTCAAGGCTTCGTATGTTTGTGATTATCAGCAATAACATCAATCTGAAAACTGAGACAAATTCCTTTTTTCTTCTTTCCGTGTCCTCTGTTTGCCCATCTTGCTGGGTCTATAATCTCCTTTACAACCTGATTGCAACTCCTGTGTGTTGCTTTAATAATTTTTTTCCACATTATCTTTTTCCCAAAAGGAGTAAAAAAGTGATGTTTATTTCTCTTTTCCATGTCCAATAGCAAAGGAAAAATATGAAATGCCAGAACATTACCATAACAGCCAAACATTCAACTACTTAATAGAGATTCATATTAAACTATAACTCTGACTTTCCCAGGAAGTTTTTTTTTTAAGATTAAAAAAAAAATCAGTACAATGAAAGTCCACATGAATGGATTTCTTTTAAAACATTACGTCGAAGACGGACAACTCCAAAGTGGCTCAGGAAATTTATTGTTTTGCTATCAAAGGCAGTAGGAAAGCACGTTAGGCAAACACGTGTTCTCTCTGTGATAGTTTTAGAAACATAGATTTGGAACAGCACATTCAACTTTTCCAAAAATTCTCCTTTATGTATTATGAGCATCTATAATTAAGTCATATAAACTTGGAATCTAATTTCCTTAAACTTATCATAAAAGTAAAATCATATTCAAAAATATTATGGAAAGAAAGTTTTAAATGACTTCTATAATCTTGCCTTTGGGTGGGTCTAACCAATTAAATCATAGGTTTTATTATTCATTCTTTGTCTATAGTGTTTTTAACGTAAGAAAAGATGTGCTCCAGAAGGGAAAAAATGTTGACTTATTTAGAGGTAGCTGTGTTGTAGACAACAAAA
Source organism: Meles meles (assembly GCF_922984935.1). Taxonomy (NCBI): domain Eukaryota; kingdom Metazoa; phylum Chordata; class Mammalia; order Carnivora; family Mustelidae; genus Meles; species Meles meles. The sequence goes on along the minus strand of NC_060066.1, from coordinate 90,582,507 downwards.
TCAGAATTGTATCTGTTTGACTGAAAGATTAGTGGCATTTTAACAGAATGCCTTGAAGGCAGGAAGTTTTCACCTTTGTTCAAATCATCAGGAAGTGAGTTTCCTAGATCTAATTCGTGATAAGTTTACATGCTAAGATCCCTTGCTGCTTGGATGGGACTATAATGATTTTGACTTGACCTATTTCTTTACATTTAGAAACTCTCTACTTTATTTTTCAGTAAATCATCAAAAGCCTCATGCACTTTATTATGAGTACCAAACAGAGAGGTGGTTTATTATTAGTTTGCATTTATATTGTATTTGCCTTCCAGTAGCTCAAGGGGCTTTACAAAACAGGACAACAGTCATCAAAACACTATCACATATGTAAAGCAAGAAGTAATGCCGGGTAAATGTGCTAAAGGCATAGAGCTCACTGGCAACTGTTCATTTTCCACATATTTTTCAGAAATAATCTTTTTAGGGATTTTCTTTAAAATGAGGTCCAACTCTCTTAAACAGTTTCTTTTCTCAGCATTGGAATCTGACGCTTTCGGTCAACAAATTCATTGAGCTTCTGCTCTGTGCCAGATGTTATTGTAGTTGCTGAGGATGTGTCTGGAAGATGAGAGGAACTTGCTCTCGCATAGTTGATATTCTAGTTTCAGAGCAAGCTATATAAGCAAGCAAATCCATGACATAATAGCTTGTCGTGCTGAGTGCTATTAAGGGGGTGGGGTGGGGGGTACAGGCAGGATAAGAGGATAGAAAGTAACTGCCTGGAAATGGACAGTGGGAGAAGCTGTAGAAACATACGGGGCAATGCCAGGTTCCCAAGATAGTAGCATGCTTGGCACGTACAAGAAGAGTAGGATAATGTGTTGCGTGGCCAGCGTGCCATGAACAAGGTGAGGAGGTCAGATCATGTGTCTGGAGAGCAGGGCAGTGACAAGATCCCATGGGAATCATCGGCCATGGGAAGGATTTATACTTAGTCCAAAGGTAATGGGAACCCAGTGGAAGGTTGAGCACTGTAGAATCACAGAGTCAGAAATCACTGTGACTATTATGCAGGGAACAAGAGTGGAAGCAAGAGGACCCATGGAGAGATAATTGTGGTCGACCAGGTCAGACATGAAGGGGCTTGGGCAAGGGTCATAACAGTGGCCAAGGGGAGAGTAATCAGATTTGAAGTGCAATGAGAAAGCGGAGCTCACAGAATTTGCTAATGGATCAGAGGCCAAGTGTACAAGAGACCCTTAAATTCTGTCTCTGCTCTATGTGAAGTCTGGGAGTCATAGTTTCTTAGCTGTAAGTTGGCAATACTGAATAAATCAGAGTGTAGCTGAGGACTCTTATAACACAGAGCTCACCTTCCCAGCAAAGACACCATCTCTCAGTGAAAAGGATTCGAAGCCGGTCAGAAGAAACAAAGAGGCTAGGGTGAGAAGGTCCACTGCATACTAGGCAAGTTCACAGAGGTGGCTCTTTTTCCCCTGACATCAATCTCCCAAAGAAAGTGGCCTTTCGCCTGACATAGATAAGACAGTGGAAGGCTTATAGGCGGTAAATAATTTACCCTTAGTCAGACAACTGAAATCTGGAAAATGTACTTTTCTTTTTTTAATATTTTATTTATTTGACAGATACAGACCACAAGTAGGCAGAGAGGCAGGCACAGAGAGAGAGAGGAGGAAGCAGGCTCCCTTCTGAGCAGAGAGCCCTATGTGGGGCTTGATCCCAGGACCCTGGAATCATGGCCAGAGCCGAGGGAAGAGGCTTTAACCCACTGAGCCACCCAGGCACCCCTGGTAAATGTACTTTTTAATCCTGGGAAGCTGTCTCCAAGATTAAGATCATATCCGTTATTGACAGTGACCTCTGTTATGTAAGAGAAACACAACATGGAAGGGAAAAACAAACCAACAAAAAACAGAGCAAACATATTACTGTTCTCATTCTTCCTTTTCCTTCACCACCACTAAGGAGTGGTCTGTCTTCTCAAAGCACCTGAAAGGTGGAGACAAGGGAGATTTATGAATAAACAAAACCCTGTCCCAATGGCTGTCAGCAAGGCTACCCAACATAAAATGATGAGAAGCCTTAGCGTAGTCATCTTGTGAATTCAGTCATCAAAGATCAGAAATCAACATTTGTGTTTTCAGATTTCAGAAAGGCTTTGGCTTTGAATTATCTGAAAAATTCTATTTTCACAACCCCGTAATCAGGATTCAAAACGTCCACTGCCTCACTTGCTGTCTTCCTTGGTTATCCTCCTTGTAACATCTGCAGGGAACTTTGTGATCTATGGCAGCTTCCCCCATGTGGCCCCACAAGTCCTACCCCGAGCCTCGCATTCCATTGGGCAGATGAGGAAATCGTATCTCTGAGAAGTTAAAATCGCTAGTGACCACTACAAAACGAGTGACTAGAGAGAGAGTCAAATTCAATGTATCAGACACTAGTTCATGGAAGATTTCAGGGAAGTGACGTAGATTTGGGGTTGGTGCCATCTAATTGACTTATCAGAATCTAGGAGCTGCCTTGGCCGTCAGCCCAGCCATAACAAGGACAGGAGGGGTATTTTAATGCTGAGCCAGTTCAAAACTACTGTCCCATCCACATCCATCTAGCTGTGTCTGAAAGCTGGTGTAGTCTTATGATTACCTCCCTGGCAATGGACAGTTCATTGTGGTGGCTTTTCGTTTTTCTTTTTCCCATTTATTTATTTAATTTGCATTGCTTTTCCCTTCATCAAAAAAAAAAAAAAAGTAAGAAATAAAATAAATATCCTTACACCTTTTTCTACCATGTTGCTGTTGAGCTAATAAGCATTCTGATATAGTGCTAATGTTTTTGTTGGACCTCAGGTCCAAAATGGAGAAATCCTATACTAATTTAAGCCATAAAATGTAAGACATAAGATGTGAAGATGATGCTGTCATGGACAGATAATTCAGACTCATCCTTACCTCTTCCTTGTAGTGCAGTCATGTGACGCAAGTACTTATTGACCTTAACTGAATTCAACTTGGCAGTTCCCATCCTGGGTCACTTACATTATCCAGGGAAGGGAAGCATTCAAGCCTGAAACAACCAATGGGTATTATAAGACTTAAGGAAAGAACATGCCAGTGGTTTTAAGGGTCTCCCTAACTATTGGCAAGCTAGCAAAATGCTTGTTAAGATATACATTAGAACACAGTCAACAACATTATTAGGAAAGAAGAGTGAATTAATTGAAGGCTAACTATGAAAAGAAAAGTGGCTAGCTTCATAGCTAGAAGGCTAGCTATGAAAAGTAACAGGGCTGTGTTATAGATTAAGTATGTATTAGAAGGGTCCTTTCTGGACAATTTAGGGATGCCAGGAATAATATGCAAGACATTAGACTTGATTTTCACCTCTATGCTGCCTCTATAACCAGATCTCTCCAAAAGAGGCAACTGTATTCCCTTCTAAGTGTCCATTTTAGAACCTGCTAGGCACATTCATGTGAGAAAAAAGATTATGAGGAAAGTACTCCTCTTTCCTCCTAGGAAAAAAAAAAAAGTTTTATTCATCCCCTTCCACCTACAACCTCCTACCATTTTCTTTATGTATCAGGTCCTTTTCTCAGCAAAAGATGTTAATGATCTTATTAACATATTAAACAATGGCATAGAAAAGGCTGACATTTCCCAAAGCTTTTGGTCCATGATTAAAGTCATGAAAGTTGCCAGTTATTCAGGCCAAGCCTATAAAGGCCTTAAATTCACTCACTGCCTGAAAGGTCAGGTAAATTAAAGGGAAATATAGAGTCGGCCTTGAACAGTCCACATGTGGTGATCCTGAGTGCTCTTAAAAGTGGCTGAAATGAAGAAGTCACGCATTAATTCCAGCCAGCTTCCTGGTATTGATTAAGAAGTAATGGCAAGTGCTCATTTGTGGGCAAATTAAGAGATAAGTCCTTTTCAGAAGGTCATTTACATGTCTCCTTTTTAATTAATATTACTAACTGGAAGATTTGCAGTTAAATTAGCCCATTAATTATAAAAGTCATCAGTTTGGAGAGTAGGAAAGGATAATTTATTTAATATCAGATCCAGGTTTGCAATAATTTGCCATTTCTTCTGACACCCTACTAGGAAAGGTCTGAAGTTGTGAAGTATGAGTGGGCTGGGTGGCCATGACCCAAACCGTTTTGTTGTGTTGTTGTTGATTATAAAGGTAACGTAGGAATGTTTTTTAAAAACTGAAAAGTACGTTGAAGGGAAAAATCTGTCTTCTATTCTTCCCCCATCACTCATAGTATTTTAGTATTCCCATTTGTTGAGCTCAGCGATGTATATAGATTTTGTGTGCACGTATGTATCTGTATATATAGTACATGCGTGGGTCAGCATATAGGTAAATATATACACTCTTTAAATTTGTCATTACTTAAAATACAGGTTCATATTTTGCTTTTTCACAGGTTATAAATGAGAGCATTTCCCTACATAATAAATCTCCTTTGAAAACCAAGTCTGAATTCAACTTTTTATTTGGAGACTGTTGCGGATTCCCACAGGGTTGTAAGAAACAATTCAGAGAGGCAGTACACCCTTGGCCCAACTGCCACAATGGGCAATTTTGGCAAATTTGCATATGCAGAATTATATAGTACAATATCACAACCAGAATATTTACATCGATATACTTCTACATTTCATCACGACAGGATCCCTTGTGTTACCTTTCTATAGACACATACTCACCTCTAGTCCTTAACCTGTGGAAACCACTAATCTGTTCTCTATTTCTATAATTTTCTCATTTCAGAATGTTATATAAATGGAATCATACCATCCATAACCTGTAGGGATGAGCTTTTTTCCTCAGGATAACTCTCTAGAGATACATCAAAGTTATTACATGTATCAATAGTTCATTCCTTTTTATTGCTGAGTATTTATTCTGCAGTATGGACATACCACAGTTTGTTTAACCGGCCACCCTTTGAAGAACATCTGGGTTTTTTCCAACTCTTGGCTATTATGAAGCTGCTGTGAACATTTGTGTACAGATTTTGTATAAATAGAAGTTTTCATTTCTCTGAAATAAATGACCAAGTATGTAATTGCTGGACCATTTGGTAGTTGTGTGCTCAGTTTCACAGAAAAGTGCCAAACTGATTTCTTCAGAGACTGTACCACCACCAATGTATGTATGGTCCAGTTTCTCTGCATTCCTGTCAGCATTTGGTATTATCAGTTACTGACTTTAGCCATTCTGATAAGTGCATAGTGATATGTCATTATGATTTTAATTTGTATTTCCTTAATGGCAGAATGATGTTGAATATCTTTTCCTGTGATTATATTATTATTATTTAAAATATTTCATCACATCTTTTGCCCATGTTCTAATGGGATTTATTGATTTTTTTAATGTTTTTATATAAGTTTTTTATATAAGTTTTATGTATACTTCTTTGTATAGTCTTGATACGAGTCCTTTGTCAGATGTGGTTTGCGGGCATTTTCTCCCCATCTGCAGCTTGTCTTTCCTTCCCCCTTAGCAGACTCTGTAGCAGAGCAAACATTTTTAATTTGGTAATATCCAATTGTCAATAAATACTTTTGGAGTCGAAACATTTTTAATTTGGTAATATCCAATTTGTCAGTAATATTTTTGGAGTCAAGTCTAAGAACTCTTTGCCTAGCCTTAGATTCTGAAAATTTTCTTACTTTTTTAATCAGTTTTAAGTTTTATGTTTAAGTCTGCAATCCATTTTGAATTAATTAATTTAGCTGTAATTTTATTCCTTATGTAGGATTGAATTAATATGTTCATAGTAGAATTTTCTCTTTTTCTTTTTCCTTCTCTTTTTCTTTTTTACTGTTAAACCAAGAAATTCATGGGTGATGTGAGGCTGTAAAATATATATATAATATATAAATAATATTTTATATAAAATATGAAGACAAATATGATCTAATAATTAGATATTAACTGAGGATAAACAATGTCCATTGGAATCAGCTTGAGACAAGGGAACTCAAACTGACCCTTCCTGGCAGGCTGCTTTTTCTGGTTCTCCAAGGTCTAGTCCAGAGTGACATGCATCCCTTCACTCCTCACCCCATAAAGTTTTTGATTCACTAAATCCTCTCATCATCCTCTTCTTTCTTTACACTAATTATTCTTTCTTGTTGCAAAGAGTATCAACCTATTGCTACTGTTGGCAAGTGCATTCAACTACTATCAAACAACCTAAAATCAGGAAACTCTTCCCTAGAAATGAAATTTGTATATATAACCACTATGGCATTTTCCTCCTTAATTAAATATATTATAGCCTTGAATAAAACAGTATTCATTTATCTGTTTATAATCCAAATACATCTAATGTAGATGTCTAGTTTAGGAGGCAGATCATAATCTTTAAAAAATTAGCAAATCTTTAAAAAATTAGCAAGCTATGAGGCATAATTAAAACACTCAAGAGAGGACAGAAGGATATCAAAAAGAGCACATCCTGGTGAAGAAAAATGGGGAAAATTCATGGATCTGGGAATTTATAAATACACTTTTTTTTTTTTTTTACCTTTCTCCCCTTATTGACCTCATAATTGTAAAGATCAATATGTTTGGGAGCCAATGGAAATGTCTCAGGGTCAATATTTCTTTTTTAAGAAGAGCATATATGACAGAATGATGACATCAAGGAAACATATTATTGGCTACAAGCTCTTCAAGAGGCCTGAAGGCTCCAGAGGAGAGGGAGGAAAAACCCTAAAAAGATGTCTCTCTGAAGACACAGAGATAGATAGGAAAAGAAAGTCTATTACAAAGCCTATTACATACAAAGTCTATTACATCGCTTTAGGGAAAGAAAAATCGCCATATTTCTGTTTGGGTAATAGCAATAGAATGTTTCTCAAAACCGCCAGCAATGAGGGAAACTTCTGGACAGGAGTCATAAAGTGCCCCTTTTGTCACAGGCCTGGAAGATGATTTCGGATGTTCTTTTTCCCCTTCTAAGATGAGTGATACCAGAAAAAAAATTTCTCACCACTTTAAATTTATATGAACCAATCAACATACGCCAAGTAACAATAACAGAATACTTATTTAAGAAACAGTAGTCATGGGGCGCCTGGGTGGCTCAGTGGGTTAGGCCGCTGCCTTCAGCTCAGGTCATGGTCTCGGGGTCCTGGGATCAAGTCCCACATCGGGTTCTCTGCTCAGCGGAGAGCCTGCTTTCCTTCCTCTCTCTCTTCCTGCCTCTCTTGTGATTTCTCTCTGTCAAATAAATAAATCTTTAAAAAAAAAAAAAAAAGAAACAGTAGTCATAATAAAAATGTTATGGAGTATCAATGGTTGATGGTGAGATTTTTCAGTAACATAATAAATAGGTATTTCTGGGCAATGTAATGTGAGTACAAATGGGATATTCTGATATGCATTTGTACACTGTTTAAGTATCTAGAAATGTTAATCGATATAGCCATTTATAAAAATTATGACTGTGTCTAACTTTTATATTTGTATGATTTCTCCACTTTCATTACTTTATGCATAAAATAAATGTCCAGTAAGGAATATATTTGCATTAAATAACATTATTTGTATTAAAATAACGTATATAATATTGCTTTGATGTGATATTTTAGAGCGTAATTTTCTCAGTTCAACTTAATCCTTCATGTTTCATCCATCCATCTATCCATCCACCCATCCATCCACCCATCCATCCATCCATGCATCTATCCATACCTGTGACATGCTGAACACTGTGCTGGGAATATAAAGCTGGGATTAATGTCTGGTGGTGGCAGATAATTCTAGTAAAAGCTTCAGTTAATTGTCCTTGCTCATCCTCCATAAATGCCATCTCACTTAATCCTCACTTGTCCCAAGAGGTAAACACCACTATTCACATTGAATAGGTCGAGCAACTACAGTTGCCCAAGGTCATATAGATAATAAATGCTGAAACCTGGACTCCCGCTTAGATTTTTCTGACTCAAATGCCAATTAAGCACTGGATTATCCTGAGTTATGTAAATCCAATGATTATATTTTGGCTCCATTTGAGTCTTGTTTCTACGGCTTAGCAGCTCTGTGAGAGAAACAGATTGCTGAACATCAGACCTCAAGTTCCTCATCTGAACCTGCCTCATCACAGTATGATGAATGTGAGAATTAATCTGACAGAGCAATAAATAACGCATTAGGATCTACAGGAGGAGGACCGGTTTGCCTGAGGAATTGAGAGGGGCTCCAGAGAAGAGGTAGCGTGTGACAAAGGAGTTGAAGAAGAGTGCGAAGGAACTGGAAATTGTCGTATCCTCCTCATTCTCCTTTTATGGGTCTCTTTTGAGATTAAAATACTGTTATCCCACTCTTCCTATTATCTACTCAGGAGAGTCAGCAGCAAAGAGAAGTCACAGTTAGGGAACACTCACTAAACGAACGTCCAACACCGTTACAAACATTTACACAAGTTAACACAACATAACCCAAACAGCAACCCTATGATGAGGAATTAGAGGTGCTGAGAGTTTAAATAATTTGCAGAAGGACCACAGTTCATGAGTCCTATACTTTGTGTTGCTTAATTTTTGAGAAGGACAGCATTCCAGCTCACTAAGCCCTTGAGATATCTCTGTGTTTATTAGCTCTCGGCCCTATCCTGTCTACTGGGATGTAGGCACCACCTGAAGGCTCATTCCTCCCACAATAAGGAGGAGGGTGCCCACAGTGATTCTGCTATTAGCACATCTCAGGTAAGCTCTTTAGAGCCGCTCAACTTCCATTGATTTCCATGGAGAAAAGCCTCATTCAGATGGGAATGCAGAGATGGATCTATTTGCTCCGACACGAACTAATGTTTTATTCTGGGCTCAATAATTCCCAAGAGTAGGGAGGTTGAGTTCAGATCAATGAAGATTCCAGAGATTGTTCTTACTGAGCAGACACATCAAGTCACCTGTTGGGCACAGATGCTGGGAAAGCATCAGAAATACGAGATCATGGCTGTCTTGAGGCTATCTGGACATAGCTGTCCATGCCCTCACCAACATCAACCTCTGCAGCATTCCGCAGGAAGAAAGAGGAAGATCCGTGGGAGGCAGTGGGGCATCAGGGCTGAGGCAGGGACTCTGGGAACACACTCTTGGTTTTTGCACCCCAGCTTCATCTGCTAGCTCTCAGGCAGATGACCCAGCTGTGCTAGCCTTGGTCTTCCCATCTATAACATGCCCATAGTAATAGCACTGTTCGTCCTGGGATGCCCACACATATCAAATGAGACAATGCATGCAAGATGCCAAAATAGTACTCACCAGACATGAAATGAAACAATGAAAAAATAATGCACTTTTGTTGAAAACGCAAGTTTCAGACAGTACGTCATCATCTCTTGCCTCTCTGTTGCCAAATTTGGCAATGAACTCTGTTCGACAGGTCAGTGAAGGACAAGAGGATATTTAGCAAGTTTTTGAATGCATTTGCCAAATCACTAGCTGCATGACTTGGACATGCCATGGCTCAAAGGAAGGTTGTGGTTGGTGGGTTGGTGGCCAGGACGAGGAAAGGGGCAAGGAAAAAGTTAATTCTCTTCCTCCTCCAGAAAAAAAAATTAAAAAGCCAGTGCCCATGAACAGCTGTAAGAGATGATGGACAGGAGGTGAAATCATGAGTGAGAAGTTCTGCATCTAAACTATGGCTCTGCCGCTTAACAGCGGAATGACTCTTGAGCTAATGATTCTCTCTCAAATTTAGGTTCCCTATTTGAAAAGCATGGATAACAACACCTCACCAAATCAAATATGCTTATATAGCTTTGTGAGCAATAGTGCTCCATGCAATGTGAGCTATTAGTTCTCCATTGTATATGTCTTAGGAGAGTTGGATTGCTCTAAGAGTCATCTGTGGGCTACTGTGAATTCTTTCAAGAGGCAGTGAGGCTGCTTTCCTCTTAGACATGGATGGGACCAGGGAGGCTGGATGGTGGGAGCACATCCTGGGTTGTGGATAGGATGATGGGGCAAGAAGTATTTCTTAGGGGCGCGTGGGTGGCTCAGTTGGTTAAGTGTCTGCCTTCGGCTCAGGGCCTGATCCAAAGGTCCTGGGATTGAGCCCTGCCTCGGGCTCCCTGCTCAGCAGGGAGCGTGCTTCTCTCTCTCCCACTCCTCCTGCTTATGTTCCCTCTCTTGCTATTTCTCTCTCTATCAAATAGATGAATAAAAAAACTCTTTAAAAAAAAGGGAAGAAGGAGTACTTAGGAGCTGGGTGGGAAGGAGTCCGGAGAGAGAGATGGTAGGATCAGCTTGTCTCAAATGCTGTGATGCCAGCCCTGGTGTAACCATTCATCAATAGCAAGACATGGTAGTGATTGCAGCAATTCTAGAAACTTCCTTTTTCACAACCTTTTTGAAGTTAAAAGAAGCCCTTTTCATGTGAAATGGGAACTATTTCTGAGGCAAAATAGATCACTGGGGAGGGTGCCTCTTTTGGTGGTCTTCCGGTTGTTCGTTTCATGGAGGTTTGAAGTTAGATCTTGTAGGCGGGAACAGGGCTCAGAGGACAGAAGGTGGCTGCTGGAGTCAGAAAGGTCATTCCCGGTTCTGCCCCTGACTAACAACACACACATACACGGGCTCCTGGATCCCATAAAGATGGAGTCCACTGTTACCAGAGCAGCCTGTATCTGTAAGAGCATCTTGCTCTCAGAAACACTGCGGGATCTCTATAAATGCTAGTTACTGTTTTCTTCACTGTGAGTTAAATCATTACCCTGCTTCACAGTTGAGGTCACTGGAGCCCACAGAGGTCAAAGGGCATGATCAAGACTATCAAGCTATCTTGCGCATCAGCTTTGGGAAACGTCTCACGAGTCCCCGGGCCTGGAGATGCGACTGGGCCTCTATCCAGGCTTATGTCGTCAGTGAGATGCTGAAGTGTCATTATCTCAATACAGAATTAAGTGCTTGTATATGTTGCTGCACAACAAAATACATTATTGATGTGCTAATGTTTCCCCTGCTGGGTTTATACGTGGTTTGCAAATTTTATACATTTTGTCATCACCTGTATTTGAAAATAGGATGTTTCTTGACAAATTATCCCATTATCTAACCAATTTTATCATTACCAGTTTTTTTTTTCCATTTCCAATCTAAATGTTTCACTTTTAGATTGTATAATGTTGTTTCGTATTATGCAACGCTCAATCACTTTAATTCTTCTAGCCGGTTCTGTTATTCTGTTCCAGATATTACTAAATAGTTACCCTTTTCCTCTCAGTATTATGTATCTCCAGTCTATACATTTGCTCTATTCTTAATGTTTTTGCATAGGTCATGCCTTTAATCACTGTTACCACTTTAGTTTATGTTCTAGTTTATCAAGAAGTTTTTATAGATTTCACATGCATAAGTCATGGTTTAGCTCATTTCCTATTCAAGACTATAAAAAACGAAAGCATATATTGGTATCTCTCCCCCTCCCAAGATTGCAACTTCCCTGAGGGCCGGGTCTGTCTTTTCTGTTTTTTGTCTTATATTCCTTTTTTCTTTTTATTTCAGATTTTATTCATTCATTTGAAAGAGAGAGAGAGTGGGCATGAGCAGGGGGGAAGGTAGAAGAAGAAGGAGAAGCAGCCTGTGCAGGAAGTCTTATGTGGGACTTGATCCCAGGACCTTGGGGTCATGACCTGAGCCAAAGTCAGATGCTTAACCAACTGAGCCACCCAGGCGCCCCCAACATTTTATTCCTAACACCCAGCAGAACACCTGGAATATGGTAATCCTTCATATATGTTTGTTGAATGAATATTGAATAGATGACTTAAATTCATTTTATTTTTATTAAAACAATTGATTAAGCTCTCAGAAATATCTATTTGAAAACACTTTTTCACATATTTGTGAACTACCTAATGTATGTAACACACTGGCCCCAGGGGTAGAAAAATAAATAAGGCTTTTCCCCAATCATGGGAGAAAGATGCAGAAGTAAATAGATTCTTCTAGTAATGCTGGCAGATTCCCCGGCCAGTGGTTAGTGTGCTCCAGGCCCTATTCTATCAACTCACAAATATGAACGTTTTTCATCCTCACCACTACCCTATTTGAAGTACTTATCTTATAGCTGCTCATTTAATTTGCACTATAAAACCTCAGGGGGAAAAAAATAAACTTTAGGGAGTAAGACCAGTTATTTAGCATCTCTGTGGCTCAGTTTTCTCATCTGTCAAATGGAGTTTTATTTATTGATTAAGTATGTTTTACATGCCTACTCTTCACCACATTCTGTTGTAGGCAGCAAACACAATGGGAAATTATCCTCATCCTCATGATCTTACATTAATAATAATATCTACTTTGTAAAATTGCTAAGAACATTAAATAATAGTAAAGTCACCTAAAAAGGCTGGCACATAGTAGGTACTCAATAAATGTTAGGCATTATTATTACACAACAACATATTTAGACTCAGCAGCTTAATGGATTTTCTCATTGATTAAAAGGGAATTGACAGAATAAATAGTTCAATAGTTATAAATTCATTATCACTCAGTAAAAAAAAATTCTAAGTGTTGGACTGTGATGGATCCAGAAATTTGGGGGCAACAGATGCTCCTTTTGACTAGAAAATAAACTAATCAAAGCATTTTAAACTCACTCCTATTCATTAGATACATGAGTTTGAGTTTATGGAAACTATGTATGGATCTATATCCAAGAATTTGATTCATTTTGGAGTCTTTTTTTTTTTAAGGTTATTTATTTATTTATTTGAAAGAGAGAGCTAGAGAGAAAACATGAGCAGGGGGAGGGGCAGAGGGAGAAGCAGACTCCCTGTTGAGTAGGGAGCCCGATGCCCCTCATTTTGGAATCTTAGGAAGGTACACACTAGAGACATCTGGGTGGCTCCATTGGTCAAGTGTCTGCCTTGGGCTTAGGACCCTGGGAGCACAGGGCTTCTTGCTTGGTAGGGAGCCTGCTTCTCCCTCTGCCTGCTGCTCCCCATGCTTGTGCTCTCTCTCTCTCTGACAAATGAATAAACAAAATCTTAAAAAAAAAAAAAAAGGTATGAATGCTAGTAATCTAATGTAGTTACATCAAGTAATTGTTTAAGCAAGAGGTAGAGTCTGACAGTAAAAATGTACTATCGGTTGGAACCTTTCTTCCAGTTGAATATAAATGATGTTCTGCAGTGAAATGAGTTGTAAACCGTACAGCAGAGAGTTATAATGGGATTTAACCTAATTAGTGTTGGAGAGCTGAAACTCTTCATTAAAAGTAGCACTTCATAATCACGTAATAATGAAGCTTCAGTTCTTAAAGACTGATGGAAGATCTGACCCCAAAATAAAATAAAATAAAAGGATTTCTCAATTTTCCAAGTATATCCAGCAAGTCACCAAAACTGTGACAAAGTGTATCTAGAACAACCTACATACGCCCCACCACAGCTCCATCTCCCTTACTCGGTTCCAGTCACTGACCTGACCCTCCCGGTCCCCCAGCTCTACGCCCGACACTGCTTATTATTTTGGAATTGTTTCCTGTTTGGAAATAGGAGCAAGCTGTGGTGACTTGCCTCAGCTTGCCTTCTCTCTGACTCAGAGGAAGAGACGTGCTGCCGCCCAACACCTTCTGTTGCCTCTAGAGATTGTTTTTTTCTTTCCTGTGTTTTTTATTCTCCCCCCCACCCCACCCCCCATGACACACTGCTGGGTGTTTCTTTATCAGGTAACAGGCCTCAAACCTCCTCTCCAATATTAAGAGCAAGGCAGCTTACCTCTAGAGCCTACGCTGTATCTCTCTTTTGCCAGCAAAGTTTCTAGAAGGACAAATCTGTTATTAGTCTCCACTTCCAAACCCCCTTCACTCCCCAGAAGGCGGGGTCCTTACCATTCCGAAGGAATGACTCTCTGAAGAGCCACAAATGAGCTCTCTCTGCCAGTTCAAACCAGTACCTGTCAGTCTATCTCTACTTGATTTTTCTGTAGCATTGGAAACTTCTGACCATACTCTTTCCCACTTCCTTTAGAACCCATGACCATCTTTCCCTACCTTTGCACAGATGTCTCTAGCTGTGCCTGGACATTTCCTCCTCCATGGCTGCTCCATGATGCCTCCCATGTCAGAGGCTCACTGGCACCCTGCTCCTTCTCTGATATTCTCTACCTTAGTCAGGGATGCCATCCTTCACCCAAGACTTACCCCAGAAATATGAAAAATTGCTTGATACCCTCCCCTTAATCAATTGAGAACTTAATCAATTGTTTTAATAAAAGTAAAATGAATTTAAGTCATCTATTCAATATTCATTCAACAAGTATGTATGAGGGATTACCATACTACTGGTGCTCTGCTGAGTGTTAGGAATAAAATGTTGGGAGCGCCTGGGTGGCTCAGTTGTTTAAGCATCTGCCTTTGGCTCAGCTCATGATCCCAGGGTCCTGGGATCGAGTCTCACATAGGGCTTCCTGCTCAGCAGGGTGTTTGCTTCTCCCTCTTCCTCTACCCCTCCCGCCTGCTCATGCTTACTCTCTCTCTCTCTCTCTCTCTCTCTGTCAAATGAATGAATAAAATCTTAAAGAAAAAGAAAAAAAGGAATAAAATGTTGACCAAAAAAAACCCAACAACAACAACAAGCAGAAAAGATGCCTACCTCGTCCATGCCTATAACATCCTGATGCTAGAATAATTTTCCAGAAGTAAAAATCTAATGATGTCACTCCTGTATTTGTAACCTTTCAGTGGGTTTTTCACAGCTTTTAGAAGAAAGCCAAAACAATAAACAAGATACTCCAAATCCCTCACGAACTGATCTTGGCTGTATTTTTCACTTTCTTCTCTTGACCTTCCCTCACAGGTATTTTTCACTCCATCTGTTCCCAACTAATTTTAGTTTCCAGAGATTTCTCTGTACTCTAACCTGTCTGGAACACTCCTCCTCCCTCTGATGCCTAGCTAACTCCTTCGCTTCACAATCTGGGTCCAGCACCAGCTCCTCTGCATCCTTTTTTGCTGAAGATCAGTCTCTGGTGAGCTCCCTGGGCCCCTCTCCTTTCTGCTATCTTCACATCAGTGCGGCAAGTGTGCACACACTGTTGGTGTGAGTCTGTCTGCCTGGGTTTGAAGCCGCAGAAAGGTGGGTACAATGTCTTATTGACATCTTAACCATGGCGCCGATCTCAATGTCTGGCACAGATTCAACATCAGAAACTATCGGATGTTATTACATTGTGTTGACATAACACAACATCAGTGGCTGAGTGAACCTGAAAAGATAAGCCCAGTGCCACCTGTAGATGCTGAAATGTTGCTGATGTCACACCCAGGGGGACTCTCATGCTTGCCTTCATGGTACGGTCTCCTGGTGGCTACCTTCTTTTTTCAGCTATGACATGCTCTTTCTTTCTTTCTTTCTTTTTAAAGATTTGTTTATTTATTTTGAGAGAGAGAGAGAGTGAGCACAAGCAGGAGGGGCAGAGAGAGAAGGAGAGAGACTCTCATCTCATAACCAACTCCGCACTGAGCGCGGAGCCTGATGTGGGACTCGATCTTACAACCCTGAGATCAGGACCTGAGCCAAAACCAAGAGTTGGACACTTAACCAACTGTGCCACCCAGGCACCCCTGCCATTCTTTTACTTACACGTACGTTATCGCTGAAGTAAGAGCACCATTTGTACCGGTTTTGTAGTTTCACACATCTCTCTATTTTTCAATATAACATTTCTATATTTCTTTTTTTAAGACTTCTAAAGGTATTATTTATTTATTGGTGAGAGAGTGAGAGTGCACAGAGGGGGAGAGGGAGAGAGAGAAGAGAGAAGCAGGGTCCCCCTGAGCCAGATGCCCAATGTGGGGCTTAATCCCAGGATCCCAAGATCATGATCTGAGCCTGAAGGCAAATGCTTAACTGACTGAGCCACCCAGGCACCCCATAACATTTCCATATTTCTAATATAATCTTTGAACATGTTATTTTTTAAAATTTGAGACACCTATTAACCCTTCAAGGACCACAACTGAAAACTGCTGGGCCAGGGTATAAAATGAAAAAACCAAGGAAACTTTTACAAAGTTAACATAAACTTTACATTGTTTTCTCCTCTCAGTTCTGGGCAGGAAACTGAAGTGTTCTGTGGGGTTGAAGTAGAAAACGAGTAAGCCTTTAAGACAGTTAAATTTATAAATATGTTTATATTTATAAATATGCTTATAAATATTTTTATAAATATTTATAAATATTTATAAATATGTTTAATTAGGAATTAGGTTTTAATGGTCCTGAAAGATTGTGCATTTCACAAAATGAGATATTAAATTCATACCCAGATTTCAAGGAAAATTAATAAAAATATGCCAGATTTTCCTACCATGGGAGCAATGTTCCACCCACACCCGATTCAGCAGTGTGTGCTCTAGGAATGGAGACAGAATGCTCCTTGGCTGCAGGAACGAGCAAGGCGACTCTGTGGTTCTTTGGGATGTGTGGGAACTTCAAAAGGTTGGGTAAGAGCAAAGACCCGCAAACCTAATACTCCAGACTCCAAATCGTTTCTCAGCCTCCTGATGCCTGCGTGACTGAGCTAGCTCCCTAACCTCTCCTGAGCCTTAGTTTCTGCATCTTATAAAATGGGAAAAAGGCAGTTCAAACCTCACAGGTTCCTAAGGGCATTATAATTTCAGAATATTTTGAAAGCATGAAAGTAAAAGTATTTCTCTTCCCCTGATTTTCTGTTTGACCGTTTCCTCTGTGTGGCCTATTGCCCACTCCATCTCCTACCACGGCAGAGGCCTCAACTTCCAAATCCATGCAACCACTTACTGTGTCCGTAGTCCTGTGAGCACAGATGAGGGTTTCGTATGTGCATCTGCCACCTGCCTCGTGTCTTATGTCCCATGTTTCTTGCAGTGGGAAAGACCCATTGGGCGATAAGACAATAATAATAATAACAGTGGCCACTAACCAGATGTCAGGGTCTTTGCATATGATCTCTCTAATCTGCACAATAGCCTGACGAACGGGGTCAGTGACCCATAGTAGAGAGAGGCATATGACTGAAGTCGGATGTGTCTGGCCCAGAATGGCAGGGGTGCCGGCAGGAACCCCATCTGGTAGAACCCAGTCAGACCTGTACTTGCTTGTTCTGAATGTGAGAGGATACACAGAGGGCGTGAGTCTCCTTACAAGGGGTGCCTGTCGTTCATAGTTACTTTTCCACTTCTCTCTCTCAACATCTTCAAGAGGGCAACTAATGCAAGCAATAAGGGGCAGGAGTACTGAGAATTTACTTACAGAGACGAGACTCTCCCACCTCCCTACTAAAGAGAAGGAGAAGAAGGTGGTGGATTTATGAAAGTATGTTCAACTTATCTGAAATGAAGGAATTAGAAATGTAATTACACAGAGAAGTGCTCTTCTTCTCTACAAATAATGTCCAAAGAAATTAGGGACTGTATCTCTGAGAAATGAGGAGATGGGAAGAGGCAAATCCCCACCAGGGACTTTGTTGTGAAAGAACAAGGATGTGTCAGCATAGACTCATGGTTAAAAAGTCTTCTACAAGTGCCTTTAAAGAAAGAGCCTCCAAAATTATAGAAATGGTTTAGCCTGTGAAGACACACACACACACACACACACACACAAGCGCACATACATGCAACGTGTCATATACAGCAATAGCTCCTATTAGAATTTTCCTAGGACTCTTTATTAACAATTGTTTGAAATGGACACTAACCTAAGTCTCTCTTTATACCCTTATACCCTCATAAGGTCAAATTTACCATGGTAAGTAGCATATTTTTAATAGTTTATTTTTTTAATTTTTTAAAGATTTCATTTGTTTGTCAGAGAGAAAGACAGAGAGCACAAGCAGGGGAAGCAGTAGGCAGAGGGAGAAGCAGGCTCCCCACTGAGCAAGGAGCCCAATGTGGTTTTCAATCCCTGGACCCTGAGATCACAACTTGAGCCAAAAGCAGACACTTAGCCAACCAAGACTCCTAGGCATCCCTAAATAACACATTTTAAAATACAAATTTCCAGGGCACCTGGGTGGCTCAGGTGGTTAACTATCTGACTCTTGATTTCAGGTCAGGTTATGATCTCAGGGTTGTGGGATCGAGCCCTGTGTCAGGCTCCTTTCTGAGCATGGAACCTGCTTGAGATTCTCCCCCTCCCTCTCCCTATGGCCCTCCCCCAATGATTTTTTTTTTTTTTTTTTTTACATTTTAAAACAAATTCCCAAACACCATGGAACTTGAAAATTCATGTCCATTGCAAGTCCCAACAACAACAACAACAACAAAAAGATCTCAATTTGAAGTCGAAGTTCTCTACTTTGAGACTAATCATTAGTTTGTGAAATGCAGGGGGCATACTTTCATTGGCAAAATTTTTATCTCTATTTAGGACTTTACTCATAATTAGGGAGCCAAACTAATTATACTGATATCCTAAACAAAAGGAAATCATGTCACTGGTATAAATTTTGCTACAAAGGACCTCATTAGAGAACTCAGAAATCCCCATTAATCTTATGTTCATACTCTGTAATGATAGTAATTAGTGATGATAAATTGATAGTTGAAAATACACAATAGTTAGCAATTCTCATTTCATCATGATAAACTCTATTCTCCCCAGCCTATAATTATTTAAAAATTGAATTTTTTGTTCTTTGTATTAAATGAAATTCCTCATTTTACATAAAAATATAGATTTTTAAATTTTGTATGCATATCAACAGCTATCAGTATTCTCTAAGAAATATGAAGTTAGTATATTGGGGGAAAGTATGGTTTTAAGCTTATGACTACAGTACAAAAACATTTTAAATAACAAAAGTTATTGACATAAGACATAACCAGGCATGAAACAAATGCTTTCTTCTAATTAATGAAGTTCAGTAGTTAACCAAAAGACCCTTTCTTCCTTTCCATTGCCTGGAGTCTTTGAAGAGCACCCCTGAGGCTGCTCAGAATTCATAGCAATATTCCTTTGTTATATGGACCAAGCAATCTGTGGAAGAAACACAGCACCTGTGTGCATGCAAATGAGCTTCCCATCTTGGCAAATCCTGACGGACCAGGTGATTTCTGCTCTTTTCCTGCCCCACAGGAAAACTTCAGGAGGAAGACACTAATCACATTACTGCTGAGAAATGAGACGCTCTCTCAGCTTAGAGCTTCCTGTGCAGAAACAAAATAATGAAACCAAGCAATTAGCGGGTTTCTTAAGGGAATGTTCTTATCTGCATTTAGTGTTTCATCACAACAAATGCTCAGTCTTTTAGAGCCAATATTAGAAGACCCTAAATGAACTTCTAAGCTAACTTTGTCCTGCAAGGAGGAAATACTATAATTCCTGGGCATTTAGCATTAATTCATTGGGTCGAATCAAGATGCATAATGATGGTGTAAATAGTACAGCAGAAAGAGGCCTCCCAACTGTTGTCTGAACACCTCCAGTGCCAGGGATCTGAGGGCAGGGTCCTTTGTCTTGCATAAGAGAGTGAGGCCAACAAGGGAAGAACCCACAAGAAGATGTAAGGGCCAGTTTTCCATGAAATATGCCATCAGTTTTAGGTTGACCCCTTCTGTCTATCACACGTTATAAACACCATCCTGGCAAAGCATAGAAAAATAACGATGGCAGTTCTTTATCCAGTCCAAAAGGAATAGCTAGTAGATTCACTAATTTGGGGAGGGGGAGGGCTTTAGTTAGTATCCTCAATCTAGGAGTATTCTAATGCATTCTACTTTATGGAACTCCATTAAAATCTTGGAAATAGGGCTTTGTCAAAATATGTATGCTTTTAGAGTGTTTGATTCCTAGTCAAAAACCTTACCAAAAAAAAAAAAAAATTGACCCATCCTAATAAGGCTGTAACCTCCTAATAAATTTTTTATAAAACCATAATAGTAGAAGGAAGATTGATTTTGAGTAAAAACCCAGCTCCAGTATTTTTCTCACCATTAGTATTAAAGAAAACAAAAACAAAACAAAACCTGCTTTTCTCCATTCTTCCTACTAATCCTTGGCCATAGACCAGGTTTTCCAAATATGAAAGTGATATACTACAAATCAGGGGCTGGTGGTAGGAAGCAGTAATGGGAAATGAGAGACACAGAGAGTTAAACAAAGCTAGAGATAAAATAGGATATATGTCATCAACTTACATCCATTTTTCAAAATCATCTGTAGCCATATTGCCCATCGTCCAAGTTGTCAAGATGACCTTATCACCTGTAGGTCTATGTGCCCCTTGGAGGAGATTTAACGAGCAGACTAACTATTACACGGACTAGAACTATAAAGTGCATTTTGGTTCTCCCACCCAAATACACCCAAATGCCAAAAATGGCGGCACTTATTAATATTGCTGATCTTGCTTCTTTTTCTCAAGGCTTAATTTGATAGTCTGGCCCCCATTTAGTGCTCAGAACAAAAGCCCATCCATTCCTAATGCTATTGATTCAACCCTGATCTCGCAGCCATATGTCATCTTTTCCTTCCCTGAACCTTGATGCAGCTTCCCTGAACAACTACCAGCATTTCGTAAGTGCAGGGATGGATAGTTCATGGTGTTCCAAAAGAGTGTGAAGGAGGTTGTGTGGTCCACAAACTTTGAGCTGCTCCCAAAGAAAACTTTTGCCTCATTCTTTGCTCTTACCAGTTAGCTCTTAATGCCAAAGTCTAAGAAACCAGCTGAGACTACCTTACGTCTGGGCTTCTCTGGAAGATGGCCCCAGAGAAGTGTGCAAGTTTGTTCTCTACATAGTACTATTTTGTCATATCTCAGAGTTACAGAAAAACATTACAAAACCTGACACTATGCCCTTTAAGTTGACTTAAAATCATAGAACTCAGTGAGACTTAGTGCAGATAGAGAAAAGGAAAGAAGGTTTGAGCCCCGAGAAATCTCTAAAATCTAAAGGTTGCATCAGAAAGAAGCTCCCAGTAAGACACAGGGGAAACCAAGAAAATGTTGATATGGAGGTCAAGAGAAGAAGATGCTTCTAGAAGAAGAGAGATGATCAACCATGTCAGATGCTACCAGGAAGTCCAATGAGATAAGGACAGAAATTCAGCTACCAGATCTGGCAAAAGAAAACCCATGTGGATGGGCAGAGAAGAAAGGAAGCTCACTTAGAAGGCTTGAAAGAAGGAATCCCACTCATAGGAGAAAGCGTAAAGGTGAGGAGAAAGTGAAAAATGAAAAACTGTCTTTGAAAAATAGTACTGAAAATGAGCTGAAAAATAAGGCAGTGACCAGAAGAAGATATAGTATCAATGGACCTTTTTTTTCCTCTTAAGTCTAGGCAATATTAACGGTATTTGCAAGTCAACGGTAATGGTTCTAGCTTAAAATTCACTTGCAAAAGAAAGGGGAAATTGCAAAAGCAAGATTTTATTTTATTTTATTTTTTATTTTTTTGCAAAAGCAAGATTGTTAAGTGGACTAGAGGCAATAAAAGTAGAGAGGCTGGGCATAGGCAGGAGCAGTGCAAAAAGAGGAAAGGAGAAGAACATGGGCAGAGAGAGTAAGTTTCCACTAATTTGGCGATGCGAATGTAAATTGGTTCCTTTCGGATTAATTATCTTTTTTATCAATAAAGAATGGGGAGGGTCATAGCTGAGAATAAGTAAAGGGGCTTTGGACATGGAGAAAAATGAAGTCAATGATCATCTTGGAAAACAAGAACACGAATGTACTAGGAAAGCACGGTGGGCGTCACCTACTTTTCATTTGAAATTTGTAGTCCAGAACTTTAGTCCTTACCTCTAATTTGGCATTTAGGCTATAATGCATCGAATTATTGATAACCAAAAAACTGTTTTGTATGTGCAAATCATATTTTCCCAAATCATTTGCAAGTTTCTCAGACGTAGAATCCCAAGGTTATATTACTTGCTATCTCCTCCAGGGAATACGTTAGAGTCCTGGCAAGTAGGTATCTCATAAGCATTTGTAGAATTTAAGACTGAATAATCTGAATGAAACACTTCAGTAAATATTTCTAATACTTCTTCCCTTTGCCCTGTGCCTAATTAACATAGATGTTTATATAAATGATTGTGCACACTCATCCTGGCAAACACGGGGTCTGGCTTAGCCCACATTTCACTAAGGGGTTCCGGTGGCACTCCTGTGAGCACCCCAGAGTGAGTCTTAAGTTTCAAAGCCCATTAAATATGCCCTCTGTTCTTCCGTCTGGTCTGGAGCCAGAATGAGCACCAGCGTGAGATGTCTGTTTCTAGTTTCTTTCTTTGCAGCTGGAAACAAGGGTCAGTCCTCAATCACATTTTGGTGCTCAAATTCTTTAATCTCAGTAATTTCTGATGCTCACCATTATGGTAGCCCAAGTCACAGACTGTGCCCTAGAAATAGAAAAGAGATACTTCATTCACTTTATTTTTTTTTCTTAGATCTTTGCTTTTCAACGAGTGGTCCTTGTGCCATCTCCCAGCATTACCAGAGAGCCTATTAGAAATACAGCTCTTGGGCCCACCTATGGAAGACTTATTGAAATAGAATCTGCACTTTAACAAGGTGCTCAGATGATTCCTAAGCCATCAAAGTTTGCCAAGTGCTCTTCTATGTGATAAGAGATGCTTTCAAATAACATTATGTAGTTGTGATGGAAAACTTTGCAAAACATAAAAACTTCAATTAATTGCTTTGATTTTAATAAAAGCTCTCTCTACTACTATATTTCTGGGGGATAAATACAGACCTACATAGCAGAAAGGTTTTATGATAATTGTCAGCAAACCTGAACTCTGTTTTATATAGGCTGACTTCCATATAAATTGCACTTAAGAAATTAAACAGGAAATCCCTACTCACAATAACAAAAATGCTCTCAGTAATGCAGTAATACTTTGTAGCACATTCAGTCTTTGTAGATTTTTGGTAAGTGGTGTGCAGGATCCCTGGTTTTCAGGAAAACTGCAACAATGTTATGCAAAAGCCTTGCAATTTTATTTCAAGTTGGATCAATGTGGTTAATGAACCCAGAGTTCCAGGTTCTCTAAGGACAAGCTCATCTTCATGATTTGATTTCCTCTTTCTTGGTCTATTGCTACAATGCTAACCAATATAATGCACGATGTAAACAAAGTAAGTAGTGAATTTACACACACTCTCTCTCTCTCTTTTTCCCCCCGGTGAAGCAAATATAGCTTACTGAATTCACTCCTAATAATTATCTTTAAAAAAAAAAAAAAATTAATCTCTTTTCTTTAGTGGCTTTACCCTTAGTCCCTTTTCCTGCAGAGAAAGTAGGCAGTTTACTTTATTGAAAGTCATGTTAATTGTAAATCAAATAGTGAGGAGCTTCTTGTAAGCCCTCCTTTTTTATACTTTCCCTACCTGAAGCTCACTTAGAATGTCTCCATCACCCATTTTCCTCAATTAATGCATAAGCTGATATACTGTAAACATAAAGATCTGTTAGTGAATACAAAAAGAGGCTGATGGTCTATAATAAAAAGAATAAAATAAAATAAAAGAATAAAATAAAAAAATACCCTGGTAGTATCTGAAATGTATACATTAGTAAGCACAGAATGGTCACCTTCAGGTTTTAAGAGTATTCTCTAGGTTCCAGAGGTAAATGGAAATGACAGAAGAATGCTAGTCATCAAAGAATTCTTTGGAGTCATCTTATTCATTCCCTCTTCTTGATTTAAGGTAACTTAACACCAGGAAAATGAAATAACCAAGTTCATCCAATTAAAGTCAATAATGTGATTTAAATGCACCTTAATATTTTTAAATCCTGGTATATCCAATATAGTTCTAAAAAACTAAAATACTACTTTAAAACTTTGATATGGGGGTGCCTGGGTGGCTCAGTCATTAAGCGTCTGCCTTCATTCCTGAGGCTCCGGTCATGATCCCAGGGTCCTGGAATGGAACCCTGCATCGGGCTCCCTGCTCAGCAGGAAGGCTGCTTCTCCCTCTCCTACTCCCCTGCTTGTGTTCCCTCTCTTGCTGTCTTTCTCTCTCAAATAAATGAATAAGTAAATATTTAAATAAAACTTTGATATGATCAGAATAAAAATAATAGATGATCACCTAGAAAGTTAACACACAAGAACATTACCTACAGAGGTAATTGTTAATTGTCCAAGATTGGCTCGTGGCATGCTGGTCTCCCAGAGGAATGACGTCCCACAAAGCACCAAGAAGACTGACTAGAGTATCCAAGGTAATCAAGCCTGGTGGGATGGTGACTTGGGGAATTGGACCAAGGACCCCCTTATCACGTGAGCTGCAAGAGTCTTGCCTGACCAAGCTAGGAAAGCAGCAGTTGACTTCTGTAACATAAAGCCCAAAGAGTTGGGTTTTCTTTTCCTTTTTTATAATGCGAGTGGTTGCCTTAAGCTTTGATTGTGAGGCATCCAGTTCAAAGACAAACTCATTGCCAGCCACGAACTAGGTAAAGAGCCCAGCCACTTCCCTCACTGGGGTACCATTGTTTTGGAGATCTCAGTGATCTCCAGGCCCTTTGGACAATTTGTCATTTCTCCTCCTGTACTCTCAGTTCTCTCTCCTGTGTTTTTAAATTCACCAATAAAGAGTGGCCCATGAAACCCTAGGCCCCCAGTCTGGGCCCCAATAAAAGGAGAAGCCCCAGCCCAGGTACCAGTGTGTGGTGTCTTCTGGAGACCCCAGGTGTGCATGCTGTGTAATTTCCAGGTCCTATAAGTGGAAAACCCTTATTTTTTTAGTGTCCTGATGGTTTGTTGCTGAAGGGCAACTTGCAACCGCAGTAAGAACCACAAGGGTCTGCCCAGTCCAAACACTGGTTTGGAAAGGGAGATATTTGTGGGAACCGCGAGGGGGTCTAGGTGGGTCCCCCCCCCCAGGCATTTGTAGTCAACAGCATTACTATGGATAGGCTGAGACTGGCACAAAACACTTCCAATTGTGCTTTTTCACAACCAACCCAAACCCAAGGCTCGGTGGAATCTCCATACGCAGTAGACAAACAGGGATCTGCACAATGCCCCCTCGCTGCCCCCGCCACCCCGCACCACCACCAATAAATGCTACTTCGGAAAGCCCACTGCATATGCTGTTGGGTTATTTGCCTTGTTGCTCAACATTTACCCACAGGACTTTTTTCATCATCATTCCAAATATTGCTAAGCATGCCTTCCAGTCTGCTGAGAAAGAAAGAGCTCATCCTTTATACATCCTTTATACCTCCTTTATACATAAATTGGTAGATCTCTTAATTCTTGTTTTTTTTTTCAAGATTTTATTTATTTGACAGAGAACAGAGAGAGAGAGAGACAGCGGAGAGAAGGAATACAAGCAAGGGGAGTGGGAGAGGGAGAAGCAGGCTTCCTGCTGAGCAGGGAGCCCGATGCAGGACTCCATCCCAAGACCCTGGGATCATGAGCTGAGCTGAAGGCAGACACTTAACCACTGAGCCACCCAGGCGCCCCCTCTTATTGCTTTAATGAATGAGTCACAAAGGTACGATATTTCCTCCCACGTAATGCCTGATATCTTCCCAGTTCCATGTTTTACTCTTCCCCTTCTTTTTTTTTTTAATTGTAAAAATTTTTTAATAAACATATAATGTATTATTAGCCCCAGGGGTACAGGTCAGTGAATCACCAAGTTTACACACTTCACAGCACTCACCATGGCACAAACCCTCCCCAATGTCCAAAATACTCTTCCCCTTCTTCTAAGTGCCAAAACTACATTTTATATGCACTCTGTGGGTTCTGATTGTTTTTGGCAAATGATGTCCTGTAGACAATGCAAGGGAGGCAAGTGAATTCATGGATTTTCATCTCCTGGGCTTCTCCCTGGGAGGCCATCTCAGTCTGGGGGCATCTCTTTGCTTCACACATGGCCCTTTCCCTCTGACTGATGTCTGGCTCCCATAGCATCTTCTGGGTTGGGGAGAGGGGTGTGGGAAACAGCTAGTCTCTTCTGGGCAGAGGCCCTGCTGGTGCAGGTCCTTGCACTATTGCCTTTTGCAGTTCTCCTAGACCTCGTCACTGTCTCTGCAATTATTCCCTCGCAAACAGAGACCTTCTCAAAATACCCTCGTTGGGTCCATAATCAAAGGAGCGAGACTGATACAAAGCGAAGGTCAAGCAAAGCTTTATTTCGGACCAAGCATTGAGAATCAAACCGACCGTTTGGGGCCGCACCTCTTACAGAGAGGGCGACCTCTCTCTGCCTTACAGACTAGCTTTTAAGGGCAAAGGCCATGTGGTTGGGCCTGGCCACGCACAGGTGGCCAATGAGATTGTAACACAGAGAAAGCTGCACAGTCATGCTAGGTCACACATAAGTGACCAATTGAATTACAATTTACCCTAGTAGATATTTGAATAGCCTATCACCTTGGTCAGAATTGGCACCCAAAAGGCTCCCAAAGGGTGGGGCCCATTCTCCTTGGTAACTAGGGAGACAGTATGCGCCCCCCTCCCCCAACTGATTGGATGTCTCCACCTGGCATGACCCACCCTTGTATTTGGGCTTTGTTACCTGGGACTGGTTTCCAGGACTTGTTTTTAAATAAATTCCCTGAAGGGGGGGCGGGGGGCATGGTCAGTTTAAGTTTTACTGCATAAACAACAAAATCACTGTTTAACCGGATGGAATCACTCTGGCTAAGTAGGCCCTTACACCCTGATGTAAGTGTGCCAACTCTTTCCTTTTGAGACCCTCATTGATACAAATGTCAGACATTTCTATGCTTATCTCTAATAAGGAATCTTACTGCACATGAGGCACAATTTTCTGCTTAAGGAGCCTAGCTGCATTTTTTTTTTTTTCTTAGTACAGCCACATTACATTTTTCCTTTTCTAGCAAACTGAAAAATCCTTCAAAGTGACATTTTAGAACACCAGAAGAATAAATCCCCAGCGAATATGTCTCTTTATCCTTTTATCTTTATATACCTAGATCCCAAATTTCCTAGAAATTCAGAATTAGGACTTTTAGGAAGCTTTTTAAATTCAGTGACTCAGATGTCCATATCATGAAGTCTATGGAAAGGACAACTACACCTCAGTTATTTTGGGTTATGCCTGAAAGCTAAGTAGTGGTTGCGTATTGATCATCAGTATTGATTTGGGCATTTTGTTTCTGAAATGTTTTGGCTTTTTAAATGGCTCCTCAGCAATTAATGTGCATTTGGAAGGTCTTCCTTCTTTGTTGTCCACAGCGCCAAGCACAAAATGGATGAGTAATA
Source organism: Meles meles (assembly GCF_922984935.1). Lineage (NCBI taxonomy): Eukaryota > Metazoa > Chordata > Mammalia > Carnivora > Mustelidae > Meles > Meles meles. The sequence continues at coordinate 90,555,287 of NC_060066.1, read as the reverse complement.
ACTGATCACTGATTAATTTGTTTGCATAAGTAATTGTTCACACAGTTACCCACAGCCAGCCCCGGAGTTTTGTATAGAGACAGATTATCATGGCTCTATGGTTTATAAAAAATGTGAATTTTGTTGCATTTTCTCCTTAGGTAGGTTAAAGGAACACCCAGAAGGGAGTCATAACAAATGTAACTTGCAGGAAAAAGGTCTTCAACTTTGGTTGATTAGGTTATCATTCCCCTAAGCCAAATCACAGTGGACTCTTGATGGCTGATTTCAGTGCTAATTAGGAGCCTTGGGAAAGAGAAGCCAAGCGGTGTGAGAATAAAGGTTGGGTGACAGCTGAACAGCGAGACACTCCTCAGTGGTTTCAGGTCACAGAAAATGTTCAGAGCATAAAAATAGGGACAATTCTGGGGTGAAGGGGAATCTGTGATTTTTTAAAGATATTGCATGTTCCCACTTTTGACAGATTTCACCCCAAACTTTCTACTTACCTCCAATTTTTGCTCAAAAATTTTTTCTTTGTTTGTTTTTAAGGAAAATCCTACCAGCAAATATATGAATGAATGACAGTGTTTATTCATCCTCTTGTGATAAATGTAATGAAGTCTTGCTGCTTTGGGAAAGGGATAACAGTAGGGAGATAGTTGGTTTTCTGAGATTTTTTTTTTTTTTAAGATTTTATTTATTTGACAGAAAAGATCACAAGTAGGCAGAAAGGCAGGCAGAGAGAGAGAGGAGGAAGCAGGCTTCCCGCTGAGCAGAGAACCAGATGCAGGGATCAATCCCAGAACCCTGGGATCATGACCTGAGCTGAAGGCAGAGGCTTTAACCCACTGAGCCACGCAGGCACCCTATTCTGAGATTTTATTTAAATGTGAATGAAGCTAAGTATCCTTAAAACAATCACTAAGTAAAGTGATTGCACAAAGGCAGAGGCAGGGTACTTTTAAAACTCACCCCCCTTGGCGTGCCTGAGTGGCTCAGTGTGTTAAGCCTCTGCCTTTGCTCAGGTCATGATCACAGGATTCTGTGATCCAGCCCCTGCAACAGGCTCTCTGCTCAGCCGGGAGCCTACTTCTTTCCCCCTCTCTCTCTGCCTACTTGTGATCTCCCTCTCTGTCAAATAAATAAAATCTTAAAACAAAACAAAACAAAACAAAACCCACCCCCACTTTTCAATAAAAAGATTACATTGGATTGAAGATAAAAGAATTAACTGAATTTATACGAAGGGATGGCTTTCTGACAGCCCAAAGGCTGGCCTTCCTAAAGTAGAATTTTTCTGGGGTATTAGATGCAAAGGGCATCATTACTGCTGAGCACTAGCTTTGGTTTAGACAATTAAGGGCTTTCTGGGGTTTACAGTCTCAACCTTGGCTGTGGTCCTTAGGGCCGTTTTGTGATGCAAATCACCTGAGGCTCCGTTTCTCAATTGTTTAACCCCAAAACAAATTTCAAAAACAACTTCCAAAATATTTTCTGGTTAATCTGAAGACCATTTACATGAAATTAATATTCTACTTTCCAAAAATAGTTCTGTCCTTAATAGCTGTTTTCCATCTTACAATTAAATCTTGAAACGTACTACTTTGAAATACGTACCAAATACATCTGGGCTGAAGCATCTGAGACGAAACACATAAAGGGCAGTTGCAGTGGCAGAAAGATCAAAGGTATGTTTCCCTCATCTCATTAGGAAAGCGACGCAGAGGTATTGACTGACGGACTAGACCTTGTTAGTCACATACCTACTAGACAGCTTTATCCTCACTAACCCCGTACTGCACTCAATTCATGGTTTAAATAAAATAAGGCTTAGAAGGTGATTTGTTTAGAGACCTAATCCACTCCTGGTAATAACGTTCGATTATTGTGAACACTTCTGCGTGCAATACTGCGTAGCGGTGCACAGGGTTAGATTTTGAATCTGGACTTGTGGAAACTTCTATTCATTCACCCAACTCAAAACAAGTCATTTAAGACACTAAAAAAACTAGTGCACAAGATAGTATGCTTAGACATAAATGTCTTTATTGAGCCAGTAATAGCTTGTTCCCCAAACATAAAGCTGAAATGTGGAGGTTAATTTATATGTTCCTCATGTTTATAATAAGCCATTGTATTTATCCATTTTCAACAGGCATAGCTTTTACATAAAGTTGATTTCTTTGGAAATCTATTCCATTTTAAAAGTCCCATTTAGGATATGAGCCCATATTACATTTTGTAACCTTAAAAATTGCCATCAGCAACTTCTATTCAACAGATAATAAGCCGTAAACAGAGCAAAAATATATAATGGAAATAGTGCACATGATCATGTAAAGTAGCAGAGAAGAAAATAAAAATACACACGAGCAAAAATTATGATAATCAAAAAAATATTTCTAAGGGTACAATAGGTTAGGACAATCACTAAAGAAAAACTCCCACATAGCCACTGGGGAAAAATAGCAAAGCGGAAGCATAAATGAATAAAAAGAGGCTGAGCTCAAAAAGACAGAGATGAAGGAAAAGGTGACTCGGAGCCCTGTACTTAGTCCCTGGCAAGTGCTGCTGGTGCGTGTGTAATTTAATCATTTGCCATGAAATCAGTTCTTAAAGACTGGGTTGTGTTTGTTGTTGTTTTAACTCTGTGAGCCAGAGAGGAGACAAACTTGGAAAAACATAGTAACAATTGAATTCCCATCTGTGTGAAGTTTTATTCTTAGAACTAGTCATTGGTAAGTTCTACCTTAGAACGGATGTGCTGGCATCTAGTCCTCTGTCCCATCACTTGGGATTCTGCAAGGAAGGCTGTTCAAAGAGTCTGCCAAGGCAGGACTGCACACAACAGTGGTCTAAAACTCTGAGGAGAAAACTCTGGGTGTGCTGGCCCGTGACACAAAACAAAAAGCTAGGTGGCAAAACTACTTGCAAAGGTGTTTAGAAATTAGGAGAGGGGCGCCTGCGTGGCTCAGTGGGTTAAAGCCTCTGCCTTTGGCTCAGGTCATGATCCCAGGGTCCTGGGATAGAGCCCCGCATTGGGCTCTCTGCTCCGCAGGGAGCCTGCTTCTTCCTCTCTCTCTGCCTGCCTTTCTGCCTAGTTGTGATTTCTCTCTGTCAAGTAAATAAAATATTTTTTAAAAAAAGAAAGAAATTAGGAGAATTTTTAAACCAGTCACGGTGCCAGCTTCTGAGGAGAACAATTATGAGTAGAGCAGACAGAAGACCTGACCCCGTTCGGAAAGCAGAACTGAGTGATATGTCCGATTCAGCTCTGTAAGTGCTGTGAGAGCGAATGAGCAGGTGCAGGGGGAGCTTAGGCAGTAAGTGCCGAACTGGACTGGGGCAAAGGGTGGAGACAAAGAAGGGCTTCCTGGAAAAACTGCTAGGTAAGCTGAGATCTGAAGAATGAGGATAGGTTAGCCAAATGAACAGGAGAGGGAAGGTAGTTTTGAAGCAGTCTTTCTGTGAAGACTCAGAAGTGAGATAGAACCTGGAGCCTTGAGAAAATAAAAAATTAAAAGGGGCTAAAGCCTAAGTCCCCTAGATTGCTGAGAGGCAAGAGATGGACCTGGAGGAAAAGCTAGAGCATAGGGCATCAAGGTCACAGGAAACCCTCTTTAAAGAGGTTTTACCTGAAATAACAGAAAGCCTTTGAGATCGTTTTGTTTTGTTTTGTTTTTAAGATTTTATTTATTTATTTGACAGAGAAAGACACCACGAGAGAGGGAACACAAGAGGGGGAGTGGGAGAGGGAGAAGCAGGCTTCCCGCCGAGCAGGGAGCACGATGCAGGGCTTAATGCTGGGCTCAAAGCAGGGCTAGATCCCAGGACCCTGGGATCATGACCTGAGCCAAAGGCAGAGGCCTGATGACTGAGCCACCCAGGCTCCCCTGAGATTGATGTTTTAAAGGATCTCAAAGACTGCTCTTACTCATAACTGGATTGTTTGTACTCTTGGATAACACCTCCCCATTCTCCTACCCCACCTCCCCCAACTCCTGGTAACCAATTTGCAATACATAAATATGTAGGATCAACTCATTGTACACCTTAAACTCACACAGTGTTACAGGTGAATTATATCTTAAGAAACCTGGAAAAGATATAAATAAAGGGACTGCTTTATAGACGACGGACTGGAGGAATGTGGGCAAGTAGGAAGATGACTTGGAGAAATCGTGGAGAAAAGATGGAATGAAGCTGATGTGGTTTAAACGATTTAGAAGATAGAATCATCAGAGTGCTTGGGTAGCTCAGTTGGTTGTGTATGAATCTTGATATCAACTCAGGTCTTAATCTCAGGGTCGTGAGTTTGGACCCCACCTTGGGCTCTACACTGGGCATGGAGCCCACTTTTAAAAAGTATTAGAAAAAAAATTTCATTTCTTTTGATGGCTGCATAGTATTCCATTGTGTATATATACCACATCTTCTTGATCCATTCATCTGTTGATGGACATCTAGGTTCTTTCCATAGTCTGGCTATTGTAGACATTGCTGCTATAAACATTCGGGTACACGTGCCCCTTCGGATCACTATGTTTGTATCTTTAGGGTAAATACCCAGTAGTGCAATTGCTGGGTCATAGGGTAGTTCTATTAAAGAAGATAGAATTGTCAAAGCCTGGTGAGAGACTGGATGTGAGTAGTAAGGCAGAAAGGAGAGTGCGAGATCAAGGATGCCAGGTGTCTGATTTAGACAACTGGGTGCCTGATGGCGCCATTCACTGCATGAGGAAGCATCAAGGGAAGAGCAGGTTGGGTTTGGCATGTACATAAGTTTGGGGTGTGTTGAGCTGGGATTCCTTTGAGCCTACCAAGGAGAGATATCCAGAAAAAAATTGTTTGTGGAGCTGGAGCTCAGAAGAGAAGCCCTGGATATAGTTGGAGGCCTGGGAGTCAGATTGCAATTGGTGATTGAAATCATGGGAGTGGGTGATGCCCCCCCAGAAAAATGTGTGCTTTGAGAAGAGAAGTGACCTAGGAAGAAACCTAAGGAGGACCATAAATATGTGTTGATCAGAGAAAGATAGCCCTGTGTCTTAGCCCAGGTTTTTCCTAAGAACCAAAGCCCAAAGTAAAGCCACAAGCTACCATTTATTAGGTGAGAGTGTGCCATAGTAGGGCAGTTAGAATAAGAGAAGAAAGATAGTGAGGTAGGAAAGGCAGGGAGGCAGACAGGTGGCGGCACATTACCTACTTGGCTTCCCATGAAAGCCAAGGGTTCCAGTCCAGTCAAGCTGTAATGCTGGAGCTTCTGGTATCCTTACTAACAGGCAGAATGGAGGTTTGGCGACAGCTGAATCAGTACCTCTGGGAAACACTGAGACAGGAAGTGGTACCAAGAGACGAAGCTGTGTCATTAGTAGGTGGGATTTTGTAAATGATAGAATGATGTGCATCTTAATGGATTTTCTTCAGCAAGGAAATCAGAGCAAGCAACCGATGGTCTGAAATAATTTGGGATACCACGTAAACTGCGCCAGGGGTATCCTGTGGAGATACACTGTGGGGTATCCTGTGGAGATACCAGGTTCCTCTGTGGAGAAATCTGAGAAGGAGTAAAGGAGAAATGAGAGAAAAACAAATAATCCTGAAGATAGCAAGAAAATGCCATATTTAAAGAATGAGTCATCAGTGTCAAGCTTCTGTCAAGTCGAATAAAATAAATGCGGAAGTGGAAATACATGGATTCTCTGGGCTTCTGATAACATACTTCAGTGTTCCTGTGGGAACCATGTCTTTGCTACCTCTGATTTACTTGGTGTGGCTGAGTGAACCCCACGCCACGGTTCTCAGATGTAAGCAATGAGTGTATGAACTCCCTGAATACAGGGATGACTTGTGAGGAAAAAAGCCAGTGGGACTCCATACCAGGAATTTCACTGGAATTACTGAGAAAGAGCTGGAAGCCTGGACTTTGAAATGTTGTGAGAAAGAAAATCTTTTTTCCCCCCTTTAATTCAGTTTGATTTGCTTTTCTGACATTCATAACCAAAATATACCCAGTTACTACAGAAACAGGAAAATATTCATTAGATTTAATGACAAAGGTCATGGATACCTTCAGTGAACATGGTTTCAGTGTAGAGGCCTGGGTAGAATTCAGGCACATTCTTATTGTGTCTTCATTCATTCTCTTTATGCTTAAGACACAGTTTCAGGGACGCCTGGGTGTCAGTTAAGAGTCCGACTCCTGATTTCAGCTCAGGTCATGATCTCAGGGTCATGAGATCAAGCCCCACCTTGGGCTTCGTACTCAGCAGGGGGTCTGCTTGAGATTTTCTCTCCCTCTCCCTCTGCCCCTCCACCTGTGCTAGCTCACTCTCTCTCTAAAATAAATAAATAAAATCTTTAAAAAAATAGTTTCACCTCCTTGTGAAAGGATGGAGAATGTCAAACTGAATGTTTACAGAACCCATGGCAGAAAGCAGAAATGACGTCTGCAAGCAATCTTGGCATCTCGGCACCACGTTGTTCTGGATATCATCTAGGAAACAGGTGTGCTGCATCACCCAGGGTGGGGGTGGGGGACTCCTCAGTGTTGCCAGAGCCCAGAGAAAGCCCCATCTGTTTTAAACAATTATAAAGTCTCCATGATAATACATAGATTTGACTTTAGTTTTTTATTTTCCCCAACTACTTAACATTGTTGCCAAGTACATAGCGGGTTTTTATTAAACACGGTGCCTTCAAGATGCCGGACCTACCTGAGCAAGGAGCAGCCCACAGGAGTCGCTCAGACAGGAGTCTGACAGAAAACAGTGTCCCTCTCTCCTTCTGATGGCCCAGTAAAATTACATTTTGATTCCAACGTCTGGCCATCCTAGTGACTGTGGAAGTAGAAATGTTTATATAAATTCTGTGTAGCTCTTCACTACATCACAACTCTCATATTTCTGTGGACTCATAACAGATCTATCTCTGCAGCCTCAATTTTCCTTCACAGCATTTCTTCCTATCCACTCTTTTTTCCTGTTCAAAATAAATTACAAAATTTAGATGCTCACTACCTCTGACTTGGAATAGAGTAACACCCCTGTAATTGATCACTGGGCCTCCAGACATGGTTTACTCCATCTATCATCTTATATCCTACTACCAGGTGAACAATCCCCAAATTACTTAAATACCCCAGCATCAGTTAAATCCTGCAATGTTAGATCAGATTCCTAAATATCTATCACAGAGTTTCACTTATATGTCTGTTTGCTTTTTTTTTTGCCTTTCTTACTGTTAGTTGAATATATTTCTGTCTCTTTATTTCTTATCTTTGTGAACTGGTTATGATTTGTTTGAGGTTGGGATGTGTTTCAGTGGGTCTCATCTCATGGGTAAGGCAAATTAAATGAAGAGATATTTTCCGTAACTAATTTCACATCAATGTACGCATGTTGGTATTGAATTCCGTGCTTCTAATTATCACTAATAAAGTACCAGAGTGTGGTGTGACCATTGATCATAGACTATGTTCAGATGACTGCCACTGCTTTGTTTATTCTCCTCATTACTCCATAGAAGCCAGGGTCAGTCCCATTGCAATGTGTTTTTAATATATTTTTAGACATATAGTAAATATAAGATTGGTATAAGCAACACTGAGGATGTTATAGGAACATCATGCATAGTGATTTTTATGCTGGCTGAAACAATATTTATTTGTATGAAAAACCTTCATTGCCTTTCAAATGCAACAAGATTTTCCAAGAGGAATGCTTTTTTTTTTTTATTCCTTTTAACATCTTTGAAATAGGTTCTCTTTTAATTGAGGTTTAATTGGCATATAACGTTATATTAGTTTCAGATGTACAGCATAATGATTTGATATTTGTATACACTGCAAACTGATTACACAATATAAGTCTAGTTACCGTCCATCACCACACATAGTCACAATTTTTTCTCAGAATAAGAACTTTTAAGATTTACTCTCTTAGCAACTTTCAAATATGCAATACAGTATTATCAACTATAGTCACCATGCCGTACATGACACGCCCATGACTTATTTATTTTATAACTGGAAGTTTGTAGTTTCTGGTCACCTGCACCCATTTCACCCACCCATCACCCCTTTCCTCTAGCAACCGCTAATCCATCCTCTCTATCTACGAGCTTAGCTTTTTTATTTGATTTTGTTTTTGTGTTCGGGGTTTTAGTTCTTGGTTTTTTGTTTTTGTTTTTGTTTTTAGATTTCGCATACAAGTGAAATTATACAGTATTTATATTTCAATTTATATTTCACTTATAAGGCTCTCAGGGTCCATCCACGTTGTCACAAATGGCAAGATTCCACTCTTTTTTATGGTTGAGTGATTTTTCCATTATACATCTGCTTTATGCATTCATAATCAATGGGCACTTCAGTTGTTTCCATATCTTGGCCATTGTAAATAATGCTGCAGTGAACATGGAGGTTCATGCATCTGTTTGAATTACTGTTTTCGTTTTCTTCGGATAGATGCCCTAATGTGGAATTGCTAGATCATATGGTTGTTCTGTTTTAATTTTTTGAGAATCTCCATACTGTTTTCCATAGAGCTATGCCAATTCATGTTCCTATCAACAATATACAGAGTTTCCCTTTTTTCCACATTCTCACCAACACTTGTCATTTCTTGTGATTTTGATGATACCCATTCTAATAGATGTGAGGTGATATCTCATGGGGGTTTTGATTTGCATTTCCTTGATTACTATCAGTGATGTTGAGCATCTTTTCATGTATCCATTGGCTGTCTGTATGTTTCCTTTGGAAAAACGTTTATTCAGGTCCTCTGCTTATTTTTTAAAGTGGATTGGGTTTTTGTTTTTGTTTTTGTTTTTTGGGGTTTCATTTTGTTTTGTTTTTGGTTTTGGTTTTGTTTGTTTTGCTCTTGAATTTTGTGAGTTCTTTATATATTTTGGATATTAATCCCTTATTGGATATATGATTTGCAAGTATTTTTTCCCACTGAGTAGATTGCTGTTTCATTTTTGTTGTTGGTTTCCCTTGTTGTGCGTTTGATGTTATTCCACTTGTTGATTTTGCTTTTGTTGCCTTTGTTTTTGGAGTCAAATCTAACAAAAATTATTAATGATGTCAAGGAGCGTCTAACAAAAATTATTAATGATGTCAAGGAGCTAACAACTTATGTTTTCTTCTAGGAGTTTAATGGGTTCATGTCTTACATTCAAGCTTTAATCTACTTTGAATTAATTTTTGTCTGTGGTATAAAAATAACAATCTAGATGCATTCTTTTGCATGTGGCTGTCTAGTTTTACCAGTACCATTTATTAATGAGCCTGGTCTTTCCCCAATATAAATTCTTGCTCAATATAAATTCTTGCCTCTTTTGTCAGATTAATTGCCCATATATGTGTGGGTTTATCTCTGGGCTCTCTGTTATGTTCCATTGATCTGTGGGTCCGTTTTTATCCCAACACCATATTGTTTTGATTACTGTAGCTTTCTGTCATAATTTGAAATCAGGGATCATGATGCCTCAGCTTTGTTCTTCTTTCTCAAGATTGCTTTGGCTATCTGGGGTCTTTTGTGGTTCCATACAAGTTTTAGGATTGTTTGTTCTATTTCTGTGAAAAATGCCATTGGAATTTTGATAGAGATCACATTGAATCTGTAGATTGCTTTGAGTAGTATATACATTTTAACAATATTAATTATTTCAACCCATTAGCATGGAATATCTTCATTTATTTTTGTCTTCTTCAATTTCCTTCAACAATGTCTTATAGTTTTCAGTGTACAAGTTTTTTACCTCCTTTGTTAAATGTATTCCTGGGTATTTTATACATTTTGATGCAATTGTAAATGGGATTGTTTTGTTAATTTCTCTTTCTGATAGCTTGTTGTATGTAGAAACACAATAGGTTTTTGTATTGATTTTGTATCCTGCAACTTTACTGAATTCCTTTATTACTTTATTACTTTTCTATTCGTTTTCTTCGGATAGATGCCCTAATGTGGAATTGCTAGATCATATGGTTGTTCTGTTTTAATTTTTTGAGAATCTCCATACTGTTTTCCATAGAGCTATGCCAATTCATGTTCCTATCAACAATATACAGGGTTTCCCTTTTTTCCACATTCTCACCAACACTAGTCATTTCTTGTGATTTTGATGATACCCATTCTAATAGATGTGAGGTGATATCTCATGGGGGTTTTGATTTGCATTTTCTCCACCAATTTTTTGGTGGAGTCTTTAGGTGGAGTCTTTCTATATATAAAATCATGTTGCCCTCAAAGTAATGAGAGTTTCACTTCTTCTTTTTCAATTTGAATGACTTACTTCTTATTCTTGCTTTAATGCTCTGGCTAGGACTTCCAATACAATAAAGAAAAGTAGTGAAAATAGGCATCCTTGTCCTGTTCCTGACCTTAAAGGAAAAGTTTATAGCTTTTCATCGTTGAGTATGATAATAGCTATGAGCTTGTCATATATGGCCTCTGTCACATGGAGTTACATTCCAACTATACCAACTTTCTTGAGGGTTTTTATCATTAATGGATGTTAAATTTTATCAAATACTTTCTGCATCTACTGAGATGACCATATGGTTTTGACCCTTCATTTTGTTAATGTGATGTATCACATTGATTGATTTGCAGATGTTGAACCTTCTCTGGGCTAGATCCCACTTGTTCCCAGTGTATGATCCTTTTAAGGTGTTGTTGAATTTGGTTTGCTAAGATTTTTAAAGGATTTTTGCATTCATATTGATCAGGAATATTGACCTGTAATTTTCTATTCCTGTGTTTTTGTCTGGTTTTGGCATTGGGTAATGCTGGCTTTGTAAAATGAGTTTGGGAGCATTCCTTCCTCTTAATTTTTTTGAAGAGTTTCAGAAGGATAGGTATTAATTCTTTTTTGAATGTTTGTAGAATTTACCAGTGAAGCCATCTGGTCCTAACAGGAATGCTTTGTTTTAATCTTTCACAGGCTCTTAATTAAACCTTTCAAACTGTTTTAAGGATTCCGAGAATGCCTAAAAGATGTGTATTTTTAAATGAACTTTCATTTGAATATAATTCTCATTTCCTACCAGTACCTGCAAAAAGCAAAACATCTTTTTTGAAAGGGGAAGAGAATGCATTGCAAGATTAGTCCCTATTGAGAAAAGTGGATTTTTTTTTTAAGAATTACACTGATATATCTTTTTGTCTTCAACCTAAAATTTATAATTTAATTTTTACACATTTTGTATTCATATTTGCATGATAAAAAAAGGTGCCACATCTTTTTTAAAATCACCTCTTTATGGTTGAATTGCTAGAGAGAGATACCCAAGGAATCAAAGAGGAATAACAATTTTCAAGTCTCATATTGGAGCAATTTGCATAACTCTCTAATATTCACCTCATTAAGTCTCATTAGCAAATCATTGTCTCCCTTGTGGAAGCTTTAGGAGAAATCTTAGTTGGCAATTTTCATGGAAGCTCAGTAATGTCACTCAATACTTTACATGGAATTATCTCCATCTAGAACTTTTGGCCTTCAATATTAAATAAATGATCCAAACTATCTTTTAAGTGGACTTAGAATTTAGACCAGTTAATTTAGTACCCAAAGCCTGTTCTTATACTAGTTAGCCATCCTGCAACTTGGAGGAAGCACCACCAGACCGGTGGAACCAATCATTTATTCTCAGAAGAAACATACCATTTTCTCATTCTCAAAACATCAGAACAAAAACAAAGCATGAGAAATATCTACTGTCCTTTTCACAGAGACACTTAACAAAAATGTTTCTGAGGAGGTTTTAAAGAGGCAGATTATTTGAAGTAAATCTGAGATATGCCAATTCACTGATTTCACTAGTTAGAAACCCGGTAGCATAATGGCATTGGTGGTTGAGTATCACAACTAGCGTTTTTTTTTTTGTTTTTTTTTTTGAGAAAATACTTTCTGCCAGAGCCCTTCTAAGCACTGTATGTTTAATCATCAAAACAACTCTTTTAAGTAGACAAGCTTATTTTTTTTCCCTTTCACAGAGAAGGAAACAGTCATAGATAACTAATGAGTATGCTCATTGTCCTACACTAGTAAGTGTCAGAGGCAGGTCAAAACTTGGGTCTGATACTGAAACCATGCTCTGAACTCCTATGCATTTATAAAGAGATGCTAAAAGGAACAGAACCCATGAAAGCGGGAATGTGATATTCTTTTTGGCACATTAAACTACATTCCCTATTGCCATTATGAATTTGTATCCAGGGCAATAGTCCCATTTTGGCTTATTCAGGATTGTTATGGGATTCTTTTATGTGTTAGGGCTGTATTAGTTAGCTCAGGCTGCCATAACTAAATCCCATATACTGCGTATGTTAAAAAACAGAAATTGATTTTCTCAGTTCTGGAGGCTGGAAGTCCAAGATCAGGGTGCCAGCATGGTTGGGTTCTGAAGAGAGCCCTCTTCATGGCTCCCTCATGGACAGCCTCCGTGCTGTGTCCTTACACGACAAAGAGATAGCCTATTCTTCTAAGAACACTAATCCCATCATGAGACCTCAATCTCATGACCTCCTCTAATTCTCTAATTCTCTCCCAAATTCCTAATTCTCTCACAAAGGCCCCATCTCAGAACACTCTCACATTGAGTGTTAGGGCTTTAGCATATGAATTTTGGGAAGGGCAACAGTTCACTTCATAGTAAGTATTAATGCAGGTTTGGGGATTAAAAGTTGAAAAAGACCTTGTTATTTACTGCAAGGAAATAAAAATTAAGGGGATACATAAGTAAGTTATAGGAACATGATAGGTTCTAAAATAAAGAAATAGGCAAGGTATCCTGAAAGCACCAAGGAGTATGCAATTAATTTTGTCTGGGACTTAGGGACAGGATAGCTGGAAGCAGGTTTTACCAAAGAAGAAGCTGAACTAAATCTGGAAGTGTGCATGGTTGGCTAGCAACTACAGAGGGCTCCACCAGTCCTACTCTCCCAGTGGAATAGGATAGAGTTTAATCTGTTGCCTATATGATCAAGATACACAGTTCAGTCTTCTTTTATGAGAATTGTTACAATGCCCATGTTGGGAACACATACAAACCAAATCACCCTTCAGAGAAGCTTGAAACTGACAAGCCCTCCCTATGGCTTCAACGGTTTTAATCACTGTTTTGATCTCTCACTCTTAATCATAATCAGACATCCAAGGGATTACAGATACCTAAAGAAAGTCTTTAAAATGAAGGGTAGTGACCAAAACAAAGCAGAAATAAAATAAACTTAGCAAAATCGTAGACTGTGCCCCCCTCAAAAATAAAAACAAAAAAATAAACAAAAGGGAGAAAGCCCTATTTTTAAAAAAAGATTTTATTTTTCTGTTTGAGAAAGAGAGAGAGTAAGAACACAGGGAGAAAGAGAAGCAGGCTCCCTGCTGAGCAGGGAGCAGGATGCAGAACTGGATCCCAGGACCCCTGGGATCATGACCTGAGCCAAAGGCAGACACTAAACCGACTAAGTCACCCAGGCACCCTGAGAATAACCCTACTGTTAAAATTCTAAGAGAAATAAGAAAAGATTTTGCAACACCAAAATAAAAACAGAATGTTTAAAATATTGCAAAAAGCAAAACTGAGCTCTTAGAAATTAAAAAGTTCATAGCAGAAATAGATAACCCAGTAAGAATTGACAAAATTTCTTCCCTAGAAGGAAGAAGGGAGGGCAAAGAAAAGAACATAGAGGGGCGCCTGGGTGGCTCAGTGGGTTAAAGCTTCTGCCTTCGGCTCAGGTCATGATCCCAGGGTCCTGGGATAGAGCCCCCCATCGGGTTCTCGCTCAGCAGGGAGCCTGCTTCCTCCTCTCTCTTTGCCTGCCTCTCTGCCTACTTGTGATCTCTCTCTCTCTGTGTCAAATAAATAAATAAATAAATCTTTAAAAAAAAAAAACAAAAAAACAAAAATGGGAAAGAGTAACTCATAAAAAATAAGACAATAGGATCTTTCCAACTAGAGAGAGGTAATGGGGATGCCCTGAGTTATTAAGAGAAATGCCAGGATGATTGGTGCCCTCAGGCTTAGCTCACACCAAAGACGGGATGAGAGCACATGGCCATGGACAGCTACATTCTATCCTATATTCACAGTCACTCTATTCTTCGAAGTTCAGATGTGGCACAAATAAACTTGGAGATGCAGGTGCTGGTGGTAGGGAGAGATGGCAAGAATCAGTATGAGGAGGTAAAAAGAGGGACGGAAGGCTATGATGACAAGTCAGCAGTGATTGGAGAGGGGAGGGTAGGGGTCCAAGCCATAAAGGGCTGGGGACTTACCTCCTTTGCTTTGACCAGAATAAGTCTACTTCCACCTCTTGGATATGCTTTAAATATGGAAGAAGGAACTTTTTTTTCCTGTCAAAAATATTGACGATCACTAGTCTGCATCGTAGGTTGCCCTTGAAGTATTTTAGGCAGGAGGGTGAGTTTGAATTTTAGAAATGAAGTTTTGGCTTCAGGGTACAGAGTACATTAAAGGGAAGAAACCCCAGAAGGAGACCATTTAGGAGGTGGCAGTGTACAAGCAAGATATTTTAAAGAGTTATAATAGGGGCTCCTGTGTGGTTCAGTCGTTAAGCATCTGCCTTCGGCTCAGGTCATGATCCCAGGGTCCTGGGATCAAGCCCACATTGGGCCTGCTTCTCCTTCTTCTTCTCCCACTCTCCCTGCCTGTGCACTCTCTCTCTCTCTCTCTCTGTCAAATAAATAAAATAAAATAAAAGAGTTATAATAAGGATGGACAAAGAGGAAAGGACAGAATATATCCTCATTAAAAACAACAAAAACAGGCAGAATCAATATACAACTTGGTGAGATGAGTTGTGAGAGAATGATACTCAGATTTCTAGTTTGGATGACTGTGTTGATGGTAATCTGTCTGCCAGAATATAAAAACAAAACAAAACATACAGGAGCAAAAGTAGCTCATAGAGGAAGTGACAATGTCCATTTTGGATGGGAAACATCCAGACAGAGATAGCTAGTAGGCAACAAGATTTAGAGTTTAAGACAGAAATAGGCATGTAGAGGCGCCTGGGTGGCTCAGTGGGTTAAGCCTCTGCCTTCAGCTCGGGTTATGATCTCAGGGTCCTGGGATCGAGCCCCACATCGGGCTCTCTGCTTAGCGGGGAGCCTGCTTCCCCACCCCCCACCCGCCTGCCTCTCTGCCTACTTGTGATCTCTCTCTCTGTGTCAAATAAATAAAAATAAAAAAAAAAAGAAATAGGGATGTATATCTTGGCATCCTAAACAATGGGATCATAACATGGGTATGAAAGTGATCCGCTGCGAAGAGTGTATAGAGTGAGAAGAATGGAGAGACATAAACTCAGGGCAGATCATGAGCAAATACTGGGCATAGGAAGTTAAGAACACTGAAACTGTTGCTCTCTTGGAAAAATTGTGTCGGAAGTAAAATCAGCCCCGTTTCCTTTGAACTTGCAAATAAAATGAAACAAGAATCATCTGCTCCGGTCAACTCTCATGGACCCATATCCCAGAGAACCCAGAGGGACTGCTCCAGGAGGCAGCCCTTGGAGAGCACGTGGCAGCTGAGAGAAGAGGTAACAGGCTGCCTTCCCAGCACAGTGGCCTCGCTGTCCGGAAAAGCAGCAGCTTCTGTCTGGAGCTGAGTTTGCTACCATTCTGAACCACGACTGCCATTGATTCCCCATTAGGCTCCCCATTTTCCAATTTAGAAAATCTGATTCAGCAACTTGTTTAGATCACAGACTTTTTTTTTTTTGACAGAGAGAGTGAGAGAGCACAAGCAGGGGAACAACAGAAGGAGAGGAAGAAGCAGGCTCCCTGCTGAGCCAGGAGCCCGATGCGGGGCTCGTTCCCAGAATCCTGGGATCATAACCTGAGCGGAAGGCAGCTGCTTAACCATCTGAGCCACCAGGCGCCACTAGACTGCAGACTTTCCAAACTGGCACAGATTTTTAAGCTTGAGAATATTTTTGTGGCTTGCAGATTTTCAGCAGCTATTATTTTATGCATCAGGAAACATTTAGCAAACTAATGAAACAAAGTAAGTGAGGTGAGTAGAATTATAGAATCCTACGTTGGGGGTTCTTGTGTGGCTTAGGGCAACCAGCCTCATAACTCAGAACTCATAAATTAGATTACAAAACACTTTGCAACCTGTATTCATATTTAAAAATCGTGCTTCCCCAAGACATAAGTTATTTTAGGCTTTGAATTTGTGAATTGGGATAACTGGTCTTCACTTTTCATGGTTACCCTCAAATGTCTAATTCCAACCACGCCCCTTAATGCCCCAGCTAAATATAGTTCTCATTATTCCTATCAGCTCTTTTTTTTTTTTTAAGAGTGTTTTTTTTTTTTAATATTTTATTTATTTGACAGAGAGAAACCACAAGTAGGCAGAGGCAGGCAGAGAGAGAGGAGGAAGCAGGCTCCCTGCTGAGCAGAGACCCTGATGCGGGGCTCGATCCCAGGACCCTGGGATCATGACCTGAGCCGAAGGCAGAGGCTCTAACCCACTGAGCCACCCAGGCGCCCCCCTATCAGCTCTTTTGTAACCCTGGCCCTTACCAATGTTTTCCTTATTTTAAGGAGAAGCTTGTAACAGTGTCTGTTTTTCTGAGGTTGCTTCTGGCTGAGAGTCTTAGGGGCAGATAAAGAAACCTACAAATAAGGAAAGACAAGGAAAGTGACTAGTAAATGAATATATGACCATTACCAAAAACTACAGGTTTTGTTAAAAATCCATTTGTGTAAATGAGTCCTTTTTAAAGAAGAGGGTATTTGTGTTTTCTAAACTCAAGCATTAGAAAAGTCCATTTTCAGTATATGAAGCTATGGCTTTCATTGTTTTGGCTATTTTGTTCAGGCTAGAAACTGTATCTATGACATTTTAGCTCTCATACTGCTTAAATGCGCTGCTTATATATGGAATGCTATCTTTCGAAATAGCCATCTAAGCATGTCTGAAGTTGCCGTTATTTATCAGCTGCTCAGAACAGTTTTGTAAATATTTCATAGGTGTACAATGAAATCTCTTAAGATGTCAGAATCCATTTTAGAAACTGAAATAATATAGTATTACATGTACTGAATGACATTCACTTTAACAGACTAGTTGGTCAATATCCTACATTTAATTATATTCATTTGGGTCCATTTTACATATGCATTGTACAAGAAGTAAAGCATATCCCATGGTGTGCCCACAGCCAATTCTCAATAACGGGAAAACAGGACTCTTCCAACTAAGCAAGTAATCCTTTCTTTCTCGTCGTTTGTGTTCCAAGCCCGTACCCTAATTGTTCATTGCTCCTATTAGAAAGCTGAGAGCAGAAAAAGAACAAACCTTCGTGGTTTCCATGTTGCAGGGATCTTTATGTTGCTCATCACTCTATCTGCAGTGCCTAAAATAGTACCCGCCACCCCCGCACAACGAGCTCTCGGCATGTCCTTGCGGAATGAATGAACGGTGCCAGCGGCAGGTGCCTTCTATACCATAGTCCACGGAGATGCTATAGTAGGAAGAGGTCTGCATGAACATACACGAGAGCCAAAATCGATTCTGTTTTCTGCCCATTCTAGGGTGACCTTGGCCAAGTCTGTATCTCAGAGTTTGGAGTTCCTCATTTTAGGAATGGGGATAAAGCAATCGTACCCTCTCCCTCAGCGGGCATTCAGTGGAACAAATGGAGCAGGCTCTGTAAACATCCAAAAAACCAAAAGGACAAAAGAGATCAAAATGACTGACGCTAATGCAGATCTCTTGGTTTATCTCACCAGCCCATGTGCCTCTGTGTTTACAGTCCTCTTTTAATTATTTGCATTAATCAAGGGCAGCCAAAGCATGAATAATCCCAAGCACTTCTGTTTGGCTTTGGAATTATATTTGAATGTGCTCTGTGTACCTTTCAAGTGTGTCTTCTTATGAAATCATGAAATCACACTGTAAAGATCTTGTTCTGTGGCATTGGCTTGGGGGTCAACTTGTGACAATCTCTCTGTGTCCTGGTGTGACAGGATGCTTTGCAGATCCCCAGCCCTGTGACAGTCATGAGATGAGCATCATGAATATAATGCACCATGTTTTGGGAAAACTGAACTTGGTCCTGGGGACGTTGCGCAAGCTTCTTTAGTAAACTTTAGAAATAGTTGTTTTGTTTATTTGTTTGTTTACCTGGGAAGAAGTTAGTTGAGTTTCTCATTGGGGAACTGAGGCAATAGATGTTCAGAGTTCTAATTTATCACTGCTTGGCGTATTATATGTAAATGAGGCTTACCCATTCAGATAACTTGATGGTACACTTTTGAATAAATGAATATATCACACCATGAAGATATTGAGCTTTAAAATAAGTACAGTATTCATAACTTCCCTTCCACTTGGTGATTTATCATCGATAAAACATGGGTTTTTGAAAGAGCATTGAAATAATTTATTTGTTTTCTAGTCTATGCATTTGTTGATCTGGATAGTAATTTTATCCTCCCTTTGCAGCAACTGGCTGGTAAACTATTCCTTCCAACTTCAGGAAGTGAAGTATTACCTACTCATTTCTCTCCCTTATGCCTACAGGCTACACTGTAATTCTAACCTGTCCTACTTTGCGATGGACGTATTTTTAAGTGTCAGAATGTTCTGCATATTTATACTGGAGTGTATATCTGGAATGCAGGGGTTATTCAAGGCTCTTAAAATGGAGCAGTGATAAGAAGAAAACAGTGATTAAAAACTGAGGTCCCCAACCCATTTAGAAGCCCCTTCTCCACATGGAATTCTTCATTTTCCACCCTCCAAGCGTCCATCCAGACAGAAATCATGTATATCTCCATGGAATCACTTTGACACTGGGCTTGATTATGCCAAGGTTGCAAAGTTAAATTAGGACCACAGCCAAGAGGTAACACGAGGGACATGCATTCCCCTTCATCTTCTGGTTCCTAGTGAGCCGGCTTCTGAGAGATCTACCCCGGTTTGTCTCTCCTGTCCCCAGGAGCAGCACCGACCCACTGCATAAGGACCCACCTTCATGCTGTGTCTGCTCTAACAGTGGAAGATGCCCTGAGACTTGGGTTCAGATCCTGAACAGAGGACTCGGGCTGGGTGTCAGGATAATTACATGTATCTTGTGATGCTTTGGAAGGATTAAACAGGCTTCGACATGAGAAATACCTCAGAGTCCTGCATGTATTAAACTCTCAATTTTTTTAATAGATTAATGTGTCTGTCTGGAACATTGCACCTCTGTTCTTGCTGTCACTGTGACGATGAAGGGTTTATGAGACTCATGTGGCCCAGCACAGTCTGTCGCACTGGATGGAGATGGCAGACTGCTTCTTTGTCATTCTGTAATCCCTCTAGTCTGTGCTGCTTTCTGGTGTACGAGTTGGAAGAGATACAGCCTTGCGCCCTCTCTGGCCAACCAGACACCTCAGGGGAATGTCTTAGCTGAACTGAGCCAGGCCCGAGTCAGTGTCATGGTTTGGGGGTAACAAGGTTTCCTGGATGGAACACGAGGGCAGGAATCATGGGACCTGGGCTTTATGCCGGGTCCCAGCACTGATTTGGCAAGTGACCTTGGGCAAACCACTTCCCTTGTATTCTTTCTATTAAAGGAAGATAATTGATCTATGGCCACACCTCACAAAGACGTAGTGAAGATTAATGTAGGATATTGGGATCCAATTCGGAAGAAAACACCACAGAACACATAATTAGTTTTATAATCTATAATTAAGTATATGGATAGTGAGGAAGTGCCACATGTGAATTATACATTATAAAATTAGACCTTGGTGTTTTGTTTTTTTTTTTTCCTTTCTATGAAAACTGAAGACCCCAGTTATGCTTGGTCTGACACTAGTAGAGACACTGACCTGGAAGACTCCACTGGATGACATAATAGCTGTTTTAATGCATCAAGCAAATAGGATACGAAAGCTGCTAGTGAAATGATCAAAGGTAGACCAGATAGTCCAGAACAAAGGGCAAAATGAGATTGGCTGTCTTTGATTCACAAAGAAAAGAAATATGTCACAGATAGTTAGAAACTAAAGGGTCAGTGTCTTAACCCAATTCTGGGTAGGGACGTACTGTGGACAGTAGTAAATAGTCATTCCAACACTGTGCAGAACAATCTCCTGAAGTCCTCCTCCACATCCTCTGTGTCCATGTCGTCTGCCAAAGGAAGAAGAAGGATGACTGACAGAGTGAGGCTCAGCCAGCTTGAGTGGAGAGCTATCCACTGGGCCCCTCTGGGCATCAGGACACTGTCCTCTCCCTGGTTCTGATGTCTGCCAAAGGGACATCCTCACTGAGCTCATCAGAACAGCGTGGGTTGCCATGCATGAAGTATTTCCAACACCCTCCTAGCCCATCTCCAGTTACTCGGCCCAGGCAGTTTGGGAGAGTCGGTGCTCCACAATGTAGAATCCTAACACAAACACTCTTGGATTATTCAGTGCGTTGAAAGCAGATTCAAAGCACAGATACCCTCCTCCAGGCCCGTCAGCTGTACTCCCTGGGTCAACAAGATCATGCTAATGGTCTGGACCTTTGGTTGTTTTCTTCTGTTTTCTGTCTCCCCAACCCTTACCAGTCAGTCTCCACTCTCCTTGGGCGACCATGAATGCTGAGGACTGGGATGCCCTTGTCTTTCTGAGCCATAGGGCACCCCTTGGTTTCTGGATGAAGTTGCCCTTCTCACAGCCCCTGGACCTCCAAGTTGACAGGTCACAGTTTAACACACTGGATTCATAAAAACAAACAAAAGAGCACCTTTTTATTTTCTCTGGCTGACCTACTCCTGCTTACCAACCTCTGCTTCCCAGGGCTAGGCCAAGAAAGTCAGGGAGATGTAGATGATCAGTACCCCCAGTTAATTTCGGTCTAGATCACGTCTGTTGGGTAAAAACCCTGTGGATGTGGTTCACTCCAAACACGCCTGCTTCTCCCCACTCTCCGCTGTGCCTTCCCCACATGGTGGCTGACATCCCGGGAGTGACAGCTTCCTGTCCTCCTGATGTCGGGATGAGGAAAGAGGTCCTGGCCCCACATGAGGTCTTGAGTTGGTCCCCCTGCACCGGCTCTTTGGTTCTGGCTATCTTTTGGCTGATCTCTGTCGAGACGAAATAGATCCAGTCTTAACTGTAGAGTTGGCCTGTGTCTCTCCTCAGCCTAGTTGGTGTATCTCCTGGTGTATTCATTCAGTCAGGGCGTGTTCCTAGGAAGCCCAACACCCCGCTGGGGAACTCTAGCCAAGGTCATTTCTGCGTCCTGTATCCTGAGAGGCCTCTCCATCAGCACTGGGATTCAGGGTCACTTAACAGTGCCAAAATGAATCCCTCTAAGGTTCCCAGATCTCATGGCCATCACTTACCCCACAGGAAACAGTCATTTCTGGTCTCTTGTCTTCTACACAAGAGCCCAGGCTGGCTGAGGAGAACTAACCCAGCCCCCTTCCTGCCCAGGTGCACTGAGCTATCACACTTACTTCCTGTGGTTACTACAAATCATAGGCTTGCCCAGCAGTCTCTCCAGACAGTCTGAAACTAAGAACAAAAACATCACAACTTAGATTTGCTGTCAACATTCTCATCGTGCCTGTAACCCCCTCCTGGCCAGGAATGATGGCCACAGGATCTTCCTCAGCTTTTTATGAAAGCGTATTTCTCTTGAACATCCCAATCATTGCTGATCCAGCTGTGGCTGACTCCACAGTTCTACTGTTTTCCCCCTTTTGTTTAGAAGTTATTCTTGTTTTATTATGTCCCCCATGGGAGTCATCCTTTACCCTTGACCATCAGATGGGCCTGCTATACAGTGATCCTTAGAACCTTTTGAATTATCCATATGACCAATTTTCACTGAGTTGAGTTCTGTTCTTTGTGCTGGGAATAAAAAAGATAATAAAGTTCTCTGCCCTTGTAGCACTTACAATCTGGTGAATGACCCAAAGTTTTGTTTTTGTTTTGTTTTTAATTTCACTTTTTATGAGATAATTAAGAGATTAATTGGTTGATATATTCATGCACAATTCTTTGAACACCTACTATGTGCCTAGCATTTTGAGAGATGTGTGAATGTGGTTGGAAGATGGTTCAGCGATGAGTGAATCCAGTCCCTCTCTGCAAGGAATTGATCATCAAGTATGGGAAAGATGAGAAAGAAACATGAAAAAGCATGTATCTCCCACACAAGATATGAGTAAGTACTGCAGTGGCCGTACAAGCCAGCTTACAGGGAGATGTAGAATAAAGAGGAATGCATTATGACTTGAAATATTTCAGAAGGCTTTGCCATGAATGTAGAATTAGTGATGAGTCCTTGCAATAATTTGAAGACCAAGATAAGTGTTCTATTTCAGATTCAAAAACCAGAATAAAAGATGTGAAGAGGACATGAGAAAGGACATAAAGGCCAATCAGCCCTGTGTGGTTCAAGCAGAGGGTGATTTGATAAATGAAAGAAGGAATGAAGTTGAAAATGGCAGATCCAGAGGCTCCAAATGTCCCATTCTGTTTAGGCTTTCTTTTAAATGGCAGTTTCTGAGAAGGGTAGGTCGGTCTGTGATTTAGAAGAAGGAGTAAGGAGTTGTTTGAAGCAGCAGAGAGAGGACCAATTAGCTGGCTATCACAGGAGTTCAGGCAATAAATTCTCAGGGGTCCAGATGCAGAGGTCGGCATAGAAATGAAAATGAGGGGTCCAGTACGAGAGACATTGGTAAACCTCAGCTGACAGTATGGAATGGGAGGAGATCATTTAGTAAGCAGCTGAAGGAGGAGTCAAGGGGTCCATGACTTTCCCTTTTTTTAAAAAAAAAAAAAACATTTTATTTAATTATAAGAGAGAGAAAGCAGAGGGAGGGGCTGAAGGAGAGGAAGAAACAAGCTCCCCATCGATCAGAGAGCTGTATGTGGGGCTCAGTCCCAAGATCCCGGGATCATGACCTGAACAGAAGGCAGACGCTCAACCTACTGAGCCAACCCCAGGTGCCCCATCCAAGACTTTCCCAACCAGAGTGTCCAGAAGTTAGAAGGTGCTGGGGCAGGGGGAGATTATGACCTATATAACTACTTCCAAATATCCCAATTACAAAGCGTCATACACTCCTGACCATTCTAGGCTGATCCACGTACGCAGGGAAGGGTTCATCACATGATACCAGGACTTGGGCTCCTGCATCTTAAGCATCTTGTGTTTTCTTATTTATTTTTTTTTATTAACATATAATGTATTATTAGCCCTAGGGGTACAGGCGCATCTTGTGTTTTCTAGGTAATATTATCTACCTGCTCTTTTCCAACCAACTCACAAAGTGGGCTCAGTGAGTGTGGTGAGACATTAATAGATGAGAGGGGAAACAAGACTCCGCGGAAAAATCCTGCCAACCGTAGGAAACAGCAGTGACACGCAGATAGTCCTCCATGGGCATTTGCTGAATGAATCAGTTGGAACAGTGCCATCTTTGTGGTGGTCTGGAGCTGTGCACGTGGCCCTACTGAGTAGTGCCAAGTGGAACATTTAGGTCTTGGTGAAGATACCTGTCCTCTGCTGATATTTTCCCTACATCTCTTCAGATATCTGGGCCCTCAACTTGAGCCCGTACGTTCTGCCTCCCATCCTATTCCATGTTCTGTGCTCTTCTATAAGGCCAATGCCTCCTTCTCCTGGAAGATTCTATTTCCTTTATCCTAGTAGAAGCTTTTACCACTAAAATGGCCACTTTCCACTTGAGAATCCTCGTTTTTTTTCCTGTCTACGAGAACATTTTGATAGCATACCAAAAAGGCTGGAATAGCTCCCGTCTCTTAACAAAAACAACAAAATCTACCCAACTCCTTCCGGTTTGAAGTCCAGCGAGAGCCCATTTGAAGTCAGCGAGGGCCATAAAGAACACTGCTTGTATCCACCATTTAACTTTCCTTCCATTCTGTTCTTTCCCAAACCCACTGAAATCACACCTTCTATCTCCCTCTCTCTGAAACTGTTCTTGCCAAAGTCAACACAACCTGTCTTGTGGGAGGAGAGGATGATACTCTCTAATATATCCTCATTTTATTTGACCTTTTAGTAACTCTCCGTATTGTGGCTCACTCCCTCATTTTCCATGGAGTTTTCTTACTGATGGGATGAAGCCTAAGCTCCTGCTAGTCTGCGACTTCCTTGCCCCGCTCAGTCTACCATAATGAATCATTTCTTCTTTTCCTTTATTTTAATTCAGCCTTTCTCAGCCAGGGTTCCCAGAGACAAATTCCTGATGGCCAACAGCATCCACTGACCTTACATCTCCCTTATACATCTCGAATGGCTTAGTCAGATGCCACCCTTGGGATGAAGCAAACATTTTCTGTGTTCTGTAGTTGAAGTAAGGAGCTCCGGTTAAGAGAGGTTACTCCCACCATCCCTGTACCCTAAAGTTTGGTCCCAGGCTTTTTTCTGGTCTCTAACTACCTTTATTACTTAGGATATTGCATGCTGATGACACCCAAAATCTACCTCTAAACCCCAAGTCTCCTTTTTTATTTTGCAGACTAAAATCACCACTTGAACTACAGCTAAGATTTGTGACTCCCTTTAAGAATTATGTAGTGTCCTTCTGTATCTCTGACTACAGTCTTTAGTTTAAAATCTAATTTATCTGATATGAGAATCGCTACCCCGGCCTTCTTTTGAGGCCCATTGGCATGAAAGATGTTTCTCCATCCCTTTACTTTCAGTCTGGGTGTATCCTTAGGTTCAAAATGGGTCTCTTGTAGACAACATATGGATGGGTCCTGTCGTTTTATCCAATCTGCAAACCTGTGTCGTTTTATGGGCGCATTTAGGCCATTCACATTGAGAGTGATTATTGAGAGATAGGTTTTTATTGACATCGTGTTGCCTTTGAAGTCTTTCTGTCTGTAGATTGTTTCTATATTTCTGTTCAATGATATTCTTAGGATTTTTTCTCTTTTATAGGACCCCCCTTAATATTTCCTGCAGTGTCGGCTTGGTGGTTGCATAGTCTTTTAAGCCTTGCCGGTCTTGGAAACTCTTTATCTCTCCATCCATTTTAAATGTCAGTCTTGCTGGATAGAGTATTCTTGGTTGCATGTTCTTCTCATTTAGTACTCTGAATATATTTTGCCAGCCCTTCCTGGCTTGCCAGGTCTCTGTGGAAAGGTCTGACGTTATTCTAATGGGCTTTCCTCTGTATGTAAGGAGCTTCTTTGTCCTAGCTGCTTTTAAGAGGGTCTCTCTTGAAACATAATTCCTCATTCTAACTATAAGGTGTCGTGAGGACTTTTGAGAATCTAAAATCTTGGGAGGAAATCTTTCTGCCTCTAGTACATGAACGTTGTTTCCATTTGTGAGATTGGGAAAATTTTCATAGACAACTTCTTCCACTATATCTTCTAGACTTCTTTCTTTTTCCTCCCCTTCAGGGATTCCAATAATTCTGACGTTGGAACGTTTCATGGCATCGTTTATTTCCCTGATTCTATTTTCGTGGCTTCTGAGCTGTTTGTTCCAGGCTTCCTCCTGATCCTTTCTCTCTATCTGTTTGTCCTCCAGATCACTAATTCTATCTTCTGTCTCAGTTACCCTAGCTTTTAGAGAATTTAGATTAGATTGGAACTCATTGAGAGCATTTTGAACATCATCCCTGGTGGCTTTCAGTTCTGCCCTAACATTGTGAACATCATCCCTGGTGGCTTTCAGTTCTGCCCTAATCAATTCTGTTTGGTCATCCATGGCTTTCTCCAACCTAGCTATTGCCTGGATAATTGTTAGTCTGAATTCCTTTTCTGACATATTGTCTATGTCGATAGCCATTAGCTCTGTTGCAGAAGGCCCATCCTCTGTATTTTTCTTCTGTTGGGTATTCCTCCTCCTAGTCATTTTGGTAAGAGATGACTGAACAGATGCAGCTGGACTTATCGATTGTGTTGCAGTCAATGTGCACCCTGGAACGCTTCTGTGCAATCAGGATTCCCCACCCAAATGAGAGAAAAAAGAAAAGAAAAAGAAATAGAGAAGAAGAAAGAAAAAAAGGGGGAAAGAAAAAAGGAAAAAAAAAAGAGAGAGAGAGATAGGAAAAAAAGGGAAGATAAAAGAGAAGGCTCAGCCCAAATGGGCCACAAGGTAAGATTTGTGAAGTATACAAACAAAAACAGACAAGATTTGTGACTCAAACATGATCCTACATCCAACACTACAAACACTGAGGAACTCGGTAGAGGTGCAGAATGTCAGACACTGACCCAGAAAGGTTCAGTCAACATCTGCATTCTAAGAAGATCCCCAGAATTCACATGTGCATGTCAGTTTGAGAGACACTGGAGTAAAACATTTAAACCAAACATGCCATTAAAACAGATCGTTTATTTCCCCTTGCTCCTCTTCAATGTGCTCTTTTTTTTTTTTAAGATTTTATTTATTTACTTGAGAGAGAGAAACAGGCAGAGCACAAGTGGAGTGGGAGCGAGGGGCAGACAGAGAGGGAAAAGCAGACTCTCTGCTGAGCAGGGACCCTGATGCAGGGCTCCATCCCAGGACCCTTGAGATCATGACCTGAGCCAAAAGCAACCGCTTAACCCACTGAGCCACCCAGATGCCCATAAATGTGCTCAAGAGATTCTTGAACAAATTCCCCTTCTATAAATCTGAAACTCCTTTCCAAATTACCCTTTACTTAGTTATAATTTTTTCTCTCATCAAATTACCATGAAGGATATGCCAAATTGTGATTCTGGACCAAAAGAGGATTAGCCAGAGACAAATGAAGCTCAAGTTCCAGGGCCCCTCACTGCACAGACCCTTTCCAAGTTGCTGCAGGGGGTCCTGGCATTGTGTTCACATAATGTTTTAACAAAAGTTGTCAAAGTAATTTGTACAAACCGTTTAAGACAACTCTCTTTTGGGGCACCTAGGTGGCTCAGTGGGTTAAATCCTCTGCCTTCGGCTCAGGTCATGATCCCAGGGTCCTGGGATCAAGTCCCGCATTGGGCTCTCTGCTCAGCGGGGAGCCTGCTTCCTCCTCTCTCTCTCTGCCTGCCTCTCTGCCTACTTGTGATCTCAAATAAATAAATAAATCATTTAAAATAAATAAATACTTTTTTAAAATAAATAAATAAATTCTTAAAAAAAAAAAAGACAACTCTATCTTGGGATGCCTGGGTGGCTCAGTTGATTAAACATCTGCCTTCAGCTCTGCTTATGTTCTCAGGGTCCTAGGATCAAGCCCCACATCCTGATGCTCCCTGCTCAGCGGGGAACCTGCTTTTCCCTCTTCCTCTGCACCTCCCCCTGCTCCAGAGCTCTCTCTTTCTCTCTGTTAAATAAATAAATAAATAAATAAATATCTTTTTTAAGAAAGACAATTCTCTCTTTTCCAATTTTGTCACATTGCTGGTGATAGAATGGAATTGGAGTGGGACATGGGCATTTTGGTCATTTGGTTACACAGAAGTTTAATTGAGAATATATCCAGTTTTAGTTTGGTGGAGTACATTTATAAATTTCATAGATAATTCTCAGTGTAGTGTGGGAATGGCTTCCAAGAAAACTGACAGCCCACTGAAACTTGTTCCCCAGCATCCTAACGCAAAGGGACAGGGGTAGGGGCAGGGCTGTGCTGCAATGCAGATTTATCTATGCCTGACACTGAATGTCCATGGGGAGAAGAGAAGAATCACGTTTGAACTATACAGCGTCCAAAGCTGGTCTTTCAAAATGGTTTCAATCATGAAAACGTAGGATTTTTTAAATAAAAATGATACACAATAGAATTAATCAGAATTCTGTCTTTTTAAGAAGTATTTCTTCAATCAGTGAATACGTCTGTGTGAGAAGACATATTTTTATGGCATTTCCAACCATAAAATTTTTTTTAAAGTTTCATCAACCGTGCCCGAGTGAAACAGAATTTCTTTACTCTGTCTATAAAAATGATATAATTTTTGTTTTGTGCTAATGTAGTTTAAATATATGCAACCAAAAGCAGGGAAAATTATCACAGAGTGGTGTCAGGCAATAATTTATTAAAAATATTGTGTTATTTGTGTATATTATGTGACGTTTATGATTTTATCAGCTTTAAATAGTTCTCTTTTTGAGA
The DNA here is from genome assembly GCF_922984935.1 of Meles meles. Taxonomy (NCBI): domain Eukaryota; kingdom Metazoa; phylum Chordata; class Mammalia; order Carnivora; family Mustelidae; genus Meles; species Meles meles. Next base: position 90,527,214 of record NC_060066.1, on the reverse strand, counting down.
TTCTTTCCTCGTATATATAATTTCTTATTCTCATCTTCATATCTATAATTATTTGTTTCTTACCTTAAAGATCTAAGTTCTTCAAGCTTCAGGCCAGAAAAAAACTGATTGTCTCCCTGTCTAGGTTATGGTTCTGAAGGAAGTCCTGCTACCATTTCTGTCTGTCTTTACATTATGTCAAATGGATGTAATAATGCTCCCAAATTCCCTACAAGAAAACCCTTATCTAAAAACTGTGCCAGCTTTTGCTTTCTTATTATACCAAAAAGCAGGAAAAGGATTCACTTCACTAAACCTACACAATGAGGTGTTGGATTTGATTGGGTATCATCACTGCCAATCATTTCTATCATAAGCAGGGTTTCAGGGAGGATTAGAAAGCCCCTCCTCTGATACAGATGCCCAATTATGGTCTAAATTCCCCCCTTCCTTTCATCTCCCCAAAAGAGGAGCAATCAAGATATACAAAAATATGAATTCATGTAAGAGTCAACTCTTGTGTTGGTAGTGAGTAGAGAATAAAGTATGAAGTGAGAAATGAAGGACAGCATGACCTTTTCCACGACCTGAAATCCCCACTCACCGCTTATGTTAATGGAACCAACAATTAGGCTGAGCCCATAGAAGGCAATCCCTCCTGATTTTTACCAAATGGTTGATAACAGATTTGAGCTCCAATTGAGGCAGTGGAAGTCATTCTTGATCCCTCTCTTACCCTCACACCGTACATACAACCCATCCTCAATTCCAGACAATGCTACCTTCAAAACACATTGGGAAGCAGACCAATGGCCACCTTTACTGTCTAAATCACCTTCATTGCTCACCCAGAGTAATACCTGGCTTCTGGCTTTCCTTCCTGCCACCCTGCCGGTGTTTTCCCCACAGCAATCAGTCATCTTTCTAAAAGATAGCTCCTATCAGATCATCATGCCTAAAAACCTCAGGGACTTCCCTTCAGACTTCAAATGAACCTCAGACTCTTGGCCTGGACTTGACTTCCTGCAAGATCTGCCCTTTCCTACCCACTTCTGCAACCAACCTCTTTTACAGTAATCCATCCACACATACCTTTATAGGGTTCCTCCAAAAAGCTCAGCCTGTCCTTACCCTAGAGTTTTACCCTTGCTGTTCTGTCTGGCTTTCCCGTACATGTAATCTGGATTTCTGGCCCAGTGTCTTCTCTGTGAGAGGATGACCTGGACCACTGCTGTCCAAGCCTCCTTCCTCACACACACATACACCATCATACGGGCATTCTCTTTCTATTGGTGTGCCTTTTCTATCTTCATAGCACTTACGTCTATGACAAATTGCAGTTGCGTTTTTTCGCCCTCTAGAGCACTAAATCCAAGAGAACATGGATTTCACTTGGCATCTCGGATGCCTGGAACTGTGCCTTGCCTGGGTTCTGCACTCAGTGAATACTTATTGAATGAATGGAAGGATATCTCTAAAGACTTTTGAAAGCTTTTGGTGTCGTCTTCTATAATACTGATGAGAAAAAATCCACAGTGGAATCATCAGTAGGGAAAAATGATTTTTTTTTTGAAATGTAGAGCATAGATGTCAACTGTCAGAGGAGAATTCAAGACCAGAGCTGAAGTCTTCTCACTTCCTCCCAGTGTTATTTCCATTGCAGTATGCATGGTGTCTTTCTAGATGATATGTTAGGTAATAATATGTTTATCCAAGATTCCCCCCGACTAGTCTTTTAATAACACATCTGGAACAGAAATGACTAAGTCCATACCAGACAACCCTGACTGTAGATATACGTAAGCAATTTACTTAAAAATAGACCAGTGAGAGGAAGGAGGAGGAAAGGAGAGATTGTGAGTTGAAAGATTTAAATTTTTCTGTTTATCTGTAATTTCTTGATTTTCAAGATATTTTTGCTATGGGCTAAATGTGTTGGCCCCACAATTCATATGTTGAAGCCTAAATCCTCAGTGTAATGGTATTTCGAGATGGGGCCTTTGGGAGGTGAATAGATCATGATGAGTGGAGCCATGGTGATGGAAATAGTGTCCTTATAAGAAGAGACTGGATATAGAGAGATGATCCCTTTCTGCCCTTGCCCATGGGAGGATATAACAAGAAGTTGACCAACTACAAACCAGGGAGAGTGCCCTCACCACACATAGGATCTCCTGGCATCTTGATCTTATATTTCCCAGCCCCTAAAATCTTGAGAAATAGATGTTTGTTACTTAAGGCTCCCAGTCTCTAATCTTCTATAGTATAGTAACCTAAACGAAGACAATGTTTTGTAATTTTTAATTGGTTTATAGTAAATCATAAATGGCTTTCCTTTAGTACAATGGTTGTTATAATTGATGGCTTACATTTTCATTCCCTCTGCCTACAAAGTTCGGATTGTGCTCCTCAATAGCAATCATTAAAATAACAAAGTCAGCATGTGACACTTACTCTGGAATTAAACTAGTATCTAATTCTAGAGGAACCATTTCCTGTTCTATGACAATTCAGAAGGCCAAATTCCCTTCAAGAAAGCACTTGTTATTTATTTGTAATGAATTCTCTAAGTTGGCAATGTTCTGAAGGTTGGCTTATCTGTAGAGTGAAGGTCTCACTCACCCAACAACCCCTGTAATGACTGAGCATGATTGGGATACAACTTCGGTCATTTCTGCCCAATGTGGAACTCCGGTGGGCAATTCTTGCTTTAGATCTCCCTTGTTCTATTGGCTTAAATTTTATGAGGTCTGCATTTCAGTCTGAATACTTACCCTGCTCAGTCTTACTTCCTCCATCTCTTCTATTTAGACATTAACCTTTAACAAACCTCTTCCACTCTGCACTTTGTCTCAGGATCTGATTCCAAGAGGACCAAAATGATCCATTTTCTAAATTCCTTTTTTCTTCCATTTTAGGGAAGTGCAACTCATCAGATGAAGTTGTACATGGTAGATAATCATGCTACCGTGTACAATCATGACTACACAACAAAAGAAAATGGAGAGCAAAAGGCATACATTGCAAAGTTATGGACCAACAACACAAGTGGCTTAACGATCTATTCACCTTTCCTTTCCTTTGGCTCATGAGAATGGCGCTACTTTGGTGACCTGGTGCGAGTTGTATTGTGATGGATGGGACTGTCAGAAACTCACTTGAGTATTTAGATATTGCATTAATGCATTACATTTACAAGTAACTGCACTCAGGTAAAATGTGATTGCCTCTCCTTCTGTATGTTTTCCTGCATCTTAAGGAAATCAGCTACTGGGGAGTCACTTGCTAAAAAACAATGATATACTTCCTCTTCTCTTCTTACCACTAGTATTGTGCTACTTAACTCTAATGGAAGCAAACTCCCAGTGCTTTTTGTCCAGTCTATGAATGAAATCTGTGGGGGTTTTGGGTAGCCTTAAATAATTCAAACCAGCAAAACAACACACTATATACTAAAAAATAAACTATCTTTGTTGAAGGGAAACAGAGAGAGTGAAAAGTTGCAAAATTAATTCTACCCTATTTCTTGCTCAAGGATTAAAGAAGTCAGCCCTTTCCTTTCAGGAGAGCCATTCTGTATTACGTGTGTGTGATTTTAGGGGTTCAATCTCTTTAAATGGCAGAACAACAGGTATTTTCCTCCATCTGCAGAAGAAAGAACATCTAACCAATAGACATTTCCACTAAGGAATTGCTTCTGTTCAATTTTTGTGCCTTGAAGAATGTTGGCATTTTATCGTTGAGATATATATTACTAGATCCAGTGCCTTAGACTTCTGACACAAAGCACAAAGCAGTTACCATGCTGTTAACTCCTTTGGCACTGTGTCTATCTGAAGAGGCAGGAATTTGCCTCAGGATTCCTGAATCTATAGGTACGATGATGAAAATGTGTGCTGCTTTGGCTGGCCATGACTTAGTCCTCAATTTCTTTGGAAATGGACCTTCTGCCCTTATATATTGCGATTCACTACTCACTAGACAAGCTAAATAAGCCAGATCCTCTCTTTCCTGAGCAAGCACGTGACCAAAGGAATACTCTTCTGGAACTTTAAAACAAACAAGTGAAACCCTCACAGAAGGAATGATTGCAGATATTTTTATCCCAGGGGGTCTGGACAGGTTAAAATAGGAGAACTATGGTTCCTGCTCTCTGGGTTTTGTCCTTCTGCAGCTTCCTTAATTTTCACCTGTTTCTAAGAATAGTCTCTGTTCTCCCACCGTTTCTGTAAAGTCCCACATCTGCTTAAGCACATACAATAATGCTCTTCCAAATAAATCTGCTTTACTCAGGAAGCTAGAATTGCTTTCTCTTGCTTATAACCAGGAAGCTTAATGACATCGATGCCATGATTCTGAATACATTTTTAAAAAGCAGATAAACAAAACCCTAGTGGGATATGTATTTATTGCAATCCTCAAACACTGAGCGTTAACAATTATTTGTGTGAAGAAAGAGAGGAGTGATAGATGCTGTCATGTACAAAGGGAGGTGTATCTAGTGACTTTCGATCAATTCCTGCTGTTTTCTTCTACATCCTCCTCTTTTTTAGAATGTTTGAGTATGCGGCCTGCATTCTCATATATCTGAAACTTCTCAGTTTCTGTGGTAGAAGGGTCACCCAGGATGAGAATGGATGTGAACACATGCTACATATCTTGATGAGCTGAGCTTTTTGAGAATCTGCCTGACAAAAAATACTTAAAAAAAAAAAAACTCATATCCAAGAACACTCTGTTTTATCTTTCAAGTGCTCTTGATAGCAACTTAATATTTAGCTGCTTAATACTGAAAATTTAGTGGCCAGAATTTTATTGGCTTGAGGATACAGGTAAGGAAGCACCATAACCATCTTTTCCTAATGACATCAGAAAGGTGGTTAAGTGTGGGAGAATCATTTTGAAAGAATGAAAGTATGAATTATCTGTAAAATATTCATACCAGGAAGCTCTTTGCCTTAGAGTTTTATGTATTCTTTTCAGGATTATTATTTTAAAAATTGAGAAAATAAAAATTATTTATGATGATGTACTAGTTAGTGTACTTTTTAGGGCCCTTTGTTTTACAAGTAACGTTAAGACTCAAGTCAACTGACCTAAAGAAGAAGAAAGACTTCCTTGGCTTATGTAACTGAGATGTCACACATGGGTCAGGCTTTAGGCACAGTTTGATTTTTGGGATTATGATAATATTGCTGGAGTTCTGACTGGGCTTTTCAATTTTTCTTAGTTTTTCCCTCCTCCTATGGTGTTTTCTTCTGGACAGCTACCTTCCTTATAGAAAAAGAATAGCTGTCACAGTCCCTGCCTGACAACCATACCCTCTAGATGAGAAAAAGTTCAAATACCTTTGTCTCACAATTCCAAGAATACCTGAGATTCAGTCTGACTAAACTGGATTAGTTCACATGCCTACCACAAACCAATCATCATAGCCAGAGGTATGTTTGGATTGACCTATGTGAGTCATGTGCTCAGAGTAATGGTGGGCTCAGCTTCTCCAAAACTATGTGAATAAGGGGAAAGGGGGGAAAGTCACAGTATAGGCAATCAGCAAGTGTCCAGGCATCCTCCCTTACATTGCCATTATAAATTAGGAATAGGAACTACATGTAGATACATGGCACAAGGCTGATCCACACCATTTTTCACTGTGTACTGAGGCTCTGAGATGTGAAGTGACATAAAGATGTTTCATAATAGAGTGGTCTCCTCAATGTGGCATGGGCCTGAATGTCTTCGAATGTTGACCTTGTGAGTGTCTTAGAGATATCGGACTAAGAAACAGTGATCCACACTGAAAGGACTCGTAAGATTACAAACTCAGAAAGCCAATTAATCCAATAAGATGAAAAAAATCATTTTTTCAAAGTGACCAGGTACTTGTTAAAGTAAGCTATAGAAAAAGCTGAATTATTATCAGGAGAATATCTGATGGAGAGAGAAGAGGCATGGTTAGTTTTATAATTCAGGTAGCTACGCCTGCATCTACTACTGTTCAGATGCCTGTATCTCCAACCAGGTCAGAGTAGGCAAATCCTTGACAGGTACTAGGGCTTAGACAGATGCCAGCCAGGTTTGTCTCATGGTCTTCCCCTTTTCTGTGCTTTTTGGCTATCAATACCTTTTCTGAATGACTCATTATCTCTTTAGATGAACATGAATCTGTATTAAGTCTTTGTTTTTTTGTTTGTTTTTCATTTAAAATTTTTATTTATTTATTTATTTATTTTTTCAGCGTAACAGTATTCATTGTTTTTGCACAACACCCAGTGCTCTATGCACTACGTGCCCTCCCTATTACCCACCACCTGGTTCCCCCAACCTCCCACCCCCGCCCCTTCAAAACCCTCAGGTTGTCTTTCAGAGTCCATAGTCTCTTATGGTTCGCCTCCCCTTCCAATTTCCCTAAACTTCCTTCTCCTCTCCATCTCCCAATGTCCTCCATGTCATTTGTTATGCTCCACAAATAAGTGAAACCATATGATACTTGACTCTCTCTACTTGTTAAGTCTTTGTTTTTTAATCCAGGAACCACTCTGTTTCTTTAAAATATATTCATGTATCTTGGATTATTATGTATCAGTTTTAAAGTTTAATTCTATAATGGTATCTTGTTAGAAAAAAAATCTGATTTTTGCTCCTATATATCAAGTAAATGACTCTTTACTCATCTTTGGCAGAATTTATTAATTTAATAGATATAGATGGAGAGAATACTTAAGTATATACTGTATACTGGTTATCACATATGCCCTATGTTATACTATTTATACATTGTATACTCATATGATCCAGGTGCCACAAGTCTAATTGTATAGAAAAAGACACAATTTCAAAAAGATCTAACAACTTTCTTAAGGTCAAAGAACTAGTGAATAATAAGGTGGAATTCAACTTCATATTTGCCTGATTCCAATATCTGTGGTCTCTCCACATGTAACTAGTATGAGAGAATACTAAGATGAGTCTTGCTTTTTCCCCAGATCATTTTTAACTTTATTATTGGAAATGTTAAAAAGCAAAATTCTTATACCGAGAAACAATGAAAATTCTTAATTCATTATTTCAAGTTTTATGACTATTTATTTATAAATGATTTATAAGTTGTTAATTTATTTTATTTATTCTATGCCTGGAGTGGACAAATCCTTATAGAGAAGAAAATATAGTCATGTACACTGGTGACCAGGATACCACCTTTATTTGAAGTGAAGGAAATTATATACCAGCATTAATAACCGTTTGATCTGAGAGCATGTTAGATGCTAGATGTTAGATGATAGTTGCAGAGAAGATGTTAGAAGGTTATATACTTTTGTTGAAAGGACACTATGAAATTTGCAAGGAGGTTCGGCAATCAAGAGAGACTTCAAGGAAGAGGTATCCTATAAGCCAAACTTAGAAGATATATGAGAGAAATTTTTGTAAACATTAGGGAAATGTCTTCTACTAAGAAAAGAAAGTAGTATGAGCAAAGCAAAAAGATAAAAAGTATATTAAAGGAATAGAAAACAGTACCATTGAGCTGAGGTGAAGATTTCCACTGTCAGACCGAGAAGTTTATAAAATTCAGTAAGCAATAGGGATCCATTGAAGGTTTCCACGCAGAGAAATGGTATATTCAAATTTCCAAGTTTAGGAAGATTCATGTGGGTGTCTAGGAGAGATTTGGCTTGACTAAAGAGCAAATACAGGGATTCACCTGCTAAGTATAATGAAATATATCAAGTAAAAAATCATGAAGTGCCGAACCAGGGCACAATCATGAAAACAGAAAATAAATAGAGATGTGGTTCTAGAAAGCCAGAGGCTCATTCTTAATGACTTGCCAAGTATAAAAAGGAGGGACCCCAAAATTGGAAGAGCCAAAGTAAATCTCAGAACACTTACCTAGGGTCTTGCCCTCCTCAAACAACCTCCACGGCGGCAAGGGAGCCAGTTATCTGAGTGTGTCATTCTCGTGCTTAAAACCTTGAAACCAGGGGCACCTGGGTGGCTCAGCGGGTTAAAGCCTCTTCCTTCAGCTCAGGTCATGATTCCAGGGCCCTGGGATCGAGCCCCACATCAGGCTCTCTGCTTAGCTGGGAGCCTGCTTCCTCCCCTCTCTCTCTCTCTCTCTCTGCCTATTTGTGATCTCTATCTGTCAAATAAATAAATCTTAAAAAAAAAACAACAACAAACAAACCTTGAAACCATCTGTGAATCACCTCTGGCACTACAAAGATAATTAATGCCAAGGCTTCAGTGGCAGGATTACATCAGTCTCTTGTGTGAGGTGTGAAAGGATTTGGGCAGGGAACATTTGTTTTTGAAAAGCCCTCCGTGTGATTCTGTTGTGCAGCCTGCACTGGTCTGCAGGATTTCATCCTGCAGGACTTCATCCATCCTACTTAGCAAGCATATGCGTCTCTCTGGCCTCGTCCAGACTTACCAAAGAACTCAAAACTCCCTAAAGGCGCTCGGCTCTTTGAGGCCTGTCCCTCGGCGCATGCTCTGTCCTCGCCCAGAATTCCCTCCCCAACCTAGTGAACACCGAGGGAAGAACCCGCTGAGACGTCCTTCCTTTGGGAAGCCCTTGGTTGTTTCATCAGAAGCAGAGGTACTTGCTACCTTGTTTACAGTGTCAGTACTTTCTTATAGACATCTTCCTCGCTCTTAATTTGGTCCATGTGTCATCTCCCTCTGTTGGGGAAACTCCTTGTGCCTAGCTCTGCCTCAATTTAAATTCATTATGTGAATGTCTCTGAGTAATTGTGGTTGTGTTAGAGGAAACAACAGTGGTGTCGCTGCCATCAAAAACAGAAAAGGTAGGGGCGCCTGGATGGCTCAGTCTGTTGAGCATATGACTCTTGGCTGGGCTCTGCGCTCAGTACAGAATCTGCTTCAGATTCTTTCTCCTTCTCCCTCTGTCCCTCCCCCCTCGTGCCTGTTCTCTGTCTCTGTCACAGTCAAATTAAAAAAAAAAAAAAGGAAACACAAAAGGTAACAGATGAAAAAGAAGCAACGAATTAACTGTTTTAATTGCAATTAGTCTCGTGCCTTGCTATTAATTTGTTTAACTTGTAGAAGAGTAGATTTTGATGAGGATGATAACGAATTCCATTTGGACATGATCATCTTTAAGCCCCAGTCAGACATGCAGATGGAGGTGCCCAGCGGGCAGCTGGAAGTGGGAAGTGAGTTCAGCTGTGGAAGATAACCCAGTGAGAGAAGATGTGAGGGGAAGGGACAGTGGGATTGTTGGCATCCTTTAGCACTGTTACTTCAGAGAGTAGAACGAAGGTTCTTGCTGTACCTTTCATGAGAGTGTGACCAATTACAAAATGGGGGTGACGGGGCAGGGGGGCTGGCATGCGGTTCTCTGCTCCATACCCTCCTCCCCAAATCTTACTTCAGAATATGTAGGCTTGCACACACAGCTTCTATACAGGCCTCCGGGAAGTGCCAAGCAGTAATGTGGTCTTTGCCCAGCTTTTGTCTGGGAGTGAGGAAGTTAATCTTTATTTCATGTTAATGTTTCTGAGTTTCAATTTGTTCATCTATGCAATGAGGTTAAGAATACATAGCCTACCCATCTTAAACAATTATCATGAACATTAATATATGCAAAAATCTTTGTAACCTGTGTGGCACTGTAAAAATGAGAAGTGATTCTTTTCCTATGTGTACCAAGATCTTTTTCTTGTGTCGATTCTATTAAATTTTTGGATGCCCTGTGCACTGCCAAATATCCTTAAATTTGGCTCTCTTTTTCATGATCAATATACCCATATTTCCAAATCACCTTGATACCTATTTACAAAAATATTTGAATTAGTTATTACAAATCAAATTTAATATTTTTTTCTCACAACCTTTCTATGTAGAGTATATGCATTTTTCTTTTCACTAAGCCCTGAGAAATGCGTCCAAAATTCATGAGGGCCCAGTTTATGCAGGCAATAGGAGAGAATAGTGGGGTAGACTTTCCTTCCTGGGAGAGCAGCCAGTTTAAACCACCCTCCCCAGTGGTGTGCCACCTGTGAAAGAACTGTGTGGACCTGAAGGTCAGGGATTCTTCAATTCCAACATAGGCTAGAAAGGAAGTGAACTTGGGCCATTGGCTATTGTCCTCTCTTGTCACGCTTCAAAAACTGCTGGGTGTACCTCAGGACCACTAGGCAAAGGCATGCCAGGAATGAAGGTAGGAAATCCTGGTGGGAAGTTCCCATGGAAGCGGAGGGTCATGTCATCTCGGCCTCATCGGATCCCCCTGGTATAGGTACATAGACCACAATGAGGCCAACCATGCCTTCTAGTAGTAGTATATGGATCCTGTGATTCTGAGTTTGTTTTTAAATTGGGAAAGGGAGGATTCATTTGACATTGTTTTTCCTATTACTCTGTATATTAGCTTTATTTATGTAAAGTATCCACCCACAAAGGATGCATATCTTGCTATTGTATTGCAATTATTCTCTTGAGAAGACGATAAGCATGAGAGGTTTTCAGATACCCTCACGGGAGCTGGAAGAGGAACTAACGTTCATAAATTGCCTCTTCCATGCCAGGCAGAGTGCTGGTGTTATGCAGGGAGGATAGGAAACTTAATGTTCACGATAGTCTTCTGAAGTAGCCAGGTGACATTGATCCCCACTTTACAGAACCTCAGAGAGACTAAGTCACTTGTGCAAGGATGTATAGTTTAGTAAGTGGAAGGATAGGAATTTGTGGCCATATCTCCAAAGAACATGTTTGTTAGATTAGAACAGAATAGATATTTAAAAGTGCACACTCTTGGGGCACCTGGGTGGCTCAGTGGATTAAGCCGCTGCCTTCGGCTCAGGTCATGATCTCAGGGTCCTGGGATCGAGCCCCGCATCGGGCTCTCTGCTCCGCAGGGGGCCTGCTTCCTCCTCTCTCTCTGCCTGCCTCTCTGCCTGCTTGTGATCTCTCTCTCTGTCAATTAAATAAATAAAATCTTTAAAAAATAAAAATAAAAAAAAATAAAAGTGCACACTCTTGTGGATCCAGCTAAATTTAAGTTAAGTTAATTTAAGTAATTAATAAATTAATTTAAATAAATTTAAAACCAAAATGCTTTAAAAACTAGAAGTAACTTTAACTTTGCAGCTGAGTTGGCCATGGTTTATGTATCTGTAACCCAATTTGGGGGTAGTTCCTTGTAAAACAGCCCTTAAATAGGGTGCACATCTGGACAAATCCTGGATTTTTGTATTTTTGCTTGCTTGCTTGTTTCTTTGTTTGTTTGTTTTTCAAATATCCAGTAAGTAGGATTCTGCAGGAAACAGACCCTGAGATGGACATTACCTGCTGCAGGACCACTGAGGTGTTCTCTTGAGACCGGTAAGAAAGGGAGGGAAGCAGGACTACAGATACACTTCCGGTAGAGACCTCGCACCATTCTGGGGTGAGCTCTGAAGCTGGGGTAAACCCTCCCAGTAGTCCATCCAGGCAAGAAGGCTTGGCCTTTGTATTCCTGCATGGAGCACTGGATATGAAAAGGACCATAACCCTGGTCTGTGCTACTTCTTTCTAGAGAAGGTAATTCCTGGGAAAGGCCTGAACTGAGAGCCATCTGGTCTAGGGGAGACAACAAGGGTACACTGGTCATTAGGAGCAGAATTGCTCCATGCATTACGGTCCCCTTCTGTGTCTTTTTTTATGGGGGGGGGGTTAGATTTATTTATTTATTTTAGAGAGGGAAAGAGAGAGAGCATGTGTGAGTGGGAGGAGGGCAGAGGGAAAGGAGAGAGAGAATCCTCAAACAGACCACCTGACCCAGTGCTTGATGCAGGGCTCAATCCCAGGACCCTGAGATCAGGACCTGAGCTGAGTCAAATGCTGGCTGCTCAGCTGACTGAGCCACCCAGCACTCCTCCCCTCCTTTGTCTTCAGGGCGCTTTGATTCTTATAAGTTTATCTGATATAAGGCCAACTCCTCCAGGATTCTGAATGTTCTCTTTTCCTCCTGGGATAAGCTACCCACCCCGCCCCCGCCATGGCTCTGGTCTTAAGGCCACAAGAGATACTAATTACTTTCCATTATAAATCACTCACACTTCTCTAGGGCTTCTCTGTTAGAGTGGCCAGACATGGCCAAGCTTGAGGCAGGCAGGATGCCCTTCTCTTTCTGTATGGTGGATTTTTTCTGAATTGTATCTACACTGAAGATATAGTCCTTGTCTGCATTTTAGGTTAGAGGGTCTCCTAGTGGACTGCCTATGTTGGGTATTTTGCCTACTCTTGGTACATAGAATAATAGAGTGTTACAACCAATGGATAAATGTATTCAGTAAATAGTCCCCACATTAGAGGGTCGCCCCATAGATACCAGGGGTAATCCCTGGAATTTTTTTTTTTAAGATTTTTATTTATTTATTTGACAGAGAGACAGAGAGAGAGAGGGAGGAAGAGAACCAATAGTGGGAATGGCAGGCAGGGGGAGAGCGTGAAGAAGACTCCCCGGCGAGCAGGGAGCCTGATGCTTGATCCTAGGACCTGGGATCATGACCTGAGTCAAAGGCAGGTGCTTAACCAACTGAACCACCCAGGAGCCCCAATCCCTGGAATTTTTGAGTGTTACCTTATATGGTAAGGTCTTTGCCAGTGTGATTAAGGGTTTGGAGTTGAGACATTGTCCTGGATTACCCAAGCCCTAACTGCCATCACACGTGTCTTTAAGAGAGACAGAAAGAGATTAGACACACACAGAGAAGAAGGTAGGGTAAAGACAGAGCAGAAAGAAATTTGAAGACATTGGTCTTGAAGATTGTAGTGAAGCAGCCATAAGCCTTGGAATATCAACAGCCACCAGAAACCACAAAAAGCAAGGAATGGATCATCATCCAGCCTCTGGAGCGAGGGCAAACTTGCCAGCACCTTGATCTCAGACATCTGCCTCCTGGAACTGTGAAGGAAATAATTCCAGTTTTTTCAAGCCACCTATGCCCTGGTGATTTGTTACAGCCATAGGAAACTAACATACCCACACTACTCTTCTCAAGACCCTGCTCTCTCCTTTCATGTTTTTATATGAAACTTCTAGAGATGTGAGGAGCTAGCCTGGAGGCTATATCATCAGGGCAGGCTTCTCAACACCAGCTCTGGAATGAGAGAAGCCTGGGTTTATATATTGACTCTATCGATTTCCAGCTTTGTGACCTCAGACATATGGCCTAACCTTCTTAAGCCTCAGTTTTTCTAGCTGCAAAGTGGGGAGGAATATCGCATCACATAGGCAGACCGTGAGGATTAAATTAGTTGGCCACTGAGGTATTTACAAAGCATCGGGTACAATGTAATGCTCATTAAGCATTCGTTATTACATGTCCCGTAAATTTTAATCAAATGATATGTACCAAAAATAGATCATTTGATTAAAATAGTTTGATTAAATATATGCCAATAGTATGTATCAATCAATGCAAATAAACATATTAGCTATATATTTATGAAGGATTTACTACGTTATTATTTACTATTTACTACCCTTCGTGCCTCAGTTTATTGATCCGGAAAATAAGGATAATAGTAGTACTGATTCTAACGGGCTAGTGTGAGGATTGAGTGCGGGCAATTTACATTGAGGACTTACCACACTTCAGGGCATATAAGAAATGCACATTTCCATTAGGACCTCTATGCAGCACTTAATCCCCACCACAGCCCTCTGAAATTGGTAGCATTGTTAACCCATTGTATAGACAAGAGTTGGAATAAATTGTTCAAGTTCACACGGCTAGTATTGGCTGAACCAGAAATCAAGCCCAAGGCTATGTGAGATTAGTCTAAGAACTCTATCACACCTACCACTGGAAAGTAACTTTTGCCACTTTTTACAATTTATCATTTCAGGAAGGATTCTAAGTGTAATTCCTACATGTCAATGTTAAGTATGACAAGATTCCTGGAAATATAAGAATACTAGGCCCACAAATACTTTGAAAGTGTCTTTCTGATATATCAAAGTGATTATGAGTCACTAAATAAAGCATTTTTGTGTATGAAGACACCAACACTCTTTCTTAAGTTTTTAGTTTTATTCATTCATTTATTTATTCAACACTTATTTGATGAGTGCCCAAGACATGCTGGACATTATCCCGGGCAATAAGGTTTCAGTGATGAAAAAGATTTAATGTTTCTCAAATAAAACCTACTTTTTAAAATAATTTTTTTATTTTGGGGTCCCTGGGTGGCTCAGTGGGTTAAAGCCTCTGCCTTCAGCTCAGATCATGATCCCAGGGTCCTCGGATCGAGTCCCGAATCAGGTTCTCTGCTCAGCAGGGAGACTGCTTCCTCCTCTCTCTCTGCCTGCCTCTCTGCCTACTTGTGATCTCTGTCTGTCAAATAAATAAAAATCTAAAAAAAAAAATAATTTTTTATTTTTTATTAACATATAATGTATTATTAGCCCCAGGAGTACAGATCTGTGAATCGTCAGGTTTACACACTTCACAGCACTCACCATAGCACATACACTCCCCAATGTCCATAACCCCACCACCCTATCCATACCCCCTCCTCCCAGCACCCCTCAGTTTGTTTTGTGAGATTAAGAGGCTCTTTTGGTCTGCCTCCCTCCTGATCCCATCTTGTTTCATTTTTTCCTTCTTTACTTCCCAACCCCCCCACGTTGCCTCTCAAATTCCTTATATCCTTATATGATACTTGTCTTTCTCTGATTGACTTATTTCACTCAGCATAATACCCTCTAGTTCCATCCATGTCTAAAACCTACTTTTTGATGTCCAGAAATTCATCTAATGAACCATCCCACTAGGATATATCAAAATATAAGTAAATGTTCTGCAGAAAGGTAAAGCAGGAAGGGACTCCGTGACAACAATCCATTCATTAGACCATTACCGATCTTTTAAGTAACTATTGTGAGGATATAAAAGGAAAAAGATTACATGTTCTTCCCCCAAGGAGTTGGAAGGCCAGTTTTAACTATTGTGAGATGGTATGAACTGGGATATAGGAAAAGTACAGAAGTTAGGATGGATCCAAACCAGTGGACAAAAATTATTTCCAGAGAGGAGAACAAGGTAAGGAGTTTTATAGTGGTTGAAAGGGTGAGTCTTTAAGGATGTGTGAGGTTCCACATAGAGGAATGTGGTAATGTCAGTGAGAAAAGGCATCCTCAAAATAGGGAAGTATGTGAGCAGGACAAGAAGGCAAAGAATAGCAAGTAGTCTAGGAAGGTTGGAGGAGAAGGATCGTATGGACAAACAGGGGTGGAAGACAAGAGGACCACGGATTTAATCAGGTCACAGAGCCCTTGACAGCCAGAGTAAGGATCAGACTATATATTCAGGGAATATGAGTTTTGATGCTGTGAAGGACATGTTCAGATTTGTACCGTGAGGAGTTTAAATGGCAGTGAGGAGTCTGGAAGGGATAAAACACTAACGAGATGCACACCATTTGGGAGGTCACTGCGACAGACCAGGTGTAAGGAATGGGTGCTTACGTGGGATGACGATGATGGAAATGGAAAGAAGAGAGTGGCCAACAATTGATTTTCTGCTGTGGAATAGATAAGATTTTAGGGGTACACATGTGCTGGTCAGGGAGGGTGAGAAGGCTGGTGAAACTGGGTAATGGAAACCAGGAGAGAAGAATGTGGAGGAGAATGACCCAGTTGACAGAGATCTAAATGAGGGGTAAATGCAGTAATGTGAGAATTTCCACTGTTTTTGCTCTTTGGTTTGCATTTCCTCACTGGATAGACTTTCTGAGTCTAAATATACCAAGATTTAAATCAAATGAGAGGCTTAAGACATTCAATATTTACTAAATATCTATTTACTAAATAGATTTACTAATAGATTAGGATATTTACTAAATATCCTAGATTAGGTACTAGATATGTTTCCTCTCTTCTTGGTTTCATTTAAGAAAGCATTATTATGTTCAGTTAGCCTCTGTTTAGTATATCATTAGTTTTTGATATAGTGTTCATGATTCATTAGTTGCGTATAACACCCAACGCTCATCACAACATGTGACCTCCTTAATACCCATCACCCTGTCACCCCCTCCCCCCACCCTTCCCCTCCGAAACTTTCAGTTTGTTTCCCAGGGTCCATGGTCTCTCATGTTCATCTTCCTCTCTGATTTCTCCCCCTTCGGATGTCCCTCCCTCCCCCCGCGGTCCTCCATGCTATTGCATATGTTCTCTTATGTGCCTTTGGTAGGACACTCATTACTTTTTACCTTGAATTCCAGATATTGAGTACCTGCTAACCTCCTCTAATGGGCTGTGAGTGTCTTAGGGGAAGAATCCATGTCTGTCTCATTTGCACTGCAGTGCATTGCACGCAATAGACAGAAAATAAATATCTGTAATTTGAGCTTATGCAGTCACATAATATTTGAAATAGCCCACTAAGAATTTTGATAGTAACTGCTCAATTCCATTCAATACCCACAGTTAGCTTTTAGTTGCCTAATAACCAATTACCAAGTAGCTTATTAGTTCACTACAATATTAATACAGTTCATTTATTAAAATGACTCAGATTACCAAGATAAATATTTTACAGCCCATTCATTTCAAGCCCTAACAATAGTATCTGTGTAATTATATCATAATTCAAAAATTTATCATAAGTTCTAGCAAATAGTTGATCCAGGCAGTAAAAACGGTTTTTTTTCTATTAACCTAGTCGTATAGGTTTTGAAAGATAACTTTAAGTTTTTGAAAGATAATTTTGATTTATCATATAACACATATATACTAGCTTAAGCCATAGCTAATAAACATATTTCTAGTGAATAAATGCTGGAACACAGAGAGGACATTTTAGTAATATTCCAGACCTAGTGTTAGCTTTTAATACATACTAAAAATAAGAGCAACAATTCCTCGTGGCCCTGATGGGCCAGAACCAGAGAAACCATGGAAAGACTGGAGATCCTCCAAAAAGACATGGAGATCCCAGGTTGGGATTGACAAGTTTAGAAACAATGCTGATAAACCAGGACAGGACAGAAGACAGAGAAAATCAGATATTCCAACATCCAGGCAGGTGATAGGGAAAAGCTCATCTGTCAGAATTGAAGGGGCAGCATAAAACTGACAGAGGACTTGAATCGAAAATTCAGTAAGAATAGAGGCTTTGGAAACATACTATTTCTGGAAAGAGTCATTGTAGGCTTCCGAGAGAGAAATAAGCAAAAGCTAGGGGACACATCCAGAGTCTGCAGGTGGAGGTTAGAGGACACATCTGGTCAGGGTAAGACCTAATAGGACAGAAATATGACCAACTCTGAACAGCATAGGAAGCAGAATAGTCCGAAAGATGGACATGGTCTGATCCCCAGAACCTGTGAATATACTACCTTCCATGGAAAAAGGGACTTTGCAGATGTGATGAAGGTTAGGGACCTTGCAATAGGCATATTATGATGATGGGCCCTGGTTAATGACATGAGCCTTTAAAAACAGGGAATGGGAGTGCCGGGGTGGCTCAGCTGGTTAAGTGTCTGCCTTGGCTCAGGTCGTGATCCCAGGGTCCTGGTATTGAGCCCTGCTTTGGGCTCCAACAACCAACAAGGGAATCTATCTGGACCTTAGTCCTACAGCTGTGTGGAACTGAATTCTGCCACCAAGCTGAATGAGTTTGGAAGTGGATTTTTTTCCGAGCCTCCCATAAGGAGCACAACCCTGCTGATAGCTTGATTTTGAACCTTGTGAGTCTCTCAGCAGTTTGCTGCCCAGCCCCTCTGGTCTTTTTGGACTACAGAACTGTACGATGATAAATTTTTATTGTTTTAAGGCACTTGAATTGTGGTCATATGTTATGGCAGGCATAGCAAACCGATATAGATAGTAAAAGACACCCTGTAATTGTCAAGAGGCATGAATGGCTTAGAAAGGATTTGGGCTATTGCCTATTCTTTCACTTTTCTTTCCTTCCCTACTTAGGCAGCCCTCCCCCCCCCAAAAAAAAAAGAAAAAGAGAAAGAAAATGCTGTTGGAATTCAGCATACCAATACCAGATGTGGGACTAAAGTGAATGCATTATTTCATTGGGCAAATTCTGTAGAACTCCGATGTTTTGTGGTAGGATATTTCAATCTCTTAAACCCGGAAATTCAGTAAAGTAACATGTAATGTGGGATTAAAACTAAATCTTTTGATGGTTGACTTTTTTTTTTAAAAGGTTTTATTTATTTATTTGATAGACAGAGATCACAAGTAGGCAGAGAGGCAGGCAGAGAGAGAGGGGGAGGCAGACTCCCTGCCAAGCAGAGAGCCTAACACGAGGCTCAATCCCAGGACCCTGGGATCATGACCCAAGCTGAAGGCAGAGGCTTTAACCCACTGAGCCACCCAGGCACCCCTGATGCTTGACTTTTTTTGTATGTCTTACTGTCCCTTTATAAAAATGCTTCACCATATATTTATATTCAGTTATTCCATGTAGATAATTATCCATTTAATTATATAAATTTTCCTTGCTGATTTTATTCAATTATAACCAATCTTGTCTCAGATTATAGTAATTGGGACTTTTAAAAAAATATTTAATTTATTTATTTAGTAGAGAGACACAGCGAGAGAGGGAACACAAGCAGAGGGAGTGGGAGAGGGAGAAGCAGGCTCCCCACTGAGCAGGGAGCCTGACGTGGGACTCGATCCCAGGACCCCGGGGACCATGACCTGACCTGAGCCAAAGGTTCCCTAGTATTGGGACTTTAAAGTAAATTTAGAAATACAAGTAAATATTTTTAATAAGTTCAATAACATCACATATATTGTAGAGAAGTCCCAAACAGTTTTGAGACAGTAACAACTGAATACAGACTTATCAAATATGAGGTTAGAATTAGAATGATTTCAGCAAAGGAGAAAAGCTTGTTTTGGTGACTATTTAGTCTCTTGATCTTAAAACATGACATACCATATCTAAATCATCATACTTGGTAAGAACAACCAGTTAAGATACTCAATGTGGACCCTTTCCCAATAAGCCATACTCTGCCCACTTTAGAAGTGATAAAATGCTGCTACTTTCAAAATTGCATATGTAATTGCAGGATTACTACATGATGCCTCAATTAGATCAGCTTTGTTTTAGGAAGAACTTTGAGATTATCTGAATGAGACTTCAGCCCATAAAACTTACACATTCCCATTCCCTTCCTAAGGAAAAGGTCTCAATGTCATGTAATTGATCTTCCATCAGGGTTTACAGTCTCCTCTAGAACATTTTAGGCACAGAGTTGATACTTAGTTAATTTATCTGTTATTGTCATAACCATAGACTTTCTATTTTAATTCCTTTTACCTTTCCCATTGTAGCTTGTCATTAAAACTATTTTTAATGCAGTAAGAAAAACACATCATATGGACATTTTTTTTTCTTTTCCACTAGAACTGATAAGGGGATTTGAAGTTGGGGGGATGGACTCTCAAATAATATGAGAACATGTATCTTTATGTATTTGTTCTACAAATAAGTTTACTCATATAAGCTACTTAAAGAAAAGTTAAAGATTCTTCTGTATCATTGGAATATGATTTTGAATCACCTCCCAGATGACATGCTTAAATTATAAATCTAAGCTATCCAGTTTAATAATTGGGTGCTCTTGAAAGGTTACTTAAACCTATCTTCATCTTCATATGGGGATTATCAAACCACCTTTTTTGTGAGGATTAAGTGAAATGAAATGATGCTGGTAAAGTGCTTAAGAAGAATATCTGGAATGTAGTCAGCTCCCCAAATATTAGCAGTTCTTATTGAAAATGGCAATTAACAGGGAGGGAAAAAAATAAAATAAAGGCTAGGTAGCCACATAAGAAAATGTGGATATGTAGAGAGGAGGTTGGAGAGAAGAAGGGAGAATTCCTGCCCCATTGGGAATGATGGCGGACCAGTACGCAGTCATTTGATTCTTCGAGGATACTCTAAAGACATAGATAGTGGTGCTTACAGATATTCTCCCAGTCATTCTTTTCACGGCTGCCATTTTTTTTCCAAGCACTTTTATACATAAGTAACAACTATGGAGAGCCTTCTTGGGCTCAACTAAACATTGAGACTCTAGACCATCATAGACCACACTGGGCACCAGCACTCAAAAGGATACAGGCAGGAACTACAGCTTGCCATTGGGAAATGTCAGATATTCCTGTCCCTGGAGTCTCCTTGAAACATCAAACACGTCTAGGACCCACACTAGTTTTCAAAGCCTCATCCGTCAGGAGATCCCACATCTTTTGTAGCACCCCCATACTTATAGCTCCTACAGTCTCCATTAGGGACATGGCCCTGACTTGGGAAAGCCAAAAATTATGGCTTTTCACCAGCATTCATAATAGATAATCCCAGTCCAGATGTCATTTGTCGATCATGGGTCACTTTTTATCACATTTCCTGTGGCTTCCTAATGTAGTTGGCATGTACTATCCTTACCAAGAACAGAGTAGAGACTTGCCAAAGGTCAAATTCTCACACAGCAGGAGAATAGGTATTATTAACCCCATAAAGGGTAAGTAACAATCATGAGGAACTGGTTTATTGAGAAATGATATGTTAGGGTATAAAAATAAAACTCTGCTCTCTGTCAATAATTCACTCCACCAGGGTGCTCCTTGTCAGCCTCTGTCAGAGCCTCTGTCTGCAGTCCAAAGACCTTCCCGTCCAACCCTCCTCTTTTCCTCTCTCCCTTCCAAGGTGTCACACTGGCATTGTGGACTGAAATTCCCCTGCTGATTTCTCTCTGCACCTTACCCTTCACAGGCATTTCCCCTCATTAAATCTCTCAAAACTTCTGGTGTCTATTTCACAAAGGACACTGACCGACATGACAAACTCTGCACAACCTGCAGGAAAAGCATGTTATTGGAGAAAGGAAGAGAAAGATGGTTATCGACCACTTCTCCCACTTCACCAAACCATTTCCTCTGGGGGAAACAGAAGCGTGTAATGTTATACAAGGCTATAAACTCAAGGAAGTTTTGTTTTTTTTTTTTCTTCTTGCTGTCTTTCTTTTTTAAGACTAGGAGAATTAATGCAAAATGGATAAAGACAGGCTCTCAAAAGACACAAGTCAACCCCATTAAAGTGTGAATTTCATCACAAGATCACATTTGGATTATTCAGAATACACACATTAAACTATCCTCATTGGAGGATTGTGTTTTCAACTCTCTAAAAGCAGCAGGAAAACAAAGGAATGGTAAGTAAGGGATTAAAAATACATCTTCGATCTTTGGTTTTATTAGTCTTCAGAACAAATCCTCAAGGCTCCTGTTCCACTGCCCTTGTTCCTTACCCTCCCCAGAGTGGGTCTGAGCTCAGAGAGGCTCCTGAATGCCCAGGCTGTGGGTCAGAGTGTGTTCCTTTAATCGTGGGATCACCTGGTACTCTATTCCGCTCTGTATGCCTAGATTCTCCTTCCAGACAACATTTTGCTGGATCCACAGGGTTTACGTGAAAATAGGCATGGTCCCTTGTATTCTCAAGCCCCTCCAACCCTTTCTGGGTTAATTCTACAACCACATGGCTCTACCCAGGAAGGATGCTAAAGAGCAGCTCTTTCCAGGTGCCTGGTTGCTCAGTTGGTTAAGTGTCTGCCTTCGGCTGGGGTCATGATCCCAGAGTCCTGGGATCAAGCCACACTTCTGGTTCCCTGCTCAGCAGGGAGTCTACTTCTCCCTCTCTCCCTCTGCCTATTGCTCCCCCTACTTGTGCTCTCTTTCTCTGTCAAATAAATAAAAAGTCTTAAAAAAAAAAAAAAAACCATCTCTTCCTATGAAGCATCTTGCTTACCATTAACTCCTCTGTCCTTCATTCATCCAATTCCTATTCACAGGTCCAGATTATCTTTTTCAAACTAGGGGAAGCCCTGCTTTCTGTTTTGATCTTTCTCTTTAAAATTTTGTCTGTGCCCCTGACCCTCAAGCTTCCCCTGAAGGCATGGACTTCTATGACAGGGAAACCAAAAGACAGCAGACCTTCTGACTGTTGTTCTGTATATGCTCCTCCTGGGGCAAGAAGCACAATAGCAACCATCTGCTTTAAAAGGAAGAGCAAAAGGGGGAAATGCCAAGAGAGGGGGAAAACCATATTATTCTGCCACTTCAGCATATGGCCACACAGTAAATTAAAGTTTGAGCATTGAGAGGAACACTAAAGGTTTCTAATTCTATCTCCTTTTGCATCTTGTCTATTATGTGCTCCTGACAGATGGTCACACAGACCCCATAATTCCACTGACAGATAATTCAGCTCCTCATAAGAGAGCATTCCAGAATTGTCAGACTTCTTAGTGAGTCCATCCTTATATTGAGTTGGCATCTGTTTCCATTATGTCCATCATGGTCCAAGGAACATTGGTCTTGGACCTAAACAGAGAGAGAGAGTTCAGATAGTCTCTGTAAGCTTCCGTTTCTTCATCTGCAAAATAGAGTTGATAATACCTGACTTTGGAATCCTAGGGAAGATTAAATGATATAAATATATATAAATACCTGGTATAGCATTTGTTTTGTCATTGTAAGTGTTTGCTAAATATTATTCCTGTCCAGGAATGGTCCAGAATCACTCATTCATTCACTCATAAAAATACTGACTTAGCATTTTCCTTGTTTCTGACCCTAGAATAGACCCTGATAATAGAGCAGAGAATAAAACACATATATACTTTGTCTAAAGGAAATATAGTGTATCCAAAGTAATTACAAATTTCAAATGTTTAGAAGTGCTTTGAAAGGGGCACCTGGGTGGCTCAGTCCATTAATATCTGCCTCAACTCAGGTCATGATCCCAGGGTCTTGAGATTGAGCCCCACATTGGGCTCCCTGCTTGGCAGAGTGCCTGCCTCTCCCTCTCCCACTGCCCACCGCCCTGCTGGTGATCGATCTCTCTCTCTCTCAAATAAATAAATAAAATCTTAACAAAAATAGAAGTGCTATGAAGGAAGATACCTGAGTACTAAGAGGGCACATACAAGGGAAACATAAAGAACAAGTTCTCCTTCTGTTACACACCCATTTGTATACATGTGCATGCACACACACACAACACACCAAACACACACACACACAAACACACACATACATAAGCATAATGTATCATCTCTCCCTACAGGGTCTTTTTAACTCAAGAATAAACATTCCAATGTTTTCACCCACTCCAGATAGCGTGGTTACAGACTGGCTTATATTTTCCATCAAAATATGGAGCATTGAATGATTGTCTCTTAAATTAACCTTGGGCTGAATAATAAAGTTTTTAAGTCTCTTTTGACATGAAAAACAACGATGGAAAACATAGGCATTCCTTTTATAGCTTGCATATTCTAAGACCAATTTTCATTTGTTCTTATATTTGCTTCTATAATGTTGAGGGAGAGACAAGTTTTAACAGAAACTATGAACTATTTCCTTTGGGTAACTTATTTTAAAGTTATAAGTTATCTAGCTAGAGTTCCTAAATTTCTCGTCATCACCGGACCCACTGCTGTTGTAAAGGGGCTAAACGTGCTTGTGTATCATACCTTCTAAGTAGATGCCTGAAACCTATGTCTCTAGTCTGATGCATTTTTTGTTCGTCTGCCTAGATACATGCTTTCATAGATCACAGCACCCACAGACCATGTCCCTTCCCTGCCTCCTCCTGCACATTCCAGCATGGAAGTCATCAATTTGACTCCATCTCACATGGTTCATTTCCTTTTGGTTTTAAGAACTTATGCTTGCCCACTGCCTATATATTTTTCCTTTCAGGCAGGCATGGATTTAACCCCATCAGAATTTCCCAAATAATTCATCTAGACCCTTTGGCACATTAATGTACATTCCACAATCACTGTCATTCTGGTAAACCTGCTTTTAAAAACTTATGTGTTTTATTATGTGTTATTCTTATAACATTATGTTTTATTCTTAAAGGATTCTCTTCTTTATAAAACAGACCTCATTGGAACTCCCTACACCTTTCCGTCAGAATACATTTTAAAGAGTGTTCAGATATTCTTAATAATCTTACCCAGGTGCCCAGAATTCCTAGGCCCTCATTGGAATTTCCTCTTCTGTATCTTTTTCTCTCGGACCCTGAAATCATATAAGTTTGCATATGAATATGAGATTCATCTTGGAGTAGGATGATTATTCCGGTGAAGAGATTTATGAAGTACCAGTTTGGGCCTGTGGGCTCGCAGAGGAAAATTATGAAACTCTGAAACTCTGTTTCCTCAGGTGTTATCAAAAGAGGCTCATTGGCCTCTGGCCACATGACTAGCATGGTGCAAAACAAACAAACAAACAGAAACAAAAAGAAAAAACAGATAACTACAAGTTGGTGAGAAGAATCAAAACGCCAAAGGATCTCTGGCCTTGTTGCATGCACACTTCAGCGTCCTTCTTGGCACGCCCCACCCACCCTAAGTGGCTTCCTTTGCATGAGCCGGCTGGGCTGGGCACCAATCACAGGACTCACCCCAGTGGGGCCGGTGTGCCAAGTGGGCACTTCCTGACTACACACATTCACCAGCAGCTACAACAACGGGGGCAGAGCATAACAAGGCAAGCACTTGTCCCTGAAAGAAGGAAGGAATGTCTCCCTCCCCCTGTGAATGGATGTGATTGTTCTCACTGTCTCCCTTGAAAGCCTCATTCTCTGAAGTACAAGATATTATGCCAAAGCAGATGTACAATCTGGGAAGTTTTCCAAATTCATCACTGAAAAGCCCAAGGTATTCAGCATCGACGTCTCCATGGAAGTTTCTGTCTCTGTGTCAGTCTGCCTGGCTGGCAGGGCCAACAAGTAGACAGTTGTCCAGAAGCTGGGTAGGTAGCAACCCAAGCACTGTGACAGAGATACTCCCAGCCAATGTCTCAGTTCACAGAGCCTATCAGGTTTGCCCTGACAGCTGCACACATTTCACACAAGCAAAATGTTCCACGGACGAGGCAGCAGCTTGAGCTGGTCTGAATAATTTACACTGTGGGAAAGGGCAAAGTCACGAGCTTCACCGCACAGGGTCTCCAAGGGGAGATGGAGGGCGACACTATGATTGTTAACCACTTTCCCAGTTTCTGCGGCATCCCCTAATACTCGGGATCCTAACTAGAAGCTGTGGACTAAATTACGAATGTAACGATTTGATCCCTCGCTGTAATGCATGAGGGTATCAGGCTCACAGTCCTTGCCACCTAGAATACAGGCTCAAGTTGTCCAACTTTCGGAGACCTTTAAAACCTTCACAGGTCTTAGAGATCCACAGTTTCAAGTACGTAGTTCAATGTTTTTATAAGTGCTTGAAGCTAAGCAGCAACCTGTGCTGCTTTATCATGCGTTACCCATTATCTCCTCCGTGGAAATGCTTTCAGCACTGAAGCAGGTGTTCTGGGAGAGAGGCTGACTCAAATGAACCTTGGAGGATCTTAAGTGCTTCCGCTCTGGAATATAACGTGAGAAAGGGGGTGAGATGTGCTTATTCCATTGTCTGTGATTCTAAGTGCTGTTGCAGATGTATGGCTTCGGCAGTAAGCAGGGGGCAGCGGGAGGAGGTGGGAGTCGAGGCTCACCCTCCTTGGTGGGGGCTCTCACTGCAGGCTGGCCCAAGTTCAAGGAAATGGAGGGCTCTTGCATGTTTTCACATAGATTTCCCATCGTCCCCAGATTTCCAAAATTTTTAACTTTAAACATAATTTTAAGATTTTTGTTACTGGTGGTGGCTTTTCAGTTTTTAATTCAAGGGAGAAGGAAAAAAAATTTTTGTATATTTCACAGTATTAAATTCTGAAATTCTTAACAAGGCCCATCCAGCACTGTATGTTCTGGGTTCTGTCATCCTCTGTTGCCTTGTCTCAGGTCACTTGCCTCTGTGAAAGGAAAGAGGCTGCTCTGCTTTTGTTTTTTATCTTGTTTTACTGACACGCTTTATCAAGGCATGATTCATGGAATTGATGAGACCGTTCTGTCAGTTAGCTAGTGCTGCATAACAAACCATATTAAAACTCAGTGGTTTACAATAATAAAAATTTGTTACTGCTCATGAGGCTTAAGGTCAGATCTTCTGGCACAGTTAGAACTATGCACGTACCTGGGCGCCTGGGTGGCTCAGTCAGTTAAATGAATGACTCTTGATTTCAGCTCAGGTCATGATCTCAGGATGAACCGCTCCATCAGGCTTTGCACTCATCACAGAGTCTGCTTATCCCTCTCCCTCTGCTCCTCCCCCGACTTGCATGTGCACTCTCTCACACATAAATAATTTAAAGAGAGAGAGAGAGAAGGAAAAGAAATGCTGATGCATTTGTGATCAGCTCTGAGTCAGGCAGGCAGCTCCGCTCATCTTAGCTGAGTCCCTTCTACGTTCCAACACTGAACTGCTGATGGCTGGCCTGTCATAAATTTGACTCTTCTCCACATGATCTGACATTGTGAGGAAGACCATCCTGGGCTACTTCTCAAGTCCATAGCAGGGTTTTAAGAGAGAGAGAATGAAGGTTCTCGAGACCACTTAAAACCTAGGTTCAGCACTGACCATGCTTAATGTGCTCATCGATTGGCCAGAGCAAGTCTAGAAGCTAGCCCAGATTGACAGTTGCAGAAATAAACTCCACCTCCTTTTTTAAAAATGATATACTTATTTGTTTTTGAGAGACAGAGGTGTAAGCAGGAAGAGAGGGAGAGAGAAAATCTCAAGCAGACTCTGTACTGAATATACACCTAGACATTGGGCTCAATCTCACAACTCTGAAATCTTGACCTGAGATTTCACAACCCTGAGATCTTGAAACCAAGAGTCAGGAGCTCAACCTAGGGAGCCACCCAGGTACCCCAGCTCCACCTCTTGAAAGAAGGATCTGCAAAGTCATGTTACAAGGGGCATAGAGACAGAGGCCATTTTTGCAATCAAGCCACCACAAACTTCAAGGATAAGTTGGATAAGAAGCACAGGTAACAGGTAAGAATGCTTCCAAGTGTAAGGAGCAATAGGAGAAAAGCACAAAGCATATTACAGAAAGTGCAAAGAGAACTGTCATTAGAACTGATTTTGTGTTTGCAAGCACTGAAAACCCCTGGGGTTTTGTGGGAAGAAGACTAGAAATGAGGTTTGGGAGGGATTTCCATTCCACACCAAGAAGTACAACTTTGTATTATGATCAGTTGAAGGCGCAAAGAATTAATTATGGCAGAGTATTGCTTGTTTGCAGTTTAACACTGATTACCATTCCCTTATTCTTTTTTTTTAAAATATTTTATTAATTTGACAGAGAGAAATCACAACTAGGCAGAGAGGCAGGCAGAGAGAGAGGAGGAAGCAGGCTCCCTGCAGAGCAGAGAGCCCGATGTGGGGCTCGATCCCAGGACCCAGGATCCCAGGACCCATGACCTGAGCCGAAGGCAGAGGCTTTAACCCACTGAGCCACCCAGGCGCCCTACCATTCCCTTACTCTTAAAACTCTCTCCCTCTGTGAATTTAATGAGAGCTACTCTTTCCTGGCTTACTGACTCATCTAATGTTCATTCCTCCATTTTATTTATTAGCTCTCTTTCTCTGTCATCCCCTAATTTTGGGCCACCTAACATTCCATCCTTGGCCTTGTCTTCTCTTTCAAAAATTGCCCCTCAGCAAGTTCATCCCTTCATTAAGTTTCAGAAATGCCATATTGATGATTCTCAGATCTATACCCCTCCCAGACTCTCTCCTGAGCTCTGGAGTCATTTATCCAACTACATCCTGGATACTCCTCATGCATTTCCAGTTCATCTTGTTTCAGAGTGAATCTTACTGTCTTCCCTATTACGCTTCTCATTCTCTTGTGTATTCTTTTACTAACGGCCACTATTATCCATTCATACACTTGAGCTGGAAGCTCAGGAAAGACTTGAATATCCTCTCTCTGTCTCTCTCTCTCTCTCTCTCTCTTTCTCTCTCTGTCTGTCTGTGTCTCTCCTCTCACATATAGTCGTAGGTCCTGTCAGTTACATTTCCTACTATGTTGTTAGTACTAAAACACTCCACTTATTAGCAGTGGCTGTGGTTCCTTGGGTTCTCCAAGTTATGTAAAAAAGACATAGATAATTCGGCTCACCTCTTTTAGTGGGAAGATGATTTCATTGATGTCATCACGTATCTTGACCAAGTGATATTTAAATTTAACATCTTATCTCCCTGAAGCATTCCATAATTGTCTCTCTACAATGTAAGAATTTGCTCCATTACAAGAAGCAAGTGTGTTATCTAAAAATTTTGAAAAGAACAAGCTTTCCAATGTGACTTTGACCTTCATGTACACTTGGCCCCAGAAATGTCACCTTCATGTGGCTTACAGTCCTGTGGTATATAGCACTTCTCCATAGTTTCAGCAAAAGTTCAGGATGAGCTTTGTGTATACTGCGGCACAAAATGGACTGGGATATTCCTCCAAGTCTTATGTCATTACTAAGTGAATACTAAAATCACTACCTTGAGGTAAAATTGTTTAAACAGCTTTCTTCAAACAAAATCTTAGGGGGAAACTCGCACATAAAATAAATACAAGAAGATCTGGCTTTGTTGAAGTGGGAGATAGAGGCATGAGAACTGTGGCCCTCGATCTCCTACCCAGCCCTTCTAAGCACCCCTGCAGGACTTGGGAAGCAACTCTAACTCATCCTAAGGCCCTGAAGAACCCAATTTAAAAATCATGGGCCTAGGGGAAACAGGAGATCAGTATACTCTAGGAAAAGAGCAAATGTCATTTATATGGAAAAGCACAATGACCTGGGCAATATCTGACCAACTCTAGAAAACAAAAAGAATAAAGTTGCATTAATTGGAAGAGATTGAATTAGGAATCTTGACCAGACAAATTAAGAGACAGAATGGCTCCGCTGAAAACCTTCCCTTTTACAGACTCTAGAATGGGGCCTTTTCTTTTCAAACCCCTGCCATTGCTTCCTTTACCTGAACCCTACACATCTTTTCCCTGAACTCATGCAAAAAAATGAACTGATCTCCTTGCTGCCAGTTCCTGATCCTCCCAGTAAATTAGTAGAATACTTTCCAGAGCCATCTTTCTAAAACCAAATATTACCTCCTTACTTCCATTATCTATAAACTAGGAAATAAAGTCTAAATTGCATACCTACCACGTAAAACCCGCCCCAGAGAGGTTTCCATCCCAATTCTGCTTTCAATTATCCTGCCTTTCTTAACACACATACTATGCTCTCGCAAGACTGAAAGACAGAGATTTTCAAACTTGCCATATTTCATATCATCCCTGTCCCTGCAAATATTGTTCTCTCTGCCTCCAATTAGCTTTTCCCTAGTGTCTGCCTTGTGTAGGCCCACCTACCCCTCAACACAGATTTCATATCACCTTCTCCTATCTGAAGACTTTCCTAATCTCTCTCCCTTCAGGCAGCCTTGCTCCCTTTCTCTTATTTCCATAGCACTTTGTACACACTCACAATGTTCCATTCATCATACTGTATTCAGATTACTTAATTGCACGTCTCTCTGCTAAACTTAATTGCAGTTTCCACAAGTGAAAGGACCAGGTCTTACCTTCCCATCTCTAGCACTTAATATAATAAATGGCTCTGGCAATAGTTCAGTGATACTGGATGAACAGGTAATAAGAGGAAAGCTTTAGGAAAGTAAGTACAGACGGGAACAGCATGGAGAATGAATTAGAGAGGAAGTCACGTGCAGGGGACCAGTTAGGAGGATATTGAGATACTCCAGGCTGGTGAAGACAATAATGAGGTGAAACTGGAAATCATCAATGGGCATAGAGCAAAGAAGAATATCGGACATCTCTCAAAACGGAATCCACAGTGATCCATGAGCCTTCAAGGGGAAGAAAGAATAATTGGCAATAAATACAAAATTGAGCCTGGAGCTAAGAAGGAATATTTTAATAAGAAGCCTTGGGAAAGAAGGAGGGAAGCTGAAGAACTCCATTTCAGATGTGGTCCACCAGGACTCTATGCTTGGCAGAATAATGGCTTATGTTTCTGTATTCTTGCCTTAGACTTGAAAGCAAAACTCAGAGGACAATGAGGGCTCAGAGTTGCTGACTGCATGACCCTGTCCAAAAAACACAAAGGAATCACGGTCAATGTTGCAGTTTTTGCCATTGCTCTTCTGCAATGGAGACCACATGGAGACCACATGATCCTCAAGTTTTTAAAAATCAAGTGTTTTGTTTCTTAGCACCTTAAAAGAATGGTTCCAAGTAAAAGGAATACTAAATATTATGTATGTAAATGTATATATGTATATATTTTGATGTACATATTTGTATGAAATATGTGTGTGTACAAATATATACAAACACATATGCACATATAAAGGGTTTAAATGGAAAACCTGAGCTATTGATTTTTAGCATTTATCTAATTTATTTTTTAATTTTTTTGTTTTGACACTGTTGTTTTTAATTATTTAGTTTGAGTCTAGTTAACGTACAATGTTAGATTAGTTTCAGGTGTACAACATGACTCTTAATTTTTTATAGTCTTCTGGTGAATTTTCACTCAGTCACATATCTAATCCAATGCTTTAACACCTATGTTTTTCATGGGAATCTATGTTCGTTATTTTGAACTGTTCTGTTACACTTTTTAAATTATTGTCAGAATTTTTTCCTTAAAGGCCACTCATTGTAATAGAGTAAGAATGGATCTAAATCTGGATTAAAAGCTTTTGGTGAATCCAGAGCATCCCCTCCCCCAACTCAGGATTAATGACTTAAGGCTCCCTGAAGATTTCATATCTATAGGCAACATACACCATCTTGCCGAGTTAAAATCCTAGTAAAGGACTGGATTAATTCTCCATTTCTGATGAGAAGAGAATAATACCAACAATGATTCTAATTATATCTTGGATTTATAGAGCTCATTTCTTCCTAGGAGCTAAAGGCAGGTCTACATTTGTTAATTTATAAATAGAGACAAAGGGATCTGACAAAGGTTATACTGTATGCCAGTGTGATTAGAATCCTATGTGATTAGAAATCTGGATTTTTTATTTGACATTTAGTACTCTTTGTTCTAAGTTCCATTTAGGAAGAAGGAAGGAAAGAAGGAAAGGAGGGAGGGAGGGAGGGGGGAGGGAGGAAATTGTAATTTATAAAACAGAAGTCTATTTGACATAGGGAAGGAATTTTCGAAAGAGACATCTGTGAAGCTTTGGAGTGTGGATTATATGGAGCTGTGAAATTTCTTTTACTAGAAGTGTTTTAACATAAAGCAGATTCATATATGTCTGAAGTCATTTATAGGAATACTATCTGATTGAGGCAAGGTCTGACAGATTATTCTTCAAGGTTTCTTCCAGTCATATAATTCAATGATTTTTCTGTGATATGCTCTATTACATTTTTTCCTAGTAAAACTTAAAAAAAAGTATGTAATAAATGCAAAATGACATTTCTAAATTGCTTCCTTTTTTACTCCACTGGGAAATAAATGGAAGAGACTTGGCCTGAATCTCTTCATGCTGGCCCCTCTACAGTCTATTTTCAAAACTGTAGGCAGAGGGATCATTTTAAGACATAGGTCAGGGGCGCCTGGGTGGCTCAGTGGTTTAAGCCGCTGCCTTCAGCTCAGGTCATGATCTCAGGGTCCTGGGATCGAGTCCCACATCGGGCTCTCTGCTCGGCAGGGAGCCTGCTTCCCTCTTACTCTCTCTGCCTGCCTCTCTGCCTACTTATGATCTCTCTCTGTCAAATAAATAAATAAAATCTTTAAAAAAAATAAAATAAAATAAAAGAATAAATAAAACATAGGTCAGATCATGGCAGCCCACTGCTCAGTACTCTGCGTGGCTCCTTATTCTACTTAGAATAAGAGCCAAGACCTTACAGAAGCCAGTACATCCTGGGTGATCTATAGAAACACCTCCCACCTTCAGCCTCCCCATTGCCTCTGTATCCCATCCTCTGGCCTACTTCTTGCCCACTCTCCTCCAGCTACACTCACCACCTTGTAATCCTGCTGGAAAGATGCCTGCCTTAGGGCCTTTGCCCCTGCTATTTCCTCTGCCTGGTATCTCTTTCATGAATTGTTCTCATGGCTCTCTCTTTAAATTCTTTCTGAGGTGTCACTTTCTCAATGAGATGCCCTCATCACTCCTTATTTAAAATTGCAAACTTCCTCCACCCCCAGTGAGCACATACTTAGTGCTTTTTTCTTACATATTTTATTTTCTGTTCTTGTTGTTTGTCTTTCTCTTCCTCCTAACCTCTAGCATCTACCCCACGCTAGACTATACGGTCCTGAAGGGCAGGGATCTTTGTCTATTCTGTTCGCTGATTTACCTCAAACACCCAAAATAATGTAATAAAATAGTTAGATCTAAGATTACACATTAAATCAATGTAAACTGGGAAATGGAAAGAAAGTAGAAAGGACGAATTAAAACTGGAAAAAAAAAAAAGGTTTCCATTTTCACAAATGGAGTCCATAGAATATGTTTTGTGTGATCACGTCCATTAGAGGGAAAAAACTTTAAGCACTTCTCTTGAACTTTGCTTCTAAGTAACGGGCCTTCAAATATTTGAAGAGAATTTTCATGTTTTACCAAGTGCTTAGTCTATTCTGAAGCAGGGTAATTATTGAACTATTGCACAACTGACTTAAGTTGAAGTTTGTCCAATATCTGAACCCATTCTTCCATTTCCCCTTGAAGACAGACGCCCAGAATTAAGTGCTCCCAGCACACAGGGCAGAGAACAATATCCTCTTGCTCTTAGATGTTTCTGCTGTTATTAATTCAGCCTCCGAACATGTTTGCTTTTTCTGAGGCTATGTTAATGACTCCTATGGAGTGCCTATTAAATTTAATCCCTAAAACTCTTAGGCTGCATATTTCCCACTATGTACAACCAAGTGCAGAATCTTATACTTTTCCAATTAAATCACAATTTGGTAGATTTCAGCCCATGGCTATATCATGTCAAGACAATTTTGGCTCAGTATATTTACTAACCATAAAGTAAACTTCAACTACTAGTTAGGGATCTTATGCCCTCTATTTCTTTACTTAAGAAATGTAAGTAATTGGAAAAATACTGAAGGGAACAGAGGAAGAAGTGGAACCCTGCAGCAGCCCCCTGGAAACCTCCCTTGTGACTGACATCAATTTATTAATAAGCACTGTTGAGGTACTATGATGTAAGTGGTTTGTAAACCGCTTCACTGTTGTTCAAATTTCTCTCTACCTTAAGAAACAATATGGGTGCTTAAGATTTTGCCAACTTAAGAACAAGTTTTACACAGCCACTTCTTTGCCCGTGCCCTCTACCACCCCATCAAAGAAAGAAATCCTGATGTTACTGTCTTTACACGCGTGCTGGATTCGTGTGGCCTGCCTCATGGTATTTACACATCATTTCTTAATAATGTATCCTAAAATATTTTTCAAGATACATATCAGTAATTTGCATAATTTCACTTCCTGCTTTTGGAAAATTAGAAAATTAATTTGAGATAGCCCCACAAAACCTGTTCACAAAAGGTCAAACAAGTTCAAGAAAATTAGTATGGTATGCTGCATTATTATAAAGCGCTTCGCCAGATTTCTCTGTAATTATACTTTTCATCCTAAATCAATTACATTGAGAATCTATATTAAACCATGAATGATGATCAATTAAAAACATCTTTAATTGGCAGTGCCCTTCAAAATGGAATTAATGCTAATGAAATAAACTGCTTTTGATACTATAGAAACTCTGATTAAATGATCGTTGCTATAACTAATTGGAAAACCCTGCATATCAAATTATTCTAAATATCTGCTTCTCTTCCACTTACTTTCCTACCTTTTGTGGGGGGTGTCTCTTTTTTGAACTCAAGATCTTCAAAAGCCTTAACCTTTTCCATCCATCGCTTATTCATCCTGTCCCATCATTTCATATTGTTAAAGGAAGATCTTTACCGTTGTTTGGCTGTTAATAACATTCCTGAAATTGTGAGTACTTAGTGAGGAACTGTGGTTTTTGTGGTAGAATACCACAAAAAGGTAAATTCACAGTATGTTATGCTACTCGGAGCTATCCACTATGCAAAGTGGCAAAACAGGTAGCCTATGAATTATGACTTAGAATCCTGATAATTTTAGAGCAATATATTTTCTTAACTTGGTTATTTAATTGCTTAGTGGTTACTTTGAAATTCAGAACACTAAATAGTTTAGGCTGCTTCTCCTCTGTGCTAATGCAGTCAGCTGGTAGGAGTGCTTGTTGGAGGAGAGAGGGGACGAAATCTCCGGGGGCAGTTTTTTTGGTTTGAATTTGCTTGATAATTCAGAGAAACCGCACAGAGTAAAAGGAAGAGCTCCAGACAAGGAACCCGAAGACCAAGCTGATCCCAGGTCTGCAGTGCTTTGGGGCTGGTTGTTACAACTCTGCATCGTAGTTTCCTTAGCTAAAAAAATGGAGAAACAGTATTTTCCAGAACTGCCTCAGTATAATTTCACTCAAATGTGGAAGTGTTTTATGAACTATGAAATACTGTGCAGAATCCCAGAAATATAATCTCTTTTGCCATTCATCCCCTAATTCAATCAGAATGGTCAATTTGGTAGACATGTATTATTTAAACCTTGAATTGCGTATTAATCATCACCTTTGGCGAAGAAAATGGAGATGCAAAAATAACAGGTCTGTGTGAAAAAGCTCCAGCACAGGGGTACCTGGGTGGTTCTGTCAGTTAAGCATCCGACTCTTGATTTCAGCTCAGGTCATGATGTCAGTGTTGTAGGATCGAGCCCCGCTTTGGGCTCCATACTGGGTGTGGAGCCTGCTTGGGATTCTCTCTTGCTTCTCAAAAAGGAAGAAAGGAAGGGAGGGAAGGAAAGAAAGAAGGAAGAAAAGAAAAGAAGCTCCAATACAGGATCTGAATTACATGTTGTGTTTACCCAGTTTTGTTTTGTTTTTTAAGAGTTTTATCTTAGCACCTTTTTTAAACAACAATCAATTAACTGTTTTGTTGTTTTCTGTGGTGTTGATCGAGTCTGCCACAGACATAGTTTGAAGACGCTAGACTTTCTCTGTTCCAGGCAAAATAAAATAAATCATCATCCGACCATATTTTCCAAACTGAAAAATACTATATTTTTATACAATTGTCTTCCATCTGTTTAGTTTATGGACCCTAACTGCTCCACGGTGCTCTTGGCCAGAAACAAATTATTTCTAAATATTATGTTTGCATTTTGATCCTTTATCTTAGCTGTAAAATTATACATAGCTAGTCTTTTCTCCTATAAACCCATCTGTGGTTGCTAAAAAGTAAATTATTTTGTTGAAGGTCAGCCTTAAATCCAGCCAGATTTACCTTTTATTAATCCCTGTGTGTTGCTTAGGTTGTAAGCTTTTTATCACTGTGCTATAACCACGTTTTGGCCCCAGAATCTTCTCTCTCATTTTGATTCATAATCCTGCTCTAATGCAATAGATGTTAGGATTTGGCCATCTGGGCATTTCAAAACATGGCATCGGACCAGTGGCGTCTCTCTTTGGTGCAGTGTCTGATGTTCACCTCTTTACTACACATAACTAACCATTTGCCAAAAACGCACAGCCTGTATCCAACAGTTTACTGCTGCTACATATCCTTTAGTCATGCTTTCTAACTCTCAATTAGAAAAACCTCAAATTTAGTCATTACACGTTTTATAGGTTGTGGAAACACAGGGGGTCCCTCAAACGGACGGACAGCTGAAAAATTTGGCGGCCAGCTAAACATGAATCAAGTGAGACTCCCTCCATATCAGATTGGTGATTTACTAGCACTCCTACACTCGGACTACGTTGAAATAAAAATCCAATCCTGTTTTGAGCATTGAGCAAGCCAGGGCCACTACGCTTGCAGGGGAATATGCAGCAGGGTCCTAAGTGGGAAACTCATGTGAAGGGTATAATCATCTCAGCTATTCAAATTAGCTTTCTTCAAAATGAGTCTCTGGTACCCTGTTGGCATAATTTGGAGACAGGCCAGAGTGAGAAACAGACTGTGCTTTCTAGGCTTCTCCGCTAATTGAGATGGGGCTCATCTTTCCAAATCTAAATGCCGCCTCTTCCTGGAAGTCTCTCCATGTGTGTCCATTTGGAATTGATGTTTCTGTTGCTGTTCCAAAGCACCAGCTTACCTAGCGGTGAATGCAAT
Source organism: Meles meles (assembly GCF_922984935.1). Lineage (NCBI taxonomy): Eukaryota > Metazoa > Chordata > Mammalia > Carnivora > Mustelidae > Meles > Meles meles. The sequence goes on along the minus strand of NC_060066.1, from coordinate 90,491,086 downwards.
GGTCTCTGCATGCCCCCGCATGCACGGGAGGCCCGGAGCTGCCTCCGTCCACAGGTGCATGTTTTCTTCAAATTCCACTCATGTGCCCAATGGGCTGACAGCTGCCACTTAACGCCTACTTGACCTACAGAGCTTTTTCTGTTCTTCTTGGAGGATTTAATTCTCTGCATGCTTGTCTTCATGTCTAGATTACAAACATCTTCAGGTCAGTGGCCATAACTTGTTCCTCTGGATAATCTGCTTGAAGACCAAAGAAGGGTAGAACTTGAGTCAATGTAGAATATCAAATAAAATTATGCAGTTTTCAGTTCTGCCATGGCTGTGTATGCTCATTTTTGAATTTGAATGTATCAGCTGTCTGTTATATTTGCCATAAAAATACAGTTTCTAAACCAACATTATTAGCATCATTCCACTCAGAAATCATGCAGTTTAAGACAGGAGAGCATACAGCTACAATGTTTATAAAAGGGTGGGTGTCAAATGCATTAGGAAAATATTTTAAATTGGAAATTGGAGACATTTTAGAAGCAAATGTTTGGTTATTGCGACCTTGAAAGCTAGATTCTTAGGGAAATACTATCTATACAAAGACAAAATCCCTGTGGAAAAATCATTTTCTGATCAAAGTGATAATTATTTTATTGGTAATATCAAGGATGAACACTGATGACTGAGCTAAACACAGTTTTTAGAGTTTTCTAGATGGTTTACATTTTGCAGTTTAGAGGTTAGGGACCAGCACTTTATTTTATTTTATTATTTTTTTTTAAGATTTTATTTATTTATTTATTTGACAGAGAGAGACCACAAGTAGACAGAGAGGCAGGCAGAGAGAGAGAGAGGGAAGCAGGCTCACCGCCGAGCAGAGAGCCCGATGCGGGACTCGATCCCAGGACACTGAGATCATGACCTGAGCCGAAGGCAGCGGCTTAACCCACTGAGCCACCCAGGCGCCCCCAGCACTTTATTTTAAAAGCTCCTGTAACTGGTCACCCGTGTTCTATCATTACTCACAGATCCGTTTTTTAAAATTCTAGATGGTTTGATTTTCTATTTGTCTTGTAAATAGTTCTGTCATTGTAGAACCCACTTAACAGTATTTAAAGTTTTGTGTCCAGAATTTTGTTCTGGGAAATTTGGGCTGATTGTTTCATTTTTTATTTCTGAGTCAAGTTTAACAGCTATTAAGACACCACAACATATCAATGTAAACTTCAATGAAGCCACATAATAACAGAAGAATTAAAAGTAAAACCACAGGGAATTACGCGGCACTGAATCAAATTGTCAGCATTGATTGCCTCCATTTGCACCAATATTTCATTCCTTTCATTCTGTAGCATCATGAGAATGAGTACCATTAGGATAATATATTCCAAAGGAGCTCATTATTTTGGGAGCTTGGGGGACAGGGGTATTGTTCCATGACAAGCTACTAAATTTAATTGCTTCTACCTTACAAGCAGTACATTCATTCATTACTTTAATTTATTAAAAATATATTACCTAAAACCATAGTTAACTAAGTCCTACAGTTGCTTAATTTCCCAATATCCACCATTTTGGTCATCTTGTGCACATGTTATGCTCTGAAGCAAATTCTCACTTTCCTTTTAATAATATCATTCTCTAATTTGGATTTTTAAGATCAACAGACCATTTCAGCAAGATGATCACTAATTAAATACAGGTTTCCACATCTACTCTTAATAAATTCACAAAGTGAATTTTGTTACATCTTGTTTTAGATATTTTATTGTTTCTTTATTCGATGTTTATTTTATTATGACTCTAAAAATGGTATTCAGAGAAGAGACATGTGGTAAAGTACAGATACTTTTAACTTAAACTTTCCAGTTTCTGAAGAACTTCTTTGATTTTATTTTTGAGCATTTCTAAATGAATTTTCTGTTTACGCCATAGTATTTTATTGTATTTTTTATTTTTTATTTTTTTACACCATCATATTTTAAGTGCCCAAAAGATCATTTCCCCCAAAATTCTCCCTTTCCTACAAAATCTTATTTTTATTTCATAGTTTCACGATTTCCTCTCTGCTTTCTGTGCATATAAAAGATAGTCTTTTCTGGAGAAAGAGAGCTGTCTTTGCCATAAGGGTATTTGTTTCTTCCAACTGCTTCATTTTTCCTTTGTTTACTATAGTCTCTGTCCCCTAACTTAGGGGCTTTATTCAACTGTCTAATAATTCTTATTTTTTAAAAGTGGGCAGAGGGATTACTTCAAAACTTTCAACACATGCTGTGAGTCTTCTTGGCTGTCTCTTTCATTTAGCTCAACAGATTTCATCTGACTCTCCAGCTGATCAGATATCCCAGAAGAGTCTTCCAGGCTACCTGGAAGGTAGAGCCTAACTTCATCCTTGTACGCCTATCCACTTTTCTTAAAACTCTTACTGATATTTTAATGAGGTTTGAAGAGAGAACTAAAGAATATATATGTGTTCAAACCACCGTCTTGACCAAGGATTCTCATTGATTTCTGTATCGTGTTAGCAACTAGAGCATAACTTGCAAACGTAGGGATGAAGTGAGTAATTGTTGAGCGAATAAATGATGAATAGAAGAAATCGAAGAAGTTAAACAGTGATTATCCTTGCTACTCTTGTTTTAGTGCTTTGTTTAGGAAAAGTTTCATTTTTTTTTCATTTTATTTATTTTTTCAGTGTAACAGTATTCATTCTTTTTGCACAACACCCAGTGCTCCATGCAAAACGTGCCCTCCCCATTACCCACCACCTGTTCCCCCAACCTCCCACCCCTGACCCTTCAAAACCCTCAGGTTGCCCCAACCTCCCACCCCTGACTCTTCAAAACCCTCAGGTTGTTTTTCAGAGTACATAGTCTCTTATGGTTCGCCTCCCCTCCCCAATGTCCATAGCCCGCTCCCCCTCTCCCAATCCCACCTCCCCCCAGCAACCCCCAGTTTGTTTTGTGAGATTAAGAGTCATTTATGGTTTGTCTCCCTCCCAATCCCATCTTGTTTCATTTACTCTTCTCCTATCCCCCTACCCCCCCATGTTGCTTCTCCATGTCCTCATATCAGGGAGATCATATGATAGTTGTCTTTCTCCGATTGACTTATTTCACTAAGCATGATACGCTCTAGTTCCATCCACGTCGTCGCAAATGGCATGATTTCATTTCTTTTGATGGCTGCATAGTATTCCATTGTGTATATATACCACATCTTCTTTATCCATTCATCTGTTGATGGACATCTAGCAATGTCTACAATAGCCAGACTATGAAAAGTTTCATTTTGAACTCAAACTGAAAAGGTCTGAAAGTTCTAGAGAACATATTGTATGGATTGTTTATTGCTGAGAACAATGATTTTGTCAGCTGGAGTGAGACTGTAAGAATCATCCATTTTTCATTGACACCAATTGGCACAATTCAGAGCCATGAAATACATTTTTTACGGAAGTTAATAGCCCAGAAGTTACATCACAGTTTTACATGGATAATGAATGTGCTAAAAAGTTGTGTAAATATGATATTATGGAGAAATTCCTCCCCCCCCATTTATTTTTAACATGCTTATTTAACATAGGATACCATCCAGGGATTTTTCTTAGAGTGCTTTATTATTTTTTAATTAAATTATCCTTCAGGGTTCCAGCATTTAGTCTTTCGTAATTCAGGGCACTGAGAGAGTTAAATCATGGTCTGGCTTGTGGGATTCTGAAAGCCCTTTAGGGCTTCACCAGAACTAGTCATGGTTGAGTTCTGGGAAAGGAGAAGCTCTTCACAAACGAGGCATCTCGTGCTGAACACTTAGCAGATCCTCTCTTTCTGGAAATGACCTACATTTTATGGAAATATTCTCAAATCATTTGTTGATAATTTTCTCCCCTCCATGTTCTGTGTCCTAATTTCTCATGGGTGTTTTCATCACTCAGACGTTGGCTATTCTGGACTAGTCTGCCAACTTTCTTGATTTTCTCTATTTTCCATCTCTTCGTCCTTTCATGCTACTTTCAGGGAGAATCCTTAAAATGTTATCTTCCAGTCCTTTCATCGAATTTTCATGGCACTATTATGCTTCTTGCTTCAAATGCTCTTAAATTTGCATGTTCTGTCTAAACAACATCTTAATTTTGGCTTGTACATGTTCCTAATAGTTTGGGTTTTTGTTTTGTTTTAAGTATTTTTTTTTCTACCACATACTCTGTGTCTTCAGCTTTTTTTTTTTAATTTTTTCAGATTGGTTCCCTCACCCCTCACTCCCACCCCATTTGTTAGTTTAAGTCTTTATCTTTGAAAGTTTTTCCTCAGGTTTTTCTTATCCTTGGCTTTCTGGGCATGATTGAAGGAGGGCTTTAATACCTAACTGGCCACATGAAGCCTATCATGGGGGTCCTCAATTCTGAGCCACACTGTAAATTGGCCTGTGTGGGATATTGGTTGGGGGATTCCAGGTATTGGTGTTTTTGTATTTCTGCTTTGGAATAGATAAATTCGTCAGGGAGGAATTTTCCAGTTTGTATCTAGAGCGGAGGGATCTGGGAGCCAGAATCTTGAGAGCCAATCAGGACAGGGGCCAGGGGTCTTTGCATTCATTTTGTAGGCCTCTGGTCCTTAATCCCACGTGGTCCGCATGGCATGGTGCAAATGCCGTCTACTGTGTGTAGCATTTGCTTTTCTGTGTTCCTTCCTTAGGGAATACATCTCCCGACTTTGGGGGAGGGAGGACACATTGCGGTGAGGAACAGAAGACATAAGAGGTCTAACTAGTTCTCAGACAGATTGCGCCCAGCTTGCCTGACTTCAGAATCATCCCTCTTTGCCTCCTTTTCTGGAATAATGGGTGCTTGTTACGGTTCTGCAAGTGTAACTTGAGACTGTCCCTATCTTTCCTACAGCTTTTGCTTCCTACTCATCCACTGACTCCTTCCATCTTTCAAAACTGTGTGCTCTTGCCACCTCTCCTGTTTCCCCATCCTTGTAGAGTGTCTTTAAAATATATCTCTTTACTATTTTTTCCAAGATTTTATTTTAAATATTTGAGGTCGTGAAGGGGAAGAGGAAAGAGAATCCTCAAGCAGACTCCCTGCTGAGTGTGGAGCCCAACACAGGATTTGATCCCAGGACACAGATCATGACCTGAACGGAAGTTAGCCCCTT